>NC_140097.1:21954568-22554568 GCF_964237585.1 Gallinula chloropus
GCCACAGCTGTCAGCTCTCTGTTCGTGTTGGGTGTAAGCAGGAGCATGGCTGGCCCGTGTCAGTGTGCGTGGTGGCAGTGGCCTCTGTTTCCCCTCTCTAAGCAGACAGACGCTTTCTCCACATCCCAACCTGGCTTTCATCCCGGTTGTTCCAGCAGCATGGCCGTGACCCTTTGAAGGCAACATTAGAGGTCTGAGCTTCTGCATCCACCCTGGATATACTCTGACGTGCCCCTGAGGCTGTTTCATCCACCCTGGATATTCTCTGACGCGCCCCTGGGGCTGTTTCTTCCACCCTGGATATTCTCTGACGCGCCCCTGGGTCTGTTTTCAGGGGGATGACTCAGAGCTGGGATGGAGGGATGGACGGATGGGGCCAGCGCAATTCCACACCCTCTGCCTGGGCCGGCACCTGCTCCCCAGGGAATCCCGAAGGAGGGGGAAGCAGCCCAGGGCTGGGGTTCACCATGGGCAGCCCTTTGCTGGGTCTCCATAAGGGTGCCCAAGGGAGTTTGGGTGATGGTTCCTTGGGGGAGGACAGCAGGTGCCCCATCCCAGCCTGTGCCCTCACCTAAGGACAGGCTCCAATGCCCTTTCACAAAATTACTACCCTTGCGGCTTTTTCTGCCTTTTCCACATTCCAAGCAACCAAAATATGAATATGTTCCAACTCCAAAGACTAACACAGCTCAAAAATTAATTCCTTAAATGCAACTGTTTCCCTTTTTACCTTTCCACTGGTTTCCTGGGTCCCTCGGACTGACTGCCAAGCGCGGGGGCGCGTCGGGGCGCAGCTGGAGCCCCAGTGACACCCTGTGCCTGGTTGCATGTGCCATCCCCGTGCTGAGAAGGGGCTGAGCCCTGATGAAGCCCAGCTAAGTCGAGGCGATTGAGTGCCCGTGGGACCGTGGGTCATGGCAGGCTCTGCTGCAGGTTAATCTTTTGGGGCTGTGAAACCTGGGAGGATGTGGTGCAGGGGCACAGCTCTGTGCGTCGTGCGGGCACCACCCCCGGTCCTGGCTAGGCTGGATTTTAGCAGGGAAAGGGATTTTTTTTTAGAAGAGATGAGACCTCACAAGTGGCTGCGTTGGTAATATTTGTCAATTTTGCCAACTCATGCTCATGTGAATTAGCTGGAGGCGAGTCTGCGTCACCCAGAGCCGCTGGAGCCGCCCGTCGGACACCAGAGGGAGTCCCGAACCACCAAAAAGAGTTGGGCTTGCTTTGGTCGCCGTGGCTTAAAACGCCTCTCCCTGCGCTGAAAAAACCACCCGTCAGCCCTGGGAGGCCCTTGGCGTGTTCCACACTCCGCCACGGTGGGGCAACGCCACGGGAAACCCGGGCGAACGGATTTTCCCTGTTGGCAGGGGCCAGCTCACTGCTTGGGTGAAGTGAGTCCTGGTTTTCCAAGGGACCGGGAATTACCCCTGAAATCAAGCTCACAGTCCCCCCCCCCCCCCCACCCAGGGACATGCAGACAGCAGAGGCAAAGCTCCATCTGCCCCCACACGTCTCCCTGCCGTGGCATGCGGACCACACATTCCCATGACCCCGGCGCCTGCCCACACATGTCATCGCCTCCTCTGACGGCCACGCGTCCCCCACTGGGCTGGGGGACAGGGAGGCCCCAACACCCCTTGTTCCCACAGCTCCCAGGGGACGTCTGCTGCAGGACAGGGATATTTCAGGAGGCATGCCTTCCCGTGTTACCCGATTTAATTAGGCACAGTGTGATCTTTCTAATGCAGCTTCCAGGGGACACACACATGGAAAGGTGGAGGTGACACAGGGGCAGGTGTCCAGTCAGGACAGCCAAATGCAGCAATAGAAAGTGCGGGTCCTGCCGAAACCTGGCCGAAAAGGCTCCCCATCGAAGTCACGAGGGCACTCCCAGTGGCCCCGAAGCAGGGCTGGGGCTGGTCCTGGACGTGCCAGCCCTGGGCTTGGCAGTGTCCCCATCCCAAAGCACACAGGCAAGGCATTCCTGCTGGGACGGGGATGGGCATACGGGGCTGCGGGTGGGCTGGTCACGTCTCCCGGGGTGGACAGCCCCCTATATAAGCCCAGCTCACAGGGGCAGTGCCGGCAGAGTGAGACCGTGACATCCCCCGTCTCTTCACCCGCCCTCTCCAGCCATGGATGACATTTATAAGGCAGCGGTAAGTGCCTTCCTTTGGGGCTCGGGAGGGTGAAGGGCTTTTGGGGGGGAGGAGGTTAGCGTCGCTTTCCCCATAGCTGCGACAGAATTAACTCAACGGAGAAATGCAAATGAGAAACAATTATCAGGCAGCATCTTTTGATCAGCAACTTTATCCAGGACACAGACCTTTCCAACTGATGGCTCTGAAAGTTTCACACTCCTCTTGTAAGCGTGAAACTCCCGGCTGGGCTGCTAAATTGTGGACAGTTTCTCCCCTGTGAGCCAGAGGGGTGGCTTGTAGGTGAAGTTGTAAATCCCAAGAAAGTCTAGAAGGTGTAAGAGGTGGCTGCTGGCTTTAGCCCAGACAAAGCTGAGCAGTGTTTCTCTTGAACATTATTTGTAGGGGTTAGACATCACCCCCTCCCCCTTTCTTCTGCTTTGTATGTCTGCCATTGCTACATTTTCCCCTTCCTTACCCAAAAATTTTCCTGGTAGATTAAAAAAAACCCCAAACAAACCACAAAACCCAACCAAATCCTCAACTTTTCTAAGTTATTTCTGAACATCCTCCTCTACTTTTCCCCCACACACACCCCTTCCCTGGTATCTGTGTTGCAGAACTCCAGAATGTGAGCTATGCTCTCCGGGAACGCGGAGCATCCTCACGGCTATTTTAATTTACACAGCTGCACGCTGGGCTCGCTGTGTCAACCCAAACCATTTGGGCTGCAATAAGGACACTGCCTTATTGTGTCATGCAGACAGACAGAGAATGGAATAGGGATGAAAATAGAGTCTGGATTGTGTGGATTGCTACCGTCCCCCCCTTGCGTAAGCAGAGTTAAAATAACAACACCAGAGCTTTTTCGTTGATTGATCAGGCTTGATTTTAACTGAGGGAAATTTAAAAAAAGAAGCATCATGCAAGTTCTGTTTGAATTCCAAGGGGTTTAGAGGGAGGAAAGATATTGCTTGATATATAGTTGAAGAAAAAAAAAACCATAATGCTCACACCTTTCCTCGTGAAGCGATTCCCCCCCCCCCCCCCCCTTAGCAATCCTGGTAGTATGAAAAGGCTCAGGAAAGGCTGCACAGTCCAGCACCAAGTCCCCCAACTGGCACCCCCCAAAAAGGGGTGGGAAATGTGGTTAGGCTCTGTAATTCGCTGTGTTCTCCAGGCACAGGTCTTGTCCCTACTGCTTAGGGACCCCTCACCCAGCATTTGGGAGAAGGGATGCACAAGCCAGCGGTGCCCACAGCCAAAGTCAGCCACAGTCTGTCAGCTGCGGCAGCACTCGCAGCGTGGGCGGAGAGCCCTGGAAAACAAAGGGTTCGCACCCGGGAGCTCCAGCCTCTCTCCAAATCCCTGCCCCAGAAATGGACCAAAATCCACAGGTGAGGGGATTCCTGGGCCACACTTTAGTGGAGCCAGACTCCGGAAGAATTCAGCTGAGAAAAAGGAACCACAGCAAGCAGAGAACAATTCAAAACTTCCCACCTTGGCTACCAGAAACCCCAGCCACAGAGCCCTTGACAGGGCAACACGCCACAGAAAAGACCTGATGGGCTCCCAGCAGGATTTTGCTGCAGGTCTGAAGGTGGGGGCACGCTGGAAAACGGCACTCGAGTCCCAGGCATCGACTGCCAGCACCTTCCCTGCCCCGCACTGCCAAGACAAACTGCATTTTGGGGGACCCATGCCCTGAGATTTTTGCTGTAAGAAAATGTTTACCTGGGGGAAAAAAAATAAATAATTAAAAAAAATAATAATGCAGAACTTCAACTGCCCATGCCTGACCCCCATCGAAACACAGGGTGAGGAAGAGAGCTGTTAAAAGCAAAATACAGCAATGTGGCATTAACTGTGGGTGTTACAGTGCCCTGAGCTGAGGGCTTGCGTCCCCCACTGCAGCCAGAGAACCCCATCCCTGGAAAAAAGGGAGTAAAGCTGCCCGCAGCGCCCACATCCATTCACACAAAACAGCTCCCAAGGCCTCTCTGTAACTGGAGCGCTGCTCCCTGCACACAGTGCATTGAATTTACACACGGTGTAGCTCCACCACGATTGTGTCACTTCCAACCTGAGTAGTTTTGATATTTGCTGCATGCTGATGGCATATGTTAGGAGCATATCTGTGCCAAATTCATGCTGCCAGAAACCCCAATGGATTTCCATCTTGCCCACTCATGCCTAGATAAGGGTGTGCAAGCACAAAGCTATTTTGGGAACATTTTTAGGCTCTGTTAAGCAGCGCTAAGAACAGTGCCAGGGACAAGTGTCCAGATAACGTGTTGCAAGGATAAATACCAAAGCCTGGGAACAATCGGGGAGCTCATCTTTATCTCCAGCACCTCTTGCACCCAGGCTTATAAATAGTGAATGCATCAGGAGGGTCATATTTCCCAGGCGGCAGGACAGTGGCCGTGGCCATCGGCTGAGGGAGCGTGGTGGCTGCCATCGCTCAGCCACCTTCAGCGGCACCGGGGCTGTGGTGGGCTTGGGTTTCCTCCTGCAGCCGTGGCCCTGCCGCCATCCTCAGCGCTTTCTGACTCCAAAGTCTTCACCTCCAGGTGCGTGGGGAGCAGGAAAAGGTTTTCTGCCCACTTGCCACCGCTAAGAAAATGCGCTTTCACTGCCAACAGGGACAATTTCCAGCTGGCTTTTGCAAGACCATTGCTCTGCAGGGCCAAAGCGTTGGCCTTCCCTCAGAGCCAGGGTGCTGCAGCCTGTGGGACTGTGTCTGAGCAGGGTGCTCGCACAGGGGTGGTAGCAAAGAGGCATTAGTGGGGGCAGGCTGGGGCTGGTCCTGGCAAGGGGCTCACACCTGGGCGCCTCTGGAGAGGCTGCTGACCAGCACGGGAGGGAAACGTCACTGTTGCCATGGATGCTACGGAAGGGGCAGCTGGACATGGTGGTGGGGTCAGCAGCTCTAGAGTAGCAGTACCTGCAGGCAGGAGCAAAGCTGAAGAGAGAAATGCCCTTAGAGGTACGAGGCAGAGGTGGTGGAGCCCTCCTTGCCCTCCTCATTGATTATTTTCATTAATTCATGGTAACTAATGAGCTCCCACTGATTTTCTGTGGGTAATGAATCAAGGAAGGGTTTGGGAACAAGCTGCCAGCCACTTCCAACGATCGCCTGATGGCTCTGTGGGCTGTTTCTTTGGGGAGGTACCCAGAGTAGGCGAAAGGAAACAACAGCTCCCATCAGAAGCAGAAACCTTGGTAATAAACACAGACTCAGATGGAAGTAGACCAGCTCTTAAAGCTGCAGATGGCGTGGGGAATTTCCTGAATCTAGGGCCATAAAACAACTACCAGGGATGGTCTTGTCCTCCTTTCCCTCCCCTGGGACCTCTCCAGCATGTCCCACCCCTGTCCTGGCCTCAGCCCGCCCACAAGCATCCCCCAGGGGTGCAGCCAGTCTGCCGGCAACAAGAAGTTATCCCCAGATGGTCGAGAGAGACAAATGCTATTCCCAGTGGGTCTCCCCGGCCTCTGAAAAAGCTACTTTCAGACACTACCACTTCAAAGGAGCTGGGAATAATTGTTTTGAAGGGGAAGAATCTCTTGGACTACAAGAAGTTGGGGTGTCGGACCCCATTTGTCATATATCCCATAATCCCTGAGATGACAGGCATGAGGCTCGGCGGCCCTTTGCAAAGGCTGCTGAACAAAAACAGAAAAGGGAAAATGACTTGGTGCCTGTGTTCTCCTTGCAGGTCGAGCAGCTGACAGAGGAGCAGAAAAATGGTAGGTGCATCTTTAACCCAACCACCACAGCCTAAAGTTGAGCTCCCCAGCCAGCTCCAGTGATTACACCCCAGAAAACGCTTTGGCCAGACTGGCCATAGCTGGGCACGGCCCAGGGGGGTTGATCCATGAGCATTCCAAGCAAGGCAATCCCCGTGTGTATGTCGAGAAGTCCCCACCACGCTGTGCTGAGGCAGGGGAGGCTGTGCCTGGGATGAGCCGCGGGGCCACCCAGAAAGACACACACACCCCCCTCCCCCCCCATCTCCTCTCCACTCTCTCCCCAGAGTTCAAGGCTGCCTTCGACATCTTCGTGCTGGGGGCAGAAGACGGTTGCATTAGCACCAAGGAGCTGGGGAAGGTGATGCGGATGCTGGGGCAGAACCCCACCCCTGAGGAGCTGCAGGAGATGATAGACGAGGTGGATGAGGACGGTGAGAGATTCGGGTTTCTTCCACCTTCCCGAGCCCACATAGGTGGGCATGGCAGGCCTGGTGTGGGATGGGAGTGCTCAGCATCTGCACAGTGCTGGCAGGATCCATGCTGGGGACAGTCACAGCTGGTGGGGAGCATCTGCAGGGCTGTGACTCGGAAGGACACTAAACACCCACCAGCCTTCAGTGTGGGTCCTCTGGGGAATTTCCAAGCAAAGAGAAACTGTGTAAAAACGACTACAAATATCAGGCTGCTCGAGCTGATTTCGGAGGGTACTCTGAAATCACAGAGATCCATTTAAAAAACAAAATACAGGCTGAATGCAGCGACTGCCACTTTGGACACGCTACAGTTAGGGGATTCTGTCATCAGGGAAGTTCTTCACTGCTCAGGTGTGTACACACACACACAGAGTAACTCTCAGTACCGATTCACAGGATGACCAGGTTGGAAAAGAGCTTTAAGATGACTGAGTCCAACTGTTCCTGTCCTGTGCTAAAGCACAAATCAGGGCACTGATGGTCATGTGTGCGAGTTGGGCAGAAATACCAAACTGAGTAACTGGAAAATAATTTTTAAAAAATCCAGTTTAAAATCAGGCCAAAAAAGAAAAAAATAAAAAGGAAAAAAACCCCATGTCACTGAAAACAGCAGTACTGCTGGTGCAAAACCGTGCTGCTTTATATCCAGATGAGATGGACAGGTATCTCCACAGCAGGAGTTTCCATTCATTGATGCTTCCAGTAGGACTTCTGGTGAGCTCTGCCTCGGCAAGACGACTGCAAAAGGTCAAAAATTCAGTGATTAAGTCAGTCTACAGCCTAAGTCACTTACCCCAGCATCCTGAAAGCTGCCTCCTGCTTCAGGGCCGCTCTCGGGAGGCTTGCCCCTTGGTTCCTAAGGGGAAGAGTGATCTCTTGCTTACTCTTGCTTGGTCCACCCACCGTAGCATCTACTGATGGTGGTTATTCTGCCTGCAGGCAGCGGCACTGTGGACTTCGATGAGTTCCTTGTTATGATGGTCCGGTGTATGAAAGATGACAGCAAAGGCAAAACTGAAGAGGAACTCTCAGATCTCTTCAGGATGTTTGATAAGTAAGAGTCAGGACTGCAGCACTGTGGGATGGTGGGAGCAGCACAGCTGCCCCAACTCCCCCTCCCCAGCCTGTCAGCCTGCTCCTGAGCTCTTCTGTTCTCACACAGAAACGCTGATGGCTACATCGACCTCGAGGAGCTGAAAATCATGTTGCAGGCAACAGGAGAGACCATCACCGAGGATGACATAGAAGAACTGATGAAAGATGGGGATAAAAACAATGATGGCAGGATTGACTATGATGGTAGGAGTCTTTCTTGTCCACAGTTCAGTTGCATTCAGGGATGGGGATGGGCTTGTGCAGGCAGTGCTGGGTGATATGTCAGATCACAGCCACACAGCCACAGGGCCGGGGCAGGGGTTGGGTACAAGGTGAGACGGGGATGGTGGTGGTGTGCTTATGATTCTGGAATGATAGGGAGGGCCCAAGGCTGCCTGAACTCCCCCTAGGCTACAAAAGCCAGCCTGCACTGAAGCAAACCAACCTGCTTTTCATCAGAGACCTGCCCGTCCCATCTGCCCCTGGAACACAAGCACCAGCTGTATCTGAAGCGCTGTACCTTTGCACATGATGTTGTTGAAATGACACCCCCCCCACCCCGGTCATTTCCAGGCTGAGATGGTGTCTGTGTTCCCTGGGCACTCACCTCCGGCACTTTGGTGTCAGCCAAGGGTGATGCTGGGCTCCAGTGACATTTCCAGTGGGAGTCACGAGGAGTCCTCACCCCGGCCAGAGGAGCCGTTCCCCTTCTCCACCACCTCTTGCACATCAGGGAGATGGGAGAGGAGACAGGGATGTGGAAAGCTGCCAGGGGCATGCTTGGCAGCTGCAAGGGCACTTCGGTCCCACCTCACACCCCGTGCCTCCAATGTCTTCCCCTTGGCAGAGTTCCTGGAGTTTATGAAGGGAGTTGAATAAATCTGAGGCCAGATTGACGGACGGAATCCCCCAAACCCCTCCAGCTCTGCATCTCTTCTCCTTGGCTACGTCCCCTGGCTACCGGTATGAAGACAGAGTGCTGAGAAGGATGGCCACTGGGAAAATAAAGCGCATTAATACCGACTCTCACATTATGGTTGTTCCTTGGGGGGTTAGTGAGAGCTTCACCCGCAACTAACGGGGCCACACTGCCAGCCCACAAGCTGCATCCAGAAAGGTGCCACTAGAGCTGGAGCCTTAAGCCTCCAGGGAGGTATCCTGCTGCCAGCCCAGCGGCAAAGCCCAGTCAGCAGGGCCTTGGGTGCTTGGTGGGCAGCTGCCGTGCTGTGTCTCCTCACCCCTGCCACGGTGAGTGGGCTTAGGAGCTGTCACTGGTGCTTGCTGGTTAAACTGGAGCCTTGGGAACATTTCAGTGATGAAATGGGAAACAACCACTTGTGCCATCACTGAAATCTGTGGGTGAGGGCTGGTCCCACGTTTTCCCAGGCTCCTCCCCACTATCCCAATGGCTACCCTGCAGTGCTGGCAGGGAGATGGCATCAGTTTTCTTTGAAAACACGAATGAAAGCCGTTCCCAAGGCTCACTGGGTGCCTCCATCCCACCTCACCCTGCCTGGCAGAAGGCAGGCACTGGCAGTCCCATAGCACCTCACAGTCCTCCAGCAGCCCTGGGTAGGAGCCTTGCTGTAACAACTGAAGCACCTGGTTTTCTCTCAGGAATCACAACCATTTGGGCTCTAGGAGCCCTGAGGAAAGCATGACCCAACCAAAGAACTACTTTGGTTCTTGGTCCCCAGGCACGTGGTGGTTGCGGGGCTGAGGAGGACAGGCCACGCTGTCCTGAAGGGCCTCGGGTGCCATCTTTTCTCATCCAAGGAAGCACGGCATTCCAGTGGCATTAGCAGCTCTCCCTGCGCATAGCTGCCTCCTCCCATCAAATTACAGCCCCAGCACAGCTCACACATTGTGGTCGTGTTGCTAAAATCAAACGTTTACCCAAGCAAAATAAACATTGGCAGTGCAAGGCGCAAGACTGCATCGGTGCAAGGCCTGGCAGTGCTGCCCGGCCTGGCAGTGCTGCCCTGGGCGAGCAGGCCGCCGTGGCCCTGTACTTCTGCCTTTCCTCACAAAACCAGCTGATTCTTGTTTTTCCCCTCCTCTGTGGAAGCTACACCCTGAGCAGCAGTATTTGGTGCCACACACTGTCTCATTTATGGCAATAATGAAAGTGGGCTCGAGGTAAAAATAGCCCGGGGGGAGGAGGGGGTGTTGGTTGATTCTAAGGACATGGCTCCCTGGGCAAGAAGCATCAAATGTTTTGCTCAGCCGGGGCTTGTAACATCAGTGAAATCAAAGAAACGAACCCCTGTCAGCTAGAGCAGCTGATTTCCCTTAAAACCTAGCATAATTTGGGAACACCCCAAATGCAAACATCTAGGAGACCCACTCATCAGAGGGGTCCCCTGAAGGGTCCCAAGGCTTTGATGCCAGACCTGCTGCTGATTCAGCACAACTGTGTGAGCATCAGAAACCAGCAGACACAGGAATGCATCAGGTCACACAGCCCCATGAGAGGAAACACTCCTGAGTGTTAGTTTTCTGCTCCAATAAATCCGTAAGCCTAGGGAATAAGGGTAATCATTTTCCACCTCCCCAGCACAGCAGCAGCAGTCACTTCCACCACAACCTGCTTCTGAAGAAATGGTGGGCATGTTTTACCCCAGGACTGAGAAACCTCCAGAGAGCTGCAAACACCTGGGCTTCAGGCACAAGCCAGGGTGACAGCAAATCTCCCCAGAGCTGCAGCCACCCCACACCCACATCGCATCTCACCAGGCACCACCCACAGCCCCATGAGCTTCCTCTGTCCCAACCAGAGCCCAGCAAGGGCGCTTCTGAGAGGTTCACTGCTGCTTGCCGCTCGGGTTTGGCTTCCCAAAGAGTGAACAAGAAGAATGGGGGAGGAAAAAATAAAAAAAGATAATAAAAAATTGGAACTTTCCCAGCTTAAGTCCCCTCTCTTCAGCCAACTCGGTGGCTTTGGGGGAAGCTTGGACTCTTGCTGCGACCCCAGGAAAAATGATGGCTTTGAAGAGCCAAGCGGCCACCTCTTGGCTCACCACCCTTGCTGGCTACCCTCTCTCCTGCGAGCAAAATGAGCAAGATCTTGGCTGGAAAGAAACAGGACCATGGTCTTGCTGAAACCTGCTCCTGGAAGAGAAGACACACTGGGGGCTGTTTGGGCTTTTCTCCTCTTTGGACCAGAGGTCTGAGCAGGTCAGCGTGCTCTGCACCAAGCAGGTGCTGCTGCAAGACCTGTTTGTCTTGACAGGCTTCTGACTGGAAGTCCTTTCTGACTGCCCTCCAGCAGTCAGACTGCCAATGCTGCAGGTCAGGGAGCTGCACCTCATTTCTCTGTTGGCCAAAATGGGAGGAATGGACTGGCAGGCTGGTGAGTTAGTAACTGGTACAGGGTCAGCAGAGGGGATGTGCCTGAAGACACACTAATAACACCCAGGAGAGTCCAGATCTACATCATCTGCAGTTTTCCCTGCGAGTGTGGTGAGGCTCCAGTGCCAGAAACCTTTAAGGAACACGACACACATCCACAAGCATTGCTTGAAAAAGACCCCAACATTGAGTGCCACTGAAACATCCATCCGGTTTTTTAACTAGGCAAAAGCCATTTGCTGCTCCCTAAGCCAGCCCCCAGATCTGTGTGCTCTGAGCCTCCAGCTGAGACACGGGCAGCCCGTGCCTCCAGCTGCAGCTCCCAGGCCAGACGCTGCACTCTCTTTCGCTGGTGGTGGATTTCATTCCTGCCTTGGCTTGCAGCTTTTCCATCATATTTAAGGTCTCTCTTCAGCCCTCAGTAAAACTTTACCGTGCAAACCAAGTGGCTGCAGAGAGACCTAAGGACCATTTGACTGATCCTCCTAATAAACCCCCACCCCCCCCAGCTTGCCTACAGCCACACATTCACCACCAGGACAGCAGCAGCATGACGTAAGGTACTGTGTGATAAACCACATCACACCATGCCCCAGCCCATCGGGTAAAAACACCTGCAACAGCCTTGAGACCCAGGCAAAGAGGAACGTGTGTCCTGCTCCCTGCTTCCACATGCCCTCTTCCCAGTAAAGGGAAGAGGGCAACACGCATCCAGCCCTGCTCTGCATTTCTGCCCTGTCAGAATGTTGTGCAGTGCTTTGGCTTCTCCCCCCCAGCTCCGTGCTCTTGGCTTTCAGGGTGATTGCCCACCTCTGCCAAATGAGCTGGTTTGGGATTCAGTTACATGCCCTTTGCTTCCCCTTTATTTTTTTTTTTTAATCAAAAGGGAAAAAGGAGCCGAGCTGGAACTTGATCCTGAGCCCTTTTCATTGCAAAGGGGAGAAATCATCTGCGGCGAGCGTGACGCACAGCGGCAGTGAGCACAAAATGTGTAGTACAACAGTAGCTGAGCAGAGAGACGCCCTCAAGCTCAGGGGCTTCCCACAGGATACCAAGGACTCAATCCTAAGAGGTTTGAAGTTTTTAAATGGCAAAGACAGCAGAGCTCTGTGTGATGGGAATAGTTTCAAGTGGGCCACAGCTGCCAGCTCTGTCCCCTGGGCTCTGTACACGTAATCCTCCCAAAGAGGAGCTTCAGCCTCACTTGACCAACAGAAATCAAGACATGGGACTTAAATGATTCAGCAAGGTGAACAAAGAGGATGAAGACCCACCACGAGGCCACAGCAGCACAGACTTCCCTCTGCAGCTTTCCCCTCCAGGCTGGAGCAACCTCTACCATGAGGAGAGAATCACAGAACCATTAAGGTTGGAAAAGACCTCCAAGATCATCTAGTCCAACCATTCCCTTACCACCTATAATACTCATTAAACCATGTACCTCATCCAACCTCTCCTTGAACACCCCGAGGGACGGTGACTCCACCACCTCCCTGGGCAACCTGTAACAGTGGGACACACAAAGATACTGAGCTTCTGAAGTCATGAGAACATTCAAAGCATTTATGTATTAGCTTCAGCATAAATTCAGCCTAAAAAAAATGCTGGATACAATCTGATTGCAGTAGGAAGTTGTGGACCAAGCTATCACAGGCTTAGAAAGTGCAGCAGGTCACCGACCGATGTCCGGGCAGTGTCCTGTAGGACCACCATGTGTGCTGGGAACAGAGAACAAACCTGACACCAAGCTGCTGTGGAAGCTCACAGAATTCCTGTCTCCTGCTACACAATGATGCTGGGATTAAGGTTACGTTCCTCTGGGCTGCATTTTGTCACGCAGACGCTATTTTGGTCAGAAAGCCAGCGAGCCCTTATTTGGGAAGCTGTCCCCCTGAAGGGCAGCATGAAGGGCAGTGAGATGAAAAAGCTGCTTCTGGAGGCAGGCCTGGAGAGGAAGCCCAGATCTTCCCCTCTGCTTCTTGTTAACATGCCAAACATCCTCTCCTCAGCCCAACTCTTTCCTCTCGTCCCTCGGACCGCATCCTGTGCTACGCCTCAACACAGGCGCTTCAGGGAAGGCACCAGGAGGGCTGAGAGAGGATCTGCCCCTTTGTACATGGAAAAGCCTTAGTGCAGGAGATTTCAGGTGCAGAACAGGTTGGAGAAAGGTGCAGCAATACGAAGTCCTCTGTTCAGACGCTTTCCTTTTTCACAACACACATCTGCAGCACACTGACCTTCACTTACACAGCTGGACCAGCAGCTAGCCGCCCCAAGACCTGAAGGGAGATCTCCATGTGGCAGGTCTCCCTGCCAAACCCCAGCAAGGGCTGCAGGAGGGTGCCAAGCAGCTCTGAGCCACTGACTGGTCTGCCAGGAGATGTCTGTGCTCCCCTGAACCACAGCCATGCAAGCACACCTTGGGAGACAAATGCACTGGAGCAGGGTGGGCAGCAGCCACCCAGCTCGAGACACTCAGGTACCGCTGAGGGCGGTGGGATCCAAGAGCTGTGCCAGGTCCCCAGGTCACCCAACACTACCACTACTAGCAACCTCTCACTTGTTGAGCTCCTGCCTTTCCAGAGGCAAAGGGACAACCTTTTTGTGTTGCCTATTCAGCAGACTCCAGCTGGTGGTAGGAATCCCATGAGTGCACACCCTCTCCAGCACAGCCACCCCTCCAAACCAACAAACATCAACCTCCACAAGAGCCCAACAGTAGCACACAGAGGGGGTTGTCAGCTTCCCTCAGACTTTACAAGCCCTCAGCTCCTGCATGTTTAGTAAATCCTAGCATGTCCTGAGCCAGAAGGGACCTGTAAGGCCTGTGGAGTCCCACTCCTGGCTCCACACAGGCCCAGCCAGGTCAGAGCAAGGGACTGAGCACATCGTCCAGACTCTTCCTGCCCTCAGCCCAGCTCGGGGTTGTGACCCCTTCCCTGGGGAGCCTGTGCCAGCACCCAACCCCCCTCTCAGTGCAGAACCTCTTCCTGACACCCAGCCTAAACCTCCCCTGGCCCAGCTTCATGCCGTTCCCTCAGGCTCTATTCCTGGTCCCCAGAGAGGAGACAGATCAGCGCTGTCCCCTTGGCAGGGAGCCACAGACCCCATGAGGTCTCCCCTCAGCCTCCTCTTCTCCAGGCTGGACAACCCAGGGACTTCCGCCTCTCCCTTCCCCATCCTCGCTGCCTCCTCTGGACACTCTCTGATGGCTTCCTGTCCCTCCTGCCCTGTGGTGCCCAAACCTGCCCCCAGGACTGGAGGTGGGGCTGCCCCAGTGCAGGGCAGAGCGGGACAACCCCTCCCTGGCCCGGCCGTGCTGGATGCCCCCAGGGTGCTGTCAGCCCTCCTGGCTGCCTGGGCACATGGTTGGCTCATGGGGAACTCGCTGTCTGCTGAGGCCCCCAAATCCCTCCTGGCACAGCTTCCAACCCAAAACACTCTGCAATTCTATAGTTAGCCTCCAGCATCTCTGCCCCTCACCCCATCTCTCTACATCGCTCGGTTTAGGGCTCAGTGATATTTTTCATCAGCCAAACACTATTAAAAAGTGGGAATTGGGGAAAGACTTGTGAAATCAAGACATAAATAACTCAAAATAGTTACCTTATTTCAACCTAATGCCGCAGTTTGGTCGTTGGACATTGGGTCTTTCAGGGTTGGTTTTCCTCCCCAGGTGTCCGCTGCTGCACTGCCAAGCCCAGAGATGCTCGCTTGCTCCCAGCACTTGTCCCCGCAGCCTCGCACCGCCCCGCGGACAAGGGCTGGAAGTGCAGCAGCAGGAACACATCCTGGCTCCAGCTGCGCTGGGCTGAGACACTTGGAGAGCCAAGCCCTCTCCTGATCTACATACAGAGCAAAGCCCCACCACGTGAACGTTACCACCCTGATCCCACCAGTGAGCACACCGCATCCAGTAGGCACCTTTTGTTACTGGAATAAAAGATCTCCTCTCAAACACAGTAACTATGAAAAACACTTGATGCAGCCCTCTAACCTCACACCTTCCCAGGGCAGCTCTGTGAACACTTCCAAGTATTTCAGACTGAACCAGGTCCCACTTCACTAACAGGACAGCTGGTGCCACCCCCTCCTGCTCCTTCTGGAGTTCTGTAGCTGCAGCCTGACTGCAGAGCAAGTGACCCCCAACCATCCCTGGAAACCCCATCTGGCTAGAACAGCACTAGGAACCACCATGAGAATCGTGGTACCCAAGAATTCTGAACATGTGTGCCAGTATCAGAGGCAATTTTACCTCCTGCATCCAAACATTGGCCACAATTTATGTCATAGAATCCCAGACTGGTCTGGGTTGGAAGGGACCCCAAGGGTCACAGAGCTCCAACCCCCTGCCACAGGCAGGGACACCAACCTCCAGGCCTGGAGCTACACAAGGTTGCCCAGGGCCCCAGCCAACCTGGCCTTGAACACCCCCAGGGATGGGGCACCCACCCCCTCTCTGGGCAGCCTGTTCCAGCCCCTCACCACTCTCTCTACAAAGAACTTCCCCCTCATATCTAATTTAAACCTTCCCTCCTTTAGCTTTAATCCATCCCCCTTGTCCTGCCATTCTCTACCCTTTTAACAAGCTGATTCCCCTCCTGTTTCCCTGCTCCCTTCAGGGACTGGGAGGCTGCAATGGGGTCCCCCCACAGCCTCATACAAAAATAAACAAATCTGTTTCTGGTTCAAATTTTAGAGCTTCACTCCATCACCAGTGCACAAGCTGAAAGCAGACCCTTAGTCCCACCAAACACTGGTGACCAGTACCAAGAGCTGGGGTGGAACAGCACCGAGGATGGAGCCGCTGTTCCACCCCGTGCACGAGGAGGCCAGAGCTTCACACACAACCACAGCTCCAGCTCCAGCTGCCATGGAACAAGCACAGGCACTGGGTGCTACACGCAGCCTTGTCGCAGGACTGGCATCTAGAACACAACTCACACAAGAGGGTTCTCCTCAAATTGGGGAAGTGAAGACTCTGTTACATCCAATTTTATTTCTATAAAAATGCTGTAACACACATGCCAATGGGAAAAGCGGCTCTTTGTCTTAAACCACATCAGTCCTTTTTCTGTTGAGCAGCTTGCTTGGCATTGTTGGCCTGCATCTTCTTCAGCCCCTTTTTGTTGTGCTTCTTTGCAAACCTCATGTTCCTCAGAAACTTGGGATCAACCTGTGAGAACAGGAAAGAACAAGCCACTTCATGGAAGGTGTAAAAACAAACATCCCTCCAGACAGCTCTGATCATTCTCAGATGCTGCCTGTGATTAATCCAGGATGTTTTCCTGGTTTAGTACATCAAGAGCATTGTTTCAGCCATGTGTAGCCACCCTGTACACACCAGCCATTCCCCTGAGTTTCTATAAACAAACCAACCCAAAGCCACAGCAAGAAATACACAGAAAGGACAACCCAGTAAATCTGTCAACAGGACCATTTTCATTTCTGGATCCAAAGCCCAAGTAACCCTTGGGCAAAGGCCAACACCACTTCCTCAAGCCTTTCCTTTCGACCTGAGAGAAGAATGTCAGCACAGGGAGGAGCAGCTCCTCAGCCAGACATGGCCAGAACCATCAGCTGCCATCCCACTCAGAAACATTTGCTGTGTTACTGTAAGCAGAGTTTTAACTGGTGCCTGAAACAAAGTCTCCTTGCAGTAGACTCCTGTCAGGATTTTGCCATCGCTACTCATGCATGCTGGTGCTGTGTGGAGAAAGTCCCTGTTACACCACTTGTGTCCCCTCAGAACAGGCAAAATGCTGTCATTTTCAGATGCAACAGTGCAGATTCCCCTCATCTTCTGAGGGAAATGCTCAGGATTAGTACAGATGGTAAAGTAGTATTTAGGAGTACAGAGGAGTAGGACACATGAGGGTGATTTCACATGGGTTACCAAGACGGTGGATGCTCAGCAAAAGGTGCAACAGAACCCACAGGGGTTCTGGGCATTTGAAACCTGAGTCCCCATCTGCAAAAAATACATCAGCCAAAATAATACAAACACCAGGAGTATGGAGAGGGATACTCACCCCTTTGAGAGACTCGTATCTATGGGACCTGGGCTTCTTGATGCCGTTTCTGTGCCACTTTCGCGCTATGTGGGAGACAAGGACACAAGCCAGGTCACTGCTGCTGCTCCATCAGCTTTCCCTCCAGTCCCAATGGCTCCCTCACAGGGAGATTTCTAACCCTTCCCAGGCAAACTAAAGGCAAATTACAAACCCACCTCTACTCTCACTCCCTGCATACTGCGTGTTCAGACTGAACCAGTTCCTAATCCAAAGATCTTTGGCTCCTCATTAACTAATAACAAACTGATGGTGACACCAGCAGTGCAGTCAAAGGCCTTGGTCACTAAGAGCTTCAAGCAGTGTTTAGCCTCCAAGGGCACCATCGCTCACTGTGTGAGATGAAGCAGGACCTTCTGCTGAACTCTGCTACCTTACAGCACTGAGGAAAGAATCATGGAATCCCAGACTGGTCTGGGTTGGAAGGGACCCCAAGGATCACAGAGCTCCACCCCCCCTGCCACAGGCAGGGACACCAACCTCCAGGCCTGGAGCTACACAAGGTTGCCCAGGGCCCCATCCAACCTGGCCCTGAACACCCCCAGGGATGGGGCACCCACCCCCTCTCTGGGCAGCCTGTTCCAGCCCCTCACCACTCACTCTGGAAAGAACTTCTCCCTAATATCTAATTTAAACCTTCCCTCCTTTAGCTTTAATCCATCCCCCTTGTCCTGCCAGTCTCTACCCTTTTAACAAGCTGATTCCCCTCCTGTTCCTCTGCTCCCTTCAGGGACTGGGAGGCTGCAATGAGGTCCCCCCACAGCCTTCTCTTCTCCAGGCTGAACCAGCCCAGCTCCCTCAGCCTCTCTCTGTAGGGGAGCTGCTCCAGCCCTCTGATCATCTTCGTGGCTCCTCTGACCCCTCTCCAACAGTCCCACATCTTTCTTGTCCTGGGGCCCCAGCTCTGGACACAGGACTCCAGCTGGGGAGGGCAGAGCAGAGAGGGACAATCCCCTCCCTGTCCCTGAACACCAGGACAGAACTGGCTTGTTGCTGTGGTCATCGTTGGAAGGCAGAGTGCCACAGCCTGGACGCTGCCGTTCGGTGACACGCTGAGTTCCAGCATAACAAAACTGGGCTTTTTTCTGGTTCTGTATTATCTTTATATTGAACCCAAACAAGCCCTGGCCCTTGTGTTACAGCAAAATCAGATCTAGCATGGGGTTTAGACTGAGAAGATGCTGAAGAGGTCCATTGTGTAACCCCCAACCAAGGCATGGGACCATCAGCGAGGTAGAAGGGTAACTGAAAGATCATTAGTCTGGCTTGAATGATGCATAACACTACTAGATGGATTGATCATTAATATAAGGAGAACAGGAAGTATTTGTGTGGTTTGGGTGTGAGTGGAGTATGGCTGTAGCTGTTTGAGCTGTTCTGCTGGAGCAGCTACAAAATTTACCCCTACCAGTGGAACAGCCAAAGAAAGTGAGGCTTGGGAAGCAATAAATGAGACCAACGACCAATTACAAGACAGAGTATATCTTGCTTTCAACTAAAAGTGGTTCCTAACCAGTTTCTGCAGGAATGTGGTTTAGAGTCTTTGGAGAAAACCATAAAGAGCACGTGCAGAAGGCAAGAAGCTCACTGAGAGGAAGACACCCAGCCTTCATCCTGAAAGGCACCAGAAGACCCCCTGAGTGTCACTGATGCTGCTCTATCTGCGAGGAGTTAATGTAAATGACTTCCTGGAAGTAATTTCCATACCCTTGCCTTTTCTTAGAAATATAATGAATATGCAGAGTCAATCTTTATCAGCATGAGAAATTTGGCTTTAAATGGCACACACATAGGGCGGAGCCATCGATCCCCCGCGTGCCCAGCGCTGCAATGAAGGAGCCCTGCTTCACAGGCAGCAGGGCCACTGAGTTTTGATCCTGGCTTCTGGAGGCTTCAGCCTGACCAACAAACCTTGAAGAGCTGCTGAAGACTGAAAAAGGGGGAGGGAGCCAACCAGGGGAGACAGCGACCACCCACCCTAATTACACCACCGACTCAAAAGAGAGAACGACTCAGCACATGCAGTAAGGTACGTAGGAGGCAGAGTGGTTTTTAACCAATAACAGGTAACAGAAGTCCCCGTGCAGCAGAAAGGGGGGTATGCCAAGCGCCGCCCGGGCTTGGAGCCTCGGGGCGCACTGCCTCGGCACTGGCGAAGCGGGAATAGAGCCCCCCGTGTGCGGCCGAGCCCCGTGCGACAGGCCCACCCCGACCCCGGCCCCGGCCCCGGCCCGGCCCGGCGCGTCTTACACTGGTTGTGCGTGGTGTGGTTCTTGGACTTGGCCATGGCTGCACCTGCGGGAGGAGACGACAGCCCTCAGCCGGGAGAGGGAGGAGAAGGCGGCCGCCCGCAGCCGGGAAGGCTGGCAGGCACAGCCCGGCCCCGGCGCTCTGCCGCCGCGCCGCGCCCCGGCCTCCCGCCCCGCCACAGCCCCAGCCCCAGCCCCAGGCCCGGCCTGGCCCCCCGCCAGCCCGGAGGGGGCAGCTCGGGCCGGGCCCGACCCGCGGGACGCAGATGGAGCCGGATAGCGCGGGGCCGCACTCACCGCCAGCACCGCCGCGCCGGAAGAGAAGGACGCGCTGCGGGGACTGCTGGGAAACCGGCCCGGCCCGGAAGTCCGCGCTGCCCCGGTGCGCAACGGGTGCTGCGGCACCGAGGTTCCGCCCGGCGGCCTTTCCCCGGCCCGGCCCCGGCTCCGGCCCCGGCGGCTGCAGGGCCTCGGAGCAGCCGGCCCCGGCGGCGTGCCTGGGCTCGGCCCCTTAGCAGCAGGGTCTGCCCACCAACACGGTCCCGCACCAGCAACATCTCTCAGCCAGCATCCCCCCGCCAGCAACATCTCAGCGAGATCCCCCTGCCAACAAAACCCCCTCACCAACCCCCTCTCCAACACCCCCCCGCCAGCAGTTCACAGATCCACAGAGCTGCAGGGGTGGGAAGGGACCCCTAGAGCCCATAGGGTCCAACCCCCTGCCAAAGCAGCTCCCCAGCTCATATTGCACAGGGTGGCGTCCAGACGGGGCTGGAATCTCTCCAGAGATGGAGACTCCACACCCCCTGGGCAGCCTGTCCCAGGGCTCCCTCACCCTCACTGGGGAAAAGTTCTTCCCCATCTTGCTGTGGAACTTCCTCTGCTCCAACTTGCAGCCATTGCCCCTTATCCTGTCTCCACAGACACTGAGAAGGGGCTGCCCATTCCCCCTGCATCCCATCCTTCAGGTATTGATAAACATTCATAAGGTCCCCCCTTAGTCTTCTTTTCTCCAGGCTGAACAGCCCCAGCTCACTCAGCCTTTCCTCACAGGGGAGATGCTCCAGGCCCTTCATCATCTTCGTAGCCCTGTTGGGCATGTTGGCCCAAGTGTCATCTATTAAAGGAGCTGTGCTCATTAAATAGGGTGGTAATTACTCTGTCTGTAAAACAATTATGAAAAAAATCACAGGTTAAAATGAAAATCTCACAGTGCCTTTGACAACCGTGTTATCTCAGCCACTGTCCTTGCATTACATACATTTATGGTGTTTGATCTCTGTTAATTTTGTCACAGCTTTCATGCTGATGCCACATTTCATCAGACTCCTCTAATCTTGTCTCCTCCCTCCCTGTGAGCTGACGTTTGGGTTAACAAATGGCTGTAATGTCCCCCCTTCAGCAGTGTCAAGTGGCTTGGAGGAGCTCAGTGCCCAGGCCAAGTACTCCATGGGCATAAACCAGAAACACATCACTGATCTCTGGGGAACCAGGGGATCAGGCCCAGTCAACATGGGTTTTCAAAAGGTAGATCCTGCCAAACTAACCTGATCACCTTCTATGACAAGGTGACCCACTCCATGGACAAGGGGAAGGCTGTGGATGTGTCTGCCTGGACTTCAGGAAAGCCTTTGCCATGGTTTCTCACAGCATTCTGACTGAGAAACTGTGATTCTGTGGTTCTGTGAACCACCACCCCAGAAGGGATACGTGTAGGGCTTCGCTGGCACCTGATGCAGTGTTCTGCAGGTGTTCTGACATGATGCATTCTGGTGGGTACATTTCAGGAAGACATTACGTGTGAGGAACGTGCAGCAGGGTGCAGGCAGATGCCACAGCCCGTGCCAGAAGGTGAATGAAGCACGGGGTGCCTGGGGCACCTCCCTTGGGCACTGCTTGCTCAGGGGCCGCTGATGGCCAGGGACCATCACTCCGATGAATTTCTTCTGGGGACAAGGTGGGAAAGCCACTCAGGAGGCCTTTCCCAGGAGCTGGGAGCACAGGTGGCCTGTCGCTGCCACCGCCCTGGGACTGGGAAACGGTTCCAGGACCCCACCTTCCTCCTGGCTCTGTGCTGTGCTCACCCAGCACTGCACCAGCCCTGCCCAGGCGCCCGGCCGGCTGTGCGTGGCACCTCTGGCTATGGCAGTTGCCTTCGTTCATGGCTGTACCCAGGAACGCTGCCACAGTAAGGGGAGGGGGGGAACAAGCTTGCCCACACCTCTGCACGGGGCTTTCTGGATTGGAGTGCTGCTTGCAGGGCTGCTGGTTATCCAGCGTGGTGCCAATGTCAGACCTGAGCCAGCCCGACCTGTACAAGAAGGGACCAACCTGAGGTCAGGGCTGGTCTTTTCCCAAGACATCAGGAAAAGTTTTCCCCATTTCCATGTGAGGAAAAAGAGGCAGGGCCATGTTCATGTAGGACGCTGGACACAGTGTGACAGCATAGGTCACCGGTGCAGTGACTTCCATGCCAGACAAGATCAGTGACAGCAGTTTCATAGAAGGAGCCCAGCTGACTTTGCTTGACACGGGCTATGGAGCCGCAGTGCTCCCAGCTGGCTCACGAAGAAGGTGCCCACCCCCAGCCTGGGCTGCTCTCACGCCCTTCATCACCTCCTTGCTCTCCACAGGTACCACCGAAGCGGAGCTGCAGCCAAGGAGAGCATCTTGCAGGGTACGGACATCTTTGTGGCCCTCCTTTCCTTTCCCTTCCCCCACGGGTGGGAGCAGTGACTTGTGGGCAGCTTTAGGGCTGGAGGGGCAGTCCGCAGGGCTGTGCCTCCAGAGGAGCCACCCGGAGAAGCGGGGACAGCGGGGCGGGGAGGCACTAGAGGGAGCCTGAGCATAACAGATGCCGCTCTGGGCTCCAAGTTGGAGAACTGATGCCGGCTGGGGAGAAGGAACATCTCCAGGGAATAACAGCAGGACACCCAGCGATTTCCCCCCCTTGACCTGGCATCCTACCTGGCCGTGGCTTCTTTGCCCTGTCATCTGTTGCCATTTCCTTAAAGACAGGAAGAAATACTGTCTCACTTACAGCAAACAGCAGCCTGTCAGTGGGGACACTGCCTCAGGTAAGAAAAAACAGTGGCAACCAGTGGCAACTGGAGGGTTCAAGAGAGCTGGAGTTCCTGCAAGGCAAAGGGCAGCAGAAGTGCTCATCTGCAGCAGTGGGTGTCCCCAAGGGATTTGGGGAGCTGGTGCAGCACAGCCCTGCAAGTGCTCCTGGGCTGGTGGCAGGGACCTGGGAACAGCAGCCAAGGCTTGTGTGTGCTGCTGGGTGTGCACCAGTTAGCACCTGTTAGGAGAGCTAGAACACTGGAAGGGGCTGGGGAGCTGCAGTCTTTTGTTTCTCCTAGCAGTATTTCCAGTGCATTGGCTTTGGGCAAGGAACAGGGTCACCGGGTCACCATCTAGTCTGTCTGAGACTCTCCCTGCAACCACTGTCACCAAGGGTCAGTGCAGTGAGCGAGGGTGGAGCCTCTGCACTAGAGATGGGCATCAGCACGTGGTGGGGCAGGGACTGGGCAAGAAATGCTGTGCACTGGTGTTCAGCCACAACGGGGAGATGGATGTCTTTGTTCCAAGTACATCTGCAGAGCGTATCTTCCTTTAGGGTGTTTGCTTTTGACAGGGGTCATCAAGCTTCGCCCAGCAGCAACCAGAGAAGCACCAGAGAAGAGGGATGAACAGGGACCGTCAGTGAAAAGAACAAATCACAGCGGCTCCATCACTCCCAGCTGCCTTCAGAGGCTCTTGTTACCCCATGGACACTGTCCCTCAGACCAGACCAGACCTTCTGCACGTTCTCCATGAGCGTGTTCCCACAAGCAGCTTCCCACCATGAAGGTAGGAGGCAGAATCAGGCGGCAGCCTGCGATCCAGCCCTGACCTTTCTCTCCAGGCCTGCCACCTCCTCCCACTCTCCCCAGAGCTGGCACTACTAACGACTGGTTTCCTCTTGTTATTTTTCCACCCCCGCTCCTTCCTCCTGAGGGGAGGCCGTGCTGGTGGCCCACATACTGGTGGTGACTCACAGGCTGGGACCTGCGAGGAGCCAGCTATGCCTGGCCAAACTTAGTAACATCTCATTTTCCATTGCCTACACCCTACTTCTTCTGGCTGGGTTCATCACTGGAGACCTTCTCCAGATGCCCCGCTGGGTCAGGGATGACCAGCCTGCTTGTGCTACCTGTAAGCTCTGGCAGTATGGGAACTGGGCTGAGGTGGAACAGCCCTTGATGCAGATAAAGTTCTTCTTGATGAGGGTTCATCCAGTTTGCTGACAGCCAAAACCCACACACAAATTGTTCTGGACATCAAAAAGGGGTTTTCAGGCACGGGAAACGTGTCAATAAAGAGATATACTAAGGGCTGCATGGCAGCTGCACTTTTCCAGAGGCACCTGAAGGATTTGAGGGGAGCTGGTTGATTGGCCAGGTCCATCTGGCTAGACATCTGCAAACCAGCAAATGACAACTGCAGTCCCAAACCCCAGCACTGCAAGGTGGGGAAAGGCAAAGGTGGGGGTGCTGCTGTGGCTGGGCGCTGGGAATGGCAGATAGCTGGGTGAGGACCAGGGCTGCCCAGAGGCTGCGCCAGGCTGGCAGCAGACGAGCAGGCAGGATGCAGAGGTGCAGCTGCAAGCCCGCTGAGCATCTCCATGTAGGGGAGAACCCCGGGAAGGACACAGCCCTGCGTGCTCAGCCCACACTCAGCCCTTCAGTGGGGTTCTCTGGGGCACGCTTCGCCCTGGCAATGGCAAAGGAAGCACGGCTGCCACTTCCCAAGGCTGGGCTGAACATGTGCAGCTCTGACATGACACCTGCTCGACCTGCGCTTCCCCAGAGCCCGGCTGCTCGGCAGGAGCAGATCCACGGGCACAGCGTGCAGGGAGCAGCTGATGGCTGCGGGGGGGAGAGGCGCACGGAGGCGGCTGGGAGGAATGGAGGGGGCTGACCTAAATAGATGCTGAGCTAATTTATTCATTTCTCTGCTTTATTACTTAACACAACTTCGAAGCAGCTCAGGACTTCTGGTTCCTCTCAGCTCTGGTGCTGACGTTGGGACGGGGTTATTTTTGAGCCGGTTTTTGCTGCTGTCATGCTGAAAGGCATGGCACAGCCTTGCTCAGCACCCTGCTCCCATCAGGTGGGCTGAGCACGCTATGGAAGAGCTCCGACACGGCCGCTTTCTAGCCAGGAGCACAGGAAGGACTTATTTGAAGCTATTTTGAGATTGTGCTTCACCTCCAGCCCGGGAAGGTGTTGAGTTTTTTTGGCCTGGTTTATGCATCATTAATAGGGATTTTCTCTCCAATTTAGCTGAGAGGATTGGTGAGTTCGTAGAGCACGAGGCAGCCTTCAGCATCCGCTGACATCTCTGCCCCCCCCCAGGGCCCCCCCATGGGCAGGCTGCCAAACGCAGCCCCAGGCTCCGCAGCACAGGGGCTTTCAAGGATAAACCTGGCGCCTGTTGCGCTGCCAGCCAGCCTCCTCTCTCCTCAAATCCTAGCAATCCCCTGACACACCATCCGGGAGGAATTCTGCACAGAGGCCCAGCTGTGTGGAGAGCTGCTGGGGCTGCGGCTCACCCCATGGGCTGCACGTGTCCTCTGCAAGCCCACAGCACGTTTTAGCACTGCTGAGGTTTAAAAGCCATGAGCTGGGGGGGGGGGGTGGAATCGATGCCTGTGAAGGCTGTCTAAACCCACAGGCCATTTGCAGCGCAGGCACAAGGGGACAGGGAGAGAGCTGCTCCTGCATGAAGCGCCTCTTACCAGGATTCAAACCACGTGGCGCCCAACTTGCCCTTTAATTCTGTGTTTCGTGAGGATTTGTCACTTGCTGTATAAATTTAGGCCAGTGTTGCATCCAATCACCCAGCACCTCTGCTGTTATGGGTTTTTTTGGAGTGGATTATTCACTGACCTGCTCCATTCCTTAGATTTCTAAGTAGTAAAATGAGCCCTGATGCTCTTTTTCTTGGCAGCAAAGGCATTTCAGCTCACACCACCTTCGCATCGCTGGAGAGTTTTGTGATGCTGCTGGGGGTGGGGCAGTGCCAATGAGCAGAAATTAAGCTGTTCACCAGGCTGTGAGGTAAAGTCTTCCAAACCTGGTTTGAGGTGCCTCTGCTTGAGGCAGGGAAGTGGTCAGGTGTAGGGCTGCCAAGAGGAGTGCTCCTCTGCCTGGCACAGCCAGCCCCTTCTCCTGCCTTTGCTGGAGAAGCTGGGGCCATTGTGGATCCTGGGCAGGGTCCCATCCTGCCTTACACACCTCAGACTTTGATCTGAAGGGGCTTGTGGGGTGGGGTTTTTTAATATAAAGAGACAACACTATTTAGATCCTTTGGTCTGAGAGCCTTGTGAGGCCAAAAAGAGAATGAATGGAAGAAAACAGAGACACCAAAGGGGGTTGAAGTTTCTCTTTCCCTGCCTGTACCCTGGACTGGAGGATGATGCCTTTATTTTCCTGATGAGGACAGAAAGGCACTTTGCCAACCCAGACCCTTGGAGGTGGGGAGGAGGGGGTTTGATGTCTGCACCTTAACTGCATGGGGCTGATTAGGAAGGAGTTAAGGCTGAGTGTCATCTTGGGATTTGGTACCTCTTATGTGGAGACAGCTTCTACCCTTCTCCTTGGCTGCAGGGGCTGTGAAGGAGGGCAGAGTCCTGTAACAAACTGGCCATTGGTTTTGGAGTGAGCAGCAGGCTGGTGTTCAGCCCCGGGGCGAGGGATGGGGTTTGGCTGCTGGCTCGCCTTTATCCTCACTGAGAGGATTACTGGGAAGCCGTGTTGACAAATGCCAGGGCTGAAAAGGAAAATGAACTTCCCCACAAGGATGCCTTGTTTGTGTGACTCGGAGAGGGAATAAAGAAGCTGCCAAAAAAGCTGACATTAAACCTGCTGCTTACCTGCAGCTCATCTGATACCATGACTGAAACCTTTCATTTGCAGCAACATAATCCAAGATGTTCTGTCTGCAAAGCAAGAAAGTAGGTTATTGCTCAGGCTGAGCTGGGAAGGGGGAGGGAGATAAGCGGGGCCTGATCCTGCCAGGAGCGGTGTGCTTTGCACTCCCTCTGAGCAGTGCTAAAACCCCAGCTTCCAGCCTGAGGCGGGGGTTTTGGAAAGGGCTTGCCTGTAAAGCCTTCCCATACCTTTGGAAAGGGCTGCCTGTGCTGCCAGAGGGGAACACAGTGTCCCCCAGCCCTGGCTTCAGCCTCTGCACTGCTCACCCAGGGGCCTGGAGGCAAGAAAAGATGTGAACCCAGTAATTCCGCAGCACATCCCGGCTTCAGGGTGCTTGGCTGATGGGAGCAGATTACTGATCCTCACATCAGAGAGGGCTGCACATCCTGAGCCCCACACCAATGAGACACAGCAGTGTCCCAGGTATTTTTAAGCCAGCAGCCCCATCTGCCTGCTGGAGCTGGACAGGCAGGGAGGGACAGTCCCTGCTGGGGACAGGGACAGGACCAACAGCCAAGCACATCTCCAAAAACCTGGAAAAACTGCAATTGCTGGAAATCCCAAGATGTTGATGACTTGGCCCTGTGCATAAACACCTCTGTGGTGGTTTGGCCCTGGCTGGAGGCCAAATGCCCACCAAAGCTGCTCGCTCACTCCCAGAGAAACAGGCAGAGCCTACGTGGGCTGGGATAAGGACAAGTTACTGCCAAAAATCACTGTGAATATAGAGCAATAATGGCCAGTTACACTCACACCCAGTGCTACTGACCTGACAATTACAGAGGGCTGCCCGATAGCAAGGACTGACCAACTGACCCAACATCCCAGCAGCGCTCAGACTGTCCTGGAGGCAAACAGCCCCTACCCTTCCCCAACCAGCTGTTTTTATGGGGAAGCGGTGTCAGGTGGTGTGGAAAACAGCCTGGGGATAACTCAGCTCACCTGGGCTAACTCAGCTCACCTGTGCTGGCTGCTTGGGGAGGTTAACCCTGGCCTGGCCAGAACCAGGACAACCTCTTTCTTTTTTTGTCTGCAAATTAAGCATAAAGACAAAAGAAAGAGAAAAAATAGAGGAGGATTTCTCTTTGCCCTGAGAATTATTTATCACCAGAGACAGGGAGGGCTTAAATCACTTGAGAAACCTACAGTTAAGGCAAGACCATGATACTGTAACTGCTACATTCAGGCACAAGAGCTTTGCTTTCTGTACAATGGAAGCATTCTAGACCTGCATGGTGTGTGGATCAAGGTGAGGAGAAACACAGAGCACTTAATTCAGCCCTCCCAGCGCTGCGCTGCTGCCCAGCCCCAGCCATCTCCCATCCCTTGCAGCCAAGGAATGTCCTGGCATTTTAATGCCTGGCTGCAACATGGGGAATTAAAATGGGATCCCCCCCTTAAAGACAGGCTGTGTGCTGGAGTATCTTATGCACTGATCCACACATGCAACAGCTCCTTATTTCGCTTTGCCCCAGGGGTTCCATGTGTGCCACTCTGAATTTGTTTCCTGGTTACTCCTAGGGAATGGTGGTGTTCCCACACTGCCTTGCCTGGGCAGACACGGGCACAAACAGCTTCGCTCACCACATGGCACACGCTTAACTTGTCACCCAGCTCTGCCTTGGCAAGTGTGGCCTCACCAAAGGGCTGTTGTCTAGCTCAGTGTCCTCCACAACTCCATTTAAAGGCAAAATAAATACAACAAATACCATTATAATCGTTGGGTGCCTGAAATGCACTGAGAAGGCACCCACCAGTCAGCCTTCTGGTGAGAGAGGAGGGTCAAGCTTGTTTCATGGAGCTTGGGAAGGGGAGGAGCAGTAGCAGCTTGACCCTATGGTGAGACTCTGTGCTGTGAAAGCTGCTGGGAGGGGGACGGCAGGAGAATGGGCAGTGGTGGCTGCAGTGTCTGTGTCCCTCACAGCCTCCATCCTCTCCCCAGGAGGACAATACACTGCACCATCCAGAGCATCTTAGTTACAGATATCACCTAAAGCCACCACTCTGGTCAAGCAGTGACACCCCTCGGGGCAGAGCTGGCGCAGGGTCCCTGCCCAGGGTAGTGGGGATGGGGACTAAAAAAAAACCACATGAAATGAAACCATCTGAGTAAACCCCACCTCAGCAGTGCCAGCAGGAACCCACCTTCTGCCCTGGGCTGCCTTAGGGCTTTGCACACATTTCAAAGGGAGCCTGGACCAGCCATGTGTGCAGCTGGGCACGGCGGATGTGCTGCCCACGGATAGGATGGCAGCCGGGACCCTGATCAGAGCAACTGCCCCTGGAGCAGGAGGTCATGCTCAGGGTTGTGCTTTTCCCACCATAAGTGCTGGGAGATAAGGCATAGTGGGGGAGGACTTGCTAATTGCCCTAGAGGTGCTGCAATAAATGGAGCATTCATTAAAATCGTGCTTGCAGGACATCAGCAGCTTCCAGTAAGTGAAGTACATTAACACTCTTGCTTAATGAAGGTGGTGCAATGGCCAAGGGGGACCCTGGGACAGGGACTTGGTGCTTTCCAGGACCAGAAACTTTCCACGTGGGAAGGGCTCAGGTTTTTCAGACCCTCTGCCAGCACCCTGAGAGAGGGGCAGATGACACAGCCCCTTCATTTCAGTCCAGGTTTGGGCTGTGCTCTCAGGCCTGGGCTGGGCTGGGCTTTGTGACTGATGTCATCCCTGGCTGGTATCTCCACAGACTTTGTTCACCCAGATGGTAGAGAGGCAGGAAGGGGAGGTAATGCACTGGCATTCTCCTTCAGCTTGCATTAGGAGAAGGGGTTTGGATCACCCCTTGTGACAAAGACATCTCTTGCAGGATTTACAGCTGTTATCAACCTGCCTGGGGCAGCATGGAGACCCCTCTGCCCCCGCTGCTGCCTCAGACCCTGCGGAGACGAAGGGTGTAGGGAAGGAGTAAGAAGGAGCCTCTCCTTCAGCACCTTCCCAGTTTCTAACAGCAAGGGCATTGCCTAAGATGCTGTGTTCATGTTTAATCGTTTTCTAAGCAGCAGCTGATCCTTAGGCAGAGCCTTACGCTGATCCTAAGGCAGTGGCATCCTCATGGATTTCATGGGTGTTGGCAGGGCAGGCTGCTGCCCTGATGTTGGCCATAATCACCTGCTCCAGCCACTGACATCCCAACTTTCCCAGTGCAGCTATCTCTGCACCCAGCAGCACTGGAATCCTCCCCTCTGCAGCACCAAGCAGATCTCTTGCTATTTTTTCCACTGACTTCAGCTGAGCAGAAAGCTGCCTGGCTGCATCTGCTGCTTGATTTTAGCCATGGTTCTGTGCTGGGATTTTTTCAGAAGATAGTGCTAATTAAGAAATTATATCCCCATCAAAACCAGTAATGGAAATGCCTCGTGGAGTGCTCCACGCTTGCTCTTGGGGCTCACCACAATTGGACTGTCTCTCTCTTGGAAGGCTGCTGCTTCTTATCCTGGCTGGCAGCAGCAGGAGCTGCCACAAACGCTGTCCTCTGATATTAAGGACATGAATTATTGAGGGGCCCAGTAGCACTGCCCTCTCAAAGTCAGCGCTGAGAAATGATGGCCTCTCTCCTCTGCCCATCATTCAAGTGAAAGCCTCCTTGCACCACAGCCACATGGGAAGGGGCTGGGGCTGGCAAACAGGTTTGGTCCAGAGTTCCCAAGTTCCCAGTCAGAAAACCCACAGTTTCACACCACTTTGTGTACAGGTTCTGGCTGGGTTTCTCTGACCTCCCAGCCCAGTGCAGAGCACCACGTGTGCTGTGCCTGGGACGTGTGACTGGTGCACAACCTGTGCTGGACACGGTGCTTAAGGGCACTGATTTCAGCCTGACACCAGCTGCCCCGTGGGGAATTGGACTTCATCAGGAGGTAAGATAACAGGGGGGTGGGGGTGGCACCCCATCCCCGGTGCGCAGCTGTGGAGCTTCTGTGCAGACACAGGCTTGCTTTGGGGACCAGTGATGCCTGAGCTGGTCCCCACAGGAGCAAATGCACTCAGACATGGGACTGCCAAAGGAAGGAGCAGCACAGCCCTCCCCTCTCCTATCAGCCTTATCTCAAGCTGTCCTTTGTATTAAGCATGGCCTGATTTATGATTTGCCTGGGATTAGAATGCATTTCCTCCCACAGCAATTTTATTCAGGCTTTTCCATCCACTTCATGAACTCCAATTAATCCCCAGGAAGTCTCTGGCAGGTGGGTGCCTTTACATCCCCATGATCAACCTTGGCACCCAGCAAACCTGGCACATCCCGAGGCAGCGGGGAGGACACAGTGCCCAGCTGAGATCTGGGTGCAGGTCATCTTCAGGAATCTGAAGCCTCTTTCAAGTGTTTTAGTGTAAGAAATCAAGCCACAGTGGCACAGAGTCAGGGAGAGGATGCAGGACATACCCCAGGAGTCCCCACTCTCTCTGAAACACCTCTCCTTTTCTCTCTTACATGGGTCATCATGCTGCCAGCCCCTCCAAGAGCTGACGAATCCTAAAGAATTACAGCTAAAGCTTTTTCTTCTCTGCTCCAGCCACCTGAAACAGACTTCTTCTTGGATGGAAGCACTGAAACGTTTCTTAAAACAGCTCTTCCTCCTGCCATTAAATATTTAAGAGAGAAGCACCAGGGGAAACCATGTGCTTTTACTGAGGCAGGATGGCACAGTGCTGGGAACCATGGAGAGCCCCTTTTAAATAGTAATGAGCTGGCAGGTGCTTGCAAAGCACAGCTCTGCTTTAGCCTCCCACTCTCCCCCCCCTTGCTGTGGTGCTCCCCGCAGCATCCCCAACATCACATCCCCAACATCACATCCCCAACATCACATCCCCAACATCACATCCCCATCTCCACAACTCCCACACTGGCCCAGCAGCTGAGGGTCTGACCCAGCATCGCTCTCCTGCAGACTCCTGCAGGGGAGATGCCTGGGGTGGGAAGCAGGCTGGGGTGTGTGCTCATTCTGTGAAGCCAGCCCTGTGTTGTAGATCTGCTGAATTAAACCATATTGACCTGGAAAACAAGTGCTCCTCAGGGCTGATGGAACAGAGGGGCACCAGCCTGGGTACCAGCCTGGGTACCAGCCACAGCGGGATGGGAGCAGAGCCCATAGCAGCCCTGGCCCCAACTGCCCAAGGTCATCCCTAACGACTGCTTTGCACCCCTCTCCCCGAATCACCTTCCCTGCTCTGCCTTATTTTGGGGGGGTGAAGGGTGCCAGAGGGAGGGTGTTGGTGAGTGTGTGTGCTTTGCAGTTGCTGTAGCAACTGTGGTGTCTCTGGCGGCATGAGCACACATTTCCTGCAGCCAGCTGGAGTGTGAGCTGGCTACCTGCAAGCAGATTATTTTTTCCCCTGCTAGAGAAAAGCCCCCCCCCCCCCGACTCTGCCCACACCACCAGCAGCCAGAGCTCAGGAGGTGCTGCTGAGGCAGCAGCAGAGGCACAGGGCAGCCCACGTGCCGAGCTGCAGCGATGCTGCTGCTTCTTCCTGCTCCTGGGCAATCCTCTGCATGAGCCAAAGCCTCAGCGCCTCCTCCGGACCCTCTGCTTCTTCCCCCCTGCTCAGCTCCTTGGCAAGGACAACCTGCCTTCCCCATACCCACTCTGGAAGGCAGGGTGGGCTTCTGCAGCCACCCCTGCTCCTCCCTGAAGCAGCTGAGACCTGAATTCATTTCCACGTGAATTAGAGCATCTGCTTTGCAGAGGAGGGATCAATCTTGATCAAAAGTCTCAACGGTGGGGGATCAGCACAAGCTTTTCTAAGTTACTTCCCTGATTACTGACTGAAATAATAGAGCCTTTCTCACAGCCTGGATTCAATGGGTGCCCAGTTCCAGCCACCTTGCAAGCCTTTGCCTCCTACACCCCATTGCTCCCCCATTTCTATCACCTCCATACATCACAAGCCCTGACCCACCCCTCCCTTTTCTCCTTATGAAACCCAAGAGGTGGAACTCCTTGAGCCAGCCCTTGAAATGCTCTGCTGCCTCTTCTCTGAACCTCAGTGGCTCGGCTATCACCCTGATGTTTGACCTCCAGCCATGCTGTTCCAGCTGGTCCTTTGGCCATGTCCCACTGCAAGCACCCACATCCATTCTGAGCCATCAGCCTGGTTTGGGCTCCACCCAGTGTGCCCTGGGGGCTAAGAGAGCCAATGGGATCCTGGGGGCATCAGGAGGAGTGTGGCCAGCAGGTCACAGGAGGGGATCCTCCCCCTCTGCTCTGCCCTGGACAGGCCCCACCTGGAGTGTTGTGTCCAGTTCTGGGCTCCCTGGGATAACAAAGACAGGGATCTCCTGGAGAGAGTCCAGAGGAGGCTACGGAGATGATGAAGGGCCTGGAGCATCTCCCCTGTGAGGAAAGGCTGAGTGAGCTGGGGCTGTTCAGCCTGGAGAAGACTAAGGGGGGACCTTATGAATGTTTATCAATATCTGAAGGATGGGATGCAGGGGGAATGGGCAGCCCCTTTTCAGTGTCTGTGGGGACAGGACAAGGGGCAATGGCTGCAAGTTGGAGCACAGGAATTTCCACAGCAAGATGGGGAAGAACTTTTCCCCAGTGAGGGTGAGGGAGCCCTGGGACAGGCTGCCCAGGGGGTGTGGAGTCTCCATCTCTGGAGAGATTCCAGCCCCGTCTGGACGCCGCCCTGTGCAATATGAGCTGGGGAGCTGCTCTGGCAGGGGCTTGGACCCCATGGGCTCTGGGGGTCCCTTCCAACCCCTACAATTCTATGATTCTATGATCTCTCTTTTCCTCCAGAAATGTGATTTTACATTCAGTTCCAACAGAGCACATCCTGCTGGCCTCTGCCCAGCACACCCACCAGCTGACATCAGCCAGCAGGTACACAGCAGAACAAGGCACACAAAGCGTGGTGCTCGTGGTCCAGCACTGCTCACCACCCATGGCTCGGGGTTGCATCTGTTGCAGTTCAGTTGGCAGAACTAAGCCCCAGCCATGCACAAAGGCAGAGACCTTCCTTCCCTGCTTTTCCAGAAGGTCATGACCTCTGACCAGCCTTCTCACCACCTAGGAGGGCTGCGGCCAGAGAACTCCCAAGTGGGGTTGTTCAACTGAGTTACTCCATCTCAAGACTCCACCCTCTCAGTAAGCATTTCTGGATGACAACCAACCAACCAACCTTCCTTCCTTTTGTCCTTCCTCAAGTGGTCACCTTCACCATGAGATAAGAAGTGCTCAGGCAGGGGCTGTTTGTCAGCCCAAATTGGGTATTTTTTTCACCCCAATCATCATTTTCTGTTTCTTAGCTGGCAGTTTTGCAGCTGGAGCTTTACATTCCCTGGGAAGTGTTCCTGAGGAACAGGTTGGCCAGCTGGGCAAAGTTTCATTGCTATTTTCAGCCAGGGACGTTTTCTCTTTCTTTTTTTTCTTCAAAGCACAACAAAAACCCCTGTCAACAAGTCACAAAAGAGTGAGCTCAGCCTAAAATACGAGCCCTGGCACGGGAGGGTATCTGACTCAGAAGCCACTTCCCATCTTTGGAGACTTGAAGTATGTTCCACTTCGTCATCCCAAAGGTCCTTAAATGCTTATAAAAACAGAGTTTATTTATCCACAGGCAGAACAGCCTATCTATTATCTTCAAGGCTGAATTCAGAAAGTTTCTTCAGAAATTTATTGGTTTCATTCCTACCAGCCTGAACAGAAGTTTTCCACCTAGTCTGTCAAAATACAAATGTCTCAATTCCAATTTCCTTCAGTCCTTAGCAAGACATCATATTAATTGTGTTAAAAAGCACTTTTATTAGTTACTGAGAAAGCAGGAGTCTGGCAGCTCTTCTCAACCACTAGCTATTCACTTTTGTAAAGTCTCCTTTAACAGCAGCTTGATCCAATGCAGTGATTTTCTCCACTCAGCAGTGCCTGGAGCCAAAAGGACCAGCTCCAGGCAAGGAATATTGGCTTCAGGTTTCAAGGGCTCCTGCTGCTGCCCAGGCAAAGCCTTTCTGTCCCTCTGAGTCTTCTCACATCCCCACTGTCAGAAAAAAATGGGGCACATGGTCAGCCTGAGGCCAGGGAGATGCTGAGAGCTGGCATAAATGTCAACAGAAGGGGTTAAGCTCATCCACACCTGTGACACTCTCAACAGGACTTGGGGAACCATCTAGCAGCTTGTAGGAGTTTTGGGTTTCTCTGATTTTGCATGTGGCTGTTTCAGCCAGCAGCTCAACCCAGCGATAGTGCAGCATCAACTTCCTGAGGGAAAGGCAGTCATGGAAAGAGCTGGCAACTCACAGTCCTCCAAGGGGCGAAGGAATTACCTGCCCATCTGATCTCCACATAATTCTCTGGGCTCCTGCCCACAGTCGGTCATGCCGGAGCCGTGTGGGCAGCCAGAACCCCAAACTTCCCACCTGCTTCCTCACAGAACCACAAGGTTGGAAAAGAACTTTAAGATCATCAAGTCCAACCATTCCCATCCTGTGCTAAACCAGATCCCTGAGCACCTCATCTACCCTTTTTTAAACACACCCAGGGAAGGTGACTCAGCCCCTTCCTGGGCAGCCTGTGCCACAGCCCCACAACTCTGCCAGGGAAGAACTTTGCCCTCCCATCTGCTCTGACCCTGCCCTGGCACAGCTTGAGCCCATTGCCCCTTGTCCCATCTCCTGTCCCCTGGCTGAAGAGACCATCACCCACCTCTCTGCACCCTCCTGGCAGGGCAGTGGAGGTGGGGAGAAGGTCTCCCCTCAGCCTCCTCTTCTCCAGGCTCAACATCCCCAGCTCCCTCAGCTGCTCCTCAGAGGATTTGCCCTCCAGCCCCTTCCCCAGCCTGGTTGCCCTTCTCTGCACTCGCTCCAGGACCTCAATGTCCTTCTGATGGTGAGGGGCCCAGAACTGGACCCAGCACTTGAGGTGCAGCCTCACCAGTGCCCAGTCCAGGGGCACAATCCCCTCCCCAGACCTACTGGCCACACTGTGTCTGACACAAGCCAGGATGCCATTGGCCTTCCTGGCTGCCTGGGCACACTGCTGGCTCATATTCAGCCTGCAGCCACCCAACACCCCCAGGTCCTTCTCTGCCTGACAGCTCTCCAGCCAGTCTCCCCCAGCCTGTAGCACTGCTTGGGGTTGTTCTGTCCCATGTGCAGCACTCTGCACTTGGCCTTCTTAAACCTCATCCCATCGGTCCAGCCTGTCCAGCTCCCTCTGAAGAGCCTCCCTACCCTCAGGCAGATCAACACTTCCTCCCAGTTTAGTGTCATCTGCAAACTGACTGAGGGAGCATCCAGTCCCTTCATCCAGGTCACTGATAAAGATGTTGATAAGACTGGACCCAGGACTGAGCCCTGGGGGACCGGCCTCCAGCTGGAGGAGTGCAAAGTACTGAGCCCCTGGGGCACCTTACATTCAGAAAGCCCTTCATTCAGCACAGGCCCTTCATCCCTCTCTTTAATTTCAGGACTCCTCTCAGAATTTTAGACTGGAAACGTGCAGTTAAGGGCTCAGCAAGGTCTGGCCATGGCTTCTGCATGGGACATGGCTTCTGCACAGAACAGCAAGCCCCAGTGAATGGGTGCTGGAGGGACATTGTTGTCCATAATTTAGTCCAGTTTTGCTTTCAAGTGCCAGCCTGATCATGATTGTTGGAGGCCAGACAGTGCCATTTGTTGGGTGGCCAGATCTGATGCTCTTACACTTGCTGGTTTTACCCCTGTGTTACTCACCAGCCTCATCAGAGCAAGCCCTGGATTCCCTTGGCTGGCTGGAGAGGAGAATCAGGCGTTCCCCTTGGACACAGCCACATCCAACCTGAAAAACAGCCCTGTCACATGTCTGGGGACAGCCTCAATTACACAGCAGTGGCCATGAATGGGCCACCAGCCCTGCTGTTTACAGGAAGCGCCGGCACAGAGCATGGAATTAGAAAGACCACAAGGAAGTGAGGGATTATTTACTGGAGATTAAAGGACAAGGAAAAACCACGGGACAAATCAGTGGGGCCTAAGCAATGGGAGCTGCTATTTGAGTCTTCCAGCTGCTGGCATTCGTATTGGTCCTACTGAGATGGGAGAATTTGGGAAGAATTCAGCAGGATGGACAGTTGCTCTGCTTCTGGACCAGGAAACTACACCAAAAAACATGCCAGAAACCTGCTGGAAGGACACGAGGGGCATCTGCTCCACTCCTTCCCTTTCTCAACTATTTCCAGGAGTCTTCTGTCTCCTCTGGTGTGATTCCCACTTTTGGATTCCTGCATCTCCAGGCCAAGCAGCTGTGGCCAGCCCTGCCATGGAGATGTGCCCAGGGGTTACCCTTGATTAGTCAAGATAAAGCAGCTACACAAACCTGAAAAGAAGTGTGGTAGGTGTTGAGGTCTGACATCTCAAGACCTTCAAGAGAGTTGCAGTGCCAGTGGGAGCTGGTCTTTCCCGGAATATCCATGGGAAAGGGGGAAGCTGCTGGCTGAAGGTCAACCCTGATCCTCCAGTCCAATCCCGTCTAGCCCAATCTCTCTCAAGACCATTTCTCCTCCAGGCTTTTGCCTTTGTTTTAAGAACCCACATCCTCCTTCACCCCTAGGAAGTTCAAACACATCAGTATGGTCTCTGATGGGAAGTGACACAGGCAGAGCTCATGGCCAAGCAGACACCTCACAAGTGACAAGACACCCTTGTTTTCAGCCTCACTCTGAGTGCCCATTAGTTCACCCAACTTTATGTGAGGTCTGAGTTACACAGAATCACAGACTGCATAAGGTTGGAAGGATCCTTTAGAGGTCATCTAGTCCCATCCCACAGTGAGCAGGGACATCTTCACTAGAGCAGGTTGCTCAGAGCCCCATCAAGCCTGACCTTGGATATCTCCAGGGATGGGGCCTCCACCACCTCTCTGGGCACCCTGTGCCAGTGATCCACCACCCTCATATTGAAGAGCTTTTCCCTAATCTCCTTTTTGAGTTTAAAACCATCACCCCTCATCCTATTGCTCCCTGCCCTTGGGAACAGTTCTTCCCAGCTTCCCTACAGGCACCTCTCAGGGACTGGAAGGGGCTATAAGGTCCTCCCAGAGCCTTCTCTTCTCCAGGCTGAACCAGCCCAACTCTCAGCCTGGCTTCACAGCAGAGCTGCTCCAGCCCTTGGGTCATTTTGTGGTCTCCTCTGGACACACTCCAAGAGGTCCTTGGGCTCCAGACCTGGACACAGCACTCCAGGTGAGGTCCCCCCAGAGCACAGCAGAGGGGACAACCTCTCTCATCTGCTGCCCACACTCCTGGGGATGTAGCCTGGGATGGGGTTGGCCTTCTGGGCTGCAGATGCACATGGGTGGCTCCTGCCCAGCTTCTCACCCATGAGTGCCCCCAAGTCCTTTCCCTCAGGGCTGATTCCCAGCACATCATCTCCTGACCCATGTGGATAACGGGGGTTGTCCTGACACAGGGGCAGGGCCCTGAGCTGGGCTTCATTGAACCTCACAAGGTTCCCCTGGCCCCCTTCTACAGTCTGTCCAGGTCCCTTTGGATGGCATCCCATCCCATTCCATCCCATCCCATCCCTCTGGCACATTAACCTCACCACCCAGCTTGGTGCCATCAATGAACTTGCTGAGGGCGCGCTCAGTCCCGCTGTCAGTGTAAAGTCATTAAACAGCACCAGTCCCAGCACAGATCCCTGAGGGATTCTGCTTGTCACCAGCTTCCATCTGGTCCATTGACCACCACCCTCTGGGTGCGACCACCCAGCCAATTCCTTATCCACTGAACAGCCCACCCATCAAATCCATATCTCCCCAGCTTAGAGAGAAGGATGTTGTGGGGCACCATGTCAAAGGCCTTGCAGAAATCCAGAGATGACATCCATAGCTCTTCCCTTGTCCACTGTAGAAAGACACTAGACTGGCCAGGCAGGACTTGCCCCTATTAAAGCCACACTGGCTGTCATGAATCACCTCCCTGTCCTCCATGTGCATCAGCATAGCTTCTAGCAGGATCTGTGCCATGACCTTCCCAGGCATGGAGGTGAGGCTGACAGGGAGGCAGTTCCCAGGGTCCCTTGTTAGAGATGGCTGTGACCTTTCCTCTCTCCCAGTCACCAGGGACTACCCCTGACCGCCATGACTCTTCATGGAGTGTGGCCATCAGCCAACTCATCCAGGACTCTGGGATACATCTCATCAGGTCCCATGCAGTTTCAGCTAAGACTGGACACCAGGATTCCAGTGATGGCTCCTGAGCTCTGGAATTTGGGCTATATGTGGATCGGGTCTCGTGTCAGCGCATCCCTACCTCTACCTGCAGCTGCAGACACACAACTGCTGCTCCTGCAGCTCTCCAGGGTGGATGGGCATGTGAGATTTTCCAAACATGTGGAGATACATCCTCTAGCACTGTGCTCCTGGAAGGTGAAGGGGTGCTATTGTCCTTGCCCCACAGCCACACTAGAGACTCTCCTGTCACTGGCAGGGAGCTTTGGGGTAGCATCCAAAGTCCTTCACTGAGCCCTTTCAGGGGGGCTTGTTTGGTGTCTCTCCTTCCAAAGACAGAGGTGTCACTTTGTTATCTTCCCCCTCCAGCCTCTGCTGCATCTCAGTGCCAACCAACATCAGGCCACCGCCACGTGCCAAGTGACAGCATCCCCCACCTATCCTCACTGCTGATGCAGGATGAGCTCCCACCACCACAGAAAGAGCCTCTCCAGCAGCACCGTGCCCTCTGTGCTCGGCACAGGCTGGTGATTCAGCCCTGACTCAACAGGAAGGTGGCCATGGACTGAAACCCCAGCCCTGCTCCCACATGGCCCAGGGTTAACATGAGCCTGCTGGAAATTACAGGCCTTGGGCAGAGTGAGCAGGAGGGAGGCTCCTCTTGGAGAGGAGGAGCCCATAAGAGGTTCCCTTCTCCCTCACCCTGTATCTATGCAGCTGAGTGAACACACATGATACATCACCAGCATGTTTGAGCCTGGCTGCTGTTGCCATACCACAGGCTCTGTCCAGAAAGCAAACAGTAGCTCAGTAGGCTTCTCTCCTCTTTTTGTTTTGCTGTCCCTACAACAAATAGGGAGAAAAGATGAATGAGGTTATTTTACAGCCTGGGAGGAATACCCAGCCATCGATAGCTTGACACACGCTTCAAGAAGCAATGGCTAAGAAAACCTTATTCACTCCTGACTGGGTTGGCTACAAAAAGAAAACCTAAACAAACCAAAAACCCAGCAACACCCCACCCACCCCAAAAACCCTTCCATGGGCCAGCAGCAGCATTTCCACCAGCTATGCTTCTGATGTGCAAGCAGAGCGGGACCTGCCCAGCTGCATGCAGCAAAAGGGAAGCAAAGATCCAGGTCCACATCGTTTCTGAGGAGTCTGAAGCACACCATGCCTCCAGCCCACCCTCCCTGCTCAGATGCCATCCAGCACCCCATCCCAGGCTCTCAGCAGGCAGAGTGGAAGCAACACTGTTTGAACCAAAATGTCTCCATCTCTCAGTTCTCTGCATCCAGAAAATGTCACCACAATGTCTAGAAGTTCTCAGTGCTGGTTGAGGCTCAGGCACCTGCAGCATCAGAGGTGATGGGACACAGAGGGCAGCAAGCCCTGTTCCAGAGAGCCACCAGTAAATGGGTTCAACAACACTTTCTCCCCTTGGAGAGGACAACTGTGACTGAGGGCAAGCAGAGAAAATAGCAGTGCCACAGCTGCTCAATCAATTAACTCAATTAATTTTAACCAGGAGCTCCTGGTTTTATTTCACTGCAGCCACCTCTTCTGAGAGAGCAGGGTGATGCTGCCTGCTGCAGCCTGGCCTGAAGCAGTAACCTGGCTGGGGAGCTGCAGTTCTCATTGCTCAGTGTGTAACTAACTTGCCTCTGCCACTGATTCATGTCATTCTCCTTACACCAACCTCAGGAGCTCAGCGGGTGGGGAGTCAGAGCTTGGAGTCTGTGGCCATCTCAGGCAGTTCAACAACATGTGAAGGGCAAGAAAAAGATAAATCCCATTAACAGAATGTCTTCAGTAATTGCAGCCAAGCAAGTCCCCCCCCATCCCCTGCTCCCCTGACCAGTGCTTTTTAGGAGATTCATTAGAAAAGCCTGAAATGCTGGCTGAACGTTCCCCTTCCCTGTCACAGCTGCAGTTTTGCTTGCAAACACATCTGATTTAGGAGAGCAGCTTGGAGCCCTGCGGCTGCAGGCTGGTTTTCCTGCTTTATTTTGTTCAAAAGGGCTGCAAAAAGGAGCCTGGTGATGCAGTCCTGGAGGCTGAGCCTTTGCTGCCCTCCCTCCCTCCTTGTCCTGCACCCATGGGGTTGTGGGAGCAGCAATGGGCAGGACAGTGGCCGCTGAGATTGTGTCTGAGATGATTTCCTTCCTACTGCTGCTGCGTACCTCGCTTAATTTAAGGAATAAAAAATGACTTTCCTGTAAGTCTATAAAAGCAGGAGACCTGGCCCCTTACTAAAACATCTGCAGAGAACAGAATGGGGCCCTGGCTGTGGCCCCAACCCGCAGTCGGTCAGTCGGAGGAGCGATGTGCAACAGGCAGGATGAGATCTCACCAGCTGCATCCCCACATCTGGCTGCCTGGTGCCAGTGACAGCAAAGCTGCTGACCAGCCTCTTCGAGGGGGGTTCATGTCTGAATGAATCCCAGAGAGGAACCAAAAGGGGATTTTGCTTTAACTAGGAAATCTCTTTTTTATAAATTTTGGGTTTTTTTTTATTTTTTATTTGATTTAGGCCACATTCCACCAACTGGCAGGAGCCTTCTCCTTGCCTGGGTGCATCCTCCAGCATGGCAGCTGCTTGGGGAAGGGGTGAGAGGAGGAGAGGGCTGGTGAGGAGGAGACATCTCCTGCCCTGCGGAGCGGGGAGCAGCGGGCGGCCGCGGCGGCCTCGCTATGTAGAGGTGCAGGCAGGGGACTGGCTTGGTGACAGCAAGTCTGCTCAGTAGCAGATCAAATGGCTTAATGGAAACTGGATCCAACTGGTCCAGCCTTGCAGGTTTTGATTTAAACTGCAGTTATAAGGTGTGATTAGAGGCGGAGGACGCTGTGCCAAGAGCTCAGATGTGAGGCAAAAAGACATATATTAAAAAAGAAAAAAAGCCTTCCCCTGAATCTACACATATTTCCCCACTGTTAACTCTTTACATGCCACTGCCAAACACACAAGGAAACCCCAGGCCACCCGAGGACACCTTCGGTGCTGCTGCTTAAACCCGGGGGCAGAAAGAGGTCTGTCAGCACCCCAGAGGACTTTTGCCACCAAAGGACTAACATTTACAGGCTTGGTGTTTACAACAGCCACAGCAGAGCTTCATAGGGACCAGCTGAGTCTCCTTCCTGCCCCCACGCCAGAGAGCAGAGGAAGCGCTGCCCTCCCTGAAGCCCCCATGATGCGGCGGGCAGGGCAGGGGCTGTGCTTTGCCTGCCGCCTCTTTGGGTCACTTGGATGCAGCAGAGAAGGGAGCACTGCTTTTCTGGAAGCAGTTAAACAAGGGCTCTTTTTCCCATCTCTAACTGGCTGCCCAAAACTCCACAGTTAATTTGGAGACGTTAACACAGCTCAGACCTTCAACCCATACGGATAAAATCGCAGCTCAGTAAAACTGCTGGTTCTTTATCTTCACGTGGCATCATCACACAGTTAATTTCAAGCTTTCCAGTAAGCTGTAATATATCTTTTAACCTAAGAGCTCTTTTGCATGACACTGAAATAGGTCCCAGTCTATATACATCTGCTGCCAAGACAAATGTATGGTTCAGCAGCAGTAAAGAGGATATAAAAGACTCCCACGTTACAAATGTAGGAGGCAGAGGATATTTTAGCATGGCAGTGGTTACACTTTTGGCAGCTTTGCTATAATAAACTTTGTTTCCAGAGCCTTAAAATATTCCCTGCACGGTGAAGCCTGACATATTTGCTTTCAGCAGAGCTGTCTCAGGGTCCAGGGCTCAGGAACATGGGGGAACACAAAGACAACATGGTGAACATCACCCAACATTCAAACAGGGTGTTTCCTCACCAAATGCAAATATTGACAAATGCCCTCAGGTCCTGGCAGGGTGTGTCCATGGAGCAGATGAGTGACCAGTGTCCCAAACCCTGGGGCTGCTTCAGGAGCTGGGGGAAGGGAAAGAAGCTGAGTGGGCAGGCCAAGGACCAAAAACATGATGGCAAAGGGACGTAAGACACCAACCTTGTGCAGGAAAAGCCTCTGGAGACCTCCACTATCTTACCATCTGATGGGGATCTCACGTCACCTGCCAGGGTGCCTCTGCCTCTGTGGACCTCAGACATCACTTTCTCAAAGCACATGGACCTACAGCTGGCAGGTGGACATTGCTTCCATACATCTCCCAGGTCATCCTGGACTCAAATGATCCACTCAGGCACCACGTGGAGAAATCAGCCTGATGATTCAAACCTTACTGCACTCTGGGCAGGAGCAGCTGAGAAAACAGTGATGGAGGCAGTTTCTGGAGCAGGAAAGGAGAACTCATCTCAAGCAGCTGGTGGAAAGAGCAGTGGGGACAGCATCATGACTCAAGCAGTGGCCTGTTCCTGCCTGCTCTCTGCCTACCTGAGGCAAGGCAGGGTTGTCCTCCAGGTCCCTCCATGAAGGCAACGTGCTCCACAAAGGATCCCCACTTCCCTTTGCTCTGGGTGAGCAGCCTGACAAGGGAGATGGCCATGAAACTTCAGGGTTGATCTGCAAACCCTTAGAGCCTCGGGTGACACAGAGGCAGAGCAGAGAGGGGCAGGAGAGAGGTGGCTTCCTGTACCCATTTCCCAGGGCCCAGTCTGTGGCAGGAAAGGGGTGAAGCCTTTGTGTCCATCCAGATCATTTTGAACCATCAATTTTCTTGCAGAAGGGGACATGTCTGAATGGCAAAGGGAGCACAAAGCTGTGCCAGACACGAGAAAATGCTGGGAAAGGGGCGAATGCTGACCCAGCCCAGGGTAGGGGCTCAACATCAAACCCCAAAGGAGCGCTGGTAAGTGGTCCCAACAGGGCTGCTCCATGTCAGGTGCTGTCCAGACACCTACAGATCTCTGTGGGTCTGGAGAGCCAACTTCAGTAATGGGGTAAATAACCAAATGGTGCTGTTTGGCAATGTTTTATGGACATGTACTTCCCTGGAAATCCAACCCTGACCAGTTACCATAGAATCCCAGACTGGTCTGGGTTGGAAGGGACCCCAAGGATCACAGAGCTCCAACCCCCCTGCCACAGGCAGGGACACCAACCTCCAGGCCTGGAGCTACACAAGGTTGCCCAGGGCCCCATCCAACCTGGCCCTGAACACCCCCAGGGATGGGGCACCCACCTCCTCTCTGGGCAGCCTGTCCCAGCCCCTCACCACTCTCTCTGGAAAGAGCTTCCCCCTAATATCTAATTTAAACCTTCCCTCCTTTAGCTTTAATCCATCCCCCTTGTCCTGCCATTCTCCACCCTTTTAACAAGCTGATTCCCCTCCTGTTCCTCTGCTCCCTTCAGGGACTGGGAGGCTGCAATGAGGTCCCCCCACAGCCTTCTCTTCTCCAGGCTGACCCAGCCCAGCTCCCTCAGCCTCTCTCCGTAGGGGAGCTGCTCCAGCCCTCTGATCATCTCTGTGGCTCCTCTGACCCCTCTCCAACAGTCCCACATCTTCCTTGTCCTGAGGCCCCAGCTCTGGACACAGGACTCCAGCTGGGGCCTCAGGAGGGCAGAGCAGAGAGGGACAATCCCCTCCCTGTCCCTGCTGCCACCCCTCTGCTGATGGAGCCCAGGATCCCATCGCCCTTCTGAGCTGCCAGAGCCACTGCTGGCTCAGGGGAAGTTTCTCATCCACCACAACACCCAGGTCCTTCTCAGCTCCATTTGTGAGCCAGCAGGGAAAATAAAGACTTCTCACCAAGCCTCTGTAGAAAAGCCTGCTGTTACTCATGCTGAACATTTTGATTCTGAGAGCAGGTGACAGCATTACAGCTTTATGCTAATCTGTCCTCACTGTGTGCTATTAAAAGTAAATAAAAGTCATGGCTTCTGAATCCCTGAGTTACTAATTGGGGGAAGAAGGTGTTTGCCACAGCCTCAGGAAGCGCTTAAAGGGGTCATACTTCTGAATTGATTTTCTAGGAAAACACGTTGGTACGGACCTGAGTGTCTGTGGATTGCAGAGCCCAGGCAGCTTCTCTTGCAGGACAGAACCCTCATGTCTTCAGAAGGAACCCTGCACCAAGCCCAGCTGCAGGTGTGGGGCTGGGGAAGGGACGACCCGACCCTTTGGCAGCGCCTCACCAGAAGCGTTACTGCCTGTGGCAGGTTTGTTTGGGAGTCAAAGAGAAGGAAAGAAGTTCTTTGCTGGCAGATCAGGTATCAAAGGAATAAAAACCACCAGGTAGTTTTGCAAGCTGCAGGCTGAGCCCTTCACCACGACACCAGGTGTATGTTCCTGCCAGGGGTGAAACTCCCCCCCAGTTCAAAGCGGCATCCTGACAGCACCGGGGCTCTGATCTCCACAGATGCACAAGGCCCAGGAGAAGGTCTCAATTTCAAACTTCAGAGAAGTGTTTTCATCTTATTTTCCCTCTCCCACCAGTGAGGTGAGGTGGTTCCTAAGGGGAACTCCTGCATGGGCCAAGGAGCACTTCTCTCATCTTCACAGCACAGGATGAGGAACCAAACTGCCTCACTGTGCTGCCATCCAGAGAGACCTGGACAGGCTGGAGCTGGGCAGGGACAGACAGATGGGGTTCAACAAAAGCAAGTGGAGAGTCTGGCACCTGGGAAGGAATAACCACTGGAATCAGTACAGGCTGGGGGTGACCTGCTGGAGAGGAGCTCTGCGGAGAAGGACCTGGGGGTCCTGGTGGGTGACAGGGTGGCCATGAGCCAGCAGTGTGCCCTGGGGGCTGAGAGAGACAATGGGACCCTGGGGGCATCAGGAGGAGTGTGGCCAGCAGGTCACAGGAGGGGATCCTCCCCCTCTGCTCTGCCCTGGTCAGGCCCCACCTGGAGTGTTGTGTCCAGTTCTGGGCTCCCTGGCATAAAAAAGACAGGGATCTCCTGGAGAGAGTCCAGAGGAGGCTACGGAGATGATGAAGGGCCTGGAGCATCTCCCCTGTGAGGAAAGGCTGAGTGAGCTGGGGCTGTTCAGCCTGGAGAAGACTAAAGGGGGACCTAATTAAAGTCTATAATTATCTGAAGCAGGGGATGCAGGGGGGATCAGCCAGCCCCTTTTCAGTGTCTGTGGGGACAGGACAAGGGGCAATGGCTGCAAGTTGGAGCAGAGGAAGTTCCACAGCAAGATGGGGAAGAACTTTTCCCCAGTGAGGGTGAGGGAGCCCTGGGACAGGCTGCCCAGGGGGTGTGGAGTCTCCATCTCTGGAGAGATTCCAGCCCCGTCTGGACGCCGCCCTGTGCAATATGAGCTGGGGAGCTGCTCTGGCAGGGGGTTGGACCCCATGAGCTCTCCAGGTCCCTGCCAACCCCTACAATTCTATGATTCTATGATTCCTAGACGTAAGCAATGAACAGGACAGCAAGCATCCTACACTGGGACTGCACGTCCTCCTGAGTGGGACACTCCTGTCCTCTACACATACAGAGCCATGTCCTGCAACCCCAGAGGGAGGATGCATTGGCCAGTGTTTTGTCAGCCAGTGAATGACGATGATGGAGTGCTAGAAATAAACCTAACCCCCATCTCCTCTCCATGGAACAAACTTTCCTCTGGATACGTCTCACGCAGAGAAGACACCCGGTTGCAGCCTCTGCTGATCCTTCTGTCCCAGCATACGGCAGGACATCAGCCACCCACTCCTAATTAAGGTGATGGGTAACTCAGCAGCACAAATCACCTCAGGTTACCTTGGCCGTGGAGCACAGCGGATCCTTCCACAATGAAACAGCACGGCAGGAATTATCCCAATCCATAATTACTCTGAGCAGACAATAAACCAGCTCACGCTGGTGGAAGTAGCCACTCGGAGGTAATAAGCCAGTGAGTAACAATAACAGCATCGGATACTGGAACAAGAGAGGCAGCTTTCTCCATTATACAGAGAAGGGATGTTTTCTGTTTGCTTCCTCTGGTCCAGAAAGGCGCTGGGCTATCTGGAGAGGATGGAGCACAACTCACCCACGCGCCCAGCGAAAGCGGGTTTTGGGCAGGGGGGGGGAAAGGCTCGTTTCCTGCTAGTGAGATCATCAGCAGGAAAATCAGTTTTCTCCTTTCAATCTTTCCTGGGTTTCTATCCAGCCCCTATCCAGACATTTTATTTTCTTAAGGAGAAACATCTGCATATTGGTGAGGGGAAAAAACCCAACCCCAGCGTGCTCTGGGAGGCTCAAAGAAAGGCACTGGAATGCTGACATGCTTGTTCCCCCCAGGAGTGCCCAGAACCAGGCAATGGGCAGGATGAACCATGCTTCAGCTGAGGACAGTCTCTGAAACCTGGGGCTTGGTGCGTGTGCCTCCTGCTTCAGCTCCTGACACACCTTGTGACCCCTTGCTGCTCACGCCAAGGCCTGGCCCCTCACCCTGTACCTGCTGGCCCACAGCTCTGCAGCCCTGGCCTGAGCCTTGAGCTTCCACAGGGGCTGTTCCCCACCTGCCCCTGCTGCACCGGCCTCTCAGAGTCCAGGACACCCAGCAGATTCCCACATTCGTTCCGCAAGCCCCACAGCCTGGTGGGGGCAGCCAGGAGGGACACACCTGGGGATCTGAGGCTCAGCAGCAAGCGCCTGGTGCCAGCAACTCTGTGATGCCCATTTCACGCTCAGCTCCCTCCTGCTTCCCCAGCAATGCTGCCCCACATCCCCAGGGCTGCTCCCTGCACAGGCACCAGTGCGGTGATGGGCTCCTGCGAAGAGGAGGGGAACTGGATGAGACAGAAACCGCAGCAGAAAGGAATCCTCCAGACGTGAGGGGTGGATACCCAAACCCGGGGGGGATCTGCGTGGGGTTGAAAGACCCAAGTGCTCAGCTGGGCACGACACGACCCTGCCCCAGCCATGCAAAACAAATACGCCTGAGGACAGCCATCTGCAGTGAAGAGTCTCCCAGGGGAAGGCTCTACAGGGCTGCGGAGGCTAAGCGCTGCTCATTGAAGTGCCAGGGAAATGTGAATGAAGCAGATGAATGGATGAAGAAATGAATGAAGGAGGGAAGAGGAAGTGAATGAATATTGCATGGACTCGGTGCCTTTCATCCTGGGATGGCAGAGCTGCGCAGTGCAGCTGATGGGCAGGAACTGGGTCAGTGCTCCCCGGAGAAACCCCCGGTCAAAACAAATCAGATTATTTCCTGTTGACAGAGCCCTTCGGGGAGGGGAACAGGGAGATGTGGCATATGGATTCACAGTACTTGAAGCACGAGGCTCTCCCCAAACAAAATCCCTCCAACTCCCCCTTAATCAATGTGACAGATCATTACTTTTTGAGTTCCTCTTGGTCTTGCTATTCCAGACACCGTGTGATTTCCATGGCAACGACATCCCAGGCCTTTTCCTAACCTCTGTCTGCTGTTGAGTCACACCGGTGCATAACCAGGAGAGATGAGCAGCGGGGCCATGGAAGTGCCTTTCGGTACCCGAGGGACTAAAGACCCCCTTACCCCACTGCATGGCCTAACTCTGCGAGCCCCTGGGGCCATCTTGCAGCCAAGCATGGCACAGGGTTTGTAGGTCCCTTGAGGATTTTTAAGGAGCACATGGAAATGAAAAATAATCTTCTAGAGGTTTATATCGTGCTGCTCTTGGAGCACAATCAGCTGGACCCACCGGCTTCAGGGTGGTTTAAATGGGAATGATGGGAGGGAGCAGCAAGAGCTAACGCAGAGCAGGGTTGGTGAGGAACCCAGGTGCACCAGGGAGGAAAGGGATTACAGCTTCACCTCTGGTTTGGAGAATAAAATGTCATCTTTCCTTCTTTTCTACCTTCTGAAGGGAAAACCAGCCTGGGATGCGACCCTGCTCCTCAAGCGCTGCAAGTCTGCAGGCAAACTGGTACGACTGCCAGGAGCAGACACAGACCCAGAGGAGCATCCAGTCTCGTTCACACATGGTTTTACCAAGCACCCCTTGAATCCAGTTTGATCCCTCTTGGCTGAATGGGCTTGGGATGCCTTGTCCCTGCAGCATCCCCTACCTGCTCTGCTCGCAGCTGGCCAGCTCGTGGCTGCAACGCCGCCGAGCACAGCTCTTCCAGCCATTTTGCAAGAGTTTTGCCAGATGCTTAAGGATGGATGCAAAGCCCAGGGACCATGTTGAGCCCATCAAGTAGGTTTTTGAGCTGACCTCAAGACCACAAACCCTGCTGTGCATGGGGGTCTGGGTACACAGACACTACCGGGCTGAACAAACCGGTGCTGCAGGCCTTGCTCACATAGCAACTGCCTCCAGCAGTAAACTGCTCCTCCTTTCCTCTTTCACTGATCTTACACCCTTCCCTGAGCAGCTTCCCTTCCAAGAGGCCAGGGAGGGTTTAGTGTGGCTGAGCACCACTGCTGGAGCCGGAGCCTGGCCGAGCAGAGCCCAGGAACAGGCTGGGTCATGGCACATGGGGACAGACAGGCACCACACCTTGCCCGACACGGCAGATAAACCCTGTTTGTCTGTCCCTCTTCAATCATATCCCCCTTCCAATTCGAGCACAGGTTTCACCCCGATGCAACAGGGGTTGCTTTCCTGCCAGAGGTTTGCAGCCCAGCCTCCACAACAGCCTGTGTTCTTCATAAGCAGCGTGACTGGCCTGCAACACACACAGCTACCCCAGCAGATGAAGAACGAGGCTTATCTTGTCCAAATATTAACGAGCACCAAACATAGGGCCCCTCAACACTTCATAGAATGGTCTGGGTTGGAAGGGACCCCAAGGATCACAGAGCTCCAACCTCCCTGCCACAGGCAGGGACACCAACCTCCAGGCCTGGAGCTACACAAGGCTGCCCAGGGCTCCATCCAACCTGGCCTTAGGCCCCAGCCCTGCTTTCTTGTCTTTCCACAGAGAGTTTGGCCACTGGGTTTGGCGGTTGCAGGACTGGACCCAGACAAGGGGACCTGTTTGTGGACTGGGCCAGCAGCTTCCTCGAGCGAGGCTGGCTGCTCAGAAACTCTGAGCTGGAGTTTCTGCAGCTGCTTGAATAAAGACAGTTTATTTAGCCACCCTTCACACCAGGACAAAAGAGATGCTCTATCCTGCCATAACTCAAGCTAAATTGCTTTACCTGACTGTTAACGCTCCAGACTTGGGGACCAGAGGCTCTTGGTTGAATTTTGGACCAGTTCCTTGGCTCTGTGTTGTAAAGCAGTTGGCTGGGTTTGGAGGGAGCATCTGCACTCATGCTGTGGTGACCTCCCTGTGTGCTGCAAGACAAACTGCTCCATGGAGGACCCCAGCCAGGACAGCTAGAGATGGGATGTCTTTGGTTCTCATGGGGCTAAGAAAGGTGAAAGCTTTAGGAAAGAAAGGGAGCATATTTCTGTAACACCATCAGCTACCCCTCACACTGATGCAGGGCTCAGCACTGAACTCTAATATCAACTTTATCAAAACCAGGGGTTTAAAATAAGTATAACATGGTAAAACCTGGATTGAACAAGCTGCCAATGTCCCCTTTATAACTGAAATAGGGGAAAGAGCTGTAACCCCTGGGGTTCATAAAGGGTATAGCCCCTGTGGGGAGCTAGTGGTTTAGCCCTGGTGAGGGGTTAACCCCTTTGCCAGCTCTGCAAAGGGATGGGTCACCCTGGTGCCATGCAGCCTGGAGAACTTTGTGGAAAAGGGCCAGCTGCCCAAAGCACTGGGTGATGCTCTGGGCAGGACCAGTGCAGAGCTGCTCCTTGTCAGCTGAACGCCCTCAGCCCAGGCTGTGCAGAGCTGGAGCTGATCCCTCCACACAGACACCCTGAGGGGGGAGGAAGAAAGGAGGAAAAAAAAAGTACTCCTAAGAAAAATTGAGACTTACCTCTGTGCTTCTGCCTGCCACCCCCATCACTTCCCTTCAGCCTAATCACTCTCTTCCTCTTCAATCAAGGCCAATTTGCAAGAGGAGCAGCTCCCAGCGCCTGAGTGCAAAAGCCTTTAATTACTGTCATCTGGGAGGCTGTGCCAGGCTCCCCTCTGGTGCCTTTTCAGGCTTTTCGGGAGACAGTGCTCCAGGACTCGCCGCCTCCAACATGCCATTTGTCAGGCTTTATTTTAAACAAGCACTCACTGCTTATTAGGAGGGTGGGGAGAAAGTTCCTGGTGGTCTATCCGTGCTGCTGCTGCAACGTGGCAATTGCACCCAGGCAGTGAGCTGACTTGGGCTGCCTCAGCTGGGTGCTGGCCTGGCAGCAGCTCCCACACATGGCAGCTCCCTACACATGAGCCCCAAGAACCGTGTTGCCCTGTCTCTTCGCTGTGTTTCCTCCAGTCCCTCCTCCAGGCTCACAAGGGTCGTTAACTGGGGATGGAGACAAGAGCAGAAATGGGGTTAGAAAGGGACAAGGCAAATTTGGGGGGGGGACACACCAGGCTGTTAGATGAAGTGGCCACAAAGCATCCTCTCCTGCACAGTTCCTCAAGCTGGCGTGCCTGGGAGCGCACCCCAGCTGGAGTGTGTGCTCCTTGGGTACAGCGTGGGCTTTGGCATCAGCCAGGGCTGATTTATCCTGCAGATTTCTCCTCTGTGTTTCATCCTGCATGTGAAAACAGGAACGCAGAACCCACATCAGCCACTCTGGTGCACCCAGCAAGCAGGGATGGGAAACCACCTTGCTGCTGCTGCCTGCCCTGCCACGCTGCAGGCAGGACATGGGGCTGGACATAGAAGTTGCCTTAAACACAGACCTGGGACTCTGCCAAGCCAGTAAATTCGCAGCCTGGGCTCAGGAGACACTGACACACACCGGAAAGGATGCCAGGAGGCTTCTAGATGTCCCTGGCCAGCACCCACGCAACGTGCTCTATGAATGACACCCCTCGGAGCCATCCTTCTAGTATTTCATCTTTGGAGCATCAGAGCTGCGGAGGATGTCCTGGGAGCCGCTGCCAGTGGGTGGCACTGCAAAACCAGCAGTTTGGGAGCAGCAGAGCCAGGACTTGAGGGTGGCACAGCAGCGCAGCCGCTGTGGGCACAGAGGGGTGCTATGCTGCGTATCTCTGGCTGGCCAGCCGGGGGGCTTGGACACGGGGAGGAAAGCTGCTGGGCTGGGAGAGGGATGGGCATGGTGGGAGGCAAGGAGGCACGAGCAAGGGGTTTGAGGTGCTGCAGTGGTGCCATGGCATGCCCTCCGTGGGTGGTGTTGGGTCAGCCCAGTAAGCAGGAGTGGAAACTGTCTGCTGAGGTCAGGATCGATCCACATGGGAGAGAGCCAGTTCATGCACAGGCAGATTTCACACCCCCAGCCCCTAAGAGCGCCCTGACTCACCTAAGGCAGCAAACGCTCTGCTCCTCCTTTCCTGAACGCACCACAAAGGAGCAGCTTTCTCCTCTCTTCCCCATGATGTCCCTCCCAACGGCAGCTGGGAACCACAAAGCATCAGAGGAAGGGTCTGCCCAGGTTTTGTGCTGGAGGTGGGACATCTTGGAAGAGAAAGCTGGAGGGATGGGGAGAGGGGACAGCGAAGCCAGAACCACCTCCTTTGGGCTGTGCCAAGGGAATTGGGCTGTGAAGGGCTGAATGTCTGCCTGGAGGATGGCAGCACCATCCAACAGCCTCAGCTTCCTTGGGAAGAGCTGCTGTATCCCCATGGGGCACTGGCACAGCCACCTCTGCTAAGGGGTATTTCCTCTGGCAAGAGCTCAGGCTTCACCCAGGAGACAAGGGACTAGCAGGAGACACGGGCACACAACCTCAGCAGGTGTCAGAGGGTTTCAAAGATGTGGCACCAGGGTTTCCTCCAGCATGTTCCTTCTGCAGGGAGCTGTCACAGCAGGGATGGCTGCACAGCCTCCTGCCTGCCCACCTCTGTGCTCACAGAAATGCCTTGGCTCAGCCCAGGCCAGGGAAGAGCTTCGATCTGGCCCTTCTGCTGCAAACAGATCTGATTTGTTCCTGGTGCTGAGCACTCTGTAATTACAGTACATCCCACTTAATGGGGATGTGCTTAATTGGGAAATCCACTCGCCAGGATGTCACCTAGGGAACTGATTTAAGCTTGGTAATACTTAAGAGCAATGCCTGCTGCTTTATAGGGAAGGTAATTCTCACACAGGGAGACAGATGCCTTCAGGTGGCTGAATCACGCTCCCTCTTCCAGCAGCACCCAATGCTCCTCTCCTGGCTGGCTGCTCCTGCAACAGATTTCAGCCTTCCCCTTAAGTAGGTTACAGCCAGGAAATGCACCAACTGCTGCTGCCAGAGCCCAGCTGTCCTCTGCACCAGCAGAACAGGTTGCCACTGCCGCAGGGGCCAGCTCACAGCCACCTCCTTGGCTGGACCCACACACCCCTGACCCCCTTCTCAGCCTGAAGATGGCTCTATGCCCACAGCTGGGACCTTTTCTGAAGAGGATGACATGCTTAGGCTTGGTCAAGCTGTTCTTTGCTGCAGGAGAGAGGTCAAAGTGAGACAGTCATCCCCTGAATCACGGCAGAGCAAGAGCTTTGGAGACAACCAGCATCCCTTCCCAACAGCCCCAGTGCTTGACCTCCTCCCTCTTCCCTCCAAACGTATCAGATGCACAAGTGAAGAGATGAGGGGACATGGGAACAGTCCCCTGCCTGAACACTGAGTCAAGCACTGGGAGAGGCCACATTTTCAGCCAGGTTTCCTATGGGAAGAGGGTTTATGTGACCACACTGACCTGTACAGGCACATACACATCTCACAGAGCTGGTAAAGCTGACCCTCCTGAGCACCTCCAATCCAGGCAGAGGAGCAGCTTCTCCAAAGGCAACTAATTCCCACACTTCATGGTAACAAGGGCCAGACAGAGGAGAGAACCCCTGTGAATTCCCAACCCCTCATTTGCTTTCAGGGACTTGGGACAGCATTTTTGCAACCCAAAACCTCCATGAACCACATTTCCTTGCTAGAGGGATGCTAATTCCTCCTCCAAGCTTCCAGCATTGCCTTGCTTATCTCTCTCCTTTTCAATCAGATTTGTTTCCCTTCCCCCTCCCCTCTGCACCCCCTGCAGCTGCACGAAAGCCTGCTGCTCCTCTTCCAACAGTGAGCCCTTGGATGGAGGCTGCCTTGGCTACCCAAACTTCTGCACCCTCTGGCAACAGCACAGAGCAACTTTTCAAGATGCTGGGCTGGTGGTTTTGCTCTCACCAACCACGAGGAGCTGCGGGGTGTGGGGGTAGAGGTGGGGAGTCAAGCTGAACTCTTTGGATGCGTCACAGCGATTGCCTTTCAGACACCAGAACTGCAATAGCTTGGCATCAAATGAGGGATTTTTATGGCTGCACATGTTTTGTGCTTCTCTGAACAAGCCAACTTCCAGATTAGCTACTTTGGCTTTTTAAAGTGCTATAAAATATGCAAAGGCACTTGTAATGTACAGTGATTTCTGTAAAAACAGGAGGTAAGTGCTGAACTGTCTCCTGATTTATCCTTTTGTTTCTCCTAACCCATGCTGGGAGAAAGGGTAAATGCATTCCTCTACTCCCTTCTTTGCTCATCATAAGCCTTTCTGCCCTGATCAGGTGGGAGACAAAGCACCAGGTACTGCAGCACCCAGGCCTTCCAGCCACCCTGGCACCTGGCAGGAGAGAACACCCTTATCCTAACCCTAACCCTAACCTTACCCCTATCCCAACCACCACCAAACACAGAGGCCTTTCCAAGGTGCAAGACAAGGTGAGCGGCAACGCCCAGCTTGGCAAAGGGCGCAGCTGGGCACGAGGAGCTGGGCAGCACCTCCTGGGAAGGTGCAGGGCCTAACACTGGCTGCTTGGGCTGAAAGAGCACATCAGGGCAATGAACTGTGCTGGCTGGACCAGGGCTTTGCTTTCCTGCCAGAAGGAAAGTGGGCGACCAAGGCTCCTGTTTTCTGAGTCTGGGGGGAGAGGAATAAACCATTAGTTCCAGCTCCATTTTGGCTTGAGGAGAACAGCATCAATCATCAGAGCCAAAGAGGTTCTTCCCCTCCCCTGCTACAGAGCCCAGCAGCCCCCTTGCCATCCTGGGGCCGTTTTGCTGGTGCCAAGGCAGCGCTGCCAGCGGCAGGGCTTGCGCGGCCGCGGCCGCGTGCTGCCCAGCAGCGCCACAGGCATTCCCGACTGACACGGTCCCGACCCGGTACCTGGCTCACTGCAGCCAGGTCACAACTCCAGAGCAGAGAACTGGTGTCCTTGAAGGGGGAGTTTTCCAGCCTGTGCCTCAGTGCCGTGCGTGTCCAAACCCACCCGTCCCCACAGAGCCCACAGCTCTCTGCTGGGAAACCCAACCGGACTGTCCCTCACCCCCATGTTTACACCAGTGAAAGGTTGTGCAACAAGCTGAATCCCAGACTGGTCTGGGTTGGAAGGGACCCCAAGGATCACAGAGCTCCAACCCCTCATGTCACAGGCAGGGACACCAACCTCCAGGCCTGGAGCTACACAAGGTTGCCCAGGGCCCCAGCCAACCTGGCCTTGAACACCCCCAGGGATGGGGCACCCACCCCCTCTCTGGGCAGCCCCTTCCAGCCCCTCACCACTCTCTCTGGAAAGAACTTCCCCCCAATATCCAATTTAAACCTTCCCTCCTTTAGCTTCAATCCATCCCCCTTGTCCTGCCATTCTCTACCCTTTAACAAGCTGATTCCCCTCCTGTTCCTCTGCTCCCTTCAGGGACTGGGAGGCTGCAATGAGGTCCCCCCACAACCTTCTCTTCTCCAGGCTGACCCAGCCCAGCTCCCTCAGCCTCTCTTCGTAGGGGGGCTGCTCCAGCCCTCTGAGCATCGTGGCCTCCTCTGGACCTGCTCCAAGAGGTCCACATCCTCCTTGTGCTGAGGGCTCCAGAGCTGGACAGAGCACTGCAGGGGAGTCTCAGCAGGGCAGAGCAGGAGGATCCCCTCTCTCAACCTGCTGGACACACTTCTTGAGGTGCAGCCCAGGATGCTGTTGGCCACCTGGGCTGCGAGTGCCCATTGCTGGCTCAGGTCCAGCTTTGTGCCCATCAGTACCCCAAGTCATTTTCCACAGGGCTGCTCTCTGTCACATCAAACTTTCCTCAAACATCACAAGCTGAGTAGAGATGCTCCATTCCAAACAGATCTGCTCATGCCATCTGGGATGAGAGCACCTCATCTTGAAGTCACAGCAAAGCCAAGTCAGCCCCAGCCCTGCCCAGCAGCCTCCAGTCTGTGCTAGTTTTGTGACCCTTCCTTGAGGACTAACCAACTCCTGCACCCCAGCCTGTGCAGGGGCACCCAGCTGTGACAAGACAGGCAGTCAAAACCACACCAGCCTCCCCTGGAGTCAGCTCTACCTGTCACAGGCACACTGGCAAAAACAAACACTATGCACAGGCTCACACAATCCACACACGATTTTACAAGGTGCAGCACAAAAAGCACACAGCAAAGGCAGGATCAGGCTTTAGGCTTTAAGGGCTCCTTCATTTATATTAGCAGCCCCTGCTACACAGTCCCCACTCCACCCTCAGGGTGCCAGCAGCCTCCCCCTGTCATTCCTTTCCAGGGGTGACACTGGTCCAGCGCCCAGCAGAGGAGATGCTGGGTGAGATGCTCTGGCTCTCCTGGAGCCTGAGAATCCATCCCTTTGGTTTTGAAAAGACTTGGGGTTACTAATCTGTGTTTTCCAGAGAGCTGGAATGGCAAAACAGAACAATATTTGCTTATTACAAATATTTGGAGACCTGAATCCAAACTGGATTGATGCACTGAGTGTAAACATGGGCAGGGAGAGAGCTCAAGGCGTTCCAGCATCTCGTGGCTAATTAAAACTGGGAGGAATTTGTCTGAGCAAGTTGGGAGCAGCTTACTTCTCCGGTGTGACTAAGCTACTGTGTGGTATCTTAATTTACCAGGAGGGGTGATGTGCTGCCAGCTAACCACGCTCCTGCAGTCAAGGTGGGCTAATTAAATATCGATGCCCCAGGGCAACCCCATTTGCCAGGTTACCTACACCTTCCCAATCCCAAACCACCCCGCAAACAGCGAGCAACCCAGTGGGAATTTTAACTGGGAATGAGTATTCAACACAAAACCCCATGACCAGAGCGATGGGATCTGAGAATCCTAGCATGTCCTGAGCCAGAAGGGACCTGTAAGGCCCGTGGAGTCCCACTCCTGGCTCCGCACAGGCCCAGCCAGGTCAGAGCAAGGGACTGAGCGCATCGTCCAGACTCTTCCTGCCCTCAGCCCAGCTCGGGGCTGTGACCCCTTCCCTGGGGAGCCTGTGCCAGCACCCAACCCCCCTCTCAGTGCAGAACCTCTTCCTGACACCCAGCCTAAACCTCCCCTGTCCCAGCTTCACACTGTTCCCTCAGGCTCTATTCCTGGTCCCCAGAGAGGAGACAGATCAGCGCTGCCCCTTTGCTCCCCTCGGCAGGGAGACACAGACCCCATGAGGTCTCCCCTCAGCCTCCTCTTCTCCAGGCTGGACAACCCAGGGACTTCAGCCTCCCCCTTCCCCATCCTCGCTGCCTCCTCTGGACACTCTCTGATGGCTTCCTGTCCCTCCTGCCCTGTGGTGCCCAAACCTGCCCCCAGGACTGGAGGTGGGGCTGCCCCAGTGCAGGGCAGAGCAGGACAACCCCTCCCTGGCCCGGCCATGCTGGATGCCCCCAGGGTGCTGTCAGCCCTCCTTGCTGCCTGGGCACATGGTTGGCTCATGGGGAACTCGCTGTCTGCTGAGGCCCCCAAATCCCTCTCAGGTTCTTGTGGTTTTATGCATGTCTGTTTTCCAGTGATGCAAACTGGGTTCTTCTCCCACAAACAAGCAATACCAAGATAGGCTCTCACCTCTCACAGGACCCTGAGGCTCCCAACCTCCTCCAAGCACTGTCCTTAACCAGGTGAGGAGAGCTGCAGTGCTGCCTTGCCTTGTATTGGCCATGCAAACATCAAAATGAGTTTCTCCACAAATATCTCGTTACCAACAAGTCTTTCCTTTGCCTCTGGCTCCAGGTAAGGAGAAGGAAGTCACTCCAGCAGGAGCTGCACATCAAACAACAAAAAAACCCATTCCTCAGAGGGTACAACTGAGTTCAACAGACTTTAGATTTGGGGAACTGCCCCCTGCACCCCAGTGCTGCCCTTGGGGAAGGCTAGAGGAACTCAGGGGTCCCCAGTTTCCATTTAATTTCTCCTTGTTCCCCTGGGCTGAAAATGCTTTTTTCCTTATGTTTCCAGCCCAAACTGCCTCATGAGCTGGGCTCACCCCAGTAGTCAGCTGGCCCCATTTTGCAGCTGTGCCAGTTTCAATTCATTTGCTGAAGCATCAGCACAGCGCAAAGGGGATCCAGGAAGTTTTCAGGGGTTTTGGGGGGTCCTTGCAGGCTGGCAGCCTCCAAGGGTCCTTTTCCAACCACCGGGGATCCCCACCTGCCCCCATTCTCCTGGGGCAGCCCTCACAGGGGTGAGGTGACCTTGCCAACAGGGCTGATACTGTCACTGCTGGTTTTTTGTGGGGGTTTGGTGGCACTTGTCCATGGCCAGCATTAAAGCCAGCCAGCCACCATCTCCAGAGCAGAGCCTTCCACAGGACAGGCCTGAACCATTCACCTGGAGCCAAGAGGTAACTTTTAGAGGGAAATCCTGTTGGCTTTTCAGAAGGGGCTCAGTTTTTACCAACACACTTCCCTGGCCGGTCGCGCTTGTGGTACCAAATGCATCACTAAGACAAAAAGCCTTGTCATGTCAAAGTGGAGCTGTGGTTTGCAAAGCTAACAGGGAGACAGCACTGCAAATACCTGGAGGAAGCACAGGCGTGGCTTATTAATAGACACTTGCTGTGAGACTTCAGGCTGCATGACAAGGCTTCCACTGTCCTCCCGGTGTCCTCGGATGCCCTGTTCCCAAGCCGAGCGCTGATCACTGTAACCACACAGCACACCCATCAGAGCTGCCAGCTCACAAGCCAGGCACAGAAGATGGGCTAATGCAGCCTATGCTGGTGCTTTAAACACAGCAGCATCCACCAGCCATCCTCAGCTAGTGGGGAGAAGGTGTCACCAGTCCCTGTGAAGGATCCGGCCAGGGATTTTGCTGCAGACAGATGAGGGCCTGAGGAAGGCAAGTGAAGATGCCAAGTAGGTTCATTCCCCAACCCCCTGAACTACAGGGATTTAACAGTGCCAAGTTAGTTCTGCCACCTTTGCACCCCAACTCAACGACTCATTCTCCAAAAGGCTGCACAAAGTACTCGCTCTCCCACTTCTCTCCAGTGCTGCTGTCAGGACAACTCCTCAGTCTTCCATCAACAGCAGCTCCCTGACCTTTATGGCTACTACAGACTGGACCAGACCAATGCATTCCCACACAGCAACACCCTTCCCAGTACAGGGTGCCCATATCCTTGGACTTCTTTCCCTGTGAAAGCTGTAACAACTAAATTAACACTCTAAGTGAAGGAGCAGTAACTTGTCCACACGCTGCCACAGCATCTCAGCGTGGTCACACAGCTTTCCTGTCAAACAGAGTGTTAAACAGAGGAGCTGTTCTGGGGCAGCAGTTGGCTTGTTGCTTAGGAAGGGAGGGAGAACAGCCCTCACACAGCCCTTCTGCCCCAGGTGATGCTGGGGAGAGCTGGCCCACGTGCAGTAAGGCAGCTTCTCAGAGTTACCTTCAAATTCATGAGCTGTTTCAGCATTTCTTCTCCCAGGCTGTAGATTACTCTGGGCACAGAGATGCACAGGCTGGTGTTATTCAACAGCTATTTCTGTTGGTGTTTTTATTTTTAGGAGACATTATGGAAACATTGAGGACGACTGCTTGGACGTAATGGGAAAAGAGGTGAGCTCCAGATTCTGGGTGATGGGGACCTTGGGGCAGGCAGCCAAGCTGGGCTGGGATGTGGCCTGGCTTCCCTACTGTGTTTGCAATCTGTGCCCTGAGCAGGGACACGAGTGAATGAATCACAGCAGTGTCCCTGTCACCCGTGGAGCCTGCAGTGGGCTGGCACTCTTCCCCTGTGTCTGCCCATGCCAACCCCCCCTCAAGGGGTTAAAAGCATCCGTGTGCCAAAGACAGGCTGGGATCAGCAGCAGCCAACCCAACCAGCACTGTGCTGAAAGAGACTGCTGAGCACCCAGGGACACTGCCTTTCCCTGGGATGCTGACCCCAAGGGATGGGCAGCAGTGGACAGTCTCTCCCCTTTGGCTCCCAGGGACAGGACTCAAGCAGTATTTCTTCCTCAAAATGTTTTTTTGTGGCTTCATGCTGAATCTCTCCCTGCTTTCTTCAGCATAAAATGTCTTTTTCAAAGGGTCTGTTTGCTTCCTCAGAGTACTTGGAGCTGGATTCACCCGTGTGGGGTTTAAATTAAAGCTGAAGTCTGTGGTCTCAGCACTGTTCAGGGTTCTGAGCCCTCGTGGGCTGTTTATGAGCAGGCAGTTCCTGGATCTGTGCATTTGTTTCTTTGCCTCCACTGGATGTCAGATGGGCTGTGGAGAAGAATATCCTGAAAGAGAGAGAGCAGGAGTTACACCACTGGAATAAGCACAACATCTCCTTGCTGGTGGGGAAGTGCTGGAGGGATGTGAGTGGGGCTGTCAGCAGCTCCATGCCTTTCTGTGTGATGGGACTGGCTCCATCACACCCAAACATCCCCTGGTGCTGCTCAAAGAGCCAGTGCATGTGTTCCTCACCTGGTTTCAGCAAGGCAGCCACAGTGACCCACGGGACCTGGGACCAATCATGCACAGAAAGCCACACATCTCAACCCAGCAGCCACGTGGCAGGTGGTGTTAACGTACCCAGCAGCAAACGAAACCCTCTTGAGAAGCACAATCAGGATCACAGAGGGTCATCTACCTTCTGTCCACCTCAGACTGAAGGGACCTCGGGGGGAGAAGCACTGGCAGTGGTGACTCTTCCCTGCCTGCACCACCTTGCAGAGGCAGCAAGGGGCTGCCCACCACCCCAGGGAAGTCACTGCTCAGGAGCAGCCACCCATGTGAGAGCTGGCTGAAGTGGGAGAGCACATCTTTTGGGCAGGCTTTTGTGCTTTGAAAGCTTTGGCAAACTGCAGCTTGCTCCACTTTTGCCTCCTTGCAGGAATCAGTTGGATAGTTCTGCAGCACCTGTCAGAAAACTGCATGGGCCACCAGAACACAAGTGTGATGGGAAAAAAAAATAAGTAAAATTTGAGGTTGAAGTCATCACATTCCCTCACTGATTTTCATGGGGGTGGTATAACAAGCGCAGCTACCGCATTACATCACACAGCCACAGCTGTACACATGTGGGCACACATGTTAACCAATAGCTACTGTGTCCTTCTTCCAGGACGTTGCTCTCTACTCTACAAAACCCTACAGAATCCTACCCTCAACAGATATTTTTCTGAAGCACCAGCCTGGACCCGAGAGAGGGCGTTGAACAGGGTGGTTCAGCCCTAGACCATGCCTGAGCACCACATGCCACTCACTCCCTCCCAGAGGGGAAACAGGCAGAACCTCTGTGGACTGGGATAAGGACAGTTTACTGACAAAAATCACAGAGTCACAGGGGTTGGAAGGGACCCCCAGAGCCCATGGGGTCCAACCCCCTGCCAGAGCAGCTCCCCAGCTCCTATTGCACAGGGCGGCGTCCAGACGGGGCTGGAATCTCTCCAGAGATGGAGACTCCACACCCCCTGGGCAGCCTGTCCCAGGGCTCCCTCACCCTCACTGGGGAAAAGTTCTTCCCCATGTTGCTGTGGAACTTCCTGTGCTCCAACTTGCAGCCATTGCCCCTTGTCCTGTCCCCACAAACAACTGAGAAGGGGCAGTTTCATCATGTCCCACACTTGAGATATTTATAAGCATTAATAAAATCCCCTCCATGAATATAGAATAACAGCCAGTTACACTCACACCCAGTGCTAACAGAGTACCTTATTGACCCAAGGATTACAGAGGGCTGCCCAATGGCAAGGATGGACTGATTGACTGACCCAAAATCCCAGCAGCACTCAGAGTGTCCTGGAGGCAAACAGCCCCTACCCTTCCCCAACCAGCCACTTTTATAGGGTGTCAGGTGGTGTGGAAAACAGCCTGGGCTAACTGAGCTCACCTGGGCTAACTGAGCTCACCTGGGCTAACTCAGCTCACCTGTGCTGGCTGCCTGGGGAGGTTAACCCTGGCTTGGCCAGAACCAGGACAAGTGGGGTGCAGATGCCAGAGCTGTGAGGCCACAGTCACCTTGTTGTGCAAAACATGGTGTGCTGGGTGCAACACAAAACGCTTGACCACGAAGACTTGGGAGCTGCTTAGCAGGACTCCTGCCCTGCTTGCTTGCTAAGAGCCTTAACTTCTTACCGCATTACGCTGGGGTTTAGGCAGAGCAGGGTTCCCAGTGGGGCGCTGGATAGATTTCCTTTCCCATGAAAAGAGACTTACGTCTTCACACTCGTTCCTTGTCCCCAAATCCCATTCTTTGCAGGTAGAGGAGAGAGGGATTTGATGGATTATATGGAGGAGGTGTTGTTCTGAGCGGGGGTGCGAGGGGACAGAAAGGTTACTGTGGGATGTGACCCCACTGCCTAAGGAGGAGATGCTCTAATGGGAAAAGCCATGTAAGAGGGGAGCTTTATGGCTCCTCTCTCCTGTGTAGCAGGTGGGTATTTACAGGCACATGCTGGTGGGATTTCTTTTGGCTGGAGTGGGACCCTGGGCCTCCACAGGTCCTCCTCTTGTCGTGCAATGATGCTCAGCAGCAGCGAGCAGCTGTGCCAGGTGGGTATTTGCACCACTTTCATGAGGAAACCCCACTGCATCCAGGCATCAGGAAGGAGCTGCTGACAGGGCCACTGAGCTCACACGTGTAAACAGATACAAGTGTCTGCCAAAATATAATATAACCCTTCTCAGGCCTCCAGCACCACTCGCTCCAGAGCCCTGAAGCACTGTGCAAACAGGAATTAAAATTTCCCAGCCCCCAGCTTTGCCAGCGGCTCTGAATTAATTTTCCAGGGTGGGAAATAAGCCTTGTATGATTAAGAAAGACAATGCAACTTCAACAGCAGAAGTTACTGGTGAAACATAAGCTGTGGTGCCAACCCTGGCCCTTCACTACTAACAGGAGGCTCTTCAAGACAAGAATGAGCAGCCGGTGTCTTCTCCATCGTGTGCACTACCCCACCTGTCCCTGTGATGGGCTAACCAGGTACACCCACTCAGGCCCAGGGGCTACTGTCCAATTTGCTTTGCAGAATTAAAAGTCTGCAGGGGAGTGGGGAGCACTGAGAGAATAAAGGAGGAGATGCCTGCAACAAGCCCCTTGCTCAGTTGCTCCTCCTGGAGCATCTCTCTGCCTTTACCCAGCATCACCAAGTTCTGAGGTCCATAAAGGTGTAACAGAAACAGCCTTCAAGAGGGGAATGGGACACTGGGCATGCTGGAGCTTGGCATGGTTCAGAGCTTGCCTGCACACTGTCCCTTTGCTTCCTGGTTTACTTCATGCAGTAATGAGAGTCTGACATCAAAACAGCCTGTCCCTCTCCTGGTTCCTGCCTGCTTCAGGGTCTCCAGGAACCCTTGGAGAAAAACCACGTGGCGTGACTGTGGACACAGCCCTTGTGTTCAGTGTGAGCATGGAGGAGCTACTCAACAACGTGGGCTGCTTCAGGTGCCAGCAGCCAGCCAGGCAAAAGGCCCATGGTGGGTTGCACCTGATGGCAGCATTTTGCTGGAGCCCTTGGCCAAAGTCTCTCCCTTGCCATGGTCCCTTCCCCTGTATCCCACCACCACCTTGCAGGCTGGCCAGTCAGACCCCTCCTGCCCATAGGAGTTTAGTGAATGCCTAAGGACCCTTTGGGAGGAAAAAGCTATTTAAACACCAAATTACATTTCCATCTCAGGAAAACTGGGCATGTCCCTGCTCTGCTGCCACTGCCAAGACCAGACCTTCCAGCGGGGCTGCACCAGGACAGACACTGGGCTGTCTGGTAATCCCAGAGAGCTCAGAGAGGGCAGAGGTCCTGCCACAGAGGGGAAGGGTCCAGACAGACAAAAAGAGCATCCTCCCCTCGGCTGTCTGGCTGTTTCCACATGCATACCAAGCACCACCTGTGTCTGCTTGCCCCAGGGGGGGCTCTCAGGTCTCCCAGCAGCTGGGGAAGCGCTTTCGGAGCCGGCAGCGCTGCAGGGAGGGTTACTTAATTATTTGTAATGGATTTTCCATCCCTGTCACTATTTCCAGCCCTGAATTGGGAGAGAGGGACAGAGGCTCTGCTGGGAGACAGGCTGGCTCAAAGGGCTTTAGTGAAGCCTGTGGTTTTGCAGTCTAGCTCTGGAGGGCTGGACTTCACTCCATTCTCTCGCTGTCCCTGAGGGCCGATCCCCCAAGAGTCCAGGGATATGGTTTGGGCCTCCTGCACTGTGCATCCAAAAGGGATGGTCTGTGAAGGAAAAGAGAGACCTTGGAAGTCTTCTGCTCTCATTATGCTTTCTTTTGGGGCTAAATTAGTTGTTGGAGATCAATGCAAGCACAAAGAAAGCATCCCCTGGGACCACGCTCGGAGTGCCTAATTCCTACTAAAGATCTAGGAAGAGCTGGGAGAGAAGGGCAACCAGGCTGGGGAAGGGGCTGGAGGGCAAATCCTCTGAGGAGCAGCTGAGGGAGCTGGGGGTGTTCAGCCTGGAGAAGAGGAGGCTGAGGGGAGACCTTCTCCCCACCTCCACTGCCCTGCCAGGAGGGTGCAGAGAGGTGGGCGATGGTCTCTTCAGCCAGGGGACAGGAGATGGGACAAGGGGCAATGGGCTCAAGCTGTGCCAGGGCAGGGTCAGAGCAGATGGGAGGGAGAAGTTCTTCCCTGGCAGAGTTGTGGGGCTGTGGCACAGGCTGCCCAGGGAGGGGCTGAGTCACCTTCCCTGGGTGTGTTTAAAAAAGGGTAGATGAGGTGCTCAGGGATCTGGTTTAGCTTAGGATGGGAATGATTGGACTTGATGATCTTAAAGGTCTTTTCCAACCTTGTGATTCTATGAAGCAGCACTGTGACACCAGGGAGTGCTGCCTGCAGACAATGGGATTTGAAATGAATGTCTCCATGGAGCAGGTTTCCTGCTCACCCAGCTGGCTTTGGGGAGGGCAGGCACATGAGCAGAGAGAGGACTTCCCTGCACCACAGCCTCTCAGTCCCTGCTCCACCATTCTAGGACTTGAAATGCTTTCTGCTTCAAGCCAGAATGATGCCAAGTACAATTATCAACATTCTTCAGTCCGAGGCCATAATCCTTCTCTATTCCTGCTCTGGTCTGAAGGGTGATTTCCCAGCTCAGGATGCACTATCAGGGTGGTCACCATGCGAGAGCCACCTGAGATGTCTGCAGGAGAACTGTGCCTGCACAGCCCCACCACTGACTGCAGCTCATCTATAGCTGCAGAGCTGGTGGTCACACACTGTGCCCAGCTGGAGCTGGCGGGGCACGAGGCTTCTGGTCTGATGTACCCCCGGTTTCTATGACTTGCAAAGGTGCTGAACTTGTGATGAAGCTGCAGGGAAACGGGAATGTTGTTCCAATAAAGCTGGTTTCATGAGAAATGGTTTCCCAGATGGCAGCAGAAGACAGACAACACATGCCCCTCACCCAGGGACACGTGGATGAAGGCCACTTCTGCCAGGAGAGAGAGCAGCATCAAGCTGAACAAGAGCCTTTGTCTGAACTGACAGAGCACAGGGGGTACATCTCTGCTTGTGCTTACCATCCACCTGTAGCAGCAATTTTCTCCTCTTGGCACATGGTTCTCATCCCTCAGCTGACGTCCCACAGCACAAAATGCTAATCACATCCTCCTCCTAAGATGAGATAAGGAGGCAAGAGGCTTGGCAGGGGGCAGAGGACCTCCTGACAGCCCCTGCAAAGCCAACCTCATGTCCCGGGGTCCTCTCAACACAAATCCCTGTGGTTCTTGTTTGCTGAGCTGGGACAAAGTGGGCACCAGGGTTTTAGCAGACTTTGGTTAGAAAATAACCGTGAGAAAGGAATAAACCAATTAATTGTTGACCCACTGACAGCCAACACCTCTCCCCCACCTCCTCCACACACAATAAAACCTGTCTCTGTGGCTCAAGCAGATTTAGGGTGACTGCAAAGAGCACAGGGAAGGAAAATAGCCCTTTTCCCACTCCAGCTAATATTTCCAGATAATCTGTTTGAGACAGAACCCTCTGCAAACCAGGAAAGCCTTTAAGAGCTGTTAACACCTTTATTCAGACTTCCTCATCCTCCCCCAGCCAAGCTGTGATTAATTAGCCAATCCACCCCGATCCCCCTGGGAAATGAGGCTTGGTCCGGGCGTTCATCCGAGGATTTGTGGGGTCACCCTGCAAGAGCAGCTCCTGCTCTCCCACTGGCTCCAGATAAGCAGGAAAGGTCTGATGGGGAACAAACCAGGGTGTGGATGGAGGGGAAGGGAGGCCAATTCAGGGTCTAGGTCTTCCACCGGCATCTGCAGGCAGCACTGGATGAACCCCCCTCTGAAAGCCCCTCTCTGAGAGGTTGCCACTGGAAGTACAGCCTCTTTAGTTCCCACCTGGATTTCTGCAGCCTTCCCTGCACAGGCCAATGCAGCTCAAAGCCTGCCCCTTGTGCATGCACCATCCCACCCATGCCACCTTTATCCATCAAGCCCCGGGCTGTTTTGCCTCACAGGGTAGCTCTCCCATCCCCAAGGCTGCATGCAGCTGCTCCTGGTGATGCAAAGGGAGGAGAGGAGCTGCTCCAAGGTTGTGGTATCACCAAGCAAATCACTGAACCCAGCAGTGGCAAACTCCCTTCGTAGCAAATGCCAATCTCAGCTGCGTTACAGGTGACACTGAGCCTGTTTCTCCCTCACTCCTGGGTAAGGAGGGATGTGTTAATGCTCAGCCTCCCCAACCCCCTTCGCTATGGCCTGGTGGAAATATGGGTCTTCTGGGGAGGCTGTGGTAGCATCACACACATTTTATGGCTTTTTCTCACTGTGCAAAGGCCTCACACAGCTTCAGGGGAGACCTGAAGGTCACCACCAGATCTACCTGCACGCGTGCTGGGAGAGCGTGAGCGAGGGGTGAACTGTGGGGCTGGCATGTCCACACTGTGCAGCCACAGAGGACCAGTAATCAATGAGTCAACTCTCATGGCAGCCTTCCTTTCAGGGCTTGAGCTGAGGTTCCATGGATCCATGACACTTGGAGGAGCTGCCTTCCATGAAACCTTCCCCCTTTGCCTGGCTGTCCAAGAACTCAGCCCCATGCACCACATGCTGCCTGCTGATCTGTTTGCATGTGCTAAGGGCAAAACCTCAGAGATACCCTGGTCTGCCACCACAAAGCAGTACCTGCCATCACCATTTCCTACCAGACACCTCTAGAAGCCTTCAGCTAGGCAACAAAAGCAGAGAGCAGCAGCAGCTCGGGGGTCCCAGCAGGCTCTGCAGATGAAACCACTGTGCCCTCCTTGTCCTTCTCTCCTTACACCTGGGCATTCTCAAACAAAACACCTTTAGCTTCATCATCTTGTGAGCTCTTTGAACAGGTGCCAAAGAAATGATGAGGAGAAAGAGAGAACATGTCAACAAGATGGGTGCCAGTCCCCCAGGATGCTTCACAGTCCTAGGTGCTGGTTAGCATCCCACCTACACACTCTGCTTTGTGGGCTGGGCTTGGTTTCAATACTCTATTTTTAGCTGTGCTTTCAAGAAAGGGGAATAAAAAAAACCCCATCTCTGAACTTCTGCAGTTTCCTTAAGCCCCTGAGTAAAAGAAAGATGAGGAACAAGCAGGCCCTTGGGATGGCTATGGTCCTCCTCCCTGCTGAAGGTTCCAGCCATCCCAAGTGAAGTCTCTGCTTTCTTCCAGCCCACACCCAGGACCAACAGTCATGGAATTGGCCTGACCAGATGCTGGGGAAGTTCACAGAAATGCAAAAGCCCCGTGGCTTGCAGATCTGCTCTTGCAGCTATTGTCCAGGCAGGGACCAAGTGGCACACTGAGGAAAAGGAAGCAAGGGAGGACCTCCACTGCAGAGGGTTCCTGCCTCTGCCCACCAATGCCTGCTCTGCTGACTAACTGCCCAGTGAAGACACTATATTAAGAAGACAATGACCAGGGGAATCACTGAGCAGTTTCTGTCCTTGGGACACGAGTTGCAAGCATGCAGAACAGGAGAAAAAAAATGATTACATAAGCAAACTTTGAGGATTTCTTCATGGAGAGTGAGGGACCACCAATGTACCAAGAGAAGGTTCTGACCAAACCCAGGATCTCCCTGAAGGAGATGCTTTGCAGAGGTGACCTCTGGTGCAGGACAATTATTCATGTTGGCTCCTCATCCCCATCTTGACCAATGCATCTGAGATCTGAAAGCTGGCACCATTTTGGCCCTGAAGAGACTTGGGCTGCTCTGCTAACTGACTGCTCCTGATCCATTCCTTACCCAGTAATACCCTCACATCTCCAAGTCCCTGCCAGCAGCCACAGGTACCTGTGCTGCTGCCTGTCTCCACTGAAGGCTGTGATGAAGCTCCAGGGTGGAACAGGGCTGTGCTGGGGTGCTGCCTGTGGTGCAGGTGTGACTCCTTCTAGGTGTCACTCCTCTTACAGCTGTCCCACTGGAGATGCACAAGGCCCATCCCAGCTATTTTGGCAGAGCCAGTGTGGGTCTATCCACTGTCTGGGTAGGAGACATGAGGAAAAGACAGGTGCTGCAGGAAGGGGTTTGGGTGATTTAGGAGGTGGCATCTTCCCTCCGAGTCAGCAGCATGCTGAGGCTCCTTGGCAGGAAGGTCAGGGCTCTGCAGGTGCTGTGACTTTAATGCCACACCAAGCTTGCTGCCTGTGGTCACCCAAGATCCTGCTCCTTGCAAGGGAGGAGGTATCCTAAGCAGCCTCTGGGCTTCAGCAATAACTCTCTGCTGAGCAAGGGCTGGGGGAGTTCCCGCTGCACACACTGTTCCTCACTCCCTTTTCCTGCCATCACTACTGAGCAGTTTCCCCAGGTGCCAGCAGACAGCTTTACACAGGCACACCACACATCAATGCTTCCTGTGGCCATGGAAGATCTTTCCATGTTCCTCCCATGCTCCCTCTCCAAGGTCCACCAGCCTCAGTGGCTGCTCAGCTGCTGGGTTTGTTCTCCACCAGCCCGTGCTGGGCTGTGCAGCCCACAGCCAGCCCTGACTCTGCCAGGATTAGCGTGTCCTGCCAGGCCCTACCTGCCCTCCTCTCCATCACTGCCCAGGAAGGTACCAGCTGCACCTCAGTCCTTGACAGGAGGGAGCCTCTGCTGCCAGGAAAGAAGAGGAACAATCGATTATGAGACTGATGTGAATGAAACATGAGACTCGGGACAGGCTAAAGCCACAGAAAGCATCTTCAATAATTCACCATCCTGAAAGTAAAGCGTGTTATCACAGAATCAATCACACACTGCTCTGGGTTGGAAGGGACCCCAAGGATCACAGAGCTCCAACCCCCCTGCCACAGGCAGGGACACCAACCTCCAGGCCTGGAGCTACACAAGGTTGCCCAGGGCCCCATCCAACCTGGCCTTGAACACCCCCCAGGGATGGGGCACCCACCCCCTCTCTGGGCAGCCTGTTCCAGCCCCTCACCACTCTCTCTGTAAAAAACTTCCCCCCAATATCTAATCTAAACCTTCCCTCCTTTAGCTTCACTCCATCCCCCTTGTCCTGCCAGTCTCTGCCCTTTAACAAGCTGATTCCCCTCCTGTTTCTCTGCTCCCTTCAGGGACTGGAAGGCTGCAATGAGGTCCCCCCACAGCCTTCTCTTCTCCAGGCTGACCCAGCCCAGCTCCCTCAGCCTCTCTCCGTAGGGGAGCTGCTCCAGCCCTCTGGTCATCTCCGTGGCTCCTCTGACCCCTCTCCACCAGCCCCACATCTTTCTTGTCCTGAGGCCCCAGCTCTGGCCACAGGACTCCAGCTGGGGAGGGCAGAGCAGAGAGGGACAATGAGATGAGCAGCTGCTTATGGATGTGACTGAATCTCTGTCGAGAGCTACAGCCGACCCCCAGTGCCACTGACAGGTGAGATAACACCAGCTTTGCCCCAGGTAGCAGTATCAGCTCTTCTGTAGGAACAGCAGGGAACTTTGGGGTCAGGAGCAGACATTCTTCCCAGAGCTCACCTGCTAGTGACCCACACACCCCTTGGGGTAGATCTGCTACTCACCTCAAAAGGGAGGCACCAGCAAAGCTGGGGAGATGGTGGCACCGTGCCCATCCATCCTGATGTGATTACAACTTTGAGATGCAGCAGTGCTGCCAAGTCCACAGGTATAAAATCCCACTAAATATTTCATTTTCATCAATTGCTTTCAGTAAGTGCCTGTTGAGGAATTCATGGGAACGTTTGCTTCTTGACACAGAGACACTTTCAATTATGAAAGATGGCTAAAAATAAAAGGAAATTACACTGTTCAGACATCTCTGGAGGTGTAGACAGGAGGGGAACCATCAAGGAGAGCTAGGGAAGAGATTTTGCTCGATGTAAAGAAAGGGTACTTATTATTACCGACAGATAGTGTCAGGAGCAAGCCTGACTTGAGACTCTAGAATCTCATTCAACTTCTCTATTAATGGTTTGGCCTCAAGTATTTAGGGTTTGAGCTGGAGAACCAGGGTTAAGAGTCACGACAGTCCCTTCCTCTGATGGCAGGGGGTTGGATCACCCTCCTACATCTCTCATTTGTCTATGTATTTTTTTAAATTATAAACATTTTTTGGTTTAGTTTGTTTTTAAACACAGGAGCTCAGCCTGTGGCTCTTCTGGGGCTTTTATTTTTAATGCAAGAAGCTTGGGCTTATTCATAGCCTAGGGCTTATTATGCACCCAGTAAGTCTAGGGGATGTCCTGATGTCAATCTCACATGAGTATCTTTGGATATTATGATGTGATTCTGTGATTTTGTAGCAAAAATAACCCAGCTGAGAGCAGGGCATGGACCATCAGTCCTGTATGGATCAACCCTGTGAGATAAAACACTTACTCCTCTGACAGCTGCAACAGGTTGGTTAGCTTCTCCTAGAGATCATCATGAGAGGGACATGGCAGAGCTGCTGCAACCACTTCTGCAGAGTTTTAGCTCTTGGCAGCATTTTCAAGCTTGAATCACAGAATCATAGAATCATGGGGGTGGGAAGGGACCCCCAGAGCCCATGGGGTCCAACCCCCTGCCAAAGCAGCTCCCCAGCTCATATTGCACATATTGCAGGAGGGTCAGTGCCTTCAAGCTGGACAGGAGCCCAGCATCTACTCCTGTTTCACTCCCTGGTCTGGATGAGCACAGGGTCCCAAGCTGATGCTGACTGGTGAGCAAAGGCTGGAGTTAAAACCTTGGCCTGAGTCTTTGTTTCATGAACCAGCCTCCAAAGAGCGTCCCTGAGAAGAATGCAGCCAGTAAGATGAAATTGCTATTCATGCTTATTAGAGATGTTCAATGAATTAGGAATTCAATTAAGAAAATGTTCCACTGCAGGAAGCTCAAAAATTAAGATTCTCATTATTGTTGAGGAAGGAAACATTTTTAATATATTAATTTTTTAAAATGACATCACTACAGACAATACACTTAGTCTTGTGCCATCTAGGCCAGGAAGAACACCAGTTTTCCTCAGCAGTGGGGAATGATGGCAAGAAGGTTACAGATGGCAGAAAGGAGGCTTTTTTGGAGGGCACAGAGCTCTGGAGGATGGCAGGCTGGATAATGGGACCTGAACTGTTTTATCCAGAAGAGATGACTGCACCTGGTTTCTGGATCTGACACTCAGCATCCACCTGCAAGTACCTCTATGTCTTTCTGCATCAAGAGCCTGACCTAGATGGAGGCAACATCAGTGGCCATCACTGGATCAAAGGAGGCTGTGGGCCCAATAACAGGGAACCTCCCCCACGTCCCCATAGCAGGGCAGGGGTTGGCTGCCTACACGTCCTTCTGTGATGCGTCTGTACAGCACCAACACCCGACCTGGGGAGAGGGCAGGACAGTCCCTGCTGCTGCCTTCAGCTCAGTTCAAAGCAAAAGGTGCTCCCAGGCACCCTCCTCCCCAAAGAGACCTGGAAGGAAACCTGGAAGGAGGAGGTGGATGTGGTTTGGTTGGGTTCTTTGGGTTTGGGTTTTTTTTTCCCCAAGGAAGAGGTGTCACATGGAAAAACAGAAATAGAATAAACTGCAGGGGAAGGAGGGGAGGAGGAAATCACTCACAGGCCTTTCGTGTCTCTTGTTCCCTTTCCAAACCGTGTGCCTGCCGCTGTTTCAATTAATAACTCTGTCACCCTTCCCAGAGTTCAAACTAAGGAGTACAGGGAGAATGGATTCCAGGCACGCAGGTACCTGGGGAAATGAAGCAATGGCTTTAATGGAGGTCTCATTATGAGGCTCCTGCTCTTACTCAAAACTTGTTCTCTGCTAAGAATTATCTGAACTGCTACCTCAGGAGGTCATATTGAAGCTGGACTCAAATAATACTTAAAATAAAAAATCAAAATCAAATCAAATCCATTGCTTGGAGGTTAATTAAAATAAACACCCAGTGATAGCAGTTCTCTGCAAGGCTGCTTTGTCACTTATTTCTTCCACCTGACACACCTGCAACCGCTGTTATTCTCCCCCAGAACGAAGGCTGGGAGAGTCCTGCTCCCAGACCAGCCCCAAGAGGAAGAGACATGCATCAGTGTGGGGTTGGCTGCAGAGCACCAGGCCCATTTCCCTTTCTCTCTGCAGTTAGGGACCCACCAAACTCTCAAGGCACTTCCCGCCTCCATCCAGTAAGAACATCCTCCTTCTGCAGGCTGGGAAAACAGGACCCCCCCTAAGACCACATGGAAACAAGACCCAATCTCTGGAAGTTCCACCGGCCTCTTTATTTCTTGAGCAACATGTTCTGCATTGGGCAGGACAAAGAGTAACTGAAATTGTGTGCAAATAACTTCTGTGGAGGTAGCAAGTGCCTCGTAGGAAGTTACTAATGTGATACGTTCAGGCTGTCACTGATCCATCACTTTCCTCCACAGACAGTTCGATGCTTCCCTTAATTGCACAAAAAACCTGAGGACAGGAGATCAACAGTGCCATGAAGAATTCCTGGGGAAAAGAGACAATGTGGATCCACCAGGGAAAGTTGCTCCAAAGACACAGACCCTGCAATCAGAGCTCAGGGGGTTGCTAAAAGAAATGGCAGAGAGATGGAATTCTCTGAGCCTGCTGTTTCTGCTACAGCAGGGTTTGAACAGCAGGTGAAGAGTTGATAACCCTGGGCACCCAATCACAGAGCTTGTGTCACCAGAGGAATCACAGAACCACAGGGCTGGAAAAGACCTTTAAGATCATCAAGTCCAACCATTCCCATCCTAAGCTAAACCAGATCCCTGAGCACCTCATCTACCCTTTTTTAAACACACCCAGGGAAGGTGACTCAGCCCCTCCCTGGGCAGCCTGTGCCACAGCCCCACAACTCTGCCAGGGAAGAACTTTTCCCTCCCATCTGCTCTGACCCTGCCCTGGCACAGCTTGAGCCCATTGCCCCTTGTCCCATCTCCTGTCCCCTGGCTGAAGAGACCATCGCCCACCTCTCTGCACCCTCCTGGCAGGGCAGTGGAGGTGGGGAGAAGGTCTCCCCTCAGCCTCCTCTTTTCCAGGCTGAACACCCCCAGCTCCCTCAGCTGCTCCTCAGAGGATTTGCCCTCCAGCCCCTTCCCCAGCCTGGTTGCCCTTCTCTGCACTCGCTCCAGGACCTCAATGTCCTTCTCATGGTGAGGAGCCCAGAACTGAAATCGGCTGTGGTTAGCATCTGTTTTCCTCCTGGTCGTACACATAGCGCCAGTTCTGCCTCCACAGTACCCAGCGAGAACCCACCTACTGACGGGGACACCTTCACCAGCTCCCACTGCCCCCAGTGGCTCCTCCTGCCCCCTGTGTGAAAAATGTGTGTGACAAAGGGAGAAATTTTGTTGACCTCAGAAAAAAGGAGCTTTTTTTTTTTTGAATGTACTGAAGAAAAGAGGAGGTATCACCAGCAGCAGAGAATAACATCTGATGAGACCAGCAGACTTGGCCTTCCCCAAGACACCCTCCCAGCCACACCTCCCTTCCCACGCAGGAAGGCAATATCCTCTCTGGTGCAGCAGATTCAGGACCTTCCCCTAGTAGCCAGGGAAGACACAGACTCCTGTCCCACTCCACACAGGGCCGTGGTGGGAACTGTCTCTTCTCCAGAAGCTTCAGAGGTGCTTGGATGAAAGGCACCAGCACAGTGTGAGCCTGGGCGAGTTTCTCATCCCAGCCCACGAGCTTCTTGAGTGGGCAGCTTCAAAGGCTCAAAAGAATGAGTCAGGGAAAGGATTTCACAACAGACCTGCACAGTCAAAATGGCACACGCTGGTGCAGGAGGCAGGCCAGCTGTAGGCCTGAAGAGCTGCTAACAAGCAAGTCTCTAAATGGATCCAAATATAACAGTGCAGAAAAACAGTGGTGATCCTCCAAAACCAGCAGGCAAGGAAGCACCAGGGCTCTCACAAAGAGGACTCAGAGGAACCTGTGATGAAATGCTGCCCAGAAGCAACCTCCAGGACAAGTGTGGATGAGTCCAGGAGGGGTACCTGCCAACACAGAGCAAAGAAAGAGCATGTAGGAAGAGCACCATGGGCAGGACACGGGATCACAGACTGGCTCGTGGCAACCTGCAGTGTGGGTAACGATGCCCAGGAGAAAGGATGGAATGGCCTTCAAACAGCTGCTGCTCTCCTGGAGCTCCAGAAGCACTCACAGCGGGAATGCTTATGGACTGAAAACAGACATGAAAAGACCCAGGAAAACATAGGAGGCAAAACTTGGCAAAGGGAGCAGATGGTATCTCAGAAGGTCTGTTTCGTGAATCACTGTGCACCACTTCCACTGCCTTCTCTCCAAAAATCTCAGGCCTCACTGCAGTTACTTGGGCTGAGCCAGTCTGCAAGGACCCAGAACTTGAAATCAGGATGAAAATCCCCACTTGCTTCATAACAGCAGAGAAACTAGAAAGAAGTCCTGTGCAGTCAAACACAAACCCATTTGCTCTCTCAACACCTACGAGCACATTTCTCTTTTGATGATCCATTTGGAAAACAGTGTCTTCTGCAAAGAATAAAAATAATCCTCCCTTCAGGCACCCCAAGGCATGGCACTGGTCCCAGAAGCAAATCACCAGCTTCAGATCTGCATGACGTGATGAAGCTTAATGAGTGTGACATGTACCGCCACGCACTGCGCACACCTTCGGGTCCCGCGGCGAGGCAACGAGCCTTCTCCAAATTGTGAGCTGCAGCTTAATTCTGGCTGATCCCACTCGCTTCAACTGTCACAACGATGACAGCCACCACCCCATGCCTACTGTGCTGGTGAGCACTTCAGAATCACAGAGTCACAGGGGTTGGAAGGGACCCCCAGAGCCCATGGGGTCCAACCCCCTGCCAAAGCAGCTCCCCAGCTCATATTGCACAGGGCGGCGTCCAGACGGGGCTGGAATCTCTCCAGAGATGGAGACTCCACACCCCCTGGGCAGCCTGTCCCAGGGCTCCCTCACCCTCACTGGGGAAAAGTTCTTCCCCATGTTGCTGTGGAACTTCCCATGCTCCAACTTGCAGCCATTGCTCCTTGTCCTGTCCCCACAGACACTGAAAAGGGGCTGCCCATTCCCCCTGCATCCCATCCTTCAGATATTGATAAACATTCCTAAGGTCCCCCCTTAGTCTTCTTCTCTCCAGGCTGAACAGCCCCAGCTCACTCAGCCTTTCCTCACAGGGGAGATGCTCCAGGCCCTTCATCATCTCTGTAGCCTCCTCTGGACTCTCTCCAGGAGATCCCTGGCTTTTTTATCCCAGGGAGCCCAGAACTGGACCCAACACTCCAGGTGGGGCCTGACCAGGGCAGAGCAGAGGGGGAGAATCCCCTCCTTTGACCTGCTGGCCACACTCCTCTTGATGCAAAACCCCTCCCAAAACACAGTGCTGTATTTGGCATCACTAGATGAGTCTTTGGTCCCTCCTGACCTCTCTGCCTTGTGGCTGTTGCTCTGAAGAGCCTCTGGTATTTCCTCCAGTGCCTGGTAACTGGTAGAAATTGAGGGCATGTTTTGGGGTGCCCTTGAATGATTTCCCACTCCTTCATGTAAAGATGAAATGCATGTGGTTTTATGATCAAAATACAACTGCAGGGTGATTCAACAAAATACAACTGCTTCATTTGGAGGGGAGGGAGGGAGGGAGGGAGGAAGGGAGGGAGGAAGGGAGGGAGGGAGGGAGGGAGGGAGGGAAGGGGGTGCCGTTGCTGCCAGTGCAGCCAGGCAGAACGGTGGCTCCTCATATGAACTGGGATCCCATTTGCATTCAGATTAAAGCAAGAGAAAATTGCCAGCAAACTCAGATTCAGAACGTTTAGGGCCCCTGTTGGCATGACGTGTGTGTTTCCCAAGCGACGGAAACCGAGTACCAAGTGGAGAAATTTCAGCAGCGACTGGGGAAAGGAGCCAGACTGCACCGACTCTGCCGTGCAGTGTTGGGTTTTTGTGTGAGTTTGGAGCCCACAGAAGGCAGTTACAATGAAAGGTTTGAAAGGGAAGGTGAACACAGCAACACTTTGTTGTTCCAGAAAGATGTGGGACTGTTGGAGAGGGGTCAGAGGAGCCACAGAGATGATCAGAGGGCTGGAGCAGCTCCCCTACGGAGAGAGGCTGAGGGAGCTGGGCTGGTTCAGCCTGGAGAAGAGAAGGCTGTGGGGGGACCTCATTGCAGCCTCCCAGTCCCTGAAGGGAGCAGAGGAACAGGAGGGGAACCAGCTTGTTAAAAGGGGAGATAATGGCAGGACAAGGGGGATGGATTAAAGCTAAAGGAAGGAAGGTTTAAATTAGATATTAGGGGGAAGTTCTTTCCAGAGAGAGTGGTGAGGGGCTGGAACAGGCTGCCCAGAGAGGGGGTGGGTGCCCCATCCCTGGGGGTGTTCAAGGCCAGGTTGGATGGGGCCCTGGGCAACCTTGTGTAGCTCCAGGCCTGGAGGTTGGTGTCCCTGCCTGTGGCAGGGGGGTTGGAGCTCTGTGATTCTTGGGGTCCCTTCCAACCCAAACCAGTCTGTGATTCTATGAAAGACCTGACAACCTCAGGATCTCAAAGCGCTTCTCAAACTCAGGGAGGCTTCAGCTGCACTGCAGCAAGAGCAGTGAGTGAGCTTGGGCTGCACACCAAACCCACCACAGAGTAGTGGCAGTGACTTATATGGGCCCTTCAGGGGATCTGAATATTGGAGCACTCCACTTTTCTCCTAATATTTCAAAAACCCCAACAGGTTGAGCTTGAATTCTAACCTTCCCAAGGAATCTCAAGCAGAGAGCACTCTGTGGTACAGCCAAGAGCAAAGAAGAGATGAGCCCTCTGCAAGGGGAAGGATTTGAACTCAAGCTCAAGTGGGTAAGAGGTGAAATGCCATTCCCAGCAACTGTCCCTAGGAGAAAAACCCAGCACACCCTCACTACAGAACAGGTATCTAAGATGACTTCACAAGCAGAGAGAAACATAAAAGAAAGTCTCAAATGCTAAAGGAAACAGTGGAAAACTGGACAGGCAAAGACATGACCTGGTTGTTGTAGATCTGGTTTAATCTGTACTGCTTCCTGGCTTTGAGCGTGGTTTATTGTGGTTCAACACACACCTTTTCTTAATTGACTTTAAGTAAGTCTAAATGAGCCTGGTTTAACATTTAATGTCTGCCTGTGCCCCATTCTGTACCAATCTAAAGGGTGTAACCTCACCTCCATTTCTCCTGATAGCTCTAGATGTGTTGGCAACCCTTTCAAACCCGAGCACAAAGCCCTTTCAAAGGAGCCATGCACACCTCCCAATTTCCAGGAGTGCTGAAAGCTTTGTCAGGTTTGCCTTTCAAAGGTAACACCTACCTAACCCCATAACATCTTTTTATGCATATTCTGTCCAAAAACACACTTTCAGGTGTTAAATCTGCCCTTGCCTGTTTTGGTTTTCTTTTCAGGTTGCTCAGAGGCTTCCCTGGACTTCTCCAGCTCCTCATAAACATCTCCACAAGCAGGGGCTGCAGCTGGAGCCCTGTCTGTATCTGCTGGGCCTGAGATCACCTTACAGGAAACAGCAGCCTGCCCTGCAGCAATCATTTCCACCTTTGTTAGTTTTTGGCTCCAGCATCTATTTTGATAGATGCCAAGTTCTGAGAGCTGTTAGTAAGGAAATGGAAGAGGGGAATGGCCAGGCTTTAACCCTCACGTGGCTGTAAGGCTAGCCCTCAGTTTCCATGTGCTGCTGTTGATATAATTAACTAAAAAAAAATAGAGAAAAAAAAAAAAGGAGGAGAAAAAAAGTAGTGAGAGCTGTTTGTACAGAGAAAGCAATCCCTGAGCCACGTTCCAGTGCTGATCTGCCAACACAGAGGCAGGAGCATCTCCAAGGCTAATCGCACACCCCCGTTTCGGGACTGAGACAGCCCCGGACCAGCATCCCCCTTTCTGAGGAATTCTGGCAAATGAACAAATGCCTGTGAATCTGACTCAGGAAACTCCCTGGGAAGGGCAGCCCGAGTTCCTCTGCTTGCCACAGGCCTCACCTGTGGCAAGGCCCAAAGCTATATGTCAGGTCTCTGCAAAGACAGAGCCAGGGCAGAACAGGCAGCAAGGCTGCACCCCACGACTTCTGCCAGCACACTCCCCCTGGCCCTGAAAAAAACAACGTCCCCAGAGCACTGCATCCACCACCAGACACATGTACAGTTCTGTGTTCCCTTGGTATCTGCCTGAGAACCACAAAGAACTTTTATCATCCACAGAAGGTGATCCTGAGGTACAAAGCCACGCCAAGAGGAGCCCCAGAGTTGAAGCTGGGCTTTACTTTTCTGCTGGCATTGCACCAAAAAACATTCCACACACATCTCCCACTTCAATCTCCGACAGGTAAAGCCCTGGCAGAGATGCAAAACTGGTTTAGAAAGTACCTGATAATCTTCCTTTAAACTTCCACTTCAGAGCAAAAACCTTCTTGCTTTGAAATAAACTGCTCTGGACAGGTGGAGAACACCTGGCACACCTCTCTCAGGTTCAAGTTTGAACTGAAAAAAAAGAGGAAACAAACAAACTGCTGAGGATTTCCAACACAATCAGTGTTTAACCCCCTGCCCATCTCTATGGCTGGGCATATTTCACTCCAGGATCATTTTATCTGCCCTCCCCCCTCACCCCCATTGCAGCTCTACTTTGCAAAAGCCCAAAGGAAAAATAAAACCTTCCCAACACAAATGGTCACCAGGGTGGTGGTTTGGTTTTCCCTAATTGCTAGAGCTGCAATTTTGTTTGCTACAAAGTTAATCCAGGTTAATGCTGACACAAGGGAATGGAACACTGGGCCACAAAGGTAAAGAGGAAAACCAGGAAAGCAAAGGAAAAATGATGGTTGAGGTGATCTCTAAGGTCCCTTCCAAGCCAAGCCACAAGATAATGCACTGAAAGGTAACAGCCCAGTAAGGGAAGCTGAGCAAATTCCACCTAAACTCATTAGTGGTGGAAAGTAAAACCAGAGGAGTTAAATCACACTCAATTTCTTTGCTTGGACGCTCCTCCAGAAAGACTACATGGGCTGGAGGGCTTGATGCAGGGGATGGACATCAGGACTTCAGGCATCGGGACTGAACTTCCCTGAACTTCCCTTTCCTGTCCGTGGCAGCTGGGAATCCAGACACTTCAGCTTCCACAACAGAAGGAACAGAAAACATATAGAAAAGCTCAAAGAGGTGGCTCATCCTGGGAGGAAAGGATGCTGTGAGGAAAGGCTGAGTGAGCTGGGGCTGTTCAGCCTGGAGAGAAGAAGACTAAGGGGGGACCTTATGAATGTTTATCAATAGCTGAAGGATGGGATGCAGGGGGAATGGGCAGCCCCTTTTCAGTGTCTGTGGGGACAGGACAAGGGGCAATGGCTGCAAGTTGGAGCAGAGGAAGTTCCACAGCAAGATGGGGAAGAACTTTTCCCCAGTGAGGGTGAGGGAGCCCTGGGACAGGCTGCCCAGGGGGTGTGGAGTCTCCATCTCTGGAGAGATTCCAGCCCCGTCTGGACGCCGCCCTGTGCAATATGAGCCGGGGAGCTGCTTTGGCAGGGGCTTGGACCCCATGGGCTCTGGGGGTCCCTTCCCACCCCTGTGATCCTGTGATTTCCAGCCCCGCTCAGGTAACAGGAATGGAACAAATGCAAACAAGAACAGGGCTTAGTCACTTGTTGGAGGCTCATGCCTTTTTGTTTTTACAGATGTGCAGTTCAGGGAAATGAGATGATTAGCTCATCAAAGCATCTGTCAAAGGGAGAGACAAACCAGCTTTTTACAAATTCATCCAAGTGACAAGACCTGTCGGATACGGGCTGCGGGGAATCTCTCCGAGTCTTATTTTTGGATCTATTGTAATCAGCCTCACCAGCTCATTAGTTATCATCTTCAACACATCAACGGGGAAGCGAAAGATAAATATATAAAAGCTTGTCAGACATGGCAATCTGAATATGGTGGGGATTTTCCATGAAGGGTGGGTGTCCTTGCACTTCTAAAGCACAGAAGTGCTTTAATAAGAGCTGCACAGCTCGGCCTTTCCTCCTGGAAGATTTACATCACTTGCCAAACCATTAAAAAGGACCAAGTTCTTTTATTTTTGTATTCTGAAACTGGGACACCTTAAAAAGAGTGATTTCCAGGTATCTGTTGGTCGGAAGGCTTTGCAAATCAGCAAGGAAACGACTCACATGCTTCACAGTGGAGACTTGCTTTGCTGCTTCTCCAGATCAGGTGAGGAAGTGTGGTCAGACATTTAAAAGTCCTTGACAGGTGCTCAAGGGACTCAAATTAAGCACCAACCTTCTGACCTCCCAGCTGTCTCTGGTCACCCTCTGGAAGGTAGGGAAAGGCCCCCCCATTTGCTGTGAGAAGTGGCACCTCAGGACATCCCTGCTGTCTTAGTGCTTGTGAGCACGGGGAGGCTCTACATTCATCTGGGAGTCACACTGGTCGTGGTGGCAACCAAGTGCAAAGGGCCATGTGGTGGCCTTCAGGAGCTTAAGGATGGAGCAGCACGATGGAGCGCGAAGGAAGGCGAAAGGCGAAGGGGCTGAGACTGAAAGGGAGATTACTCATTTGTTCTTAGACCTGTGCTGTTAATCACACCACACCTACTACAAGAGGGGCAGCAAGCTGTCAGCTTCACTGCCCGCTTGGCCTGGTGCCACTCAAGGCTCCACCTCTTCATCTGGGACCCGCCTGGCTGGCGCAGGGCGCAGCCGGAGCCCAGAAACGCGGCGCTACAGGTCTGCACAGCTCCAGGCACAACCCGAGCTCCGGGTGTGCTCAGCGGGCGCTGAGGAGGCGAGTTCAGCCAGAGACACGGGCGGGGAATGGGAATGACACAGCCTGGGCATGAAGCGACACGTGTAGTCAGGCTGGGGGGAAAAAACAGGTTATCATGTAGAATCAAGCATCAGCTGCCAGTTCTGACTGCTCCATTGGCAGCCTGACGGCTCCTTGCACACACAGAGATGGTGCTTGGCCTCAAACAGCCACAGGTGTGAGGCACCAGTGCAGTGAGAGGGCCAGGAATTTCAAAGGCCTAATCCATGTGCCTTGCTGACTGGACTGCTGAAGACACAACAGAATAACCATGTTTAGGAGGTGCAGGGTACCTGCTCTTGCCACGGGGGAGACAAAGCAGCTGCCACACACTTCAGGCCACCAGCTTCATCTTGGCTTGTCCTTTGACAAGACGCAGTAGATACCACCTAGTGATGACCATGGTCCTCAGACACTGCCTTGGCCACTCTGCTCCCTGGGATGTTCCACCACGACACAGGCTGAAGCATAGCACTGCTCTCCCAACACTGCATGTGATCTTCTGAAGCAGAGGAGACAACATTTCTATTGGGCACTGCCCATCAGTGTATTTAACAAGGCTTTCCAACCTCTGCTGCTGCTCTGCACGCCTTTCACTGGCTTTCTGGTGAGCACTGGAATCTCTTGTGTGTGACAGGAATGATAAGAGGAGGCTTTTGCACAGATGGTTGTACAGCCCATCTGGCCAAGGTGCCTTTTGTCCCTCCACTCCTGTTCTCATCCTTTTCTCCCTTTTCCTAGTCATTCTTTTCCCCTTCCTAAGCCTAAGAGCAAGCCTGAGAATGTCTTGGTCGCTCTAGGCCATGTGAGCAGCCCGAGATCAGCAGCGTGGTGGCCGAAAGAGAACCTCCCTCTCTTGGCCGCTCTCCCCAGCCAGCGAGCCCAGCTGCCTCCTGCCTGGGGTCCCGTGAGTCACAGTGACTTTCTGTCAGGACTTGCAGTGGGAGATGATTCAGCTCGAGCTCAGGGGCATGGCACAGGCACAGCAGTTGTGTGGAGGCTGTGGCAGGTCTCTGCTTATGACATCCCTCAGTGGGGGACTGGCACGGCGGGTGAGCAGAGGGGGAACGTGGCACAGTCACCTTGAGTAACAAACCGGTGGCTCAGATCCTCTCACCCTCTCCCAGCTACATGGTGCTGCTCAACCAGCACCAGCCCTGGGCCCAAACAGAGAGGTGCTCACTGCTTGTCAGAAGCAGCATGGCCTGCTCCTTCAAAGCAAGAGGAAGGACAAGGAAGATACTCACCAGTTCCTGGCCAGCTCAATCCTCATACGGGTCGAGCTCTTCCCAAGAACCGGTTACCTGCCTCTTTCCCTTGACACACGGTTCAAAGTCCAGCTCAGGTGCCCCCCTCACCCTTCAATGTCTCCTCCCAAACCTATCCTCAGCTTGTCCCAGACTTGAGACAGGATGTCAGCAGATGTTCTCTCCTGTGGAAGCACTTGCCCAGAGTTAAGGGTTCCACAGACAAACCAGGCAGCTGCAGTGGTACAGAGGAGAGGCCCGTGGGTCCTGGAGATGCCCACTAGCTGCCCTGAAGGCTGTGTGCTGATCACATCAGTTAACTGGTAGACAGGAAAAATCCCATTTTCCTCTCTTTAGACATCCCTGAATAATATTAGGAGATACCTAATACAAGAAACTGAAAGGACTGAAAAATCCAGAGTGCCCAGCAACTTACTGGACTCCAAGAAGAAGTGTCTATTCACCATTCCCTGGCTTATTTCCCTTTTTGTCCTACCCACAAAAAAGAAGAAAAGAACTGAAATACTACAGCAACTGCTGAGCATCACGACCCTTTTGTAGAAAACACCACACTGGGCCTGTAGTGACACAAAACCAGAGAATCAGATTATCTCATTTTTCATAAAGTTGGGAGAGCTGGTCCCCAAGGGCACATACCGAGTCACTTAGCAGCTATCCTGCCATAATAGCTTTCAGCTTTCCAATATAACTTTTCCTGGGTCTCCTCCAAAAACTAATAAGACTAAAGCTGCCTGGAACAAGCTCATGCTGTAGAATCTCCCCCACTCTCCATTGGACAGCAGATGTCTAACTGCAGGGCTAATGCATTTGAGGATTTATTGGTTAGCTCGGTGGTCTGGCCAGCAAATCCTCCTTGCACTTTGCTTCCTGGACATGTGGGCAGTTGGGAAATTTGCAGAGGCAGCTGTGGTAGTAGCCCTGAGCATGTCTCACCTCCCCACTTCTTACCAGCACACTTGGCTGCCCCTACACATCACACAACGTAAGGCTGAGAGTAGAAATGCAACGGGCTGTACAAGTGGTTTCATCACAGGAACCTATAGTGGGCATGGCACTTGGCTGCTACCAAAGCTGGTGGAAATCAAGCCCCTCACTGCCCTAAATCCAGGGAGAAACTGCAGTCCAGGCACTCCCATCCTAACCAACCCCACCTTGTAGGTAGCTGCTCATCATCACTGTGAGTTGGGGACCAAACATCATCTGTCTACACACAGAACCCATTGCCTGGAAGCCAAGCAGTGCATGACACAGTCAAATCCCAAAGGCAAACGCCTTTGCTTTTCAGATTTCACTCTTGGTGACTCCTCAAAGAGTTATTATACAATTAATGTCTGCATGAAGCTTAGTGGTTTACTGGAAAATTACAACTTGTCAGCAATTAGCACAAAATAAGTGGGATTTGAAAGTAGGACAGCCCATCCTAGACACACCTCCACGGTACTTAGTAGAGTATTTTAAGAATGACACCTAAAGAGCTACAGGTCAAGCAGATATTTGATATAATGAATGCAAGAAGGACTTGACAGTCTGATTTACAACTTGAACCCAAAGAGTGTCTTGCTTTTGAAAAGACAGTCTTTCCCCTTCTCTTATATTTTCCATTTGGAAAAACAAATCCCCTGTAATGCACACCTGGCTTTTCATTTGAGTTCTCCAGAAGGTCCTAGGGAAAGATCATCAAAGACAGCCAAGTGCCTAAATACCCCAGGCCCCTTCTGTGTACTACCTTCTTTAGAAGCCAACTGAAATAAGAGCAATAATTTTACTTTAGGGGGTCTGTGTAGGACTTCAGAAAAGGTGGTATTTCTCAAAGGCGTGCATGTGGATATAATCCTTTGGTCACATGCTTTCTGTTGTGCTTTGGACAGCTGGTGGTTTCATTCATCACCTGCCACATTGGACAAATAAGGAGAAGATGTCAGGGCTCTCTGGGAGTCCCTTCTGGGCAGTCAGGTCATTCTCCTCCATGGCTGGTCCTGAAGTTGGGACCCCATCCCCTCCCTAGCAGGGCTTTACATGCACTTGGATGCAGAGAAGGAAGGAGGAGGCTTAGCAGCATGAGACCTCGCTCTCTTCCCTGTAAAAACACTAGATAATTAATCTTGCTACCATGATGTGGGTAAGGCTATGAAAAGAGACACGAGAGCCCAGAGACAGTGAGAAAAGTCCAGGGGCCCTTTGTCCCATGTGCCATTGCCATACTAGCTAAAGCTCGCCCTGTCCCACTTCAACCCCAAAATTCTGCCAAATCTCCAGTGCCAGAAATCACTGCATACTTCTTCTGGGATTATGATGCATTCTTTTCTCAGACTTAGAAACCCATTTCCTTCTCAGTGGCAGAGGATTAAATTGCTTTCAGAATCAGCGGAAACACTCTGTGCTCTTACAAATAATGTATTAGTGTTAGGGCAAATTCATCTCTGATCTCATTCATCATTTTCCTCAGTCCTCCTGGTAGACAATATATCAGCCTTTTGACAGTCAGCACAAACCTCTTACCAGCTCAGAAGAAAAAGCTTTGGCATCTGGTTTAGCCACTGCAGCTCCAGCAGCACGGGGGGCACGGGGTGTCAAGGACAAGTCCCCACTCTCCTCTTGGGTGCCAGCAGCCTAGTTGTAATGGCCTGTGACAGCTCTCCCTGAGCAGATCCCAGTGCAGGCCCTGCAAAATGACTCATTTTCACATGGCTTTCTATTAGCAACCTTCATCAGAAACCTGGAGATTCCTCACCTTGGGTTCATCTGTATCCGGCGGCTTCCGCGAGGGCTCCATGTGCTCCCCTGAATGACTTTCCTTCCCACATTCCTCACTGTCTGTGAAGTGGTGCAGAAGCAGATTAAATAAGCTATCATCTTGGTTAGTGATAATGAGAAAATTGAAACAAGCTGTTCCATAAATGTGATCATTATCTAGTAAATTAAATGAGATATTCAAAGTGTCCACCCAGCAATGGCCAAGGAACTTCTCTTACTCTGCATTTCTTTTATCTGGGAGAAAGAGGAAATGACCACAACCTCCCACAAACCAAAGACTTCAACGGACACACTGTCATTAAAGTCATCTGGCTCTCCACACTTGCTGCAGTGGACGCAGCACAGTGACCACTGGCCATTCAACTCTGGGTGCTGTGGGTGCTAACGGCCAGTTCACCGTGTGGCCAGTGCCCGTTTTTGTGAGGTGTGACTTCTGGAGAGTGGGGCTGGGGGACACCACACATCACCAGGTGAGAAGTGCTGTCACAGAATCACAGGATCACAGAGGTTGGAAGGGACCCCCAGAGCCCATGGGGTCCAACCCCCTGCCAAAGCAGCTCCCCAGCTCATATTGCACAGGGCGGCGTCCAGACGGGGCTGGAATCTCTCCAGAGATGGAGACTCCACACCCCCTGGGCAGCCTGTCCCAGGGCTCCCTCACCCTCACTGGGGAAAAGTTCTTCCCCATGGTGCTGTGGAACTTCCTCTGCTCCAACTTGCAGCAACTGCCCCTTGTCCTGTCCCCACAGACACTGAAAAGGGGCTGGCTGCCCATTCCCCCTGCATCCCATCCTTCAGATACTGATAAACATTCATAAGGTCCCCCCTTAGTCGTCTTCTCTCCAGGCTGAACAGCCCCAGCTCACTCAGCCTTTCCTCACAGGGGAGATGCTCCAGGCCCTTCATCATCTCTGTAGCCTCCTCTGGACTCTCTCCAGGAGATCCCTGGCTTTTTTATCCCAGGGAGCCCAGAACTGGACACAACACTCCAGGTGGGGCCTGACCAGGGCAGAGCAGAGGGGGAGGATCCCCTCCTGTGACCTGCTGGCCACACTCCTCTTGATGCCCCCAGGATCCCATTGTCTCTCTCAGCCCCCAGGGCACACTGCTGGCTCATGGCCACCCTGTCATCACCCAGGACCCCCAGGTCCTTCTCTGCACATACTGCCTAGAAGCCCACTGCAGACAGCTGAGGGCTGAAGGGACAGCCAGGGGTTGGAAACCTATTGAAGATGCTGGGGACAAAGAACAAACAACACAACAAATTCATAAGGCAAAGCAGAACAGTTTTCTGTTAGGTGAATGAAGGAGAGGAGCAGCCAGAGCTTCATACCTGGGTGTTACAGGAATGGTCACCAAAGTGGGGAGGTGGGGGGCAGGAAATCAGCCTACCTACCTCTTCCTGCCTTCTACCTAAATGCCCCTCGTGGCAGCGTGCTGCTGGAGGAGGAGAAGGTGCTGGGCACAATCCACCAGAGTGCTTTGCTCCAGCAAGCCCCCCGCTCTCCCCTCCAGGCAGAATGTCCTCGGGATGGTGTAAAGGTGCAGGCAAGGAGCTCAGTGCAGAGAGTCCCGCTGTCTGAGCCGAAGGAAAACCTCTGCTGCAGCGGTGGAGAGAGCAGGAGCTGCAAGTTCCAACTGGCCATTGGAGGGCAAACTGCTCCAAGCGTTGCTGCAGGGTTCAACACCAGCATTGCTGACTTTGCCTGCAGCCAGCTTCCCCTCCTGAAAGGCAGTCCAGACCTGCCTTCCAAGGGGTTTTAATTGCTGGGGAATTTTGGAAGGGCTCTTGTTTCAACCAGATGGAAGCAGGGGGGAAAGGCAGCGAGCGGAGCAGGACACGCTGGGAATGTCCTGCAGCTCTGGGGCCAGCATAGGAATTTGGCCCTATAACCCGGCCAAAGCAGGCTGCTGGGAAGTGCTGAGATGGCTAAAAGCAGAGATGGTGCTGCTCCAGCACCCACTCTTCCCAGAGGAGGCTGATGGCACCTTGCTGGGTGCAGGGAGGCTCTCTGGAAGGGAGCTCTGGGTGCAGACATCACCACCGCGCTGCTTTTATTTCGCTGTCTCTCCCCTGAGCTGCTTTCGATTGTCTGAGCCCCCCCTTCAATTTCCTTTCCAGCCTGTTTGTTTTCCTCCTAAAAGCACAGGAATCAACCCAGAATGGCCATTTCCACAGCTGGCCTGTTTCCAGCAAGCTCTCTGGCTGGCCTGCAGTCCTGATGGCAATAAGCAGCAGCAATTAACAGGGAGTGGATACTGTAGCCCATCACCAGAGGGGGGTCAGGCTGCCAGAGCATGCCCTCAACATCCCTCTACCCCCTCCACCCCAGTTTGGCCCAGCAGCTTCTCCTTCAGCTGTCTGCACACACATCTCCATCCCTTCATTTCCCAGCTTCTCAGCATGCCACAGCAGCTTCCTTGCAAACACCCTGCGCCCTGTCATTCACTGGGGAATGGAGATGAAGATTCATGAAGCATGTCCCCAGCACACCTCCTTCCACTAGGGAGAAGACAGGTCACGTTCAATGAACAGTGAAATATTTGGAGCTTAGTCACAAAAGTGAGAATGTGTGTGGACTGGTATCTGCTGCCTCCAGCCAGATGTCACTGGTGCCCAACGGCACCTGGAGGAGACAAATGGAGTTGCTCTATTTCTCTGCTCCGTGAAGCACCACGGAGAAGCCACTAGGAAATGCTCACTCTACATGGATTGTCATGAAAATATAGTGGTCAAAGGGTATAGGCTGCAACCAGGTCTTGACAGGAAGGTTTCTAAGACCAGAGAGAAACAAAGCCAGTGCCAGTGGCCTACTGCTCTGCTCTGACACCTGGAACAAAACCCAAGCTATGAAGCCATTGAAAACTGCTGCAAAATGAGTAGTGTGCCCTAGGGGCTGAGAGAGCCAGTGGGATCCTGGGGGGCACCAGGAGGAGTGTGGCCAGCAGGTCACAGGAGGGGATCCTCCCCCACTGCTCTGGTCAGGCCCCACCTGGAGTGTTGTGTCCAGTGCTGGGCTCCCTGGGATAACAAAGCCAGGGATCTCCTGGAGAGAGTGGAGGAGGCTACAGAGATGATGAAGGGCCTGGAGCATCTCCCCTGTGAGGAAAGGCTGAGTGAGCTGGGGCTGTTCAGCCTGGAGAGAAGAAGCCTGAGAGGGGATCTGATCTATGGTTATAAGTATCTGAAGTATGGGATGCAGGGGGAATGGGCAGCCCCTTTTCAGTGTCTGTGGGGACAGGACAAGGGGCAATGGCTGCAAGTTGGAGCACAGGAAGTTCCACAGCACCATGGGGAAGAACTTTTCCCCAGTGAGGGTGAGGGAGCCCTGGGACAGGCTGCCCAGGGGGTGTGGAGTCTCCATCTCTGGAGAGATTCCAGCCCCGTCTGGACGCCGCCCTGTGCAATATGAGCTGGGGAGCTGCTTTGGCAGGGGGTTGGACCCCATGAGCTCTGGGGGTCCCTTCCCACCTTTCAGCTCTGTGGTTCTGTGATTCTGTGAACTCAACATCTACCGCAACCTCTGCTTGGCTGCCCACAACCCACCTTCTCTGTGTGCTAGGAAGGATCTAAGAGCCCAGGCTGTAATTATCTCAGCGACCATGTGGAGCTGGAGGTACAAACCTGGTGACACTTCCTGCAGACCTGGAGCTGGAGGTACAAACCTGGTGACACTTCCTGCAGACCTGGCAAGCTCCCCCGTGCCATTAACAGTTTTGCCTGAGGTTCCAGCAAACTCCAGTAAGCACCAGCTCTGCTTGGCAAGCAGAGATCTTGCCAGAGCTGAAGAGAGGGGTACCTCTGCATAAAGGCAGCACCATGAGGAGCAAAACCAGTTGGCATTTGGCACAGGAGAGCAAGGAGAAACCAGCAGCAAGGGCAGCTGCCCTATGCTTGGGCTGCTCCTGCCTGATGCACGGCCCAAATCCATCCTTAAATCCTGACAGCGAGGAGCTCAGGGGCCAGCTAATCCCATGCTCTGGCATCTGCATGGCTCCATTACAAGGCAGGGGGTAGCTGCTGGCACCACTGTGTATTTAGTGCCCACTCTCCCAAGGTGGCTTTGGTCCTTTCTGTCTGTCCAGCCCCAGAAGCTGAAGCCATGGACCACCACCGCCCGTATTTTGTGATGGATGTGCACATCCTCAGAGAACACAGAACGTGTGATCCACAGCCCAGGAGGTGAGGGACAGGCTTTCCAGGACTGAGCCCCCGTCTACGCCCCAAACCAACCCAATCATCTGCCAGGCAGGAGCATGGCGAAGGCTGGGCATCAGGCATGGCCACAGGGCTCAGGCCTTACAGCTCCCAGGCTCAGGCACCCGGCTGCTGCCAGAGGGGGTCAGCTAGGGCAGGGCAGGAGGAGCATGGTCCTCACACTGAGCAGCATGGCAGGGTTACGCTGGCAAGCTGTTAACCTGCAGAAGCCATGGCTTGCTGCGGGCTCTGCAGCGCCACGGATGAAGCAAGACAGGCTGGAAAGATGGGCCCGGGGGAACCTAATGAGGTTCAACACTGCCAAGTGTCAGGTGTTGCACTTGGGCTGGAAGAATCCCAGACACAGATACAGACTGGGAGGAGAGCTCCTGGAGAGCAGCCCTGCTGAGAAGGACCTGGGGATTGTGGTGGATGAGAAGCTTGACATGAGCCAGCAGTGGCTCTGGCAGCTCAGAAGGGCGATGGGATCCTGGGCTCCATCAGCAGAGGGGTGGCAGCAGGGACAGGGAGGGGATTGTCCCTCTCTACTCTGCCCTCGTGAGGCCCCAGCTGGAGTCCTGTGTCCAGAGCTGGGGCCCCCAATACAAGAAGGATGTGGAACTGTTGGAGAGGGGTCAGAGGAGCCGCAAGGATGATTAGAGGGCTGGAGCACCTGCCCTACAAAGAGAGGCTGAGGGAGCTGGGCTGGTTCAGCCTGGAGAAGAGAAGGCTGTGGGGGGACCTCATTGCAGCCTCCCAGTGCCTGAAGGGAGCAGAGAAACAGGAGGGGAATCAGCTTGTTAAAAGAGCAGATAATGGCAGGACAAGGGGGAATGGACTAAAGCTGAAGGAGGGAAGGTTTAGATTAGATATTAGGGGGAAGTTTTTTACAGAGAGAGTGGTGAGGGGCTGGAACAGGCTGCCCAGAGAAGTAGTAGATTCCCCGTCCCTGGAGGTGTTCAAGGCCAGGTTGGATGGGGCCCTGGGCAGCCTTGTGCAGCTCCAGGCCTGGAGGTTGGTGTCCCTGCCTGTGGCAGGGGGTTGGAGCTCTGTGATCCTTGGGGTCCCTTCCAACCCAGACCAGTCTGTGATTCTATGATGCCTTTCTACTCTCACTGCTTTAAGAGTAAGGGGCAATCAACGGCACCCGATCCCAGACAAGGCTTCCAGATCACTGCACAAAGAACAGAAATAGTCATGGAATTACAGGGAAACACTGCTTTTTAGCTCCAATTCCAGGTTGAAAGGCAGTGTTATTAGCAGTCACACATGAGCTCAGCTGCTTTGATTAAAGAGCAACTGTCTAATCTCTGCCTGGCCCCAGTCCTGGGTTTTAATGCCTGATTAACTACCCCCTGCCAGGATTATTTTGCATCTTCACATGTTTTGGAGCTCTCTGTTTCCGTTTATCACTATGGACGAGGAGCTGTTTAAACCACCTCACAGTGGCATGGGCAATTCAAAGCACCGTGTGTGAGTCTGTGGCTGAGTAGTGGCCAGAGCATCTTTCAAGGGGTTTTTAGGGCAATCTGACACTTCTCAGGGAGCAAACAGTGGACAGGACACTCTTAAATCAAGGCAGGGTGTCACTCTGGGCCTTAGCTCTTGTGGGAGACACCAAATGTCACCTTTAGGAAATCAGCAAGTTACCACCAGTTTCAGTAGCAGCAGTTGGAAAATTGACTCCCCATCCTGGGAATATTCAGGCTTTCCAAATAAAATTAAAAAATATAAAATGGGTTTGGATTTTGAGGGTTTCATGTTCCAGCAAAACTCAAAATGGCTGTGGAAAATAGAAGACTTACCATGGAAATTGTTTACCTATCAAATTCTAATATTCCCTCTAAGAAAAAAAATCAGAACTGGCTGGACAAACTTCCTGACCAGCTGTAATTACCTGTCTCCTAAACACTTTACTCCAACAGCAGTTGGATCTCACTTACAGGCATTCATGCAATCTGTACCCCACACCTTGATCTAGCATCCTCCTCCTGTACCACTATGAGCCCTCAAGTGCCATTTGTCATCTCTCAGGATCACCTGAGATCTCTATTCTCCTAAAACAAGACATCAGAGCCCAACCCACACCAGCTCTTCTTCCCTCCTCCTGACTGTAGCCCCAGTTGTGCTGATGCTGATCCAAAGCTGCTGTTCCTCAAGAGTGGCCCATGCTGGGCTTCTCCCTCTGGCCATCAAACCTGCGATGCGCTGACCCTAGGGAAGAGCAGCAGCTGTTCTGGACTGAGTAAGGACCTAACTAGAGGACAGTGGACAAAACCACAGTGCCTCTGGCACAAGGCAGCCACATTGTCCAAGGTTTAGAGCCACGAGGGTTCACTGTGAGCAATACCTAGTGCTCCCTTTGCTTCTACACAGCCCTCTCCAGCTCTCCCATTGTACTAGCAAGGACTGTATTTAAGAATGCAATTTTTGCTCCAGACAAGGCATCCCAGGGCAGAACTAGAAGATTTAAAGACCAGGCAAGGTGGGGTGTGAGGGGATGGGGGAAGGAGAATGACCCTCAGCCACTGCCTCAATACCAAAGAAGCCAAGAGAATATTTTCACAGCAGCGCCCTCAAAAGAGAGCAAAACATCCCTGATAAATCGGGCAACTGGGTGGCAGTACTGTGCTGATGAAACACAAAGCCCTGGCAGAGAGCCATGCTTTGGGGCAGTGGTGTGGACACCTTCATGCAGCTGCCCAATGAGCAGCAGCAAGGTGAGGCAAAGAGGGCCTGGAGCATCTCCCCTGTGAGGAAAGGCTGAGTGAGCTGGGGCTGTTCAGCCTGGAGAGGAGAAGACTAAGGGGGGACCTTATGAATGTTTATCAATATCTGTAGTACGGGATGCAGGGGGAATGGGCAGCCCCTTTTCAGTGTCTGTGGGGACAGGACAAGGGGCAATGGCTGCAAGTTGGAGCAGAGGAAGTTCCACAGCACCATGGGGAAGAACTTTTCCCCAGTGAGGGTGAGGGAGCCCTGGGACAGGCTGCCCAGGGGGTGTGGAGTCTCCATCTCTGGAGAGATTCCAGCCCCGTCTGGACGCCGCCCTGTGCAATATGAGCTGGGGAGCTGCTTTGGCAGGGGGTTGGACCCCATGGGCTCTGGAGGTCCCTTCCAACCCCCACAGCTCTGTGGTTCTGTGATTCTGCAGGCTCCTGCAGGTCCACACATGCCACAGCCACCAGAACAGCCTTGCTTGGGCGTTAAGGCCATTCTGCCCATCGGCTGCCACAAGCCTTTGGCATTTTTTTTTTCTTCCTTCTTTCGTTTTTGTATGTGTCTAATTATTGGGGATGTTTGTAAAGAAGTGGGATTTCTGGTCTCTGGAAGCCCATCTGCTCCCACTGTTTATTTCCTACAGTTGTCTCGTAATGAATTCCAGTGTCACGACCGCACTGATGGGCTCTTCCCATGGGGAAGGCACAGGGAAACCACCCTGGTTGAGAGAGCAGGCTCTCAGTACCCAAAGGACCCCAAAGACATGGGAAAGAGCCCATATTTCATGAGGCTCCCACCAATGAAGGAAAATCTGGGCAAGAAGATTCACTATGACAACACATCCCACCAGGCTGAGAACCTGGGGACCCACTCTGGAAAGCACTGCTGGGACATTGCACACTTCCAGTCCACCAGAAGTGGTTTCCCACTGGAGTCACTGGTTGGGCAGAGAAGTTGTGCTGGCTTTGGTGCTGATGCAACCAGGCCCATCAGGCCAGAGAAGGCCACAGGAACTGGCAGAGTAAATCTGGCAACGGGTTTTCAAAGGCTCAAGAGTCTTGAGATGGGTCTACCCATTCCTCAAGTGTTAGCGTGCCACTGGCAGCCCCTGTGACTACCTCCTCCTACCTGATCAGTGAACTCCTGGGATGAAGTCTGTCTTAGCCAAACCCAGAAGAAAGGTTAAAGCTACCAGCCCTTTCTTTTAGCCTTGGTTTCACTGACCCTTCCCGTTCTGCACCCCCCTTTCCTGCGCCTAATGGCTGCATGGGCTTGGCAAAGCAGCACAGAGCTTCTCATGCCTGCTGCCCCACTCGACACTTGGCTCCACCAGCTCGAAGGAGGAGCTGAGATCTGTCCCTGCGGCCGGCATGCCGCCAGGGCACACGTGCTGTCCCCCACCCCAAACGCTCCCAGAGGCTGTGGTGGCTGACCCAGGAGCATGGGCAGGTTGGGGGCATCCAAGGTCCCATGGCCACACCATCCCACCCCAAGGAGTCATGCAGCGGGCGAGAGAAACGGAGAAAACAAGGGAGATGTAGGAGAGGCAGATGAGTATAACCAGTTCAGCCACAGAAACACCATCAGCTCCAACGGGCTTTGCTCATGGAGGAGGTGGCAAAATGGAACAAGAGATGAGTTTGCTTTCTTCCTTTGTCCTCCTTCTCAGGTAAGTCTCTCTCCCCAGTAAATTCAACCCAGGTCGTGCCAGAGTACAACAGTGTGTGTTGTGTGCCTGGCTTCCTACTCACTTGGGAACTTCCTTATTTCAGGACTATACATCTTCATTTCTCCTCTTTTCTGGAACAAAGACAGCACTGTTTTGTTATTGTGTGGCTACTTAGTCATTGCTGACCTAAGCCAGTAAACTAGACATGTCAGGAAAGGCACAGATAAAGGATGGGATTAAGGCAATGGGAAGAGGCAAAGGAGAATCCCAGAATCACAGGGGTTGGAAGGGACCCCCAAGAGCCCATGAGGTCCAACCCCCTGCCAAAGCAGCTCCCCAGCTCATATTGCACAGGGTGGCGTCCAGATGGGGCTGGAATCTCTCCAGAGATGGAGACTCCACACCCCCTGGGCAGCCTGTCCCAGGGCTCCCTCACCCTCACTGGGGAAAAGTTCTTCCCCATCTTGCTGTGGAACTTCCTCTGCTCCAACTTGCAGCCATTGCCCCTTGTCCTGTCTCCACAGACACTGAAAAGGGGCTGCCCATTTCCCCCTGCATCCCACACTTCAGCTATTGATCCCCATTGATCAGATCCCCTCTCAGTCTTCCTTTCTCCAGGCTGAGCAGCCCCAGCTCACTCAGCCTTTCCTCACAGGGGAGATGCTCCAGACCCTTCATCATCTCCATAGCCTCCTCTGGACTCTTTCCAATAGGCACGAGATCTGCGCTGCTGGTGCACAGTTGTTAGAAGCAGTGGGAATACTGGGATTGCATTTGAAAAGTTCACAACAGGGCCCTTAATTATCAAATTCTTGGCTGATGCACACTAATATAAATTTAGGGACTTGGGCAGCAGCAAGGAGATTCATACTTGCTCCGGGTGCAGCTCCGTAGCTGGACGGTTTCCTGCCTCCTTTACCTAATTCCTAATAAAATGCCATTCACAAAGCTAATACCCAGCACAGGAATAGTCCTGTTCAGCCGCTCAGGACTCACTGCCTGTGGATCACAGCGGGGCTCTGAGGCAGAAAGCACAGCATTTTTGGCCTTTTATTTCTACAGGCTGCATTGCTACTCACTTCAAGTAGAGAGCTTTCCAAATCCGAGCTGACCCATTTCTGCCTGTGGCACCGAGGGCACCTCTTCCACTAATCTCCAGTGTCAGCGTGGTGCAGTCGGTAATACTTGTCTCTGGGACAGCAGGTTAGGGATTTACTGAGTCCCTCACATCACATCCTTTAATTCAGTGTCAACAGAGGATAAGCCAAGGACCCAGGGCAACGCGTGATCCATTCCAATTTCATGCTGGGTGGGTGCTGCATTGTTAGAAACGCAGCTCTGGCTTTGGGATGAGAAGCCAAGTCTGAACCCTGCCTGGCTTCATTTGCTGCAGATCTGGGGAAAAGGGAGTATGCATGTTTTCTCCCTCCTGTCACCCAGCAGGACTTCAGGTGGCTGAAACCAACGGTGATGCCAACAAATTGAATGAAGAGCATGCAGGATTATGAAATCGGGAACGGCAGAGTCACAAACCAGAAAGCAGACAGAAAGAAATGCCTTTCTCTCAATAATGCCAAGAGGTTCCTGTCACAGTGCTGAATGGGACAGAGCAGAGAAGCGATGGGCAGTGACATTCACACCACAGAGATGACTGCTCCCGCCCTCTGCCCCCAGTGCTGCCTCCCTCCCTGTTCATGGGATGCTTCTGCCAAAGACATCTGTGTGTCTAACCACATGGCTCTGCTTCGCTCCCCCTGGAAATGGCACCAGCCTGCCTGACCTTCCATCTGGCTGGCAACTGCTGGACACACGTAGGGCTCTGCCCTCCCCTCCCCTCCTCTCCATAACCATCCACAAAGGCGTGCATCATCCTGCGGGTACTGCTGGGGAGAGGCAGCCCTGGACCTGACCCCCTGGCACCCTGCAGACTTCAGGGTGCAGAAAGGAAAGCAGGAACACATCTGTCAGACCTTTAAAAACCCCGAATGCTGTTTGTACCCTGGGCAAACTCTCCAGTTTCTGTGCAAACAGCCAAGCCCATAGCTGGCTGTTAATGAAAACTGTGGCTTTCCAGAGCGGAACGCAGCCAGCCTCTGGGGCGAGCCTGGGGACGACAAGGCTTGTTTGTGTACTGGAAGGCCAGGAGGAATTACCCCATCTGACTTCCCGTACATCCCAGCCTATTCATTTTCACTCAGTTACCCTGTATTAAGCTTAATTACCCCAGTATTAAGATTAATGGCTCGTGTTGATTGCGGCCTATCTCAGAAGAGGGACTATTACAGGGCTTGAGACAAAGCAGCCTGTGCTGGGGGTGAGCTGTCCCCAGGGCTGGCTGTTCCTGCTGCCAAAAACACAAGCCCTGTTGAACTTTCTTTGCTTCACTTTACCAGCCAGGGATGCTTGCACTGAATTACCTCCAGAGATTAAGGACCCCTTTTGTATCCAGCATTTTCTCCCTGCAAAAGCACTTGGGCACAACAGTCAAATCGCCTCTGTCTTCTCTTTGCCTCTCTGAACTGGCCTCTCACCCTCAATGCCTGTATTCTCTAGCTCTCATCTCTGTCTTTGTGGCTCTGTGCTGTGTCTTCTCCAAGTTTTCAAACAACCTGATAAAAACCCAGAAGCAGCACTACATCTGTAGCCCACAGTGGTGTGGGACCTTGGTACACCGCAGCCTTCAGCATCCCCAGAGGGAGTGTCCTGCTCTACACACCTGGACCTACAGCAGCACCTTAGCCAAATGAATCCACCTCCAACCAAGGTGGGATAAAATAAAATTGAGGCTGATAAAAAGGGGGGGAAAACCCCCAAACCAAACCAGGTGGATTCTCCTTTGTTCCCGTTACGCAGGGACTTGGGAAACCTTTCTGTAGAGGAATATAAACCTTTAGCACTAACTGTAGCCACTTTGGGCTGCTGTTAGATAGGGAACATCTTATCACAGAATCACAGAACAGTTTTGGTTGGAAATGTCCTTTAAGATTGAGTCCAGCCACCTATCATAGAATCCCAGACTGGTCTGGGTTGGAAGGGACCCCAAGGATCACAGAGCTCCAACCCCCCTGCCACAGGCAGGGACACCAACCTCCAGGCCTGGAGCTACACAAGGTTGCCCAGGGCCCCAGCCAACCTGGCCCTGAACACCCCCAGGAATGGAGCATCCACCCCCTCTCTGGGCAGCCTGTTCCAGCCCCTCACCACTCTCTCTGGAAAGAACTTCCCCCTAATATCTAATTTAAACCTTCCTTCCTTTAGCTTTGATCCATCCCCCTTGTCCTGCCAGTGTCTGCCCTTTTAAAAAACTGATTCCCCTCCTGTTTGTGTGCTGCCTTCAGGTATCCCTATCCCTGCTAGGTCCAACACTAGACCATGTCACCAAGCACAACATCAACTCTTCTTTTAAAGACTGATCCCGACTTGCTACTATGCAGCCTGGTAGACAAGAGCAGATGTTGCACTCCTGTATTTCTTAGGGAAACTAATTCTAGCCATCACATTGCCTGTTTCACATAACTTTGAATCCCCTCACTTTTTTTGTGATCATTAATGGGTGTAATTTAGTGCTGATCTCCTGGTGCAGCAGCCCCAGGAGGGACCTCAGTCTGTCACAGTGTCACATACACGGCCGCGGCGGTGGAAACCACTCCCTCCCCTCCCCAGTTCTGGAAACAGAAAGAGGATCTTGGTTTCCAAGAGGGTTTGGTGTTGTTTTGCTTTTGGTCCAAAACCAACTAAATCTCCTGTGAGTGCAAATGGCTTTGCCTAGGTGATGTGGCCTTCCCTGCCAGAAACCGCCAGCGCAGACAATCCGTCCAGCCGAGCTATCGGAGCGGGGCTAACCCAGCATATGCCAGGGAGAAAAGAGGCCTTCTGAGCCTTGCCTTATCCTTGCTCTTCACTGCTGCCTGGTGCCATTCCTAGAGAGTCACTTTAGAAGGAACAAACAGAAATAAATATCACTGATCCCTTTTTTCTGCCACAGTCCTTCGGTTCCTTTGAGCTCAGCCCTGTAACATGCTTCGCTCCCTGTAAGCAACACACACACACACACACACACACACACACACACACACACACACACACACAAAGCTCCTCTGGGGCTTGGGCATCTGTGTGTGCCCCTAAGCAGACAGCTTGTGTCTTCCCTGCTGTACGGGCTCCTCCATTCGGATCAGTCCTCTTCTGTTCAGCAGGACTCCATTCCCTGCCTTGAGGCTGAGGCACCTTTCTTCATCTCACTCTAGCTTTTTGCTGCTGCTGTTTGCATCCCTCCTCAGACCAAGAGAAACACATTTCAATCAGATGAGCAGTCAAACACCTTGGAAACATGTAGAAAGGAAGCCGAGGTGTCCTCCTCCCCCCTTCCTTACAACTGTCATGGTGCTTCGCTCCAGCCCTGAGCGATCCAGACCAGGTAACAGAGACCCTGACAGAGGGCTGTGAAAGCAAACCAGCCTCAAAGCTCATGAAAAGCCCTCGTTTAACCATTGAGCTTGCTTAACTCTACCTGGAGGATGAACTCTCCTGGACGGGACAATCTCCTTCCCTTATCCCTCAATCCTATCGCATTTTGATGTTGAAACATGATGCCCTTCCATGACTACAGCAGAGCACCTGCCTGCTCCCTTCCAGACATGCTTCACAGCATATAAGCAGGCCAGTGCTTACTGGGCAGGCACGACCACTACCCTTCTGGGCTATTCATACTGAGGGACGCTTTCGACTTGTGGGAGCAGCCTCCCCGTTTCCATCCAACCAGAACGGTGCTCAAAATCAGGGAGCAAAAGCATCATCCCTGGGCACCTGTACAAGTGCAGGCTGCCTGGAGCTGCTGCCCAAAGGGTTAATCAGCTGGCAGGCCAGGGGGGCTGCAAGCTGGTTCCTGCTGTCCTGCACGTCCTGGCTCCGTTTCCCACTCTCAAACAGTCTGGCAGGAGCATCTGTAAGGCTCCATAAAGTAACATTTGTGAAATGCCTTGAGATCTCAAGATAGGAGCGGTTTTAAAATGGCCCAGAACTATTGACATCTTCTATTATTTATTAATGCTGCTGGGGTGCACTTAGCCCGGAGCTCTGGGAACATTTTGAACAACAAAGAAAACCACTGGGCCTGGGCTGGGCCTTGAGCTCTGCAGCAAGGTGACCCCCGTGGGCCATTTGCACAAGGGGTCTCACACAGGCCCAAGCCAGCAGAGCAAAGCAGAGGGCAAATGCCTCCCGAGACACGGAGTCAGGCGCTGGCTGCCTGGGCTTTTGGACACGTCCGGCCTTGGCTCAGCGGGGCCAGCTCTGTCCAAGCTGGGAGAGGTCGGCAAGTCAGGAGGGCAGAGCAGCACCCACGACCCCTCGGGCCACAGGCTGGAGCCTCCCCAACGGGAGACTCTGCAGCCAAGCAGGTCTCTCCTCCTCCGCATTGTGCCTGCAGTGGAAGCACAAAAGCTGCTCCTTTAAGTGGGCTTAAATGGTTAAAGGCACTTGTTCCCCTGAAAAGAGAATGAAATCGCTGTTGACACCTCCATGAAAGAGGCTTTTCAGGCACAATGGGAGAGCAGCAGACAGGAGCCTTCCTCTCTCCGCATGCCTGCAATTAGATCTGCAGCCTCCTCCTCCGCTCTCCCTACAGAAATAGGTACCAGTGTCTTCAAAGGAAGAGAAACTTAATGGTTTCATTGGCGGTTTGATGAATAATTAATGCTGCTGCATTAATCGGGAAGTTAAGTAAGGCCCGGAGAGAGACTGCCTTTCACACAGCAAAGCCTCTCTGGGCAGTCGCGCCAGCTCAGGGAGATGCACCACGACCTGCCCCGGCTGCATCGGGTGGCACAGACCAACCCATGCTAAAAGCATAGAATCATAGAATCATAGAATGGTCTGGGTTGGAAGGGACCCCAAGGATCACAGAGCTCCAACCCCCCTGCCACAGGCAGGGACACCAACCTCCAGGCCTGGAGCTACACAAGGTTGCCCAGGGCCCCATCCAACCTGGCCTTGAACAACCCCAGGGTCGGGGAATCCACTACTTCTCTGGGCAGCCTGTTCCAGCCCCTCACCACTCTTTCTGTAAAAAACTTCCCCCTAATATCTAATCTAAACCTTCCCTCCTTTAGCTTTAGTCCATTCCCCCTTGTCCTGCCATTATCTGCTCTTTTAAAAAGCTGAATCCCCTCCTGCCTATAAGCTCCCTTCAGGGACTGGAAGGCTGCAATGAGGTCCCCCCACAGCCTTCTCTTCTCCAGGCTGAACAAGCCCAGTTCCCTCAGCCTCTCTTTGTAGGGCAGGTGCTCCAGCCCTCTAATCATCCTTGTGGCCCTCCTCTGAACCCTCTCCAACAGTTCCACATCCTTCTTGTATTGCGGGCCCCAGATCTGGACACAGGACTCCAGCTGGGGCCTCACGAGGGCAGAGTAGAGAGGGACAATCACCTCCCTGTCCCTGCTGGCCACTCCTCTCCTGATGGAGCCCCCCTTGCTCAGTGCCAGGCACCGGGGGGGTTATTTAACAAGGGCAGCGACCGGCGGGTTCATCTTCACTCAGCCAGGTATATGGTGCAGGATGGGACCTCCCCGACCCCTGTGCGCAGAGCTCAGAGCAACAAGCGTCTCCGCTGCGGGAGGTCTCGCTGAGCGGCAGCACGTCACCTGTTCTTGTCCTCTGGCTTGGAGAACCACAGAATCCCAGAACTGTAGGGGTTGGAAGGGACCTCGAGAGATCATCGGGTCCAACCCCAACCTCAGCTCGCTCTTGGGCACGACCGACTAAGTCACGGCGCCCTGCGAGGCGTCGGGTCAGCGCCGTGCGATGGTGCTTACCTCAGGAGAGCAGCCACTGCCAGCCCTGCTGCGTGCAAAGGGGGTTGGCAATTCTGGCTGGATCTTTGGGTGCTTCGCTGGGGATGCTCTTTAAAATCAAAGACTTTCACTTGCGGGGCTTCCTGCAGTGCCTCCTACAACAGCCGGTCAGGGCTGTGCCGTAACACAAACACGGAGCGTCACGCACGCCTGGCGTGTGCAACACCAGGAGTGAAGGTAACAGCCAAACCCCTCTAACACGTTGGCCTGATGGATATTTTCAAGGCAACAACAGCCACGACGTGCCCACCAGAGTCTTCTCAGAGAAACGCTAAACGTGCCATTGAAAATATCATCTGCTCAGTTTCTGCTCAGATTTAATCATCCTCCATTCACCCTTTCCAAAAATAAAACGAGGGGGGAGGGGGGGAATCTTTCTGGCTGAAACATTTGGTTCTTGCTCAAGAATCTGGTCTGAATTTTATAAAGGTTTCCTGGAAGCAGAGATCAAGGGACTGGTTTGGGGCTCAGAAAAAGCCCTCTGGCAGGATGAAGAAGAGAAAACTGCCAGAGACTGAGACTGATACTTTGTCATTCACTTATTGGGAACACTGCACAGGACTGTATCTGCTAATTAAAACCAGCGGTGACCAAAGCTTATTTGCAGAGCTTGGGTTTTGGCCAAGCATTTGTGTGTGGATGAGGAAATGAGATCATAAAAGTCACGGCTCGGCTCCAAGCTCAGGGTGTGTAATTGCCTCTCGCACCTTGCTTCCCAGCCCCTCCAAATACCACCTTTCCTAATAAAAGTGGGAGCAGAGCTCTATTTTGAGCTGGCAGACCGTGGAAAAATCCCTGTTCTGGGACTGTCCCCAGTATGAGCAGATTGAAACCAATCTGGGTTTGGCCCCCATCCAGCTGGCTGTGGCTGCTGTATTTATGACTTCAACGTGTGATGTTTCTCCTCAGGTGAAAATCCGTGGCACCATAAGCTGAGCTACAACACACACTGAGATCTGTAGGGTTAGGCAGGGCAAGGGCTTTCGCCCTTCCGGAGAAGAGCATCCCTTTGCTGCTGAGCCGCCCTGCTGACCACAGACCTGAGGGGGTGGCTGAAACATCCTGAGTCTCAACACCCACCCTGGGGACAGGCTCCCCACAGCCACCTCCAACGCTGTGTGTGAAGGGCGGGCAGAGGCACAGCCCCCCAAAGCTGAACTCGTCATGCTTTTTTACCCATGAGGTAGGTAGGACTGGTGGGCTGATGTGAGCAATGCTGCGGAGCTGCTGCCTACTTAAATATATTTATACACAGGGAAAAAAATACATACTGCCTTCAGCAGATACTGTGATTTAAGTCACAATACGCCTACTGGCACATCCACCTCCATAAACTTACCATCACAAGTGTCCCAATATAATGATACCACCAGGTTAGAGCAGTATAATCATGTGGTATCGCTCCCACCCCAGAGTAAGCAACAAATCCACACACAGGGGCTACCCCAGTTACTGAGGTTTCATTACACCAGTGTGGTTTTGCTGGGAAATTGCTGAGGCATGAGCCAAGGTGCCATGACTTCTTCTGCAGGACTAACATGGTGCCTTGTCTGGTACCTGCAGCTGTACCCAAATCTCTGCTGATAAAAGGTGTCCCACAGAAAGAACAGGAATGTCAAGCCAATTATTAAGACAACTCATCTCCTCTAAATGACATGTCTTCTCATTTGTTTTCTTCTCAAAGAACAGAATCAAAGCTTGAATTAATTAATTGCCTCCAGCCATACACCAACTAATTGTGCTGGCTTTGTTTCCCCAGCTCACCCCATCCATCTAACAGCCGTGTACTCCTAAACAAAGGCTTGTATGGTAGGGAAAGGTCCCACCTCATTTCCTAAGGATAGCAGCATCCTTTGTATGAGCATGGGGAAGGGCAAAACGGAGGGGAAGGAATGGGAGATCCTGGGCAAAGATTCAAGCACAGCCTCACTGGGCAACAGTCCCTGGACATGCTCCATCCTGAGGCCTCACCTTCAGTGTTGGGATGATATGCCCAAAGGGAAAAAGGTCTTGAGGAGAGGTGCATCAGGCCTGGCAGCTGCCATGACCTACCTGCACCAGGACCGCAGAGCAGTCCCCTGCTGCTGCTCCTCTGAGCACCGCAGCGCAGGAGCCATGGAAGGGACCCGAGGCAAGAGGCACTGGAGACACAATAAGGGAAAAGCATGAACACGTAGTCAAAATGGTCCTTGAACCTTATCTTGCAGTTTCAGACAGTCCTGCAGAAGGAACACAGTTATATCCTCCCCATCTTCCGCTCTGCCATTCTTGAGATATGGGGGAGAGGTTACCAGCATCACTGAAGCTTCCCTGTGTGGTCATTTCTCCCAAGAAGCCTTGTACAACCTCCTCTCTCCTGCCAGGGACCTCTGCCATCATCCTGAGTCCCTACAACTACCTGCAACGTGCCTCCTCCTTCAGCTCCGTGACACAAGCTTCCCACGCTGCCACGCAAGACCCACCACGCTGCCGGTGTCCAGTCCATGCCTTACAGGTTTATTTTCATCTGCCCACCTCTTGGGCTGACTGGAGGCTGGCTTGGATTTATTTTTTCCATGGATTTTATTAAGTACAAACAAGCCTGGGTGTTTCTTGTGAATTCAGCCAGGAGTGGGGCTTCCAGACCCCATCCTTCCTGCTAATGAGAAATGCAATGAGCAGCAGCAGACAGCACTCCTCCAGCTCCAACTCCTCTCCTTCCCCAAGCAGCGTGTCCTCACTTTGGCCAGGTACATGACAGAGGTGAGGAAGGCTGCCTGGCCAGCACCCAGGGAAGCCAACACGTCCAGAAGCTTACAGCTAAAATGCAGTAGTTTCCTCCAACCTTACATTGAATTTCTCCCCCTCTGCTTGTCCCAGCCTTAATCCCAGTCAGACCAGGGTGAGACCCCCTGAGATAAAGCAGGACAGTGGGAAGCACTGCTGCTTTGTGGGGCAGGGATGGGAAAACAGTTTGGCCTTTCACTTCTCCAAAAAGCCTTTTACAGAGCCTTTGCTTTAAATGGAAGTTAGAGAAACTTCAGCTGCTTTGTCCAAATGCCTCTGCGCACCGGTATGTGGCAATGAAGAACAGGAGGTGGAAACAAACCACCCATAGAAGACTAAGGGGGGTCCTTATGAATGTTTATCAATATCTGAAGTGTGGGATGCAGGGGGAATGGGCAGCCCCTTTTCAGTGTCTGTGGGGACAGGACAAGGGGCAATGGCTGCAAGTTGGAGCAGAGGAAGTTCCACAGCAACATGGGGAAGAAATTTTCCCTAGTGAGGGTGAGGGAGCCCTGGGACAGGCTGCCCAGGGGGTGTGGAGTCTCCATCTCTGGAGAGATTCCAGCCCCGTCTGGACACCGCCCTGTGCAATATGAGCTGGGGAGCTGCTTTGGCAGGGGGTTGGACCCCATGGGCTCTGGGGGTCCCTTCCAACCCCTGTGATTCTGTGATTCTATGATCACCTACACATTCAGCATGTACAAACAAGGTGAGAGCATGAAATTCTGCCTCTGCTAAATAACCACGGGTCATACTGTGAAAGCAGATGCTTCACGATACAAAGACAAGCGTTTCCAGGTGTTTTGTGAGGTGACCAACCCTGTGGGCCCTCTGCATCCTCTGTGGACTGTGGCACAAAATGAACTCCTCTGTGGGGAAGGCCCTCAACCTTCATTCGCTCACGATGGTCAGCAGCTGATGAGAAGAGCCACAGGGAAAAGCCACGCTACCGCCTGAGGCTTGTCTAAGCCCCTGTGCAAGTTTCACCAAGGGTTTTGTTTGAGAGTCAGGCTTTCTTAATGACACCCAAAGCTGCAGGAAGACTAATTAATCTTCCCCCCTTGAGATCCCTCCCTTGCCAGCAGTGCTGACCAAACATGACTCTGGGGCTTTGTTTCATGGTGGGTGCTGGTGAATAAGGTCATCTTCAACATTACCTGGGAACATTCAACAGGTTCCTTGAGCACCAGAAAAGGAGGGTGTATCATCACTCTCCTCAAAGAAATCCCCCCCAGTTGCAGGAAACATCTATTCCTTTCTGAAAAGGTCTTTTGGGACAGGAATTACTCCTGCATGGGAGCTTTGAGGAATGGAGCCTGTCCTTGTGGGACTCTGAATTAATTGTTTTCCTCTGGGAAGCAGCATTGTTACAAGGAATATAAATGTTTCCATGGGGCAAGAAGGGTGGAGGACACCATCAGGAGAAATGAAAGGCTTTTCCAGTTCTGCTGGCATTTGTGAGGCTCATACACAGGCTACACAGCACATCCTCAGGGGTAAGTGCTGATCTGGAGGAAGGCGCTCACAGACATCGGTCAGACAAACCTGACAGCCCACCCAGTGACATGATGGAGACCTTCAACACTGCTGAACGTGAGGAACTTCCACTTTTGCACAGAAAAACATACAGTTTGGGGTCAATGGGGAGGTTCTGAGGTCAATCTGCATATTTGCTACTGTCTTCAGCAGGAACAGATGAAAGCCAGCGCCAAGTCCTTCCAAGGCCCCCCGCCCCAGACACATGCTGGTAGGACACCCGCTGGCAAACAGCGGAGATGGGGCAGCCCCAGTGCCACCCATGCCCCAGCAAGGAGCTGTGCATGCACACCAGCATTCATCCCCTGGACTAACCACAGGACAGCGGCACCCACGTGGGTCCAGGGCATGAAGCTCAGGCGGCGTCACGGAGAGCAACCGCGTGGGTAACTCAGCTTTGTGCAAAGGATTAAGAAATGCTCATTACTGCTATTTGCAGTCACATTTTTTGGAGCGTGACTCACTCAGGGTCACAGGGAAAGACCCAGAAATAGGTCGAGGTGCCCTGACCCTCAGGGCCAGGTGCTAACTACTCAACCATGCCTGAGAGCTTAGGCACGGAAACTGCAACGCTCTGGAGCTACGACAAGGTTCCACAACCTTCCAGCTCAGCGCTTGGAAAAATAAAGTGACATTAAAGATGATTAAAAACATAAGAGAACCCTTCCCAGCACGAGCAACAAGATCACCTGGTGACAGAGCGGGAAGGTGCTAAAAAGCAATCTGTGCAGGTGGCTCCAAGAAATTGGGAGGCAGAAACAGAGGAGAAAAGAGGAAGTGTCATTGAAAGAAAAGCCTCTCGCGCTAATGTCATTCTTGACATTTGAGCAAGTCATTTTAAAGGCGACTAAAATAATATTTACATAAAGGGCTTAATCACTGGATTTCGAAGACAACTCTGTTAGATCATCTCCAGAGAACAGACGAACCATGGCCTAATTAGCTGTGTTTGCCAAAAATGACTTTGCTGCTTCTTGTTATTTGCTCGCCTGGATTGGGACCTCTCTGTGGAAGATGCTCCGCGGACAGACGGCGCAATAGCTCTGGCCTCCAGATGTTTACTCCCAGCGAGTGTCTGCGCTGTGGTGGTTCTCCTGGGGCACAGTGAAACCCCGCCGCAAAGGTGAGCTCTCCCCCAGCGAATGCCAGCTCTGCTCTGCTCAAGAGCTCTCTGCTCGCTGGTCTTACCCAGCCAGCACAGGTCGAGCTTTACCCACCATCCGCTCACTGAGTTAATGAGGAAAAACCCGGAGCGGTGACCGGAAACCGCCGCGCAAATCAGGCCTCGGGCTGAGGCTCGGACAGGCCCTCTTGTTATTTCTGGTGTTCACTCTTGGGCTGGTTTCCTGATTCTGCTTTCCTGATTGGCACCCGGCGAGCCCAGCTCCGTGGGCTGGGGTCTGTGGGCCAGGCTGATGGCTCTGAACACAGACGGTGGGAATGCACCTGTGGGCTGGCACGGGCCGCGTCCGCTCACTCCAAACCTGTGCCCAACGATGTCCTGTGACCTGAGAAACGAGCGGCTCTGCCTCAAAATGAATCCTTGGGCACTGTCACTGACTCCACAGGTTTTGTAACCAGGAAAGGGGTGGAAGGGGAGGGAGAAAAGGAGGGACTGTGAAAGTGAGGACAATGTCGGGCAGGATTGGGAAAGGACAAAACAAAGAGCTCCAGGGCGCTAGGTGAGACTCACAGTTCTCCAAACAAACACTTCATCCTCTCCACCAAACCTCACATCAGGTTCAAATCTTCCCCGAGCAGCAAACCTGCAACTCTCCCCATCGCAGGATGCTCCATGCCTCCTGTGGCACTAGGGAAACCCAGAAGGGATGTGGGTAAAGGGAGGGGCTGTAGCCTTATACTGGCTCTACAGACAGCACAGGGAGAAACAACCAAGTGTAACCTTGCTCTCCATGCAGCCTAGTTCCCAGATCCACCGGAGAGCAGCCGCCAGGTACTTTACTGGTAAAGACACGTCACTGGCCTGAAGCCAAGTGCTGATTTAAGGCCTGTATCTGTGTGAGGTTATAAAGCTAAAGATGTGATTCTGGAGGAGCAAATTAATGGGTGATTTAGAACAAAAGATGGCATTTGAAGTGCTAATTGCAAATGAACCGATACTTGCGCTAATGCCAGCAGAAAAACTTGAAAGGTTCACAGTGGCACAAATAAAAGTGCCAGGGTAGATTTCTGCCTCTTCACCATTCAATATGACCATCAAAAAGCATTCAGGTAGTAGCAAAAATGTGCCAAAGTTACACAAGACCTCCTTGATCTTGACCAAACACTTCTTTCTCCAAAGATCTTTCCACAAGCCTGTTACTTATTAGCGCTTTTTTCTTGGTCCTTTGACTCAGGCTTTAATTCTTTGATTCAGGGAGCAGAAACAAGGCCATTTGATCTCACCAGCCACCCACCACCCAAACTGCAGAAATTAACCATAATTAAACAGCCCTTTAGGTGAAAATTGTCTCAACCCCCCCAAGGAAATGTTTACCAGGAACACAGCTGCAAAAACTGGGACTGGTTTGTGAACAAGTGAGTGTGTCTTGCTGTAAGACCTTTGGGGGAAGGAAAGATGATACAGCACGGAATGGAAAGCAACAGCTTCTAGATAGCTCTGAGACCTTTCATGAACATCTGTCATGGAGGTATGAGCTGCAACCAGGTAACTGTGGGACACCCAGATCATGGAGATCGGTGTAGCTGCTCCAACTTCTATGGAGCTGGAGGGATTAACACCACCTGGACAGTCAGCACAGGGGTTTTCCAATAAATCTCGTAGGACTTTGCTGCTGTCAAGCACTCTGAATGTCCCTGACGTGCTTCACAACAGGAAGAACATCCCGATGAGCATTAAGCTGAACTGATATTCTCACACAAAATGTGCAGACCAAAGGGTCCAGAGAAGCACATCAGATACACCAGTTAATCCCTAACAAAGGCTGCAGAATTGGACTCCACAGGCAAATGAGAAATGTGAGGATGATCCAACATACTCATAAAGTATGTTTCTACTGTCAAAGTACAATCTATCTGCCTTCACTCTATGGGTGCATTTTCTGCTGGAAGAGGATAGGCTAGGGGGAAGTGGAGTGCTGAGCACCAATTTGAACACCTGGGATTATGGAACAAAACATCAGCTTTTAAACCAAGAAATTCCAAAATGGATTTCCCTAAAACCTTGAGAGCATAAAAATTGCCCAGCATCCATGTCCAGGTCCTGTTGACTCTTCTAAAAGCTCTACTTTTTATCTGATGACAGATTTTTGAATCCTAATCTGAGAAGCCTCTCCAAATCCAGTTGTGCTTGAGCATTGGTTTGCTCAGGCCAAGAGGAAGGGTCTTTCTTTCTCACACACCCCAGACACTTCCCACCTTTCTGCCATCCACACCACACTGCAGAGAGCTTGCCCAGGGACTGTCTGCTTAAGGAAAGAGAAACCAAGCAAACCAAAATCCCCTTTGATCATTTTATTAGGGTATTTCCTTATGCTGAAATGGGGACAGGAAATACAGACGTGACTTCTAGGAGTCCTCTCCCTGTGCTGTCCTCTGGAAGGACAGGAACTTTGCGTTGTAGCTAGCTAGAGACGCACACGGCTTGCTAAGCTCTTTCCTGCAAGATATAAACAAGCCAGCAGCCAAGAAGATCCTCTCTCTGGGTTGTTTATATACTCTTCCTTTGACCTGGTCACCTCTTTCCTGCACAACTGCTGTCTGTGGGAATCTGTTCCCAAGGGCTCTTTACGCTTGACTCCTGCCTGAAGAGCCCGAGAGCTCTCGCTTGCCTCTGATGTTGCTCTCAATGAAAAATGGAAACACTTACACCTGATGCTCTCATCTCTTTACTTCATGGCACCACAAACAGGATGTACTATAGCTCAAGTGCCCTTCAGATGCTGCATGCACCTCCAGGGTGCCCTGTGAGCTGCCATTCCTGGCTATGGCCCCCTTTGTAGGTGTTAGAAGCGAGGGCTGTGCACTGGTTGGTGTTCCTCTTGCCCTGCTCCCTCTACGTCCCACAAGGCAAAGCCAACTTTTTAACATGAGAACCACACAGCCTGAGGCTGTGTCCCTCCCCAGCCCTGGTTTCAGCAAACCCCACCAAACCACATACGCAAGTGATGGCTAACATGTTAGGTCCCAGGCTGCAACCAAGGGGTGGGTATTTGGGAGCCATCATAGCACCAGTAAACAGAAGCCTGTGCAGATTTGCTTACAAATGGAAGCAGAAGATTTGAAGGTTCAAAAAAAAAAAAGCTAAAAAAAGAGCTCAAAATTTGCTTATTGAGATGGCAGGTGATGGCAGGGGAAGGAAGGTCTTTGTATCTTTGTTCCTTCCCAGGATGGGTCTGAAGCAGGTCTGCGCTGACCCACCAAGCCTGGTGGGAGTACACTGAGACCAGCCAGGTTAGGAGGACGGTTTCATCCCAGTCTGCTTTACAAAGTACTTTTCTTTCTAAATTCCTCACACCACTCCCAGCCTGGAGATGGCACAGCTGGAAACAAACGGGGTTGTCGATGGGCCAAGCACCTAATTGACACAGCGAGACCAAAGCAGATGGAAAAGAGACTCCATGAAGGCAGAGATGTTGCACATGCAAAGAGGAAACACTGCCTTCCCAGCAGGAAATGCAAGGTTCAGTCTCCAGCTGTCCCTGTAGAGAGGGACATGTACCTGCAGAGAAAAGCCCGAGCAAGAAGTGGCACTTGGCTGTGGTGCCAGACCAGACTCACTATGGAGAGGCCTTGTGGCTCTGCTGGCCAGGGTGCTTCCCCTCTGCCTCATCCTGCTCCCATCCTATAGTGCTCCACTGCTGCCAGAAAGAACAGGTCCCCAAAAGGGATGTCCCTTTTGCAACCACCAGGCTCTGGGAACTGGAGGCCTACACCAAGGCCAGCCCCTTCCTCCGGCCTGCAGCCTGGGTGGCCAAGTGGGCCTTTGCAGATCCAGACCCTGGGATCCAGTGCCCGAACAGTCAGGCTGAGGGGGTAGAAATGCCCTACTCAGAGAGGCTGTCTGACTCCACCACCCCTGTGATGGCAGGAGAGGGGTCCAACCTGCCCATCGGACCAGGCTGCCCCATGGAATCCCCCCCCCAAAACGCACACACAAGGACAAAGCCAAGGGACTTTTTTATTTCACGAGTAATTAAATGGGCAGCCTCCCCTGAGCCTCTTCTGTTGCTTCCCGGGCACATCCCTGAAATTAACCTCAGAGCTAATGAAGCCAATTATCACTGGCAGACACGATCTCCCTCTAATTATTTTCCCTGGAAAGGTCACCCAAAGCTGCACATTGTGAAACCCAGCTAATTGCATTGTCTGCTCGCAGCGCGGAGCAGCTCCTGCGGGGCTTCGCCGGGCTCGAGGGGGAGGCTCATGTGCAATTGCCCAACAATTGGAGCCTCCAGCTGGAGAAAAAAAAGCAATTGGGAGAGAGGAACCCACTGCCAAAGTCTCCTTGCCACCAACATTGCTCACAGATACAGGCTCTAACTGCTGGATTATCCCCCTCCTTTCAGATGTGGCCCAGCAGCCAAGGCAGAAGATGAGATGAATGTGCCAAGCTATCTGGGTGTCTGAACTAAAGCAGCTGGATGCTTTCCTTTGGAAACTGTTTTATTTTCATCTGACTTCTTCATTTCTCAAAAAAACCCTCCAAAAACCCAACAAACCCAACGACTGAACAAAAAAAAAAAAAAACAAACCAAAGGATGGAGAATTTTGGCTGGAAAAATGCAAACTCACAGCCTAGCTCTGGGACATGGAGAGGGATGCAGCTTGTAGGACCAACTACAGAAGAACCAGGTGAGGATGATGCCCCATTTCTAAATTACCAATGGGGAGGAAGGAGGAGAAATAAAGAGGAATCCTGGTATTTTGGAAAATTCTCTAGAAAAAACATGGTCAGACCAAAGCAAAGGCACAGAATGGAGCTGGACAAGAGCAGCACAGTTTGCACTGCTGCTGTTTAGACAAAACATATCTTATCGCAGCAGTCGGCGGTGTTCCCGAGGAGCTCTGGCAGGTACAGTCTCTCCACTCCGTGAATTTTTAAAACAGACCTGCCCTGCTTTATCTCCATCATTACATAAAATGTCCCTGAGAAGCTACAGCTTATCAAGCATCTGCTCTCACCAATGCAGAGCAGCTCAGAGAAGGGAACAGGGCATATCTGTAGTATGGGATGCAGGGGAAATGGGCAGCCCCTTTTCAGTGTCTGTGGAGACAGGACAAGGGGCAATGGCTGCAAGTTGGAGCATAGGAAGTTCCACAGCAAGATGGGGGAGAACTTTTCCCCGGTGAGGGTGAGGGAGCCCTGGGACAGGCTGCCCAAGGGGTGTGGAGTCTCCATCTCTGGAGAGATTCCAGCCCCGTCTGGATGCCGCCCTGTGCAATATGAGCTGGGGAGCTGCTTTGGCAGGGGGTTGGACCCCATGAGCTCTGGGGGTCCCTTCCAACCCCTGTGACTCTGTAATTCTGTGATCACCTTCTCATATTTTCATGCAATAGATGTATAGCACAACCTATCATGCCCTGTCTGCACCACCTCCACCCCACAGAAAACACAGCTTCAGTGCAAGACCCCGATGTCTTTGACCCTATGGATCAGAGCTCACCACACGCCACCTTCCCCTGTAAGGGGAGCTTTAGGGAGAAAACAAAAGTTCCTTAAGCAGCACCACTCAAACCCTGCCTGTGCCATTTGGGGTTAAAGAGGGTTAAGCATTTATCACTACAAATGGACAGTGCTGGAGAATTCCAGTGGGAAGTAGCACTGCGACTGCTTGTCACATAACCAAGGTGACTTTCAAGGTTTCCTCAGTTCCCAAGAAGAGTACAGTGGGATCTTCAGGATTTCTGATGGGCTTTCCCAAGACCATCAACATGCCCATCATCAGGTTGCTGCGAGACTCTGGTTTGCTTTTAAATACACAAACACAACTTATCTACTGAGTAAAGAAGTCGCTATGCCCATCCCTCCAGCAGGAAAATCCAGGATGGATCTCTGGCTGCTACCCTGGGCTTGCTTTTATCAGAGGTTACTTCGGAGAGAGAACGTGTTAAACCAAAGGGCGTTAACAAAACAATACACGGCCCAGCAAAAGCCCCCGCCAGATGCTGAGGTTTTGGCATCACCAGCAAGAGGAGCAAGCAGCTGGGTGTTGGACCAGCTGTGAGGACTCTGCCCCCTCCTCTCCCCACCAACAGCTCGGTATGCCTGTGCCCCGATGCGACACAGCCCCTAATCACATTCACATGGCAGGTCACACCAGGCAGGAGATGATGTCTACGACCACATTAAAGAAGGGAATTTTTTTCTTTGAGATTTCTTTGATGACTTTTATAAAGGCTCCCTCTGGGCTTTCATGCTTCAAAGGAAAAGGGGAAGAGGGACCTTCTTCACACATCCTAATTAACAACATTTAATAATTGCTCCTGTATGCTGCTTTGGTTCTGCATTTTTTGCACGGCTCAAAGGAAGTGAGGCCTTTCTGAAAGGGCTTAGAGAACATCACTGTCCTCCAGTTTCAAAGAAACTCAGAAACCCATGGAGGTGGATATGACAAAAGATCCACCTGCAGCCCCACATGGATACGGCGCTGAGGCACACATGGGTAAGCAGGTAGCTCCTTCTGCAGAGTTTCTTTCTTAGGCTGGAGGATGCAATTTCTTTGGTGGCCTCTCCTCTGCCCTGTCAAAGGACAGAGAGGAGACCTGCTGTGCACTGATGTTGTTCTGTTTGAAGAAGTCTTTGGGAAGTTAGCAAGGGAACACGGCAGTCAGCGTGCTGGCAACACACGTTCCCATCACCCCCAAAGTCCCTGGCAGGATAAAAAGCCACATCTCAGCACCTTCTTGAGATAGGGATCCTGTATCCTACAGCTGCAGTCCAGGAGGGACCAGTGCCAGGACCTTGGGGGAAGCCAGTGGAGACAGGGGTTAGTCAAACACTTGCTGTTTTCAGATGCCACCAGGAGCTCTAGCTTGCAGTAAGAAACAGGATTTCTCCCAGCCCTGTGGCCACTGCATGTGTGAAGGCAGCACAGTGCTCTGGGGCTGAAGCCTTCTCTTGGGGGCTCCTGCTGAAGAGCTGCCAGCGGTGCAGAATGCGTCCCCTCTGTATTGAGCACCTGCACATCAGAGCTCCTGTCAGCTCACATCACCTCTCACTTCAGAGCAAGATGCAGACTTCACACACTGAACTAGTGCCTGAGGTGCTCCTGCTTGTCAGATCAGTTTCTCTGACACATACAAGTCTGGGGTCTTGTACCTGAGATAAACACCACAAGCATCCTCCTAAATTACTTGTTCAAAATCTAGCTTGCTTTTAAAGAATGAGTTCTGACAACATCAAGAGGAGGACTTTTGGGAACCCATCAGAGTTTCTACATTATCTGCCAAACTTTATGACTTTCCACCTCCATAGAAGGCTACAGCGTTCATGTAGGCACACATCCTCATACCGGTACCCTCATCCTCATAGCAATACCCTCTTCAAGACTCTGACCAGTCAAGAACTTCCACATCCATTTTTTTGTAAGGGCAAAGCCAAGGATATGAACTTCCCATGCCAGTTGAGTGGGATCGTCTGGGCAGTTGGTCACCATATTATGTCTGTAAGTCATGTCCCAGTACCTGAGCCACAAGAACTGTGCTTCTTCCCCTTTGAGAACAACTGTGGAAAACTCTTGAGCTAAGTACAGAGGAAATCTCAGCCCTTTCACTGGGCTCCACTGGAAGAACCACGGCTCTGTAGCTCTCAGAGTCACACCTGGTTTTCCTGCCCTTCCCTGCGACGGTTCTCTCCAGTGGTTCCCATCACCACTCAAGTGGTGGGAAGGTGGTGCTGGCATTTCCCTTTGTGAGACAGTCTGTGCAGGACAGCTTGGGGCCCACCCAGAGTGGGCTTATTCAAAAGCCTCCTACAAGTCTTTGTTTGTCTGGAAAGACTAGGATGAGGAGTGTTTGAGCTACAGCCAAGAGCATGGTAAGTCCCAATGTCATTCACAAAATATTTAGGAATATTTAGGCAGAAAAGAACTGCAGTCCATTTTAGGGGCAGCCTATAAAGAAGACAAGTAAGAGAGTCGTGAGGCTGATACCATGAGCAAAAACAGGGAGAGTGGAAATGTTTTCTGAGGGCTTTGGGCCTAGGTAGCCAAGCATGACTACTGATGGCATGGTACTGGGAAGACGCAGGAAACCTGCCATGAACACACTGGGTTTAAACTGATGCCCGTTATGGCCTTGGGTAAATGAATGCTACATTTGTTAACCAACATGAAATGCAGGAGTCTATATGAAACACATGTTTTCCATCCATTCCATGTGCTCCATCAGCTTGATGGAGTTAGATGATGCAGACAGACAGTCTGAGATCTGGGTTAAATAAGTTGAACTGCTTTATTTTTCTCCTGGCATTGCAGCGCGCGCAAGAAATTCTCACAGGGCGGAACATCTGGAGTGCATTATTCATCAGGAGTGAAAGATGCCCTTGTGTTTGTGGAGGAACGAAGCACGCTTCTTGCAAGCATCTGACACAAACCAGAGTGACAATTAATGGCATGGCAGCTTTCTTTAAAGGATATTAGTTCTGCATCATGTTAAATGAAACTTTTGTCAGCACAGCTGACAGCACAGGTTCCTGAGAAGGCACTTCCCTAGCCCTGTGAGAGACATGAAAGAGCTTTCAAGCAGCACACCAGCATTTGTGTGCACAGCAAGGGGAATTCCTACGTAGGGTAGCAAGATGTAACTCTTGTCTGATTGAGAGCAGGGTAGGAATCGATGCTATGACTTTAGCCTGGAGTAAAGAAGACTAAGGGGGGACCTTATGAATGTTCATCAATACCTGAAGTATGGGATGCAGGGGGAATGGGCAGCCCCTTTTCAGTGTCTGTGGGGACAGGACAAGGGGCAATGGCTGCAAGTTGGAGCAGAGGAAGTTCCACAGCAAGATGGGGAAGAACTTTTCCCCAGTGAGGGTGAGGGAGCCCTGGGACAGGCTGCCCAGGGGGTGTGGAGTCTCCATCTCTGGAGAGATTCCAGCCCCGTCTGGACGCCGCCCTGTGCAATATGAGCTGGGGAGCTGCTTTGGCAGGGGGTTGGACCCCATGGGCTCTGGGGGTCCCTTCCCACCCCTCTGATTCTGTGATTCATAGGTAGGGTAGCGAGATGTAACTCTTGTCTGATTGAGAGCATGGTAGGGATCAATGCTGTGACTTCTGTCTATACACAGATAAGATTTTTCACCCAACAGCTTAGTCATAGAGCTGATACTGAAACACATCATAGGTCAGCCAGAAATCTGTGGATTTCAGTCAAAATCCAATAAACTGAAGCAGCAAAAGAAAAGGGTTTTCTTTTCTTTAGTAGATGGTAGATCCAGCTCTCACACAGAATGTGGGAGCCCTGGACTGGGTCCCATCTTTCCTTGAGAGACCTTTAGCTCATCTCTGCTGCCTCCTGTATCCTAGCCCAGCTTTTCGGATACTTTTTGCTCTAGCTGAGACACTGCATCTTCCAACAGCCAACATGCCACTGGTCTGTACCCTGTGCACAGGATGTTTCTTTCCTCACCATGGGAAAGATGGACACAGAACCGTAAAGATAATTAAGAGTGACAGCAACACGAGTCGCGAGAGGCTGCAACCAGCAAGTGCTGCGAGGAGCAACCCCAGGGAAGCACAATACAGATATGAGACCAAAAGGCAACCAAGGTGTGACAGGCGGGTGACACTCCTGCTCAGGGCTGTCACCACACAACTAATCACACCAGGTCCATTGGAAGAAGAGGACAGGGAATCAGAACTGCAAGGTCGGAGCAGGAAAGGGATGCACAACGGCAAACCAAAGATCATTCTTGTGCTCTTGATTGACAATAACAGAATCCCAGAATCACAGGGGTGGGAAGGGACCCCCAGAGCCCATGGGGTCCAACCCCCTGCCAAAGCAGCTCCCCAGCTCATATTGCACAGGGTGGCGTCCAGACGGGGCTGGAATCTCTCCAGAGATGGAGACTCCACACCCCCTGGGCAGCCTGTCCCAGGGCTCCCTCACCCTTGTCCTGTCCCCACAGAGCACTGATAAGGGGCTGGCCATTTCCCCCTGTGTCCCACACTTCAGATATTGATAACCATCCATCAGATCCCCATTTAACCTTCTTTTCTCAAGGCTGAAGAGCCCCAGTTCTTTCAGCCTGTCCTCCATAGGGGAGATGCTCCAGTCCTTTAGTCACCTTCTAGCCCTTTGAAGTGTGTCTCACACCTCCCAGATGAAGCCTTGAATCAGAACTTTACTGAACGACAGGTCCCAGTTAGAGCACGTCTGTGTAGCTGTATCTCAGCATCCATTTACCACATTACCCCCATGTCAAAACCACCATGTCAGCAATGCATTTGATGTCTTCAGGAAACTATCTTTGTTTTCCTTTTCCCAGTATGATAAATTCAAGTAATTTGCTCTTACCCACTCTTCCAGAAATGAGAAAATAGCTTCTAATAAGACACAGAACAATCTGATGTCAAAAAGCGTACTCCTTTTACTGTGCTAGCAGAAGAGCTACTTCAAGTTCAGACAGAATGAACAAATAAATACAAGTTTTCAGACCATAATGGCAGAAAAGTGCTTCCACTCTATGTGTACATCAATTATTTCCTTCTATTTAAATCCATGACTAATTGCTCTTGGAAGCAAAATAGCTACCATCCAGTTGAGTACAGGCATCCCTTTTAATGTAATCAAGAACTCATCTAGCTTGAAAATTATGGCAATTATCAATGAAGTGGAGGGTTGTGTGGACCTCAGCCCTGTGGCACAAAGTGCAGTGCATTGTGGGAAGGCGACTTCACCAGGGTGGAGGAAGGGGAGTGTCCAGATCACAGACAAAACCGCACAACTGGTGATACAGCTCTAGCAGGGACTCAGGACCACTGATGAGGGCTTTGCAAGAGGCAGCCTGGTGTTTGCCCCAGCCTCAAAATTCCACTCTCTAATCATCAGTAAAAATGACATCTTTTCAGTGACAACATTCTTCTATGGAAACCACATTTTTCCTTGTAAAGGTAAGCCAGGTATAAGACTCCAAGCCACAGCTTTGGGATTCTTCCTGCAATGACATCATCTAAATCAATCCTTCCCACTTCTCAAGGCAACCTGGCTCATGATGAGACCCTGAAGCTGACCCTTGGAGTTCAAATCGACTTGTACACAGAGCTTTGTAATCGCATACACACGGAGAGAGGCACATGGAGGAGACCACACACACTGTCCCACCTTCCTCAAGGGCTTCCTCCCCACACACAAGCCCCACAGCCCTGGCTGCCATAGCCCTCACCACATGCCTCTGCCTACTTGTGCACCCAGCTGCCAAGCCGTGCGCTCGGCACGGTGCAAGGGAGCAGACAGGCTACTGCCTAGGGCAAAAGGTCAAGTGGTTTGGTGATGGTTTCTAGCATGGGTACATCAGTTTTGGTTTTGCCTCGTTACCACCACACAGTCCCTTGTTTCCCTGGTTAGGAACAGGCCAGCTTTCAGAGAGAGGAGCTTGGACAGGAGGCAGTGGCTAGAACCAAAGCCCCTTCGCTGCTGGATCCCTGACCTTCTGCTCCACAGACAAACTGTCAACAAGTGAGAGGAACCAAATGATGTTTGTAGGGCAGCACCAGGGGTGATTTCTTCATTTTTAACCACCCATATGTTGGGAACACACCACATCATATATTTAACAGCAAACACACAGCTAAAACCAAGATGAGAAGTGGAAAAGAAGATGCCTTACCCACTGCTCGTCGAGACACTGCAAGAGCTGAGCATCACAACTGGTCTCTGCCACTGACATTTTGCATTAGTCCTTTTGGAGGATGCTCAGTGTGATGGGAATTAAGAGGGGTTGCTACACCCTGGGGGTGTTCAAGGCCAGGTTGGATGGGGGCCTGGGCAACCTTGTGTAGCTTCAGGCCCGGAGGTTGGTGTCCCTGCCTGTGGCAGGGGGTTGGAGCTCTGTGATCCTTGGGGTCCCTTCCAACCCAGACCATTCTATGATTCTATGGTCTCCAAAGACCAAGTCAGATCACCAGTGGGTTCTGATATTTAACAAGCACTGCACAAAGTCAGAAGAAGAGGCATCTGATTAAGACAACCAATTATGGTTTGGCATAGGCACTATGACAAGCTTAGAAGTTATTGGCTCCTCAAATAGAAATCTTTGTTGCCTCTCAGAGAAAGTAGGTGGTCTACAGGCTCACACACTGCTCTGCAAAGAGAGGAGACAGCAAGGGATGAAGAAGACAACTGCCTTGCCTTCAGCAGCTGTTCTTCTCACTGCTTTCTCACCCTTAACTAGCTGCTGGCCAAAATCGATGTGAGACACAAAGAGGAATGGTACACCACACGTACAGTATTTGGCTTTTGACAAAATAGCAAATCACAACCTGAAATTCCAGGGTGCATCTTCTGGGGAATTAAAAAAAACACCAAACAAAAAACCCCAAATCTCCCCAAACCAATCCCATTCCAAGTTTACAGTTAGAACCAATTTCACCTAACTCCACATTAAGCAGTGATTTATGCCCACTTGAAGGAGGATTGTAGGGTTGTTTTCTGACCAAATTCCCTATTAGAATTGTATATTGCCTTGTTTGCAAATCTTCCTACAAATGGACTGCCTTCTAGGCAAAAGTGTCTAACTGAGTATCTAGGAAAATTCAAGGCTTAATCCCCAGTGCACCACTGTATCAATGAATCGGTTATGCACCTCACCTCCCAGTTAAAATCTTATTCAGCAGGACACAGAACAAGCTTTTACTCTTTATAAATACAACAGCTGAGAGACCTGAGCCACTAAAGTTGGGTTTCTGAGTTTGTACTCAGAATAAAGTGAAGGGTAATTCTAAGATGGAAGAAACCTCTGGCCTTCTTGGTAAGATGCAGCACATTTTGCTTGCCAGTTTGTACGTGTTTCAACAGCTTTCCACTGCGGTTCTGTGCGCCTGGAATTTCAGGTCTAAACAAACCCAGGGTGCCATGGGGAAAACTAGAGCTGATGGAGAAACAGCAATGCCTGTTCATCTCCAAAAATGACTGCCTGTGAGCAGATGCAAAGACATCTTTGGAAACATGAAGTAGGGAGGTGAGGATGTGGGAAAATAGGTGAGAAGGTGGGTTTATGCTCATGGCTTCATGCACACACATGGGATTCCTCTCTGGCAGACACAGACCTCAGGCAGAAACCGATGCTCCCAATCCTTTTTGGGTTTGCCAGGCTGTCTGCCAGGCACTTTGCATTTTATCACAGTCCAGCAGAGTTGCTCCTCTGAAATGAAGGGCCAAGAGGCAGGCAGCTCAGAAGCTTTGCTGAACCGGTGTCACGCTGCCCAGTGCCCATCCACACTCCCCAGCTGGGCTGCCATGCACCGAGTCCAGCTCTGTGGGGACTCCCAAGGTGTCTAGCACTGCTGAGGCTCCACCCTGGTCAATCAAAACTCAAAGGAAAGGTGAGCCTGGGTTTTGTTCTCTAAATAGACTTTTGAGTCATTTTGCCATGCTGTAATCACAGGAGTGAGGATCATTTTTGTCCCACGGCCGTGGCTCATTTCCCTCCTGCAAACCAGAGGAGCAGCCCTGAGGAAGTCTAAAGGGAGCCCGGCCAGACACAGGTGGCAAACAAATGTACAGGCAAGAAAAAAGCAGTACAGAGACAAGGACAGAGCAAGGGGTTGAGAAAAAAGGAGCAGAAACCATCAGCAAGGTAGACAATTGAGGGGTGGGGATGGGGGGGAACCCAGATTGAGGAAGAAAGAAAAGGAAGAAGATAAATAGTGGGTTGTGGCCGCTGCGTGCTGACAGGCACTGGGATGAGCAGACAGATACAAGACCCAGCAGCAGTTGTGAACTCCAAGTCTATAAAGGCTCATTTCTTTCCCTCACTCCCACTTTACAGGACTTGAACTCAGGAAGAGAGAAAACCACAGACTCTGCATCTGCTCAGCTGGGACATCCTTTAAGAACCAGCCAAACCCCAAAAGCGCTGCGAAGTGTGGCCAGGGGCCATGAACAGCTCATGCAAGAGATCAGATCCCAGAGGAGCCACCCTTCTCCCGGTGCTGGCTGGCTCATGGGCACTGAAGAGCTAGCAGAATTAGCCCATGAACTGGGCATTAGCTCTATCAACTGGACAAGCTCTCTCTTGTGGCTGAAGAGCCAAACAGCAATCATTTTACTCCAGGTTTGTAGGAGATCCTTCCTGGAGCAAATTAAACACCACCTTCTTTTTTTCCCCTCCTCCTTCTCCCCTCTCCCTTTTTTTTTAAAAAAAAACCCCAAAAAGTCAACATGCAAAAGCTAAAGCAAGGCCAGGAGGATTGCCTCAGGACCCAGGGGTGAAGTTTGAGCCATTTCATTGCAGCAGAGAAGCTGATAAGAGTGGCTCGAGGCCAGCAGGATCTGTACCAGCACAAGCAACACCCAGGGGATTTCCAGCCCATCACCATGACTGCTCCAAGCAGTACATGCCTATTCACAGGGAACAAGGGAACGTGGGCCTGAGATGCTGGATTTGCTTCTTTTCTTCATGAGTGCTTATTTTGACTTTCCTGAGTAAATAAGCACGTTCCACCGCTGGCAGCTGACGACACCATTTATTGCCAAGGAGAAAAGTTACTGATCCCTTCCTATAGGCTTTGTATTCAAAGCAGAAGGGAGAACATGGCATGGCTCAAGACTGGGAATGCAGCAGGCTGCTATGGAAAAAAAGGAAGCTGGTTTTGATGCCAAACAAAAGAAAGAGTCGAAGGATTTTCCCCAAATCAAGTATCCTGTTCTTGAGACAGCAGTTCCTCAGTGGGAGAAGACGTGGGGGAAAGTCCCGTCGCGGCAGCTTTCTGAGGGGCTGTCTTTAGGGTTTTGACTCCAGTGTAAGCTACAGATCTCTTTCCATGATGCTGCCCCATGGAGAGGGAGGACAAAAGGTCCTCCCCAAGGTGAGGGTCTGGCAACCTCCCTACGCAGCGCATGGCTGCGCAGCAAAGTGACAAAGTTCCTAGCGCCCAGGCCTGCCCAGACCAAGGGAGGTGGCTGCCTTTGCCCCAGGAGCTCTGCTCCCCTCCCATGTGGCCACGCAGCCACAGTGCTGGGTTCCTTTCAGCAACAGGGAGTCCTTGACCCCAGAACTGGTTCCCCAGCCCTTAAACCAACACACAATCTTGTTCTTTTACATTTAATGGATTTAAAACAGTCGAGCTCCCTTCTGGTCCCAAATGCATATGCATTTCTTAACGCATTCCGCCTAAACTAACCCAGCTCTGATTCCTGAAAATATTTAAGGACTCACTTAATTTAAAACATGTGAGCAGTCTCGGTGAGGTCAATGGGATTATGCCTGAATATAGCTGCTTTCTAAGAACTCCCCACCATGCCTCTCCTCCCCCCCTACACCCCACGACAAGTCCCAAGAAAACTCAGTAATGGCAAATTTTGCCCCAGAAGAGCTTTCACTGTCAGGACAAAAGGTAAATGGGAACCAGAGCAGCAAAGAGAGTTACCCCAGTGTCAGAAAGCAAGTCAATGATGCAGCTGAGTACCAACAATCCGGGGTCCAATGACCCCGATGCTCACCGCACGCGGGGCTTTCGCATCACAGAGTGCTGCACAAGCCTCAGCCACAGCAGCAGCGGTTTAACTGCCCTGCTCCCCAAAACAGTCGTAAGAGGAATTAAAGGCAAGAGAGGCCTGATTAGATTATTCTAAGAGCCTCCTCCAAATAAATACAAGCTAAAAATAGCGCCAGAGGACAGAGATCGCATCTCGCCAAGCAGCGGCTAAGCCGCGCTCGCTGTAGGCACGTAAAAGCAGGCCAGACAGATGTTTACGCCACGTGATTCTGCATTTGTCAAGTTGTTTGATAACTTCATACTCCAGAACGTTTCTTTCCTCGTTACAGAAACATCCTGGTTTCCAGTAAAAAGTGTTGCTGGCACCGGAATTCCCCACATGCTGTTTGCTGCACAGCAGAAAGCCAGAGGAGGTTATTGCACGGAAAGAAAACCCGTAGCTGGTGGCAGTTGTCAGTGAGTTTCTGGTGGGACTCCGTTTCCCTTCTTACACCCCTTGAAATGTGGTGGCTGTGCCCATGCAGTATGGACAAGCTAGATCCTTTCTTTCCCCAGGCTCTCGGCTGCAAAGCAAAGCTGGAGTGCCAGCGCAGCGCTATTCTTCCGCTCCCGGTGCTCTGCGGGGAGACGGGATCCAATTTACCCCAGAAGCTCTGCTGCTGTGTTTCAGCTCTACAGGGACACTCCTTAATCTGCACGGGGAATCCAAAGGACTTGAAACAATAAGAGAAAAGGAAATCATTGTTTTAAGACACGTACTGAAATATCATTGTGTGGATTTACTTAACAGATGGGGAACGCAACGGCCAAATCCAGGCTCCCCTGGGTTAGTTTCTCAGCACCGGGCTGGCCCTGTCCTTTCTGTGGGTAGAAAAATAGGAGGGGGGGTGATTTGCAAAAGCCTCCTCACCCACACGGAGGAGGGATGGCAGCAGGGCTGCAGGGCTGGCGAAGACCCTACCCGCGGCAGGGATTTTGCAGGGCTGGGAGAGGAAGGGCACCACGTGCATGGCTGTACTTCTGCACTACTCAAAGAAAACTCTGGGGAAAAGATTCCCCCTAAAAAAGGCAGGAAGAGACTCCAAGCACAGATGCATACACTGGCAGGAACAAGGTGCCGGAGCACCGCTCTGCCCTCAGCTGCACTGCTGATGGAGCATCCGAGGAAGCATCCTCAGGAGGACTGATTTGGATTAGAAGTGTGGATTTGAAGGAGAAGTTCTGATCTTCACCTTCTGCACTTTGGCTCCCACCACACAGAGGGCTCACAGAGAGAATGGGATTCTTCACAGCTACGAACAGAAAAATACATCCCATCAGATAATGGGTCTGAGATCTGACCAAAACTAATCAAAGCAACCCCCAAAACACGTGCAGCAGGGACACCAAGTCCCCAACACTAATACTTCACTCTCCACATCCATTTCTATGGCCCCGCTGCATCTGCTCACACACCCCCCCATCTAAACTGCAGGGAGTTTGCTCTGTGTACCCTACACCAGCCATCTTGGGGTGTCCCATCCAGCTGACCCCACTGTACAAAACGTCCCTGCCACCAGTGACTGTCACAGGAGAGGACTGTGAGCGAGGACAACTCTGAGGCTACAGGTCTATTTTTAAGGGCATTTTATTTTACACCGCAAGGCCAGACATGGGTTCTGCAGGGAGCCCAGCAACTCTCAGATTAGACAGTGCAACCTCCACCTGCTTTGAAGAAGCAAACCCACGCGCAGCCTACTGCCCCAGACAAACGTGTGGTGTAACATCCCAACCCAAACATATCTGCCAGTCCTTGCCAGCCTGCCTGGAAAGGCTTTGGACACCAGAGCCACAGTGCCACAAAGAGCAGACACGTGCCCCACAGCTGTGCCCTCAATGCTGACATGCACACCACTGCTCTGCCTGAGTCACTGCAACTGCAAGCATCCTTTGGTACCAGAGCCCATCTCAACATCTCCCCAAGCTCCAGGGCCACACGTGGGTAATAGGCTGGGGTGTATGGCTAGCAGGACCCATTGCTGGCCACAGGCATCTGGAACCTGCTCCGGGTGAAGCCGCACAGCCAGGAGGTTCAAGGGAAGAGCTCCCACCAGTCCTGCGCTGGGATGTAGGCACAGGGAGCTTTGGAAACATCAGCCCAGGTTTGTTTCAGGAGCTGGGCCCTCCTCCCTCCGCCCTTCGCGTCAGCGTCACAATGTGGCTCTTTCTGTGCTTCCGAAAGGGGGTCTTGCAGGGCGCTCCGCATCACAGATCAGGAGCCGTTCTGAAAGGAGGAACCCACGGTTTGACCCCCCTGCTCTATTGAGAGACCTTTTGTGCCTCTCCAAAGCTCTTCGCTCCGCACCGGCCCCGCGGCCGGCGGAGGGAAACGCTGCAGGAAGCACGGATTTATTCTGCGGCTGACAATTGAGTGCAGCAGTGTCCTCTGGTGCCTGCATTGTCCAAAGGTGTCTGAGTGTAAAGCTCAAGCATAATAGCAACTTTCCAGCCATGCCTGTTGAAAAAGCCCTTTGGTGCTCGCCAGCCCTGTGGGGAATGCAAGACCTCAGGTGTCCGGGCTTATCTTCCAACCAAACTCATTCATGTAACAGCCAACTCCCGATTGCTCCTTGTAGTTGAAAAGAAAACCCCGAAACAAAGGCTCAGCAGCCGTGTGTGCCTCGGCCATTCAGCGCTGCCGGTGCGGGAAGGCAGGTGTTCCAAGGTCTGCCTTCCCACTCCAGTCTGAAGAGGCTGGAGTAAGACGCTGCCTTTTGAGACGGCTTCGCTGAGAAAGAAAGAAAGAGGCTGGCATGGCACCGCTCTGCAGGCTGGGGGAGGGCAAAGGGCTCAGCTAATTCATAGCACGAGCTGGCTGGGTGCTGTGACAGGGCATTCCCACGGACATTGCTGGAAATATGGACATGAATTTGGCTGAGCAGTTTTTACACCTTTTCTATCTTCTTTTTTTAAAAAAAGAAATGGGCTTTCTGTGAGCTCAGGGGGAGTGCACCTTCCTCTGGGGATGTCTACGTGCTCAGTTTGCTGGTAAACGGGCATTTGCAATGGAAACAGCCAGTTCTGCTGCCCTGCAATGATGAGAGGAACGACCCAAATAGCTGTCCCATCAGCATCCTCCTCCGTTGCCAGGGCACTGGTAAAACTGGGAGTGCTTGGCTGGCACAGGTGAATTAAGGCCACTCAGCTCTGAAAAATCCTCACCCAATTTGGAAAAACCTTCTCCAAAATACAAACTCTTGGCTGGGGGAAAATACCCAAACTAACAAACCCAAAGAGACAAGCTTGCAAAGGAAAGTGTTTAGTAGGAGCCAAAGATACTGCTTGTCACATAAGGGCAACCATGTGTAGCTCCAGGCCTGGAGGTTGGTGGCCCTGCCTGTGGCAGGGGGGTTGGAGCTCTGTGATCCTTGGGGGTCCCTTCCAACCCAGACCAGCCTGGGATTCTATGATAAGTAACACACTGCAGATTGTAATCACCCAAACCCAGGTCAGGGTCCCAGCACGACCCCTGCTTGGCTGGAATAAGGGTGCTCTGAGATAGCTCTTGAACGTGATGCTGAGCCACTCGCTCTGCGATGACTCTTTGAAAATGTGCCCTGGCCACATGGCAAAGATGAGTGGGATTTTCTGGACCTTTGGCTTTAAAAAAAACCCCATCAAGCAACTAAAAAACTATTCAACCAGGAAATTACAATTTCCTCTCTCTTTTCTCACCCGAGCAACAAACGTGGGGCTAAAGCACTGGCTCTGCTCAACCAGTTTCTGTGCTGTAGCATCCTCTGGGCGTTCAACAAAGGCTCCTTGTCCTGCCCTTACTCCATGGGCTAGCTGGGCAGCGCCCACTGAAGTGCTGGATGAGCCCAGCCCAGCCCCACTGCCCAGGACAGAGAACAGCAGTGCCTTGCAGCTGGAAATGGCATCTCTGGCTCCAAGCTGTACCCCATGCTGTCAAGCCCACAAGACTCACAGTGCAATGGGGCCCTTCTGAAACGTGTACTCCCTCCTAACCCAGCTATGTTAAGATAATAGCATCCCCCCACCTCCCTTTTTAATAAAGCTGCCCGTTTCAAAGATGCATCACAGTAATTTCTTAAAAGCTACAGGCCATCAGCACTGCCTAAGTGCTCCTCACTCTGCGTACGGCACTGGGGGACTGCTAAGAACTCACTCACAGGCTAAAAATATTCCCTCCTCATTATATACTCTGGTGGATTACTCAATAATTACACTTATTAGATCCGAAGGTAATTACTGTTTTACTAGTCAGGTGTCTCTTTTGTTAATACACTAAGTCAGGCACCCCATCATTACCTACCCACCCCCCATGCCAGCAGCCGGTGGGTCCTCTGCATCCATGCTGCCACACAAGGAGGTTGCTCATCCTCCCAGCAGCCACTTCTAAACACCTCCTCCTCCACGGGCAGGGCTGGTGTATCCAACCCACTGCAAGGGTCACACAAGACCAACACACCAGTCAGGAGGTGGAGGTACCTCTCTTCTGCCCAAGCCTTCTGGCTTCAGAGCAGGGACATCTGCCTGAGAAGCACAGTGCCTGCAGTGACCACCTCACACCGCGGGTGATGCCTGCAAGGTGACACAGCCACAGCACAGGGGTGTGTGCACAACCACCACCGCCCGTGCTGGAGCACGGAGGAGCCATCATGTACCCATCTTCACCAGGAGGATCCACCAGCACCAGGACTCAGGAGCAACATCACCGAAACTTCCCCACAAGCCTGAGGACCTTCAGGAGCTACTTGCAGCAGCAAGCTGCTGGCCCAGGGATGCATTTAGGCTGCGACTAAGTGTTTACTACCATGGCTGTGCTGGAGTTGCCCCATCAGCAACCAGCCAAACTGGCCTATGGAGAAGGAAGCAGCCACGCCAAGGGCTTGACAGCCCCTCTGCCAGGAGAGCTCTGCGAACCGCTCCCTGTGAGCAGCAGCAATATATTTAACCAGCCCACCCAGACCAGGCACAGGACTTCCATCCACAGCCTGAAGTGCCTTGGACCATTTTACCATTTCTACCCTTGGGGCCACCAGCTCAGAGCTTCTCCCACCCTCCCAAGTGTGGTGGCTGTTTATCCTCCGGTCCCGGGACGGGTGCGTAAGAGCAGACAGAGGGACAAGGCTGCCACGCTGCCGGTGGAAAATATGCAGGAATGAGAGGTCAGCAGCACGGTCCCCTCCAAATCCCAAAGACATATTAAAGGCTTTATTGTTTGGCATCTAATACTGGGGGCTGCTTTGTCTCTGCTCTCTACACTTAAAGCTACACTTGCGCTTGGGGTTTTGTCCAAGGCTGATCAGTTACCAAAAGGCATTTTTATTCTCCCCACAGTCATTTCCGGGAAGAGTAATTAATTTATGTTAATTTGGAGAGAAAAGGCAGAGCCATGAACTTTTCAACTAATCCAGAGATAAATGGCTATACATGAAAAACTTACTGGTGATAAAAAGATAAGGCACATAAGTTATGATCTTTCTGCCATGAAGTACTGCTTATTGAAAGGAGCAAATTATGTTGAGTAACTTCAACCCTTTTCCAATCACCCAACTTAAAACAATAGTCCATTTTTTAAGCTGACCTGAAAGGCTTGTTCCTTCTGAGCCAGACCATCACCAACTCAGCACAATCTAGTCTTGAGATGCTTTTTGGGGTTTTGTTTCAAAACAAAAGCCAGTTTTCAGCAAATAATAGGTTGGGGGGATGGTGGGACGGGGTGAGGGAGGTGTTGTTTTTGTGGCTTTTTTTTTTTTAAGAAGCCAACTTTTTACTGCAAAAGTGCTTGAAGAGAACATCTCATTGCACTGTACCTGCACAGCAAACTTCAGAGCCCTGAGTGGTAAATGTCAGCTGTTCCTCCTTGGTGACAGGGTGCCCAGCACTGTGGGGACATCCTGTGTAGGTAAATCCCTGCCAAAAGGAAGGTTTCTCAAAGCAGCACCATTGCTGTGCCCCTCCCTGGCTCCCACAGCACAGATCAAACCTGCTCCACTTGTGTCGTTGCTGGACTCAAAAACAAGGTGGATAAGGAAACAAAGCAAGACAAACGCTGCCAAGGACTCAACCTACTTGCAGGAGGACCAGGCTGACACGGGGTAGAAGGTCCCAGCAGAGATTCCCAGTGTCGCAGAGAGGACATTTTAACAGAAGCTGCGTGTGGGGAGCGGGAAACACTCGTCCTGGGAGGACTGGTGTGGACAGGCTCTTCCATTTCTGGCATGGGGACTTGCTACACCTCACGCCCTAGTCCCTCCACTCCTCACATCACTGAATTTGCAGATTCCTATGCAACAGATGCAACTTCTCACCCTCACACCCAGCAGAGGAACCTCAATGCACACAATGTGGCACCCTGACCTCAACCACCTTTCAGACTCCCCTGAGTTCCCAACCAAAACTTGCTCCTTTCTCTAGAGCTTCACAAGTGGGGAAAGCATCACTGTCACAGCAACAGGACAGAACTCTTCTGGGCACCACGAACTGCTAAGCTGAGGAACAGGCAACACAAAGGTTTCTTAACAGGAGGGCGGCAGAGCCCAGGCAGGCAGACACAAGGCCCCCTACAAGGCCAACCAAAACTTCTGTTTGCTTCTGGGAGCCTTCGGAGGTTCAACGATCTTATACAAACAGCAGAGCCATTGAAAACCTATCAGCAGCTCCCCTGGCAGGCTGCCTGCAGAGAGCCAGAGCAGCCTGCAAGGGAAGAGCTGAGCTCCAGCTGGCAGCACGGCCAGACTCCAGCGCCTTGCGGGGAAAGTTGAGGGCACCGTAGCTGGCTCCTGTGGCTGGGAAACAGCAGCTTTCCCTTGCTTTTGGATACACCAGCAGTGAAGCTTTGGGTCGCCAACCTGCAGCCCGAACAGGGGGTTCTCCTGAGCCCAGAGTCCCGGGACCAAAGCGAAGGCAGGATGCCCATGGGGAGGGAGAGTCACTTGGATTCCCTCAGAAATCTGGCAGAGGCGACAGTGATGATCTGGCAATGTAAATTAGGACGTACAAGGTCTTTTCTTAGAAGAAATGGGATGCTGTTTTTAGAGCATGTAGGACAGCCCCTGTCAACAGCAAACAGTCTCCACCACCGTAAAACCTCACAAAACCCCCAAAACCGCAGGCAGGAAATGAAAGAGAATTCAGAGGAAAAACACCACCAAACGATTACATCTCTGTGGGGATTATGCTGGGAAAAGCTAAGAGAGAACAGAGACCTTGATCTTTCAAACACTCGGCCGGCGCTCAGCTCTGCTGGCGGGAGCTGGGAAGGCAGCACAGCACACTCCAAGCTGCCGGGCAAGACAGGGCACGGGGGACCATGACTGACAACGGGAGGGGAGACAAGAGGGCTCGGGAGACCTGCTTTATTTCTGCCTTACTCTTTATTAATTCCAAAACTGGAATCAAGTCCAAACAAGACGATGCCGCGGGCTTATTACACTTGCCTGCATTATTCCCCCTCCCCAACTTTCCTCCAATGCAGCTCTGTAGTACGGTTTTTATTTTAGCTAATGAATCCCTGCCCACACATGTGAGAGACTCCAAAACACCCACAGACCAGAGGCAGGGGAAGGAAACGCTGGAATTGTTTGCTGAAATCTGGCAGAGGCTCTTTCTTGCGAGGGGCCAGAGGAACAGAGTGTTCTCCAGAGATCCTGAGAGGGGTGAGGTCAGATACTGGCTTCTGCCACGAGGCCTCAGCCTGAGGAGGGTTTTATGGGGTTTTTTTTTTGTCTTTTGCAATTACATAATGTCTTTTCCATGCCTTAAAAGTTGGTTGCTTCCAGATTGCTGGAGAGAGCTCGGAAACAACACGCTCCATAGCTTAGAAAAAAAAAAACAAACCTCAAGAAAAAAAGACCAAAAAAAAAGACAACAACAAAAAATCCCACCCCAAACTAATACAAACCACACAACACACTTCTGCTCTTAGGAAAACGCAAAACCTCGTTTCCTGCTGCAGTCTTGCATCGTAACAGATGGAGGAAAGGGGCGGGCAAAGGGCTTGCTTCTCCCCCACTCCCCCCCGCCTCCTTCCCCCCTCCATCTTTCCCCCCCTCCCCCTTTTCATTTTTCCATATTATCCATGTGTTGGCAGCGTGTTGCTGTCAGAGAGTGGTGGAAAGTTCATTTACGGGAAACCTTCTGAAACTGGAGCAGCTCATAAAACTTTTAATGCAGACCTGGTTAAAAACTAACGACAGGAGACCTGAACGTTCTTCCTTCCAGTGGGGGAATGTGTTCTGTGTCTCTTTCTACACTTGGACCAAATGATATGAAGAGCTATTTTAATCATTAGAAGGAAGAACAAAAGAAAAACCCACCTAGAAGGGCAAAGCAGAGCTGCAGCCAGAGTCCAAGAAGCAAGGGAGGCTCCTTTTGAGATAGGGAGCCTGCTTTGGCAGGGGGGTTGGACCCGATGATCTCTGGAGGTCCCTTCCAACCCCTAAGATTCTGTGATTCTGTGATTCCCTGGGCCTCATGGTCCGAGCCAGGCGATGAGATGGGCCTTATGCTATGAGCTTCTTATGCAAGGGCTTCATCTAGCACTGACCAGTGCTAAAGCAAAGCAGGTGGCCTGCAAGCTTTTGGGAATGAAAAGTGGCACTTTCTAATTTTTGAATGCAGGCAGAAGATGAAAATGGTTTGGATGATGGGGCAGAACCACAGGCACCCAAGGACCCATGAACCCAGCATCAAATTGCAGTCTACATCTCCAAGTTGGCTACAGCCTGGGGAAAACCACTCATATCCGGATCCACAAAATTACATTGGCACTGGACTGCTACCGCTTGGAAGGCTTCAAACAACTTCTTCAGCTCTTGGAAAAAATTACTGTGCTGCCTAGAATAAAACGGTGTCTCCATCCATGAGAGAGGTGTGAGCTTCTGGGTCTCACAGCAAGGGGAAGTATTTGCCCAAGACGCTCTCTTCAGAGCACCCTCCAGCCCTGATCCTCCAGGGCTGCTTCTCTCCCATGTCATGGCCCTTTGGCAGGGAGCACAGGGTCAGTAAAGGGGATTAGCAATGAGAGAGCATTTGCTTGAGAGTCTAGACAGAGGGAGCTGCTTGGAGACCCTCGGGCAAAGGCACAGGAGTAACTGTCACAGGGAGTTGCACCCATGGGTTAAATGGGTCAGATGTTCTGAACCCACGTGGTTCATTTGGGTGAACCTCCCATCTCAACCCCTCGGGTGAGGAGCGAAGTCAATCTCCACCCTAGAGAGGGCAGAGCAGCAAGAAAGAATAGGGAACAAGGGAAAGCTGGTCACAAACAGCCCATTCTGTCCCAGGCTGTGGAGCAAAGGCATTTTCTACATAGCTTGGGCGGCACGGACAGGAAATCTGTGCACTGATGGATTCCCACAGCCACACACACCAGGGGTCTGTGTGCCTGCAATGAATCATTCATTGTCCTTCCTCAGGCTTTCCAGTAGGAAGAAGCTACACATTTGACCTTATGAAAAGCACTACTTTTGCCTGGTAAGAAGCAGCCAGCTGTAACCCAGGCCTTGCTGGCAGACTAAAACACACCAGAGAAGACATGGATTGCTGCTGTGCCGCCAAGGGCTGCATCAGCATTTCCATATGGAACTACTATTGCCAAGGCCACTAGAACCAAGCCAAGAAAGAAAAGAAACAAAAGGCATCTGGCCCCAAAATATTTTCCTTTTAAAGATACATAAACTATGCTGCAGGTTTTCATCTCTGATGAATCTGGATCTGTGGATCCAGGCCTGGAGGTTGTAGCTCCAGGCCTGGAGGTTGGTGGCCCTGCCTGTGGCAGGGGGGTTGGAGCTCTGTGACCCTTGGGGTCCCTTCCAACCCAGACCAGTCTGGGATTCTGTGATTCTATGATCTCCAATAGAAAAATTTAGAACTGGGCATTCTTGTCTTACAACAGCTTTGTTCCATGTGGAAAGGAGTCCCATCCTCCTTGTGACCTCTCAGGTAAACTTGCTCTCCTGCCTTCTCAGAAAAAGGAGTGGAGCAGTTAATTTTTTTGTTAGAGAACCAGTAACACGATTGATCCAAAGCTTATGGAAGTCATTAGGGCTTAATGGGGAAGAGAGAGCAAAGGTGACCCTCAGTACATCTAGTAGCTCATCTCTCCTAAAATACTTGCGCTGTCAGTGGCTGCTGTGATATTAAAGAGGCCTCTTCAGTAACAAAGGCAGTAATTAGGGTCTTTAGGAGGAATTTGTAATCCCAGGTAAGTTCACAACTGTCAGCATCTGCCAGGGAAATGAGTTAAGAAAGATGGGTGAGTAGTTGAGATAACGGGTCTACCACATCTCTGTCCCCACCCAGATGTCCTGCACAACCCAAAGGACACTGTTTTTGGCCAATTAGCACAGAACCTGGAAACCCAGCCAAGTCCTGCATATGTCACTGAATGCCCGGATGCTGCCAGAAATTAAATGCACAGGCTGTGACTGGCCTTATATTGCAACTGGTAAACTGGGACTAGGGAAGCTTGCCATCCAACAGATGTGTCACGAGCAGAGACACGTCACTTGGGATTCTTACACTGGTAAGAGGTGATGCAAGGATGTCAGACAGGGAGAAGGTGGACAGCACACCAAAAACGTGCCACCCTCCTGGCTGACCCAACGTTGGAGTCAAGACAAAGAGGGACGTCCCTGCAGACCTCACCCATCCTTGCTGGGAGCTGCTGAGAAGGACAACAGTATTTCAGGCTCCGAACCTGAACATCTTGTGTTTCATGTAATCTCATCGAAAATATTTTGATTTATGATCTCAATTATCCGTTCACTGAAATCCCACATCTCGGGGATCATGAATTTAAGCAATAATGAATAAGAAGCTGTGCTGTTGAGGCACTTTACAGAGTGATTCATATTAAATAAGAGACTGTGTAGCCAATATAATAGTTTGCCAGATTAACACATGCCTTGCTGAATAGGGAATCCTTGTATTTGTGGCTTCTTTGGAAACATCAGTAATTAGCAAAGCGTGAGACTAATAAAAACAAAAAAGAAAGAAGAAAAACTTTGGGTTTGAACGGAGCTTGTGCCTTCTCCAAGCCTGAAGGAGAATGGGAAGATTTAATTACAGTTAATGAGAACATATTTCAGAGCTGCAAAGCTCTTTTTGCAGGTCAGTAATGCATAGAAGGAAGCACTGAAGTGCGGTGGTCCCATGGGGGGGAGGGGGGGGGGTGGCAAAGTGTGTTTCTCAGGAGCCCATTCAAAACCCAAAGGGGAGAGAGATCCAGAGGCCAAAGGGGAAAGACAAGCCCTGCCATGAGATGGTCACTTCTTTCCCAGCATTTGGACATTAAAATTCCTCTCGAGCTCTTTCTGAGAGTTACTGCCATTAGGCAAAGCTTACAGTAAGCAGAGAACCTGGAAAAGTGTCCTCCAAGGAGCCAAGGTGGCTGTGGAGCCCTCTCAGCCAGTTCTATTCCCTTAGGAAATACTGGTGTGGTGGTGGTGACAGTCACTGGCTTTGAGAGCACTGGAGAACAAAGGCCCCTGTAATTTCTGTGGGGAGGCCAGACTGCTCCCTGAGTGCCTGGCCAGCATGGTGGAGGCCAAACACACAGCCCATAACGTGGGGCTCAGCCCCCACACTTGTTCTGACCTCGTCTGAACACCAAACTCAGATGGATCCCCAGTGATGCTGTCACAGCTCAGCTGGGCTCAGTGGTGGGTTCCTTCAGGCAGGGACTGTTAGCTGGGGGACATATATTCCCCTGCTTGGAGCCTGTCAGTAAGCAGGGGAGTGGTGTCCTGGCCAGACACGGGCACACAATCCAGCTTGGACAGAAGAGCAGCTAGCCTCAGCTTTGCTCTGAACCTCAAGCATAAAGCTCTAAGGCTTAAGGCCCAACCATATTTCCTTCCATGTACATTTTCTTGCTCTTGCACCAATTTGGGACCAAAAGAGGTTAACTGGATGTTTGAGAACTTCACCTGACTGACACCTGTCTCAAACCAGTTCCTATCCATCACTTCTAGGGAAGCTGCTCTTACTGCCAAGTGTTCAGAGAGAGAGCACCACACGAGGATACCTGAGGTTTGGCTTGACCTTGAGATGCAGCAGGTGACAGCAGACAGACAGGATGCTCTCTGTGATCACAACCCCTTTTGTCCTAAGTATGAACTCAACCACTGACACACGCCTCCCAGGTGGAAAGGAAGCTGTAAGCCACAAGCTGCAAAGCTCCTAGAGAGCCTTGTGAAAGGCACACTGGTCTGTTTATCTCCAAGCACTATAAAATCCTACCTGTATGTGCACTACTGGAGGACTAAGACTGCTCTGAGATGTCAAAGCAGTCAGCCACCACAATAAGGAAAACGTAAAATGCCTTCTGCCTGGAAAGCACCAGGTGAGTTAGATTCCTCCCACTGGAACGTGCCTCACCAAACCTTAGAATGAATTTATTGCTTGGAACAAACTGTGAGCCTGTTCACAGAACCACAGGGTTGGAAAAGAACTTTAAGATCATCAGGTCCAACCATTCCCATCCTGTGCTAAAACAGATCCCTGAGCACCTCATCTGCCCCTTTTTTAAACCCATCCAGGGAAGGTGACTCAGCCCCTCCCTGGGCAGCCTGTGCCACAGCCCCACAACTCTGCCAGGGAAGAACTTTTCCCTCCCATCTGCTCTGACTCTGCCCTGGCACAGCTTGAGCCCATTGCCCCTTGTCCCATCTCCTGTCCCCTGGCTGTTTCACGGATGCCTCACAAACAGAGAATGTCAGGTAGCTCACAGTCAGATTTGGAGCGTGCTCTGTATGGAATCATTCCAGAAGCCCCAGTACTGCACCCGTTCCCCGTTTTTGGTAGCCATGTACTAACAGCTTGCAGTGCATCACTGGGAACCTGTGGTGCAGAGATCCATACACTGGTCTGGGTTGGAAGGGACCCCAAGGATCACAGAGCTCCAACCCCCCTGCCACAGGCAGGGACACCAACCTCCAGGCCTGGAGCTACACAAAGTTGCCCAGGGCCCCATCCAACCTGGCCTTGAACACCTCCAGGGATGGAGCACCCACCCCCACTCTGGGCAGCCTGTTCCAGCCCCTCACCACTCTCTCTGTAATATCCAGAGATAATTTGGGGAAACACGTGGCTTTTGCTTAGAGGAAATCCTGTAGCAGGAACCCCACTGTTGGAGTGATCACACAAAGATAATAAAGGCTACAGAAAAGGTAAAAAAACCCAAACCCAACAAAACCACAAACCCAACAGACATTCAAGCAGAACATTTGTACAAAAAGCAAAAATAGTCCCAAGCTGGTTTGCCATTTGGTTTCTGGCCCCTGCTTACTGAGAGGGGAGTGTTGAGTTAACAGAGGAAATTAGTTACATTTTTGAGGCTTTGACACAGCCTAAAGAATAATTTTCATTACATCAACAGATAGCTTGATCTGGAATCCAAATACTGAATTCAGCTGACTAGCAAGTCCTTACAGGGGTAAAGAATCCCAGAATCACAGGGGTTGGAAGGGACCCCCAGAGCCCATGGGGTCCAACCCCCTGCCAAAGCAGCTCCCCAGCTCATATTGCACAGGGCGGCGTCCAGACGGGGCTGGAATCTCTCCAGAGATGGAGACTCCACACCCCCTGGGCAGCCTGTCCCAGGGCTCCCTCACCCTCACTGGGGAAAAGTTCTTCCCCATCTTGCTGTGGAACTTCCTGTGCTCCAACTTGCAGCCACTGCCCCTTGTCCTGTCCCCACAGACACTGAAAAGGGGCTGCCCATTCCCCCTGCATCCCATCCTTCAGATATTGATAAACATTAATCAGGTCCCCCCTTAGTCTTCTTCTCCCCAGCTCACTCAGCCTTTCCTCACAGGGGAGATGCTCCAGGCCCTCAGCACCACAGAGATGAGTTCATCACCTCTGTCCTGCTGTTGTTTTTCCAGCTGCACTGTGAGAGCACTCAGGGCTGCAACCACACCAACCAACGTAGCAGAGGAGGCTACAGAGATGATGAAGGGCCTGGATGTTTTACACACCCAGTTCCACTTGTCACCAAAAAGACTGGTGGGAGACACTGTGTGGAGCCTCCACAGCCCAGCTCAGCAGAGCTGTGTGCTGGAGAGATGGGTGTTGAAATATTGAAGAACTTAGCAACAAATGCTAGGTGCAGAGGGCAGGTAAATCATTTAACAACTTCTCTGTATTTATTAGCCAAAGCAGATACCCAGTGTGGTGTGCCAACAGCAGAAGGTGTAGTTTTCTGTTTAGACTACTCAACTGCAGTGCTGACTTCATTTTCTGCCCCAATTCTGGAGATAAATAAATAAATCAATCACATTGCACCAAACTGGTACCCATAGTCCAGCTGACCCTGAATACAGAAGCTACCCCAAATGCAGAACACATTTTTGATTTGCTAATGCTTTCTTGCTTCCCTCCTGTTCACATTTCAAGGAGGCATCAGTCTCTGGAAAGCTCAGAAATCCACCATTAACCTCTTGGAGCTCAGTGTCTCATGTTAACACATTAAACATCTCCTGTTCCAGGAGCCTATTAGGCTGAGCAGGACTTGTCCTTGTCAATCTGCTGCTCAAGTATGAGAGCAACTATTCCTTTGGCACTTTATTCAGCTGCGTTCTGCTCCTTATAGTAACTACCAGGGCTCATTAGCACAAAATATAGTACCTGAGAGGTATTAATGCAAAGCAAAATATCCACATAAAATATGGAGATTAAGAGTTTGAAACCTACATGTGATGCTCCATTTCCCAAAGTTTCAGTGGGCACAAAAACCACGTACATCTGGAAACTGGGGAAAAAACCCCTCCTGGTTCTGGTGTCTATAACTGACCACCCAAGCAATCCAAATTAGACATTTAACAAGAACAACTCCAAAACCCCAGACTAAACAAAAGCCTCATGAGACTGCTTGAAGGTGGAAAGGAGAGCCCCCTGCCATGGCTCTGTCTCTGTGGAGAGTGAAATGGGGTTCTCAAGACCCTCTGTCCAAAGAGAGTCACACTACCTGGCACCCTACACCTCTTGGGCATGTGCTGTAACCACAGACAGGCTGGTCCCACCGCAGGCTGCTTTAAAAGGAGAAGGCCATACCCTCTCTGTATTCTGTATTAGGCACCTACAAACTGACCTCTGCTATGAACAGAGATGCTTCAGCCCCCCACAAAGAGGAGAACTTAGGACATTCCAAAGCCTTCACCCATGACCTGCTTAGATGTCCCCATGTGTTGACCACTGCGTGTCTCATTCATGTGCTACGTGGACTGGAGGGCAGTGACAGTTCCAGTGCTATAGCTTCCCCAGACTCTGGCTCTTTCCAGTCAAGTGCTGTGAAGCTGAGGTCCCTTGTGTCTTAAAACCATCTGCAGATACAGATCAAAGACACCACGAACATCACAACCACCCTGCACAGCATCCCAGCTGGCTTTGCCTTTCCACTGGAACACCCTGAGAGGCAGAGAAGCTGTAGCCTCTCCATCACACGCACAGACATCGCTCCTCTGAGGGTCCTACCCCACTGACTGCTGTCCTGCTTCCTCAAAGACTCCCTTCCCAAGGCTGGGACTCCCCATGCCAGGAAGGACTTCCAACCATGAGAGTAGCAAAGCTGGGCCAGATCACCAGATAAAACACAGGACCATGCCTCTTCACACCACCTTGAAAATGTTTTCTATCAGCAGCTACGTTTTCTGTACACCAACCTATGGAAAGGGCAGCAGGCTGGGCTCTCACCCACCAAACCTCCAGCACGCTTTGCAAGGAGCAAACGCTAAACTCAGCTGACTCCTCACCTTAACAGCTGCCCCTTCCTTTATGGGCTGGCCTGCTGCTGGCAATCAGTCACCCAGTGAAAAGAAAAGGAGCTGGTCTACGTGCCCGGAGGCCGGTGCGCACGTAATTAGCTCACCGACCTCAGAAGACGAAGGTTAAACACAAGAGCGGATATGAACTCTGGACTCTCATCAAAGACACACTTGGTAGCAGGGGGGATGTTTAGAAAGGAGATAAACATAGCTGCGAGGAAGGCTGGGGGGTGTGTGTCCTAAAGTGACTGCTCCCATGGAGCCCCCACCTGAAGGAATGCACCCAAAGGGGCAGTGACACTGAGGCTTCACTGCTGGCATCCAACCCGCTTTGTGCCTGAAGCTACATGCTGTCCTTCCAGAGCCACTTAGAATCACAGAATCACAGAATTGTAGGGGTTGGAAGGGGTTGGAAGGGACCTCAAGAGATCATCGGGTCCAACCCCCCTGCCAAAGCAGCTCCCACTGCAGCACTGACGCTGCACGGCTCGCATCTCCCTGCATGCACTTTACTACTACCCACTACTTTTCAGTTTTGGGGGGTTTTTTTTTGGTCCTCTGGTTACCTCTGTTCTCTAGTAACTTGCTGCTGCTGGGACACGCAGCGAGCTTGGTCTGGAATTAATGAGAGCGGGGTGGTGTGCAACCTCACGGCCGCGCAGTTAATGATGAACAAGAGCAGCAGCCCCCAGCCTCCACAGGCAGGGAAACCCCCACACCTGAGAGCTGGTCTGTGTTCCCACGTGCTGCTGGTGAGTCAAAATGTCAAAGATAATGAAAAAAAAATAATGCTAGGGAAAAAACAGTTATATGCTTCCCTTTAGGGTTCACAGTTTTTTAAGTAAAACTAACAAAGTATAATTTAAAAAATGAGGCTAAACTTAGACAGGAGAGGGGATAGGAAAACCTTTTTTCACTGCTTATTGAAACAAACGTTGCCTTGCACTAAGAAACTCTCAGCCATGGGAACAGGAGTGAGGAAGGGTCTTGGCTTACAATGCTCTTTCTACAGGAGCAAACAGGAGGATGGTGTGTGTAACACCCACGTGAAGTCTCCCCAGTAACTCCAGTAATGGGACTCCAGTAAGGTCATTCTGAATGACTGTGGGGTAGGAAAGAAAGCATTTCAGTCTGACATATTCCAATGACTTTACCAGCCTAAAAAGCTCTTTCTCCAACAGAGTGTGTGTCTGGCACACGGTCTTTATCTGATCCTTTATCTGTACAGAGGAAATAGTGCCAGGCCCATTGCTTCCTATGAGCACACGTCACTGTGGTTAATCTATAACATCCCTCATTATGTCTCCACGTACAACGAGGAGCTGACGTGATGCTCTACATGTCCGTTCTCCTCTAACATCAACTCTGAAGGCTTCCAGGAGCTCCAGCCCCACCTTGAACGAAGGCCATCTCCAGTGCTCTGTGAGAACGGTGGCTGTTGGCTCGCAGCGACTCACGCTGCTTCCCACTTCCCTCAGAAACTAAATCCTGGCTAAAATAAACAGGTTACGGCCGATATCGTCACTGCATCATCCTGTCCCCAGTCAGTTCTTGCCCCAGGAAACTCCCTTTGAGTCAGGAAGAGTTTGGCTGGAATGAGGGCTCTGGGCTAGATGGAAAGGCTCCAAGCACCAACATCCCTGGGGGCGTGCAAAGGGGGGGCAAAGTCCAGGGAAGTGATGAAAAGCTCTGGTTTAGTTTGGGGGGGGTGTGGGGTTCCTGCCATTATCTACCCTTTTAAAAAGCTGATTCCCTCCTGTTTGTGTGCTCCCTTCAGGGACTGGAAGGCTGATCTGCAATGATCCACACATCTCTACATGACCCTTAAAATACCAGACCAGAAGAGGAGTTAAAAACTGAACAGCAGCATTTCCCCTGACTGTGTTGGCTGGTGCCCCAAAGGCATCCCTTTTCTGTCTGGAAAGGGCAGGCTGCCATTTCCAGGAGATCTTAACAATTATCAAACACTCAAGTGGCACCCAGGACCGTTCTCTTCAAAACCATTTCCCTTTGGATGAAAAGCTTTGCTCAAGCTGTTCCAAACAGAAATAAAGATCATGTGCATTTTGAACTGTAATGCTACTTCAAATAAAACCCACTCAATGCTTTGTTTTGCAAGTGTTAAACCAAGATGTTTCTGAATTACTGAGGAAAGAAAAAGGGGGTGATGGGTGAAAGTGGCTTTTTCAGGGAGAAGGTGCAGGCAAAGCCATTGAGCTCAGCTCCTGTTACCTGCAGCAGCCAGGATTGATTTTTGCTGGATTAGTGTCAGATGAGGATCCCTTTAATTGCAGTGAGGGCTGCTCTCTGTAGCTGTTTTGTCCAGCTCTAGCAGGACTAACTGTGGTGAAAGACAAAGGTTGGGAGGAATTAGAACCTCAAACTACAGGATCATTTTTACCTAGAACCTTTTCACTTGGGCTCTGAATGAGGGCACCCAATTTCTGCTCCCAGCTCTGCTTGCTGGCTTAGGCACAACTCAGAGAAAGTGGTTTTACCCCTTGAAAATTTTATATCCACCTTTTCCCCTTTCTCCATCACCACTGTCCTTTACCTGGCTTGTCTGGTTAGACTCAAAGCTCTACAAAGCAGGATGGATCTCCCACCACAGCAGCAGCGGCGCTGAGCTCCAATGGATGTCAGAATAATGTCATTCATCCATCACTGTAGTGAAATGGGAACGAGCAGGCCACCAACACAGTACACAGGCCAACTGTGAAACCATGACAGATTTTGGAGAAGTGAGGGTACACCAGAGCTGCAACTCAACTCTTTCTTCTCCTGCCCCATAACAGACAACACAGGACTTTGTTCCTTCCCTAGGGCTTACACTCAGCAGCCTCTTCACTGGAGCACGATGCACTGTAAGTGAAGACAATGGGGAACCCAACCACAGGCAGTGAACCAGCAGCTTTCTGGGGAGAAGTCAGCAGCTAAACTGACCCTTCTGAGCCCAGTGCCACTGAACCCAGGACTTGGGTGCCTGATTAGCTCCATCAGGGGCTAGAGAGCTGGCTCACAGCCTGTGTTGGAGGGAGACAGATCTTCCAATAGCTCACAGAGGTGGCTTTGACCTCTTCTGTCATGCACGGCATACTCATGTGCATCAATTTGGCCTAAAAAAGCAGTTGTTTCTGCAGCAACACTAATGGAGTCTTATTTACTGCTCATTTGCAGCCTGTGTGCCTATGTTGAAAACACAACTGCCCGAGTTCCTCCCTCCCTGCCATGACCATCTTTCATTTTTCTCTCCAGCAAGACCACCTGCTTTCCCCCCATGTCTTGTCATCCAGCCCAGGGCAGCCTCAGCTTTCCATACATCCCCCACGCTCTTCCCAAGTGAGCGGTGTCTGTGCCGGGGCTGAGGCAGAGACACTTCACCACTGACAAGGGAGCTGCTGTGGGCGCAGGCCAAGATGCTCACTGCTGCTGCTCCCCACAGGGGGACAAGGGGAGAACGGAAGGGGCAGGTGACACAGAAAACATCAGGGAGGACCGATGTGATATTATTTTCAGCCGTCTTTTTGCTGGCTCACAATAAGCACAAACAAGCCTGCGGTGTAAGGCCCACGCGGGTCTGGGTGTAGCAGAAGCAGCAGAGGCAATGGCTCCGCTCCCCCAGCTCCGTCCCTGGGATCCCACCCGGCTGTCCGGGGCAGGGATGCACAAACACCCTTCCCACAGATATGCCACAGCTCGATTTGCAGGCTGTTGTGAAGGCTGGGGCCCACTCGCGCCCTCCTCAGCCACAGAACGGGCCCACGGCTCCTCGCACGGCCCCGCAGCTGTTGGGCCGCACGGACGGACACACAGACATACAACGGGCTCCCTGGCTCAGCCCAATGTGCTGGGGTTGAGTGGGTTTGCCCTGACAGGGAGCAGAGGCCTAAGCCACAGTGGTCAAACGGCCCAGGGCCTGGGGAGGGTCTTGCAAGGCAGGAGGCAGCTCCCAGACCCTTCTATGCAGGCCGAGGGCAGCCTGGAAGCCCCAACAACCACGGCCCCCAAACTCCTCACACTGCCTGCTTCTTCTCTCCTCTCCTCCTGATGTCAGCTCCTGGTGCAATCCCAGAAATAACACGGACAAATTCTTGGCTTGCTTTTTTTGGCAGCTCCTCCCACCAAGGAAAGAGGGAGATTACACTACAGGCTATTCAGGCAGGCTGGCACACGGGCCACAAATAGGCTTTCTAGCCCATACAGCTCTAATGATAAATCCTGGCCAAGCTGAACAGACAGTTTGGACTTCAGAGTGTGTTTGGAAGGGCCAGCGCTGCGCTAGACAACCCGCTTACGTGTTTAGAAGGTGCTATTTATTTATTAAGTCTATTTAACGAGTAGAAATAGAGCTGTGTGGTGGGGCACAGTGACCGAGGGTGACTGGTGTGGGACAAGAGGCTCCCAGCTCTCCCGCCATGTTAAACACAAGCTGCCTGGCACAGCCACCTGGATTGCAAAGATAAGTAGCTGGGTGATCACCTTTTAATCTGCACATAATTAGCAAGAGGCAGATGTCAACTGGCTGAGAGTCCAAAGAAAACGAGGCCATTTATGGACACCAAGCCACAAAGAAACCTCCTGTGTCTAACCTGGCACGTCCCAAAGGTGCAAGCTTAGAAAGAACACGGTGCAGCGTTCCGTGGGCTTGCCACAGGAGCTGCATGCTGTGTATGGTACATGGTGGTATTCACACCCAAAAACGCAGCTTTCTGCTAAGGTAGGTGGGAAATGAAAGAACATTTTGTTACTAAGAGTTTACACAACATTTACTATACCCTTCCTAGGAGTTTGTTTCCAGTGATAACAATATCATCCTTGGGTTTTCTTTTTTCTTTCCTTTTTTTCTTAAATACAGCACACAGACACCCCCCTCACCTCCCCCCAGGTCATAGCAGCACCAAACTGAGGAACACCATGGTGGCTGGTTGAAAGGAAAGCAGCAGACTGTTTACAAATTTACAAATGCTGCTATGTCTGAAACAGTCCCAGGTTGAAGAAGATTTTTATGGAAACTCCACGGGATCTTGCATGCTCACACATAACTGATGGGTGGCACCCAAGCCAATCCAGCCAGGCCTAAAGATGAAATGTCAAATCATCCCTCTCAGGGCAATGAACCTACAATTTGGTCCTAGTAGGCCAACCTCCTTCCCAGCAGAAGCTTGTTCAGACAAAAAGATAAGACCAAACTAAGCCAGTTTAAATTCTACTCTGGATCTACATTTTTGCAAAATCCTGCAGTGTTCAGACCAAAGAATTTCATTTACCTGATCACAAAGATGCAAGCCAGATATTACATTTGGATCTGGAAACAGGCAAGGGTGTCCCCAAAGAGGAGGTGGGCAACTCGTGGCTTTGATTCAGCGCCACAGCTCATTATAGTTGGCATTACAGCCAGGACTGAATAGCACCTGAAATCCTTGCACACCCCAGTGAATCTGTAACTCTGGACTGCACTGACAAGCCCTAACAGCACCACAGAAAGTAGACTGTGCAGTTTGAGATCTCTGGGGCCAAACAAAAATTAGGGCCATTCTACCTGTGAGATGCTGAGTTCTGCTGGGGAGCCTAGTCCTGGCATTATGGAGTACAGCCAAAACCCCTTTCTGTTACATGAAAAGGAAGCTGAGACCTGCTTCCTAGGCCAAGGCCTGTTTCCTAGCCCTTTCTTAAGATGTCACACTCCCTCCACATAGCCACTGTGCAGTGGATGAAAGAGCAACTTCTTGCTGGAGCCCAGCAAAATCCACAAAAGATGCAGGTGTTTTGAAACCCAGAGGTATGTCATCACTCATAAAATAATTGTGGAGGGAGGGTGTGGGACAGGGTGGGAATCTATGGGAGATGGCAGCATCGGGCTCATGGGTTACTCCAGTGGAGAAACTTCACTTTCTACTGAAAATTCAATGTCCACCTTGCTGTCTTCACCAGCAGCCACACCATCACCAAGACTTAACACCATCTCTCAACTAGAATGAATCAGAACTTTTCCCCAGTGAGGGTGAGGGAGCCCTGGGACAGGCTGCCCAGGGGGTGTGGAGTCTCCATCTCTGGAGAGATTCCAGCCCCATCTAGATGCCGCCCTGTGCAATATGAGCTGGGGAGCTGCTTTGGCAGGGGGTTGGACCCCATGGGCTCTGGGGGGGCCCTTCCAACCCCTGTGATTCTGGGATTCTGTGATCTAAACTACATCCTCTGAAACACAGCTTTAAATGGAGCCTTACTGGCCTCTAGACAACCTCGACCCAGCCTTACACCAGTTCCCTTCAGGGGGACAAGCAGTAAGTAATTCCCATCACATCAGGCCATGGTGGAAGATTCTGCCAGGTCAGGCAGAGCTGTGCAAAAGGCTGCTGACCTGACAATCCTTTCTACAAAGAGCACCCAGATGTTTGGAACTGTTCGTGGGCCAGAAAACCATAGCACAGCTCTCCAGTTAAATCTTCAGGTATAACTGAGGGGATTGTCCCTCTCTGCTCTGCCCTCGGGAGGCCCCAGCTGGAGTCCTGTGTCCAGAGCTGGGGCCCCAGGACAAGAAAGATGTGGGACTGTTGGAGAGGGGTCAGAGGAGCCACAGAGATGATCACAGGGCTGGAGCAGCTCCTCTATGGAGAGAGGCTGAGGGAGCTGGGCTGGGTCAGCCTGGAGAAGAGAAGGCTGTGGGGGGACCTCATTGCAGCCTTCCAGTCCCTGAAGGCAGCAGAGAAACAGGAGGGGAATCAGCTTGTTAAAAGGGTGGATAATGGCAGGACAAGGGGGGTGGATTGAAGCTGAAGGAAGGAAGGTTTAAATTAGATATTAGGGGGAAGTTCTTTCCAGAGAGAGTGGTGAGGGGCTGGAACAGGCTGCCCAGAGAGGGGGTGGGTGCCCCGTCCCTGGGGGTGTTCAAGGCCAGGTTGGATGGGGCCCTGGGCAGCCTCGTGTAGCTCCAGGCCTGGAGGTTGGTGTCCCTGCCTGTGGCAGGGGGTTGGAGCTCTGTGATCCTTGGGGTCCCTTCCAACCCAGACTATTCTGTGATTCTATGATAAATGCTCAGCTTTTGCTGGATCACAACAACCTACCGGCCTGCCAGCTACTAATTCCTGTCGCTTTATAAAGCGCATCAAGTTGCCCAAACAGGAGTACTACTCTCCTGCTCTACACCAGTTCTAATCTTACTGAGCAGGAAGGCTGCAAGGGCTTCCATTTTAGTCCTTCTCTGCAAATGCCCATAATTTTCCTGAATTTTCCGAGCTGTAACTTTTCACACTGCTTTCTCTGCCAGCGTTGGCTTTCGTTATTTCTTTTAAATATAAACTTGGAGCAAAGCCTCTTCAGATGTTTTAAATTACAAATGTGTGGAAAAAAAAAATCATTTTCTGCATGAAAAAGAAAGTTTTGTGTGCAAGTGTGAGGGAGACACGCAGAAGGAAAGAAGAAGCAAGGAATAGCTCAGAAAACGGCACTACTTTGAAACCTGAAACTTGGCACGGGAACAGTTCCCGACAAAGTGGACGTTCTGCTAAGTTTAGAAGAAATTGTGGTTGTAAAATAAAGCTACAAACACTGGAGAGTACAGCCTAGCTCACAGAGAGCAGGGGGCACTGTGTGTGTTTAGCTGTTAACCTGCACGGGCCGTGCACACGTGCCTGAGGATTGCTGTCTGCGTCACAAGCGGCTGTCGCAAGTGAGGACCCGCCAAGGGCTGCAACTGAAGGGCCCAGAGCTTGGGATAGGAAGAAGAAGTTAGGAATTCCAACCCTGAGGGCCTGTCCTTCCAGTGTGTACCAGACCTACAAGCAGTGTGGGGTGTACTAAACCAGATAGGCAAAGCCTTGAGTCTGGGCGAGTGAGCCACTAATTGCTAATTAACGGCTTCTGCACCAGAACCCAAGCCAGCACCTCTTCCCTTTAGAAGCCAAACATCAATCCAGCCAGACCTCACCGCTGCTGGAGTGACCTCTCACTCCACAGCCACGTTCCTCTTGCTTTCAGTCCTCCCTGTTCCATTCAGTCTGGAGGGGAGAGGCGATGTCAAGGTAGGCAGAGCACAGATGGCTGCCTGGGGAGCCCCTCCCATGGCAGGAATAATGTCCCCAGGATTAAACAGGCTGAGTGACACCAGATGTGAGTCCCAGCACACCAAGGACATGTAATCCCTGCAGTGGGGAGCAGCAATTAGATTAGGCACCTTTATTTGGGTCAGGCCAGCACTGGGGTTGTTTCACTCTTCGGTAGCAGGTAGAGTGAGCACCCCCGAACACCCCTGAGCTCACCCCAGCTCCCTGCCATGGGACAAGCAAGGCCAGATTAAACCCAGTCACGTGTAGGGCAGCGTGGGGGTGGGAAAGGGTCAGCAGTGCAGGGAAGGATTGCAGCAAGGAGGAGAGTTGTTCCTCCTCTGGCTGGGCTACAAAGCTGGTGAAGGGTTTAGAAGACAAATCTCCTGAGGAGCGGCTGAGGGAGCTGGGATTGTTTAGCCTGGAGAAGAGGAGGCTGAGGGGAGACCTCATTGCTCTCTGCAACTACCTGAAAGGTGGTTGTAGTGAGGTGGGGGTCAGTCTCTTCGCCCTGGTAGCTAGTGACAGGACACTGGGGGTGTTGGGTGACTGCAGGCTGAGTCTGAACCAGCAGTGTGCCCCTGCGGGCAGGAAGGCCAATGGCATCCTAGCTTCTATCAAATATAGTGTGGCCAGTGGGTCTGGGGAGGGGATTGTGCCCCTGGACTGGGCACTGGTGAGGCTGCACCTCGAGTGCTGGGTCCAGTTCTGGGCTCCTCACCATCAGAAGGACATGGAGGTCCTGGAGCGAGTCCAGAGAAGGGCAACCAGGCTGGGGAAGGGGCTGGAGGGCAAATCCTCTGAGGGAGCTGGGGGTGTTCAGCCTGGAGAAGAGGAGGCTGAGGGGAGACCTTCTCCCCACCTCCACTGCCCTGCCAGGAGGGTGCAGAGAGGTGGGCGATGGTCTCTTCAGCCAGGGGACAGGAGATGGGACAAAGGGCAATGGGCTCAAGCTGCCCCAGGGCAGGGTCAGAGCAGATGGGAGGGCAAAGTTCTTCCCTGGCAGAGTTGTGGGGCTGTGGCACAGGCTGCCCAGGGAGGGGCTGAGTCACCTTCCCTGGGTGTGTTTAACAGAGGGGAGATGAGGTGCTCAGGGATGTGGGTCAGCACAGGACAGGGACGGTTGGACTTGATCTTAAAGGTCTTTTCCAACCTGGTGATTCTGTGAGAAAGGGAAACAGCCTGAAGCTGAATCAGGGGAAGTTCAGGTCAGATATTGGGAAATATTTCTTTACTGAAAGTGCTGTCAGGTATTGGCACAGGCTGTCCAGGGAGGTGGGTGAGTCACCATCCCTGGAGGGTTTTTCTTTAAAACAGTAGATGTTGTACTTGGTGACATGGTCTAGTGTTGGACCTGGTAGGACTGGGTAGATGGTTGGACTGATTGATCTTGAAGGTCTTTTCCAACTGAAATCACTCTATGATTCTGTATTTCCCTGTGTGCACCTGCAAGTCCCGGGTATCTGCACAACACTGTTTTCCTGCAGATGCTGGCTGCCTGAAGGCAGAGACAAGGGAGGCTCTGATGGCAGCTGATGAGGTCAGCCAGCCAGCACAGAGAATGAGCTTGCTCTTACACACCACAGAGAAAAGCTGTGTTCACACTTGGGACTGAACTCCCAGGCCTCACGTAGGGTGAGCCAGACCATCTCATTTCCAGTGACTGCCACATAAAGCTCCACTGGAAGCTGACAGAGAGAACATGCAACCTACAAGCGTCCCTGCTTCCCCACCCTGCTGTACAACCGTCCTCTCTGGCTTTCCTCCCTTTCAGTACACATCACCTACGTAGCTGTTTCATAGATGTCCAGTGTGCTCCTGTGTATAAGCACAGCAGTCCTACCAGTGCACGTCTTGCTCATGGAGACCTCTTCTCCTCACACATCACAGTCCTACATCCTTCCTCCTCTGTTACTGCTGTCTCTCCTCGCTCTGTCTAGCTGCCCACCGAGCGATGCATCCCCACACTAAGTGCTGTTAGGAGAATGAGTAGAGCTTAGGCAGGGTATTGCTGCCAGTTAATGTCTTAGCATGCCAGGATCTGCTTCTCTGATCTCCAAAGAGCCAAAACTGTGCTCAGCAGTCATAGAATCATAGAATATACTGAATTGGAAAGTACTCATTAGGATCACTGAGTCCAACTGGCTCTCGTCAGTGCTAGTCCCAGTCCTCACCCCTTCATTTCACTCATTACCCCCAAACCAACAGCTATGGGGGGTAAACAGGGTAGGCAAACACCCCAGCACAAGGCTGAAACTGCATGGATGCCTCCTGAGATGTCCATCCAGCAGCTAACAGCTCCCCAGTGCACCAGCTGCACAAAGTGCAGTTTGCCCACGGATCTCAAAGCACCATTCAGAGGAAAGCAGGTAGGGACAAAAGTCGAGTTATTCCTTTTGTAGGTAAGAGGAAGCACAGAGCAGGTCTGAGGTTTCAGTCCAGTGGAGCACTGCTCATCAGTACTGGTACCTGTGGTCCAGCCTCAGACTATCCTGGCTTCCTCATCCCAGACTGCACAGGCACTCAAGAGCCTTGTGGACAAGACCTGTCCCATGAAGAGCTGGAAATAACAGCAGCTCCATTTCCTTTTTATATTCAAAGTACAGGTTGTTCAACACTGTGGTTGAACCAGCAGCTGTAGCAGCACCTCAAAGGGCCCTAACACACCCCCTACCCCCCAGATAGGAGACCGAGCCAGGAGACCGACTTCAGTCTACCAGCGAGCCTGGCTGAAGGAGCCTCCCAACCCTCCCCCTGTTTACTGACACTTCCCACTAGAGGCTCAATGTGTGTCATTCAGGAGATGCTCTCTCTGTTTGCCCACCTTTAAAAGCTGGATTGGAGCAGCCAAACCATTACACCTGGACACAGCAGCCAGTACCCAAACCGAAGCTCAGCGTGGCCCCATAAACACCACATTTCCTTCCTCACACACAGAAAAAAAGCCAGGATGGTTTTAACCACCCTGTGTTCTGAAAGACCTTGCTTTTGCAGTCAGCTTAGGTCAAAGCAAATAACATCACACCGTACCTCAAGGTGGTTTCTTTTGGCTTTTTATACTTGGAAAACACTGAGCCCATTTTTATGGATCCAAGTAATGTCCAAGCAGGCACTGGCATCGCTCTCTATTAGTTCCATCATCCTCTCTGCTGCAAGCATGGAAAAAGAAAAACAAACCTCAGGTTCTGGGGGTGACCTGAACTTTCATCTGAGGCAAACCTGTGCAGAAGGCTGGAAAAAAACCCCTCACCTATACAAATTATTTTTGCATTTGTGGTTTTCCAGCACCTATCTTTTTCTTCCCCCTCTGCTCCCCCCATCCTTTCCCCTCCTGTTCTGGGGAAAGGCAAGCATAGAAAAGCAAAAATCCCCAGAGAACGACCAGGAAGTATTTTGAAGACAGCTTATTTGGAAGGGCAGCCAGGGACACAGCATGCAAAAAGCCCACTCTAATGAGATTTCCAGCCAGTTTTGCCAAATTTAGGATATTAGCATATTGGGGATTTTGCAGGCATCCAGACTGGAGTTAACTGAATACTCAATCTGTACCAAGAAGCCCCAAGATCCAAGTTGAATGTGCTGACCCTACCACGTTTGACCAGATCTTAAGTGCAAGAATAGGAGGATCTGAGGAACTCTTTGCTATGTCAGAACCAAGCAGGAAGAAGGACTTTTTGTGGGTTGCATCATTCAGCTGTGGAAACGAGCACAGTAAAGCTTTGCTGGCATCAGGATCTTGGCAGCATCAAAGAAAAGGTTTAGGTATCAGTGTGGGTGATGGGAAGACATAGGTATAATATATATACACATATCTGTGAGTCAAATATGCAAAATCAATGTGTAGCCAAAGCAAGCTTAGGACCAGACACCTTTTCAGTGGGGAACTGTGGTGCTGGGTGATTGTGCAGCCACAGGCAAGCTTGAAATGGCTGATACAGCCTTGATGCAAGGGTGAATTGCAGGATTCCCTAGAGAGCAAGGACCACACAACATCTCTCTCCTCCCACTGAGGACAAAACTCACATGGCTGTGCTCCAGCTGTAATGAGAATCACGTTACTGAGATAGTACCAGAGAGAGGAGAGCAGCCTGGCTTCACACCGCTCCAGCCGATACGGATTTCCATCAGTGGACTCGTATCTCAAACTCTCAGCCCGTTTATTAGTGCCTCCTCTCCCCCAGGAACTGTTCTGTGGGTGAAGCAGAGGAATCCATGCCAGGCCTCTCCATTTCCTTGTTTCCCATCAGCAGAGTCCTTTTAAAGAGAGAAGTCAGGCCAGAGCTGGTGACGGATGCAGGAGCGCCGCTGGCAGCGCAGCTCTGCGGGGCGGAGATGTGACCAGGTGGGATCCTGCACCCAGGGAACTTGCTGGCACCAATCCCTGGTGTAGACCCACTCACACCACCAAGCCTCCCACCCTTTTCCTTTCTTTAAACAGAGATAAATGGTGCTCCACTGCGTGTCTGTGTCTGCACAGGCACTTTCTTCCTTTGCATTCTGACAGTACAAAGCAGGGCTCTGTCCAGATGAGGAAGCATTTGGTGGCTGTAACAGCCTTTGGTGTCCTATTTTGGGCAGGTGCTCATAGCGTAGCCAAGACCTCATGTTTTTTAAGGAATGGATGAATACAACTTAGGTTTATCCCTTGACACATCTCAGAATAGCTTACCAGGAAGCCAGGAGGACAGGGGAGGGCAAAACCACGACTCTCAGAGGTCCAGTCACATGCAGAAAATGAAAAGCAGCCACATTTCCAAAGCATGTCAGTCTCCAGAAGCAGCAAGCAGTGGGTGTTACTGGTGGGGGCATGGTGGATGGATGCAGACAGGGAAGACCAAGAGAAATAGACACAGCTAAAAGAAAGTCTCATTTCTGATCGAGGGAGTCCAGCAGAGGAGCATGGCATGCAGTATTTGCCCAGCTGAGCACACAGCAGCAGCAGGCAGTGCAACCCACAACCGCAAAGTGAGAGAAAGCTGTTGGCAGCAGCAGTCCATAAAAAGGACATAAATAATTAGAGTTCTTCTAAACAAGGTCAAGTTCTAGCTGCTGCTTCTCTTCCTCTACTTAACAGCCAAAGGAGATGGCTCAAAGTGATTCAGGAGGAGTTTTGTCCTGGTGAATCTCAGGGCAAGGTAGAAGATTTTAAAAGCATCAGAGCCTACGTCTTTACCACACACTCTGTGGTTTGTTAAACACAAGCTGAGCCATGTCCTCAGCACGTCCTGAAAGACCACCTTGCTGCATCCTCAAAGCACTTTCCTAATGGGAACTTGGTTGCTGACACCTTGAATTATTTTTAGATGCTGCAGCAAGTTCCACATCCTGCCCCACATCACGATGGAGCGCTGGAGCCTGGGGAGCACCAAGCAGTGCTGCCTCTTCCACTTCCCACAGAAGGGGAAGCCACACAGGACTGGTTGCAGACAGAGTCTGCAAAAGGTGGGTTTTTTTTGGTTTCTTTTTCTCCAAATGATTCCAGGCAATTTAAATATCCCTCTGTTTGCTGCTGCTGATGCTACATGAGTGGTTGGTTTGTGGTTTAGTTTAGGGATGGCCGGAATACAATCATCAATTCTTCAATACCACAGACATGGTTGGCCGTTTGCCTTTGCATTATCTCCCTAGCACAAACAGCCTTGCCTCCCACAACTTAATGGGAATACAACACAGCAAGGAAGTCAGAAAACACCACATAAGGAGAGCAGCCAAGGCTATTATGTCAGGATTTCTACTTTGTACTTCAGCACAAACACTCCTGGAAGCATCTGACTGATCACAGACTCTCCCTCTCCCCCTCACCCCAAAAGCAAGAGACTCTTGTTCTCATAATCCTTGATTCAGGTAACAAAATAGCCAGGAAAAATAAATGCTCCAGTCAAGTGCCTGGATCTTCATCACCCATCTCCAAACCTCTATGCTCCTCTAGAAGACAGCACAGAGAGTACCTGTTCTTGCTGCTGGCCATTTCATGCTGAACATCCCCGCAGTTCCCCTCAGCATGAAGACATCCATCAGAAGGGAAGTTATTTCAGAGCTGACAGGCAGTCAGGGGCAGAGCAGGATCGTTACATAAAGCACCAGTGGGAGTAAACAGGAACATTACTTCTAGGCAGTAATGCCTCCATCGTGAGGGACCCTCACCGTACCACACAGGCTCTGGGATTCCTCTGAGTGATTAAATACATGGATCAGCTTTTTGGCAGCAATTCAAGACTTCACACAACATACCTGTCCCTTTCCCATTTGTGTTTTCTGGTAGTGTATGTGCTCTGCCAATGCTACCCTGCCTCCTCCCAGGGAACTGGCACCTAGCAGGTGAGGGTCTTTTCCACCTGCAGCCAAAGCACATGACACAGCCTGCACATCCTGGCTTCTAAAAAGCCCTTACAATGTCTGGGTAGAGGTCTTTCCACTCCAGTACATTGTCCTAGAGTGCTGTCATACAGCCATCACTGCTGTACTCTGCCTTGGAAGCACTTTGTACCCACCTGGCATTTTTCTAACAAAACTGTGCAAGAATAAGTGGCCACTAGTGCCTCATCAGCACAGAGTCCCAGACTGGTCTGGGTTTGAATGGACCTCAAAGCCCATCCAGTCCCACCCCCTACCATGTGCAGGGACACCGCCCCAGCCCAGGGTGCCCAGAGCCCCATCCAACTTGGCCTTGAGCCCTGCCAGGGATCCAGGAGCAGCCCCAGCTTCTCCAGGCACCCTGTGCCAGGGCCTCCCCACCCTCACAATTAGGAAGAATTTCTTCCTAACATCTAGTCTAATTCTCCCCTCCTTCAGATCAAAGCCATTACCCCTCATCCTATCACTGCCTGCCCTTGTAAACAGCCTTCAATCTGTCTTGCCCTGGGGTCCCCTGAGCTGGGTGCAGCACTGCAGGGGGGTCTCACCAGAAAAACCTCCTCTCCCAACCTGTGGGTCAGGCTGCTGCAACCCAGGACACTCTGACCTCCTGAGCTGCCAGCACACATTCTCTGCCCTTTGGCCAAGTGGATTTCCAAGCTCCCTCATCATGCACAGCACGACCTCTCCTTACAGCAGCCCCGCGCTGCCGTGCTGCCCGGCGTGCTCACTCACACACTGCGCCGCTGCGAACCCGTGAGTCACCCAGGCAAACTCAGGCTGCCTTGCCAGGAAGGGACAGTTCAAGCTCCTCCAACGGCCCTGCAAATTGACATTCCCAAAGTTAACCCTCCCGGCTGAAAACCAGGCTCCCTGGCAAATAACCTGCTTGTAGGACCTCAGGAAACACCAGGCTCCCTCCCCTTACAAGCTACTACCCTCTTGTCAGCTGCCAGCACCTCTCTGTGTAAGAGCAGTGCAAACACTGATCCTGGGAGACAGTACCCACTGTGGCCTTCAGAAGTAAATGTCACTGCCATAGCCCAAACATGCTCCATCCTCTTATCCCATCAGCTGATGCATTAATTTTTGATCTCCTCTTTTGTTCCACATACTGCAGGGACTATTGCAAAACAAAACTCACTGCTGGAATTGCTGGAAGTGGCTTTGTGTCCAGGTCTGCAGCTAATAGCATCTTCCTGCTGGCTTTGTGGGAAGCATTACGTAGCTCCCCAGCTCCTGATGACTTCAAGAGACAGAGACCTGACAAAGCCCTCTCCCTTCTAAACCCCTGCGAGCAGGATACAGCTAGGATGGAGTTAATTTGCTCTCCCAGCAGCCTGCAGGGTGCTGTGTTTGAGATCTGTGACCTCAGCAGCGTTGATAACACATCAGTGTCCCAGCTCCTGCTGAAGGGGGCCTGCAGAGCATTAAGAGTCACTTGTGTTTCACAGCACTCCCCCTCCCACCTCCTCCCTGCTAGCAGGCTGGGAGTGGGCAAGAGGCTGGATGGGGACACAGGTGGGACCAAAAGGATGGGTGTCTTTCCAGGGTACCCATTCCTGAGTCTGGCTGAGCATCAACCTGCTGATGCAAGGTGATGGATTACTGCCTTTGCACCACCTTGTGAGGGTCCATCTGTATGTCTGTGTGTCCTCATGTCCCACCCCCCTTCATTTTTCCCCTTCACTTATTAAACTGACTTTGACCCAGGAGTTTTTCTTGCTTTGGCTCTTCCAGTCCTCTCCTCCACCCCACTGCAGGAAGGAGTGAACAAGTGGCCAGGTGGGTGCTTCACCCTAAACCCCCCCAAAAGGTTAACCTTTCCAGAACTTAATAAGGGCTTTTGTGGGTAGGTTTTTTCACAACCACAGCTAATACCTGTACCAACCAGAAGCTCCCTTTAGCTGTGTCTCAAATTGCCCTGCACTGGTTTTGTCAGAGCTCACAGTCACTTCAGCCTTGGGGACACACCAAAGGAATAGAAGCAAAGCCACAGAGGGGCCCAGGACACACTGGGCCTATAAGGAAGCACAATACTTTTCAGCAGCTTTTTAGGTCTTAACCCTTGAAGTTTAGAAGGTAAAGCTTTAGATTTGGATTCCTAAATCCTTCTCTCCTAGGACTCAGGTCTTCCCAAGGCGCTGATAAAGCGGAGGAAGGAGAAAGCAGTCTCTGTGTGCCAGCCTGCTCTGCAGCTCGCAGCCCTGCCCAGCTCTGGGGTTGTTCTGAGGCACTGAGATGTTCTGGGCCGTTCAGATAGGCCAGGCTGTGCTTTTGGAGACTGTCCAGACCATCCATTAAGCTTCTCTTAGCAAATAAGTTCTGGCTGTCCACGGGCGATGCTGTTGTCTCTGAAGGGATTTAACCAGGACGTGGCCAGGACTGGTGCACAGCACCAGTGGCTGGAACCAACTGGGTCAGTACTGCAATAAACAGCATGGATGTTGTTCTGACTGGAATACAAGTTAGCAGAGTCCTGAAAAGCAGCTCTGTAGAGGCAGAGAGGATGCTTCTGCTTCAGCCACCCCTGAATCCCATGGTTCAAGCACGGGTTTCCCTATCATCCTTTGCAGCATTCCTTATGCTTGTTTTCTCCACCAGCTTGTCAGAGCCCCCAGGTGACTGCCTCACACTTTCTCCACACACAGAGCACTGACTGGCAAAATCTCAGTGCCTGGACCCACTGCAAGAGTTTCTGCCCTTCCCACAGTGTCCTTCCACAACCGTTCCACTATCACCCTTTGCTGAGCCAGCTCTGGGACCCTGTCACTTCAGCGCTGCGTCCCAGCTCTGCGCCCTGAGCCTGCCCATGTTCCCTCAGGAGCTGCTGCCTGACCAGCTTGTGTGCAAAGTGATCATCACCAGAGGCTCCAGTTACCATCACTTTAACCCTCATGGTCACTCTCCATCACTGGAGATACCAAGTTGGACTGAGTTCCTGAGCAGAGTCCCCATCGTTCCCTCCTCCTCTTCCTTCTGCCTTAGCCTTGCACAAGGTCCTCACATGCCTGGTGGCATGCAACCCAAGTCTGCCAGCACTTAATCCTGCCCAAAGAGTCAGGATGACAACAAGCATTTCATCAGCAGCTGTTTCAAAGAGTACAATAACAACCAATGTGACCAAAATAGCTGGCCTGGCAGAGTGGGCACCATGTCTGCTTCTCCCTGGTTTGCTCCTGGAAGCATGAAGAGGTCCCCAACAGCCCAAACTGGGGACAGGAGCCCTCACCAGGTTAGGAGCTATGCATGGAAGTGGGGCAGGAAAGAGTTCAGTCACCAGCACAAGAGCTAGCCATACTTCTGGAAGGATTTGTCATCAAATGCCAAGCTCACTTCAGGCAGACGCAAAGGCTGAGGACCTACACTGAGGTTACTCGAGGTACAGCCCTTTCCCTCCAGAATAATCAACTGCCTATCTGGCCTATCATCTGCATTGCAAACACTACCCCAGCGCTTCCAAGTGCTGACAAATATATTCTTCCCTCATTGCTCAATCTCTGTGTGCTCAGTTTAGCTCTGCATGCATTATAATAGCATTTAAAGACAAGGACAGCCTCCAAAGGCAGATGAAGCTGAAATTAACAACAGAGGCATTTTTGCTCTGAGGTCTGGATGAGAGCATAAAATAACTGAACTTTGTTCCTGTGGCTTATTACATCACCCAGCCCCTCTTAGACTGAAAATATTTCTATTCCTCATTCCAAACCATCTGTTCTTTGGAAAACTCCTTCTCTCTATTTACTTGAAAAACAACTAACTGGAGGCAAAGGCACTTTTCCCCTCCCCTCCAAAGCAAATATGTTGATAATTAAGCAAAGAGCATCACATGTTTACCCCTGCTAGTGTATGTGCACACGTACACACGTGTGTGCACATGCCTATTTTTAGTTACACTGTCAAAATCTGCCTTATAGTTCACAGCAAAGATGGTCTTCTTGACCCCAAAAAACACATCATTATTTCTAATTAGGAAATAAAGGAACAGAATTGTCAAAAATATCTCCCTGCAGGGGATCCATGCTGCAAGATGACGGGACTTTTCCCCACTGTTGTGTTTTCTTTAGCTTTAATTTACTTTGGTGTGAAAACTGAGCCCAGTGAAACTCATCAGCTGGCAGGGAAAGGAAGAGGGGGTTAGGACAACAGTGCTGCCCTCACCTCCCTGCGTGGGTTGGGAACGGCATTCCGTGCCTTTGTTGGAGCTGAAAAGGGTGCTCCTCCAAGAGAGGTTCAACTCATGTGGCACAACCTCGCCTGCCTGTATCGCATTCCGGCTGACTCTGCTGCTACAACTCTTCTCCTGCTGGAAGGAGACCAAGCTGGAGTGGTAGATAAAATTTGTAATTGGTGTAACACACAGCATCAGCGTACGAGTCAGTTCAACTAAGAGAGCCGAGCACATCTTTAACATGACAGGTACTCCTCTCCTTCTGCCACCCATAAAGGGGGAATGACACATTCCACATCATCTTATCATAGAATCCCAGACTGGTCTGAGTTGGAAGGGACCCCAAGGAGCACAGAGCTCCAACCCCCCTGCCACAGGCAGGGACACCAACCTCCAGGCCTGGAGCTACACAAGGTTGCCCAGGGCCCCATCCAACCTGGCCTGAACACCTCCAGGGATGGGGCACCCACCCCCTCTCTGGGCAGCCTGTTCCAGCCCCTCACCACTCTCTCTGCAAAGAACTTCCCCCTAATATCCAATTTAAACCTTCCCTCCTTCAGCTTCAATCCATCCCCCTTGTCCTGCCATTCTCTACCCTTTTAACAAGCTGATTCCCCTCCTGTTCCTCTGCTCCCTTCAGGGACTGGAAGGCTGCAATGAGGTCCCCTCACAGCCTTCTCTTCTCCAGGCTGAACCAGCCCAGCTCCCTCAGCCTCTCTCCATAGGGGAGCTGCTCCAGCCCTCTGATCATCTTCATGGCTCCTCTGACCCCTCTCCAACAGTTCCCCATCTTTCTTGTCCTGGGGCCCCAGCTCTGGACACAGGACTCCACCCTTCCTCATTCACTTCTGGAAGAACCTCACTGATTCACTTGTGGGGCGGTGCCTGCAATGAGCTGTGGGGTCTCTGGTCTCAGCTCAGTGTGTGGCCTCGGGACACAACTTTCAGGGGTGCACAGCAGCAGGAGCATGGAAAGAGGGACGCCCTGCACTGACCCCCAAAGAGATGAGAGACGCCCTGCACTGACCCCCAAGAGATGAGAGACGCCCTGCACTGACCCCCAAGAGATGAGAGACACCCTGCACTGACCCCCGAGAGATGCCCCAGGCGTGCCCGGCCCCCGGGACACCAGCGCTCTGAAGAAACCCTACATGACTCAGACTCAGGCCTGAGCTCATTTGAAACAATGACTGCAGATCCACACTGGAAGGGGTGAAAACCCCTCTAAGGACCACAGTGATGAATTCTCAGAAATTGTTGGCTCAGGGAAAAGGCATTTGTACTGTCTGACATGTGGAAGTCCCTTGGGCAAGGCTGCCCAGCAGCAGTGCTCTTCTCTGGCAGAGCAGACCTCCAGGATGTGCCTCTGAGGTGGCAGGACCCAGCAGGGAGAACAAACTCAGGCTCAGCCATTCACACCTTCCTCAGGAGCTGATTTCTTTTTCCCAGGACAAAGGAGAGGCTGTGCAAGTTTGAAAGGTGTCCCTGGGTCAGATTTTTGCTTTCAGCTAGTTCTCTCCAAGCTGGACAAGTAACTCCACCCCATAGGACAGGGCTGCACAATAGCCCAAACTGGCAGGGCTTCTGGGTGGGTTTGGGTCAGATCATTCATCCTTCATGCTCAGCATACCCCCATCAGTACCTCTGTTAACATCCTGAACATCTACTGAACTTGGTCTCTGATCCACTTGGATGTGTAGTGGGACCATTAGTAGCTGTAGCACAGGGAACTCTGCTGATGCAACTCTACTTTGCTGCTTGTGGTGTATCAGTAATTGCCTCTTCCTAGACACAGCATCTACTCACGTGCTTCTGGGCTGTAATTCACACTTAATTATACTTGAAACAAGAGAGGTTTCAATGTCAGTATGGAAAGGATTATGATATATAACACTACAGAAACCTGAGCAGCAAACTACTGGGGGACTGAAGCATTTGAAGGCCAGTACACAAAGAACAGGAAAGAAAACATATTCAGAAAAATGAGATCACCATGGCTCTAGAAGGAAGGAAGTGCTCTCTTGGGGTCTGCAACCCACAAATCCCCACAAATCTGAACCAAAACAAGACTCCAGCTTAAACTCTTTCCAGCAATAAAAGAAACAAGACCTGTGAGTTTCATACCTTGAACAAGATCGCTGAAAGACCAAATACAATCCAGGTATGTCCATCTTCAAACCATCGTGCACCCATTTTTTCCCCAGTTAGAACTACTGAGCAAATCCTACCCAAACTCTTGGAGGGATCCCAGGGTGCAGAAGACATGCTTCTGAAACAATGCATCCTTCTACCACATTTTGTGAGCCTGGCTTTGAAAGAGACACCAGTTCACCTGGCACTTCATCAGCCACCACACGAAGCCCTACGGACTCCTGCAAGGACAACCTGCAGGAGCCCAGTTTGACATGAGCACTGGTGATGTGAGCTGGTGGGATGTCTCATCTCTGACACACGTTTCCCAAGCACAGAGAGGAATCCCACACTCCTGGCTTTTAGAGAGAAGAAAAAAAACAGCAAGCCACAGAACATGCAATATGCTTCAGGGCTGCATTCCTGTTGGGAATGAAACAGGTTCACCATGTCCTGCTTTATCCACAGGTGTACAAAACACAAGTGGTTGTGGTTTGCCTTTCTTCTCTTACTGCTTTCTGAGGCTGTCACAAGACCCCGTTACGCCCAAGGGGTACCTTGGGCAGCCAGCTACGCTCCATCCATTTAGCTCCATAAAGCAAAGCAGCCACACTCCCAACAAACTGCATCTCCCAGACAGAATGAAACAGATCTTGCAAAGGATATTCGGTCAGAGAGCAGAGCTCAAAGGACTTGCCTGCAATTTGCAGGCGCCAGAGGTGCAGGCAGAGCCTGGCTTTGGTTTCATGGTGTCCTGGTTTCGGTCAGGATGGTGTTAACTTCCATTTACTGGTGTGACAAATCTAAAAGCAGGACCTTTAAATGTTTAAATCTCCATATTTATCTGGTTTCTAGATGGAACTATTTGCATATAGAAGTCCCTGTCCTTTCCCACTGCAGCACAGAGGAGTGCTGCCCTCAACTCAAACAGGAGCAATCCGGCAGCCAAGGGAAATGCTTTTCTACTGATACAACTTGCACGTGTGAACATGCCTCTCCATCCTTAAACCTGCAGTCTCCAACCCCCCTCTGACTTGTGGCATCAAAGCATTACACAGATTTGAAACACCACACGCTGCTGGGGGGTGCCCTGCTCTACACAATAACCCCTCCAGCTTCCCACCCAGCACCTCTCTGGCCTGGTCACATAGCCCAGGCCAGAGGTAAGTGATGCAGAGTGGGACAGGATGTTTTCTTCCTGCATGTCTGTAGCTCCACCTTCCCACCAGCCTCTGGATAGTGTTACTGAGCACATTTTTTCCAAGCTCAGCCAGAATGGGCACAACTGATTTCCCGATGTCTTGGAACCCAACCAAACCATCCATTAGCTCCAAGTTCACAAACTGATACATCTTCCCAAAGGCTCATGGGCAGCGGTATTGTTTCTAAAAAGAAGTTAACTTTGGGTAAATGAAAATAAGATTTACTGCTTGGCACAGGCTGCATGCAGCAAATAACTCAGAATTTATGAATTGTCATCTGTGAGACTCCATTCATCTGCAGCGATAAGGGGCCCTCAGACCACTCAGCACAGTGACTCCCCATTAAATCACTGTTATTTATGCCATTGCTGTAGGAGGCCTGGGTGTGGATCATGTCTCCACGGTTCAGGGTGCTGCCCAGACACTATGGAGGGTCATCACCAACACATCATCCCAAGAGCGGCAGTTGATACTGCTCTGAGTAGGGACTTGTACCAGCAACAACTCCTACACCCCCCCTGCCATCTGCCTCATTACTGGGTGGTGAAGAGCATTTGTGAGCCAGACAGGTTGTGTGTTCTGGAGAAGGGGCTGGTGAGAGACCCTCAGTTCCTGCCACCAAGTCACAGCGGAGCCCAGCAACATACTGCCATGCAAGCCCTTCACCCCCTCTGCTCCCTCCCACCGGCTGCTGTAGGCACCTCACGGACAGGCTTGTGGCTTTCCAGCAGAAAACACAGCACCCCAATTTAGAGGCCTTGGCACAGAGCCTCTGGCCTTGCTCCCAGGCTCCAGAGTCTTCTCAGCAGCATCAGTCCTGAGCAAGTGAACGGTCCCGACTGTTGGCATGAACGTGGATGCACAGGGGCTCCTGCCCACCATCACTTTCTGGGTTTCCACCACTACTGAATTCCCTCCTACCACACAAAGCCTGTGATGTTGCATTGCCCAACATGGGGTGGATTTCTCACCCCTAGACAGTTCACCAGACCCTCACAATTCCCTGCACACAACAGTTGTCTACAGAGCACACCCCAAACACAGTGTGCAGCAGGGGCTAGTGGCTGCACAGGCCTGATGTGAAACCAGAGCCTGGGGGTTCTGCTGCTCCGTACCCCTCTGTCCAGCACCTCCTGGATCTTTCAGCACTTTCACACACAACTTCCAGAAACATTATTTTTAATGATGCTGCTGCCAAACGACCTCGAGGGACCGAGTGTCCTGAAGGCCTGAGCCACCACCACTCCCAAGGTGTGCAGCCCACAAGGCCGGGCCATCCAGCGCCCTGAGCAGAGCTGACCCTTCAGAAACTCTCCATCCTCAGCACTCCCATTTGGGCATTTTACACCATAGTCCAAAAAAAGATTAAAAAAATTCAGGGTTTGGGTGTAAAGCATGGGTTTTCTGTGGCAAGAGGGAGGTTAGTAGGGGAGAGACACCCCATGGAAACAAAGCTGCTTGTGATTACCCAGCACCATGCAAATACAGAGTGTTATCACCTACAGCACATACATATCAGGGCTGCTTGTGGCCTGATGTCTCTTCCCCCTCTTCCCAGAGGCTTCAGTCCTGACTCACACACAGGTATTTCCATGGTGGGTGAATAACCACTCCAACAATATGAAAATCACCATGAGAAAAAGTGCTCTGACTCAGCAGTGGGGGGCAAAAGCTTGTACCAAACCCAGGAGAGCAGCAGTGCCAGGGTAGCTAGCAGCATCCCCATGAGAACGGTACCCTTGGATGCACAAACAGGTTTGCAGCTACATCCAACCAGGAGACCTGTCTGCTTACAGAGGCCACCTGCTACCGATTCTGCTGCACCAAGAGCAGCAACGGTGCAAACTTCAGCAGGGCTCAGTTCAGACAGAACAGAAACCCATCCCCAAAAATGAAGTTATCAAGTTGAATTCATGTTTCATTACCTGAGGTCAGCAAGGTTTCATTAACTAGTTATTTCTGACTTTGCACACAGAGCTATGCCCAAATTTCCTTCATTTCCTGGATGTTATTTGTGGCAGTGAGTAATTCTTAACCCCCTCTCAGAGCCATCCATTGCCTCGTACAAACAGTTTCACAGTTAATTTATAGAAAAGAAAGTCAGAGATTTCAAATAATCTTTTAAAGCTGAAATTCAACATGACAGACCAGAAGCCCTAAAAATCCAGAGCTACCTAGAAGGAAACACTGAGAAGAGAAGTATGTCTGAGCCACTCACCACCAAAACACTGGGCGTTTCTCCACCGGCCGCAGCAAGCACAGGCTCCACTTGAGGAACAGAAGAGTTGAGCACCATGCAGCGACCCGAGCAGCACCAGTGATCCTTGAGGGACCTGCTGATCTGGTACTTGGGAGATGAGATCCATGGTTCCCTTCCTGGGCTCAGGCTGCTGTGCCTGTGTGCTCCCAGCCAGCCCCACAATTCGTGATTCTGTGGGAGAAAAGGACAAAAACTTCACATCTCACTGGTCAACTTGCCTGGTCAGAGTGGAATCCCTCTGGAGCAGGGCTGTCCTCCCCCCAGTGTGCTCTGCCCAGCCTGGATGGCCACTGTCAGACAGGGTAGTGGCTGCTAAGTGTCACACGCACATAGACAGAGACGTAGAAGGGGACACCCCTGCCAAACATGTCTCTGCTGCCTTGGCAGGAATGGAATGGTATGACCACAGGAAGGGACCTCAAGAGATCATCAGGTCCAACCCCCAAATGATGAGGAGTTCAGGCTCAAATGTATTAATTAAATAGCAAAATGAAGCCCAAAATGTCTTTTTGGAGACCCCACTCATCTTAAGTCTCCTGATCCACACACACACGTTCCTGCTCCTTGGGGACAGCGCTCACAGACTTGGCTTCTAAGGCTGTGGGAAGTTTCATGTCACACCAGAACAACAGGTTTTGTACACGTTGTTGTAGGCATGGACCTTCAAATTCCTGTCCAGAAACACACATCTAACACGTCCTATGGCTTCTAAACCCCCCAAACAACAGCCAAGCAAGTTATTGTTTCTGACACGCTGTAAGGTGCTGACTTGGTACATCCTAGAGGCCCAATCCTTATTTCCCAGCCATTTCCAAGGCTATCCCAGCTCCCAGGCAGCAAACTGGGTGCTGCCTCATGACACAAGGGAACCCTGGCTTCCCAGAAACCACATCTTAGCTAGGGCAGCTTCAACAGACAGGGAAGGGGCTAAGGAGGCTTTCCCCAGGCAGGGTGGAGGTGCCACTTGCTGGCCAGCAGACACAGCGGCGCAACGCTGAGATACCGGAGCCGAAAGCAGCTGAAAAGAGCACTGAAAGCAGATCCTGCCATTCACTCAGCAAGCTCACAACTGCTTTTCCTTTTTGGCAGCTCTTACTAAAACATTAATGAGCTCTGATCAGTCCCACTCTGCTTCCACGTTGGGATTAATCCCAGAGACATGCAGAATCCATGAAAATCACATTGAGAAACCAAAGGAGCCCATATCACATCCATTGTCTGAAAGGCCCAGGACCACCAAGAGGTCTCACTTGGGGACAGCGAGCTACAAGTGGCTCACTGGGGTTTCTATCACAATGATTTCCATTAATTGATCTGTTGCAACAACAGATCTGGTGTTTATCACGTTGAACAAAGGCCAGCATCTTCCCTGCACAGGTTTCAACTCATGTCTCAACTTCAGGTCCAACAACTGCAGCCAAGAGGAGTAAGTGTTCTGCAAAAATCCAGCTCCTTAGAATTTAGAGGAGTGAGGATTTACTGGCACAACCACCTCTACACTTGGTCTGAACACTGTGAGCTTGTCAAGCCCTCTGCGTGCTGGCTGTGACACCCAGCAGGACACGTGCTGTCCAGAGGCCTGGTGACCCCACAGCACCCATCTGCAGGCTCTCCAGCTCAGTCTATGCTGGAGGCACCAGCACAGGTTTCTCCTGAATGAAACTGGATGGGCTGCAAATGCCTTTCTGAAATGCTTTCAGGTGAGCAGCCCCTCCACCCTGCTTGGCTGTCCCCCCTAAAGGTGTGCAAAGGACAGCCACCTATGTGTATGCCCACCCAGCCTGTATCACCACAGGCCATCCCAAACTTCTCCTCCAGGTTCCTCTGCGGGTCCTGAACAGCTCTGCAGCGCTGTCACCAGGAATCACCAGCCAGCCCTTGCCTACACAGCTGCTTCTCCCAGCCAGCCTCTGGGCTCAGGGGTGCCCAGAACACATCACACTCCAGGAGCACCCCACTAGAGGCTGTTTGTCAGGAACTCCCCCTTGCTCTGCCAGCTTCCTTACTCGTTCCCTGGATGGCCCTTCTCTGCGGCCCCATATTCCTCTCCCTCTCCCCACCCCATCCCTTTCCTCTTTGCCAGGCTGTTTTCTTTGGGAACCACACGGTTTCCTTCGGGGCAGGTGAGCCAGCGGGGTTTGGGTGTCGTGCCTGGGAACCCTGGGCAAGGAGCTGGAGGCAGGGCAGAGAACTGACATACAACCCCTGGTGCTCACCAGCCCACGCTGCCCTCAACGCTGCAGCTCCAGCCCTGAGGTGTCACATCCTTCCTTACATGTGGGGCTGCAGCCACGTGCTTTGCATGTCCCCCCCTGCACAGCAGCCCCAGCACAAGGGGGGGCACGAGGGCTCACCAGCCCTGCAGCACAGCCCAAAGGCTTCAGGGGGAAAAGTACTGTTCCTATCCCAGCACTTGGACAAAATAAACACAGAGGGAATGAGAGCAGCTCAAGCCATGGGGAGAGGGAATCGATGGGGTGGGCACAAAGGGAGCGGCTGCAAGGCTAAAGGAGTAACGCCTCGCCGGGACAGGCTCCTCACAGGGCCACGGCCATGGGAGCAGCTCTGCACTCGGCAAAGCCGCAGGCTTCAACAGCCTTGAGCAACAGGAAGGATGATGGTGAAGAAAGGGCTCACTGCCTTCCCAGACTTTTTATTTTGGGGATTCATTACCATAGCAATGGGTCAGGCCATCTCTCCAGGTTAAGGTTTTCCATCCTTTCTCCTGGGAAGCCAGGAGGAGCTTTTATCAGCAACGCTCAAGGTCACATCTCCATCCGGGATGAATTCCCACAGCTTCCAGTGGAGCTGCAACAACCTCCAGCAGCAGATGTGCTCAGCCCACCCTTAAACTTTTCTAAACCTTCCCTGCTGCCTCTCATAGAATCATAGAATAGTGTGGGCTGGAAGGGACCCCAAGGATCACAGAGCTCCAACCCCCTGCCACAGGCAGGGACACCAACCTCCAGGCCTGGAGCTACACAAGGTTGCCCAGGGCCCCACCCAACCTGGCCTTGAACACCCCCAGGGATGGGGCACCCACCCCCTCTCTGAGTAGGGGCGTTTCGAATTGATTGGTGACAGATAAAGTAGGGGCCACTCTCTACCCTAAAACCATCTGAGCCCCCACCCACTCACCAGTGGGTTTGGGGGTTTTTGTGAGTTTTTGTTATGAGGTATTGACACTAAAATCTGTTACCCTATGCCCATGGAGCAGATAATGGGAGAGTTTCCCTTCTCCAGGTACTGGAGGGTGAATTAGCAAGTAAACCACTGAATTTCAATCAGAATTCTAACAGTGCAAGGTCAGAGAGAGACATTTCTGCATCACACCCATGGCAGCGCTGCAGGGCTTGGAGGCAGCAGCTCACAAATGAAAACACCTTTCTAGGCACGACCCTTGCCTTGGGTTTCTTGAAATCAGGTTTTGTGCTGCATCCAGACATTGATGTGCACATGGAAGGCACACACATCCTTTGGGATGGAAGCCTCTTCCTGTGGATTGAATCCCTGTTTCCCCCTAGTGCAGGAGGAAGAATTGCCAGATTGTCTACCTCCTCAGGAACTCAACTCCAGCTGCAGAAATGGACCTCCACAACCACTGCCACTGTTAGAGGCAGAGGGAACCCCCATGCCTGAAATCACACTACACAGAGTCCACAACCATGGTGTTAACCACTTACCTTAAATAAGAGCTGATGTGCAGGTTCCCCACTGAACTGTGGTAGTTCTGAGCTGATTTGGGGTCATCTTCCCAAGTTTTCTGGCAACTGAAGGAGCTGGATAAAAAAACCCAAGAGGCAGATGAAAGGTGAGCCTGAAATGCTTACTGGAATGGAATGCTCATTACATTCAAAGGCTCAGAAGAGAACTGACCAGGGTAATGATTTTTTACAAGTTGAAGTGATGCACTGTGAGCACCTAGCAAACCCCCTCTCCTGAGTTCCCAGCCCTCAGAAGCATCTCTTTCCCCAAAGATCAAACATCCCGACACCTTCCAACTCATTAAATGGATTTCCCTGGGAATAAATTGCAGCTGTCACCTAATCAGATGGTGCAATTTAGTAAGGTATTGGCTTCCCAGTGTTGAAGTGGCTGCTTTCCACAGAGGTTTGGTTAGACTATGCACCCTGCTCAAGGCTCAGGTCTAGTTTGTTAGCAAAGTGAACAACTCACTGGAAAAATATATGCCACCAATTCAAGCCCAAATTCATGGGGTTTTTTTTTGCTTCTCCCTTCATCTCCTTATTAGTTTCTTCATGTGTTCCTTTTTGCTGAGAACAGGGAAAACTCAGCACACCAACGTCCCCTGTGTCTTTCTGGATACTATCAATTGTTTGTGGCCATACCAAGGAGCTTGGTATCCTTCAGCTCTGACTCCAGCCCATTCTCAAGCCAGATGCAAATGCTGGATGAAACCTTCCTCAGCAAGCCAAACAGCTGTTGGTGTTTCCAGAAGGGCAGTGCCAGGAAGGCAAAAAAAAAAAAGATAATTCAATTCCAATGGTCAGAAGAAGCAAGAGTGGTTTTTAAAGCCATTCAATGGAGATGACTGAAGTCATCCTGATGGGTCCCAGAGCTGTCAGCAGTGTCAGCACTTTGTCATGACCACAGGTGATGGAAAATGGAGCTGAAGTCAAATCAGGTGCAGAAACTGACCCTCTTGCTGCAAGACTCTTCATTTACTTTTGGAAACCAGTGATGTGCTGGTCCAGCAATTGACAGTTTTCAGTGCTCTTAGCAGCAATGGGAACAAAGGGTAGAAGGCAACCAGAGGAGAGGTGACCACCAGACCAAAACAATCAGTGGGCCTCTTGGGAATGACCTCTCACACTCTTCCCTGGTGATATCACTGTGAAGCAACCCCACCTGGTAACTCACATCGCTTCTGCCAGTGAAATACTTATGCCCAAATAGCATTGCCACACACAGGAGCAACCAAGCCCCGAGACCCATCTGGGAACATCACTGCACTGGTTCCCCAGAGGAACTCACAGGGATGCTTTTTTAGGGGTATCACAAGCCATGAGTCAACTGCTTGCTCACAGAAAATGTCACAACATGGAAATGTTACTGAAGTCTTGCAGCACAAGTCATTAACACGTTGAAGTCACTAAAGGTGGTGGCTGCAATTCTGCTGTAGGTACCAACTCTGTGGAGTATTGAGTAGGAAGTCACCTGAGTAGGAGTTGGGCCTTTTAAGGTTTCTGGTGAGGAAGCATCTCTGTGCATGCAACAACAGAGGCCAGGTATAGGAGACACCATACAAGGGCTGAAAGTGAACACAAAGCAAAGGAGGCTATGGGCACACCAAGGAAAAGGAGACCCAACAAGACCTCTCCTGAAGGTGCAAAGGCTGTAGAACAGAAAGGGCTATGGAAGGCACCTGGCTGTTTGCACAACCAAGACATCAATCATACAAAGCGTCCGTCAATCACACAAAGTCCTGTGTCTTCAGCAAGCTTTTCAGGAGTGGAGGTTTGGAGAAGGGCAGGAAATAGTGTCTGTCTTTTCCACTTACATGTCTTCAAACCAATATATGCATGTGGCTAAGCCCTCTAGCTCTGAGAGCTGAGGTGGGTCAGCATGGACACAGAACACCTCCCTCCCCCTGTCACAGAAAAGCAGGCTAGTTCTCAAAAAGGCCAAACTTGGAGTGGTTTTGGTGAGTTTTCCTCAGGTTAAGTGGGGTTAATGTTCAGATGAGAAGCACATTCCAGGGTGATTTCACCACTGAAATGGAGCCATCCCTGGGGTGGAGTCCTGCAGCTGCTGGTAGCGCCGCATGATTTTGCTCAATAATCCAGAATTATGCAAGTAATCAAACAAGCCAACTGAGGGGACAACACAATTGGGGTAGGATGCTGAAGTGTTCTTGTTCTTGTCATACACACCAAAGAAACTGAAGAAGTTTTGCTTCCCTGATAACTGTTTGGGGTTTTTTAAAGCCCCGTTGATTGTAAGTGGGAAAGAGAAGTCGTCTCCCTCATCAGAAAGGAAGAAGGCTGATGGTACCGATGAGGAGAGAAGATCCCCTTGCTGCTCCTGGCCTTCCACTCACACACCTCCCCCTCAAGGACCATGCAGGGTACCGACCTGAGAGATCCTGACCATGGATCAGGAGGCTCTGAGGAACATCAACACGTGCTGATATTCCCTTAGCAGCAGCTGAGTCAAGAGAGGTGTCCTTTCCCCCCACACCAGCCAAGCAATGACTGAACAGCCGATAGCAGAACGGTGCCATCCAACACACACATACCAAGACTCCAGCTGTTAATTTCTCACGTTTTTTTCCCCAAACTCCCCTCCTTTCACACCTTGCCAGCTCATTTCACCCTTCCTTGCAGCAGGCTGAAGCCACTTCACACACCACTGGCTTTATTCTAGCTGTCTTGACACAACCCAGTTTCTCCTCTTTCTAATCGTGCATTTCCTGGCATGATCCCCATTGGAAACCTCCAGTTCTGATAACATTCGATGACCTTTCCTTTATTATTTCCCCATGGCTCTCTTCAGTCCCTGATAGGTTCTAAAATTGGGATCTGCCTTCCTGGAAAGCCAGACACTGGGGTGAATGACTCATGAGCCTTGGCATGTGGCTTCAACAGGGCCGGGACACAAAGGCGGTACCTCCCCCCCACCCCACGCAGTGGATCTAACAGTAGGAAGTATTATTTTGCAGGGCTGTGCTCAGTGATTTCCTAGAAAAGCAACAAAAATGCCACATGTGTTTGTGTTTCCATGTGAATCCAGCACAAGGAAATCCACACAGGCCGCACGCGGTTTAGAAATTGTAGGTGTCCCGAGCCTGGCTTCTGCACAATGTCTTGCCATTGGTATGCAGTAAACATTCCACATCTTTAGGGGAAACTCCCACGTAGCCAGGAGGAGGAGGAGGAGGAGGGCTTTTAAAAGCCCAGATCCTAACTTCAGCCCAAAGGCACGAGCGGACAATAAACTTCACATCTGCAGAGGGAGCGTCCGATTTCACTGGGTGATTTTGATACGCGGCTTCAGCAGAGGGATTGTGCAAGAGCAGCTGTGGCTGGGCTGGGTGGGGGGAAAGGCCTGGTGACATCCAGACACAGAAGGGAGAAAGATGCCTTAGAGTTAAGGCTCTGCCAGTGACAAGGTCACGCAGCAGAAGTCAGCGGGGCCAGATCTCTACCCAGCCTTGGCAACTCACAATCGGAGCCTTGTCTGGAAAGAAGAAACTGCTCTTATCTCACCACCAAAACCCAAGGGAAGTACCAGAGCACCCGGCTGGAATGAGCAACTTGAGTGAGCTGGGGCTGTTCAGCCTGGAGAAAAGAAGTCAGAGAGGGGACCTGATTAATGTTTATCAATATCTGAAGTGTGGGATGCAGGGGGAATGGGCAGCCCCTTTTCAGTGTCTGTGGGGACAGGACAAGGGGCAGTGGCTGCAGGTTGGAGCACAGGAAGTTCCACAGCACCATGGGGAAGAACTTTTCCCCAGTGAGGGTGAGGGAGCCCTGGGACAGGCTGCCCAGGGGGTGTGGAGTCTCCATCTCTGGAGAGATTCCAGCCCCGTCTGGACGCCGCCCTGTGCAATATGAGCTGGGGAGCTGCTTTGGCAGGGGGTTGGACCCCATGGGCTCTCCAGGTCCCTTCCAACCCCTGTGATCCTGTGAAGCATGATACTGAGCACGTGCTAAATCTGATCCTCCAGGTCAGAAGGATGCTGATGGGCACTGCCTCTGGAATAGATGGATCCCATGGGATCCAAATCATGCATCTTTCTTTGCCCCTCTCAGATGAAGAGGGATGTCTCAGCATCACCTTATTTTTCCCCACACTTTAAATTTAATTTTAAGTGAACATTCTCTAAATAAAAAATCTGTTTTGAAACGTAGAATCCTCCAATCCAAGAGAAGAGAACATGAGAAGCATTTGAACCAAAGCAAGAACGTCTCCACTGAATTAACCCAAACAGCCCCTTAGATTTGCTGCTGAAGAAAACCCTCAGGTTTCAATTCATATCCAAACAGAGACTGAAAATTGAACATTACTTCAAACATGCTAAGGAAAAAGGAACAAACAAAAGCTTCTCCCAGCAGAAGACTCTGCTTCTCTCAGCAAAGTGACCAGTGCATCTTCCAGAGCAGGATGGCCTGGGAGAGGTCTGCCCAGCCCACTTCACAGGGACCGAATGCCTGAACACACACCCACGCTCCTTCACAGCAGGGTCCTCCTGACTATGAGGTTTAGTCCTTGGGAAATAAACCTCCCCAGCTTCACATTTCTCTCTATAAACTTCTGGATGTAAGCACACAGCAGATATACAGGCCAAGCAGCACACACCTCAGCATCCATCTGTCCGTCCATCCATCATTCCATCCATCCCTGAAGGGAAGAACAACTGTAGAAGCTACAGGACCTCCAAAGGCACCAGAGTCCAAGGAGATACCAGAGCTTATCCAGCTTCCCCACACATACAGATAACACAGACACTTTCACAGAATCACAGGACCACAGGAGTTGGAAGGGACCTCAAGAGATCCTCAGGTCCAACCCCCTGCCAAAGCAGGTCCCTAGGACAAAGTAGGACACTTTGGGTCAGAGAAGGCAAGAAAACATAAACATTTCTACCACAGCATCACTGGGGGGAAAAAAAAGCATGCATGGTTCAACACACCTCTGAAGGAAGAGACATGTGGAGAAACACTATTTGAAGGAATGAAAAAAAATAAAGAGCCACAAGGTCATCTATACTGATTCCAGGCTGAGCCTTGTAGATTAATTAGGGGGGAAAAAATAGGTATTGACAGCTCAATGTTGACTCTAAGCTGGTTATTAGAACAAAGCAGGCTGAGCCTGATCTTTAGAAGAAATAGCTTCTGATAGGGTCCTGGTGCTACGTTTCTTAGGTAATTGGACTCCAGCCAAACCATCTGGCTCTTCTGCATTTCACTGTAACAAAGAGGACTTCACAAAGCCTGGAAGAAAATCCTGTACACAAGATCTGCAAGAATCACGCTCAGAAATGTGACATTCTGGGAGCTATTTGATATATATATTAGAAGGGTTTAGAGTTAGAGAAAAGAAGGTAGGAAAAGAAAACTAAAAAATCATGACAGAAGTGCTTCTGTCAGAGAAAGAAGCAGGGCAGCCTCTGCACTGCAGCACTGGGGGGTTCTGCATTATTTGATGCTGTGGAGGAAACAAGCATCTTCCCACTGAAAGAGAGAGCTGCTTCTGCCAGGGCAGAAGGGAACAGCAGTCTCAGGGCCACTGTCCTCAAGACAGTGTCTTGGCTCATCCCAGAAGAGCCTGGCCTGCCTGCCTTCCTTCCACCAAAACTGAGGAAGAGCTACTGAAGCACAAACACTACGTTACCCTCTGATGTAGAAATGCCCAAGCGAAACGCTCCCAACCCAAATCACAGCTTGCTCATCTCCAGGTCATTCAGCCACCAGGGAAAGCCATGGGTCCTTCTCAAAGCCCCTGCACCTCCTTCCACTTAGTCCACAGTTTCTATCTCAGCAACATTGGATTCACTGGGGGGAGCAGGAATGTAACCCCATCCTCAGCATCTACTCGCTTGTAGCAGGGGCAGCACACACAGACTCGGAGCCTTCCAGGACAAACATGTGTTGAGCTGACAACCTCAGAATATTTGGCAAGGAAAAGGGATAATGAGGGTTCTCAGCAGATGCTCCTAATCCCCTCTCCAAGGCAGGTGGGAGCTTACTGACAAACTCCTTGCATTGGGCAGGGTGTCAGCAGGGTTTCTCCCTAGCTCTGGCCAGCCAAGAGCTCGGTCATTTCCTGCACAGCTAAGTGGGTTTCCTCTTCATCAGCAGAGAGAGTATCCTCATTTCTCCCTCAAAGCTCATCTCTTCATTCAGGCTCCTACCTGCACTGGCTTTGTGGCAGCTGTTCCCATGCCACAAGCAACCCGAATGGTTGAAGTCACCCCTGATGGCCACTGTGCAAGGCAAGAAGCCCTGTTCCCAAAAGAGCCCCCAAGACAGAGGCTGCAGGACAAAGTTTGGGTGCTTTGAGGGAGCCAGAGTTTGTCCTGAAGGCGAAGGAGCAGAGCCTGATCCAGGAGAGTCAGAGATCTCCCAGTCGTGCGGGTGTGTGAGCATTTCAAAGAGCAAATATAACCAGTCACAGCACTGTGAAACACCACCTTTCACCCCCAGGAGTTCTCCTTGGAGAACTGTTCTCAGCAGCTTGGGACCCTTTCATTGAGCTACAGACTCCCAGCCAATGACCCTTCACTACAGGGTTCCTCAGGCGGCTCCACACCAGCACTGCCCAGACAGAGCTGTGGAAACACACCTCACCACCTCTCCTCTCTCCCTAGTGTCCCACTTGGTTTGGATCTCTGCAACACAACTGCTCTGCTGCTTGCTTTTGCTATGAGCTCTGCCAGGAACTGAGCTGCTCCCACCTCACCTGGGGTGAAGATCAGAACCCAAAAGCAAAACATGTCTTCCCTGTCCAGAATTCTTTTTCTCTGGAAGAGGGAGCCCAAAGGTGCTGGGAGCCAATGATTCAACTTTTTATCTTGCCCTTTTGCAGCTTTGGCTGCCCTACACTGACATTGTCTTCAAGTAAAAGACACGTATGGAGATCACAAATCTTTAGCCTGCAGGTAAATTCAAATGCACAGACTGAAGCAATCTAATGGCTCATTGGTGCCAAAGGGAGCTGGTCCCCTCACACTCCCCAGTTTATCCTCTCTGCCATGGCTCTGGGGCTCAGCAGGCCCTGCACTGAGCCCACTTGCTCCCCAAACACAGCAAACCCATTCCTGAGGGGTTATCAAGGTGCATCTTCACAGCACAAGGTCTGCCAAGAACCAGGACCCACACAGGGAGGAGATGGGAAGACACAGCTGGAAGTGGGGAGAGGATGTAATAGTTTGCTGCTGCCAGGAGGAGGAAGTGGGCTCAGCTGTGGCATCTCAGCTTCACCCTCACAACTCTGCCCACAAGGCTGAGAGAAAGCAGGAGACAGTGACCAGGGCTGGGCCTGCACCCTGCCTGGTTAAGAGGTACAGAGCTTCCAGTGGGCCCTGAAACCTCCCTTTGCTCCCTCCCATCAAGCTTCTCTGAGAAACAGGGGGAGAAGTTGCATTTTGCATCCTAAGTGCTGCTCCTGCCGATGCCAGTGCAGGGATTTCCAAAGCCACCCAGGAAATGCACGTGTCCAGTTCCCAATGGGAGTAAAGCACCACAAGTCCCTGTGGCTGCTCCACCACCGCAGCCCCACAGGAAACAGCAGCTGCCTGAAGATTAGTTTAATGCTCTAAATACTTCCAAACACTGAACATCAACTGATCCACCATCAGAGCAGCAACTCACAGCAAACTGTAGAATGCATTAGGGTGGAAGGTGCCTTTGAAGGTCACCTAGTCCCACCCCCTGCAGTGAGCAGGGACACCTTCACTAGAGCAGGTTGCTCAGAGCCCCATCAAGCCTGACCTTGGATATTTCCAGGGATAGGGCCTCCACCACCTCTCTGGGCATCCTGTGCCGGTGATCCACCACCCTCATATTGAAGAGCTTTTCCCTGATATCCAACCTGAATCTCCCCTTTTCCAGTTTAAAACCATCACCCCTCATCCTATTGCTCCGTGCCCTTGGGAACAGTTCTTCCCAGCTTCCCTACAGGCACCTCTCAGGGACTATAAGGTCCCCCCAGAGCCTTCTCTTCTCCAGGCTGAACCAGCCCAACTCTCAGCCTGGCTTCACAGCAGAGCTGCTCCAGCCCTTGGGTCATTTTTGTGGCCTCCTCTGGACACACTCCAAGAGGTCCCTGGGCTCCAGACCTGGACACAGCACTCCAGGTGAGGTCCTCCCAGAGCAGAGCAGAGGGGACAATCCCCTCTCTCATCTGCTGCCCACACTCCTGGGGATGCAGCCTGGGATGGGGTTGGCCTTCTGGGCTGCAGATGCACGTTGGTGGCTCCTGTCCAGCTTCTCACTCATGAGTGGCCCCAAGTCCTTTCCCTCAGGGCTGATTCCCAGCACATCATCTCCTGACTGTGTGGATAACGGGGGTTGTCCCGACCCAGGGACAGGGCCCTGAGCTGGGCTTTCCTGAACTTCATGAGGTTCCCCCAGGGCCCACCTCTCCAGCCTGGCATCCCATCCCTCTGGCACTGAAGCCCATTCTTTCTGTGTTGAAGGGGTGTTCAGAGCAAAGACTTTTTTAATGGATGCAGCAGCAGCTCCTAAGAGCGACTCTGAGAACTACCAGTGGTACCACCAATTCCTCTGGGGGCAGGACGGATTCTCATGGGACGGACAACAAAGAAGCAGCTCACCTGGATGCTCTGTAAGGAGGGGATCACAGAGTCACAGAACCACCAAATCACAGGGTTAGAAAAGCCCTTTAAGACCATCAAGTCCAACCATCCCTGTCCTGTGCTGACCCACATCCCTGAGCACCTCATCTTTTAATGTCTTTTTTAAACACACCCAGGGAAGGTGACTCAGCCCCTCCCTGGGCAGCCTGTGCCACAGCCCCACAACTCTGCCAGGGAAGAACTTTTCCCTCCCCAGCTGCTCTGACCCTGCCCTGGCACAGCTTGAGCCCATTGCCCCTTGTCCCATCTCCTGTCCCCTGGCTGAAGAGACCATCGCCCACCTCTCTGCACCCTCCTGGCAGGGCAGTGGAGGTGGGGAGAAGGTCTCCTCTCAGCCTCCTCTTCTCCAGGCTCAACACCCCCAGCTCCCTCAGCTGCTCCTCAGAGGATTTGCCCTCCAGCCCCTTCCCCAGCCTGGTTTCCCTTCTCTGGACTTGCTCCAGGACCTCCATGTCCTTCTTATGGTGAGAAGGGATGGGGATCTTGACACAGGTCTAGACAGTTACCTTCCACTGAGAGGAAGCAGCTATTTAATCCCAGTCAATTATTCTCAAACAACCATAATTAAGCTCTTTTTCAGCAGTGATTAAAGGATGAGAGAGACCAACGACACATAACCAGCTCCTGAGCTCCACCAAAAATATAGCATACAGACACTGACTGGAGAAAACTGTTTCTACAGATACTTCATACTGGCTTTTAGAATTATTTTTGTCCTCAAGGGTACAACCATCCCAAAACTGCTCAGGCTGTCTGTTTTGGAAGAGGTGGGTCTCAGTGGCAGCACGCTGCACCTTCACCCTTGTATCCCTCAATGTCAGGAAGTAACTCCCCATAGAAACAGCTTATTCCTTACGTGTTTCTAATGATAGAAACAAGTTATGTCACCGTTCCACCGAATGAAATACTGTGTACACCTGAAAAAACACACACAGACAGACATAAAGCTCAAAGGACAAAGCATTCCACAGTCCATCAATCAATCAGGATCAGTTTCTCCCCTGTTGGCTGACTATACCCCACATCTGGGCACCCCAGTATCCAAGGGCAGCTGCTCTGAAGGAAGAGCAGCCCTTGGACACATCAGCAACTGCCCTCCCTGCTTCTTGTGGGGCCAATCTCAAAGCCTCTGCTGTGAAGGGCTTCTTCAGGGCAAGAAAGATCAATAGAAAAGGGGATGAGGAAGTGGTGAAGGAAGCACCCCGTTAGGCAATACCCCCATGGCTGTCAGCAGGCAAGGGACTGCTTGCTCTGACCTTCTGTGTGAGCCCAGCCATGGGAACCCACAGGCCTGGGTTCCTTTGTTACAAAGGTCCCACTTCACCTTTTGGAAAACTATCTGCAGAGCATCTCTGCAGCCAGGGTAATTCCCCCCCCTGGGATGTACAGGATCAACTGGCACACAAAAAGCAGCTGGCTTTCATGGCAGCTGGGATGAGGAGGGTCTGACAGCCAGAGTGCTGGGAGGCTGTGAGCTGAGGAGCCCAGCAGATGAAGCCAGAATGGAAGAGGCTCGAGGCAGACTCTGCTGCTGCTCTCCTGGACACCAGCCCACAGGGGTGTCTGCTTCTCCCAGCCTCAAAAAGGAAGCACACGGGCTGAAGTGTAAGAACACACCAGGAAAGGCAGCATGAGAAGCAAAAGCAGCTCTGGGGATGGTTCCCTACCAGGTTCACCCTTGTGTGACTGAGTAAACCAAGTTTGTGCTTCATCACCAGGGCAGAAGCAAGTATTCCTGAGCCTTGTGTCCCTCCTGGGCCTGCTCACCACGGTCCTACCAGGGCATAGCCAGCAGGTCCTGGCAACAGGACACAGCACCAAGCCATTTCAATTCAGTTCAGTTCCCTACTCCTAACACAGCAAGAGTCCCAGCTTCTCCCTCTGGCAGGGGTTCGGGGACCCTGGCAAGCATCTGGGGAAGCCACACTGAGCTTGGGTTGGGCATCTCAAAATTCAAGGTGGCAAATGTGGCTATGCCAGGATGGATGTCTGCCCACATGAGTCACCTCTCTAATAATCTCTCATTTTTCAGATCCAAATCCTCTTGTGTTTCTCACAAGCCAGCCATTATCTTCATTTCCTTACGTAAATTACAGGCAGGAGCTACAACCAGCACCCGGCTGCAGTTACACCGAGCGCTGCTCCCACGCCAGGCAGGAGAGATTCCCATCGCTGGGAACATCTGCTGCTGCTGCAGGGAGCTGCAGAGATGTCTCTCACCACTTCTGTGCTGGAATCTTCAGAGCAGGGAAAAGGCAGGGGTTGCACAGAGAGCAAGGCTGGGTGGGAAGTGGTCCTTGCTCACGGAGCCGGCAGGATACTGCTGTTGGCAGGCAACTATGGCCTTAACTCTGCTCCTTTAACTCCAAGATGGGATTTTAGTGCTGAGCCCAATCTGGAAGCAACAAAACAGCAGCCACAGAGCCCCTGGCCAGAGCCACCTGCAGCACTTCAGCAGGAGCAAGGGGCAGCCCCTCAGTGGGCTCAGCTGCCCCAGCAAGAGCAGCTCTGGACCTTCCCTCACTTCACACACCTATTCCTCTGAGCTCAGGCCTAGGTCCAGGCCATGGGCAAAGCTTTCAGGCCCCTCTTCCATCTCTTCTTGGGTGGCCTTGCACAGTAACACAAGCTCCACAGCTGCATGTGAACCCTGCAGAGTCACGTTGGCTGCTCTCCGACCCGCTGAGCTCTGCGTGCCGCTGCGCCCACCGCGCTGCACCGCAGCAGAGAGACCAGCTCTGGGCAGACACAAACCCAGCCCACCTTTCTCTGAGTGGGGGCTGGCAACCAGCTGGGAGCAACCCGGCTGCTGGGAACCCCCCCACCAGACCGTCCCCAGAACCAGGCTGCTGGGAGCCCCCCCCACCAGACTGTCCCCAGAACCAGGCTGCTGGGAGCCCCCCCCACCAGACTGTCCCCAGAACCAGGCTGCTGGGAGCCCCCCCCACCAGACTGTCCCCAGAAACAGGCTGCTGGGAGCCACCCTCCACCAGACTGTCCCCAGAACCAGGCTGCTAGGAGCCCCCCCACCAGACTGTCCCCAGAACCAGGCTGCTGGGAGCCCCCCCCACCAGACTGTCCCCAGAACCAGGTTGCTGGGAGCCCCCCCACCAGACTGTCCCCAGAACCAGGCTGCTGGGAGCCCCCCCACCAGACTGTCCCCAGAACTTCTTGGATGCACCAGAGACAGACATGCAAAGGAACACCCTCTCACCCCGTAACTCAAAGAATGCTCCAAAATTCTTTTGTTAAACACTGAATGGGGAAAGAAAAAGAAAAAAAGAAGGTTTTGAAATGCTTCTTTTGATACTTTTGAACTCATGAATCACCAGCAATACTTTGGGGTATTTATTTAAACAAAGGTTTTTATTTAACGATAGGATGGAGGGGTGGGATCTGCAAGTTCTTGTTTGGTTGCTGTTGCATGAGGCTTATGGGAGGAAATTTGAGTTTTATCCAGATTCAGGAAAAAGAGGTAGAGGGAAAGAGACACCAACTCCTGAAGTTTACCACAGACCAAAGCCACTATCCCTGAGCACCTCTCCTCACCACTGCCATTGCTTCTATTTCCCCATCAAAACCGTCAGGTATCAAGCAAGCTCAAGGCTGTGGAAGGCCTGGACTGAAGGAGGGAGAAGAAAACAAAGAGGAAAAACCCCACATGCTGAAGGTTGCAAGCAACAAAACCCCCATGGGAACAGGATCTGGAAAATTCAGCCTCAGGCTGGCCAAGAGCTTTCCCCACGTGTAACGCTGCTGGAGCGGCTGAGCCAGTAAACAACATACCGAGCTGATGCGCACTGTGTGACACAGACCTGCGAGGAGAAAACCCTCCCAGCCCTCACCCCAAGGGACACAGTCGTTTTTGGTCCTGCCACTGCCAGCTGTGTTGAGAGGAGATGCCAGGTTACAGCCTGTGGGCCTGGGAGAGGAGAGGGACAAGCCACCCCTTCCTGTCGTGACACTGTGCATGAAGATCGGCGGAGCACGTGGCTTCTTCCCTTCGCAGCCTGATATTGAGCCTGGAGCCACTGAAAAGACTCTGTCAGAGTGGACAGGGAGGCTCACCTGCCTGCCACAGGCTTTGTTTTCATGCAAAAAAAACCCCCAAAACCTCTTCCCATAGAGCATAGACCATCTTCCCATAGACCATCTTCCCCTGGTTGATTTTGGATGTCGTGGTGGAAATAAAGGCTAGAAATCAGCTCTCTGCCTGAGGGGTGTGGTGAACAGCTACGTCAGGTCTCCAGGCAGGTACATCTGCTCCAAACATAACCAGCTCCAGATCTACTGCTCTCAGTCCAGGGATTTTAGGACAGTGTATGGAAATTCAAGCCAATTCATGAAAATCAAAGCCACTCTGCCTGCAGAAGGAACCGAGTTCTCTGTGATGAGCCGAGTGATGTTCTCAGGGGGGGAATAAGCAAAGGACATGGCTTTGGCACTTGTCATTTCCCTGTGGTGCTTATAAACCCAGTTGGCTGGCTGCATGCATGCCAGCTGGCTCTCTTGAGGCAAAGGGGTGGGATCTTGTCAGAAATACCAGTTGGGAACACAGATTTAGCTCCAGAGGAGCAAGCAAGCGTTTGGGCCGGGCTGCCTCTCCTCCTGGAGCAGTTTCAGCCAATCCCCCAAAGCCAGTAGGAAGTGTCAGAGTCCAGCCCAGAGGAGAAAGCAAACATTTGAGTAAAGCAATCCCAGGAATTGAGGCAAAAGGACAGCAGGGCTGGTATTAAAGCAGGGCAGGAAACAATGCTATCATCCAAGGAGAATGTGGTATTTTGCAATGTTTTCCTGTCCAAGATCGGTGCAAAAAGTCTTAGTAAGAGTTTTTGGCAAACCAAGTTAAAAAACCAGACCAAAAATATTCTTAAGCATTTGATCCAAGCCTCCCTTCCTAGCTTGCTCTTAAAAGGACAGGAGAGCCCCTTTAACTCACAATTTTTCAGTTTTTCTCAGGGTTAAACAATACAACCAACCAACCAAAAGCACAAGCCAGTAGTGACTCCCACAGGCATCTCCCTGCCCAGCCCATGGATTCCACCTGCATCCACCGGGCTCAGCTTCTCCTGACCAGGGACACCCCACCTAAGGGCAGTGCCTGTCCTCCCCTCCCTCTGCTTGGCGAAGGGGATGAGCGTGTAGACAACCACTCACATGAGAAACAAGCAGGTTTCTGCTGAAAGGAGGCCAGGCAGCACGATCTGAGAACCCCTCAGCAGCTGCCCATCCATAGCCTGGCTGCTGTGCCCCCACCCACAGCCCCCCCGCTATGGTGATCGAGTGCCCACGGGACCAACCCAGCAATGCAACAAATTCACAGCCACAACAAGAAGGTGAAATATGGGATCTGGAAAAGAAAGGCCCCCACAAGATGCAATGTCTGATCCTGACATTAAGCATCTCCTTTGCTCTTACCTGTCTCTAAGCCCTGTTTTCCTGCAAGGTTCTGGAACAGCCACTGTAGTTCCCCTGCCTTTCCCACCCCCCCGACAGACTCAGGTTGGTGCTGTATGTGTGGCTCTGGCTCAAGACCTCTTGGTAAGGGGCTATCTGTGTTTCAGTTCAGAGAGAAAACGACCCCACAAACATGGGAAGCATCAACACTCCCACACTGCACTTCTGCTCCTCATGCACAAGCCCCACAGGGCTGGAGCTCTGTACCATAGTGACTTCATAAAGAAAACACATTTCTCTGCACCACAGCCCCAGATACAACTGAAACCTGTTCACCCTAAAGAAAAGCCAAAGTAAGGAAAGTAAATTAAAAGCTGGTGGTTGCTGAGGGCCCCAGCTCAGGGCTGCTGAGTCCCCACAAGCTGCAGCAGTTGGAACAGAAATGAGAAGATGAGAGCATCTGACCCAGAAATGCATTTTACTCTTTCTTGCACACAGTCCAGAATTTGCAAAGGAAATGCCAAGCTGCAGAGAGGCTGATCTTGTCCTAGTCCTGCTCCAGCAAAGCTGTGAGCAGGCTGAAAGATGCACCAGCATCAGCAGAGCAGGAAGGGGCACAGGTGCTTCAGAGGCTGGGCTCAGAAAAGCCCACACCAAAGCACACACTGGACCAGGGCTCCTGACCTCCTCTCCACAAGCCACAGCTGCCAGGACAGCCCTTTCCAAGTGAGATTCCCACCCTATCTGTTTTGACAACATAGCCTGCACCCTTGGAACGAAGGGGGGGGGGGAAGCAGGAAGCTCAAAGCTCTGCAAGTCAATAATACTGTGTTAGTTCCTTCCATCTGCCCCCCAGCAGTGACTCAGGGGGACACAAGCCCCCTCTCCAGACCCACCAGCTCTTCCTGGCTGACTGGGGCTGAGCAGCGGCTGTTGGGAGCCTTCATGGGCTGTTCGTTCCGCCTGAAGGGGCTGCGGCTCCTCATTCACAAACCAGCCTCTGCTCCTTCCATCAGAGGGCGAGGAAGGGGGAGGGATGGAGGAGGGTCTTGCTGTGCTGCTGTCATCCCTTTCATGCTCAGCTCGGTGCCTTCTGCATCAATGGAGAGCACGGGGATCCTGGGGCTTTGTTCTCTTCTGCAGGAGGGGAGCGGGGAGGGGGCTTTTCCTGCTGAAATAGCAGGTAGCAGGGATAACCCTGAGCACACACAGTCACCCAAACCCCTCTGCCAGGGCCAGAGAAAGATGCACCATGCTGCTTTTGGTGAAAGAAAAGCACTTTGGGGGAGCAAGGGAGAGGAGAGAGCCAGATCTCCTGAACACCTCTGAATAAGGTGGAGCAGAGGGAGATTTCTATACTGGAGAAAACTGCCTTGCTCTGCTATTACTGGGATGCAGACAGAGGAGCTGGAAAGGCTGTTCACACAGTCTGACAGTGAAAGACTCAGTGAGATGATGTGTCTTGGAAATGGAAGGGCTCCCACACAGTCATGGCCCTTCCCACTCCAGAGGCACTGCAAGCAAGCACTGTCCTGCTTCCTCCAGAGCTCTCCGGTCCCTTCCCAATGGTATGGTGGGGAAAGACCTGGGCAGCCCTGGCTTGCATTACCAGTTGGGGATGCCCTACTGGAAGCATCTTAAAATGTTCAAATTTATGTTGATTACCCATTTTAAATTAAAAATAAGGTAAAATAAAACGTCAACAAGGTAAGTCCCACTCAATGGAACCAACTCAAGCATTCAGAAATCACTCCAAATAACTCCTGGTTTCCATAGGGTTTGACCTTGTTTCACTGATACCAAGCTCCTTGCCTGGACATGGGCTCAAGCAAATCTAGAGGACCTTTTGCACCTCATGAGACATCACACCCTGCCCTGGGCACACATCTCTCACTTCCAGGGGTGGGTGGGTGCAGATACATAGTCCCAGCTGTATGTTTCCTACATGTATTTGGCACAGCTGTGGCTCCTGAGTGAATAACCCTGCTCTGTTCTTCGTTAGGGCTTTTGTTAATGCACTGTTGGTGACTTTGCACCAGGGGTACCCACTGTGCTCAGCACCACGCTGGGCAACGGCTGGCTCTGAAAAGGAGCTCCTGCTCCTTCAGCCTGGGCAAGGGATGCCTGCATGTTTTGGCTGCTGCTTTCCTCTGACCCACACCTCCCTCTTACCCTGCTCCATCTGTCTCTCTAATTCAGAGCTTGCATTTCATCTGGCCTGGCACTGCCTTTGCCAGGCACTGCAGGTGTTCAGATGTGGCTATTGGGCTGGACAGAGCTTCCCAACAGCACGACAGGGACAGAGTCGCTCCCCACCATTCCCAGCCCTGCACTCACTCTTGAGAGCCCCTTGAAGCATCTTTTCCAGGCCCCAGGGTGAGTCAGGACTGCCTGGAGCTTGCAAAAAACCACCAAAACCCCCTTGGGGTCCTACCACCTGGTTCAGAAAGCCTTGCTCACAGTGCCCTGGGCATGGACTGCACAGGACAGAACAAGGGCTTTGTGCAAGGGCTCCTGCACAGACCAGGCTACCTGGGCAACCTCTCCAATCCACCTGAGAAACACGATGTGAGGTGCAAGAAGCTGGGCAGCACACAGGGAGGGAGAAAGGGAGAGGGAGAGGGAGAGGGAGAGGGAGAGGGAGAGGGAGAGGGAGAGGGAGAGGGAGAGGGAGAGGGAGAGGGAGAGGGAGAGGGAGAGGGAGAGGGAGAGGGAGAGGGAGAGGGAGAGGGAGGGGGGAAGGGAAGGGAAGGGAAGGGAAGGGAAGGGAAGGGAAGGGAAGGGAAGGGAAGGGAAGGGAAGGGAAGGGAAGGGAAGGGAAGGGAAGGGAAGGGAAGGGAAGGGAAGGGAAGGGAAGGGAAGGGAAGGGAAGGGAAGGGAAGGGAAGGGAAGGGAAGGGAAGGGAAGGGAAGGGAAGGGAAGGGAAGGGAAGGGAAGGGAAGGGAAGGGAAGGGGGAAGGGGGAAGGGGGAAGGGGGAAGGGGGAAGGGGAAGGGGGAAGGGGGAAGGGGGAAGGGGGAAGGGGGAAGGGGGAAGGGGGAAGGGGGAAGGGGGAAGGGGGAAGGGGGAAGGGGGAAGGGGGAAGGGGGAAGGGGGAAGGGGGAAGGGGGAAGGGGGAAGGGGGAGAGGAAGGAGGAAGGGGAGGGGGGAAGGGGAGAGGGGGAAAGGGAAAGGGAAAGGGAAAGGGAAAGGGAAAGGGAAAGGGAAAGGGAAAGGGAAAGGGAAAGGGAAAGGGAAAGGGAAAGGGAAAGGGAAAGGGAAAGGTGCTTGGCCAAGGCTGCACACCAGGGACAGATAAAAGCCCCCCTGCTCCCAACCTCCAAGTTGGTGTCCTCTCCACCAGAACAAGTCATGGGCTCGCCCATTCTTTCAGCAGAAAACAGGCCAGTAAACCTGTGCAGGCTGCCTGTGCATCCCTGCAGACCCCACAGCAGCGTTCTGAGCTGTCAAACAATTCAGAAGAGGAATTTGAAACCATCTCCAACCTACAGTGCACCAGCCACAGCCTCGTCTCGGGCTGAGCATCAGAGGGGATTATTGTCCTGAGGGTGCAAACTCAGAGATGAAGCTGCTGCACCTCATTAAACAGAGGGAGAAACAGCCCCAGAGGCTCCAATGGAGCCTGATGCTTTCTGGCTCTGGGAGCACTTGTTCCAGGAGCAGGAGAGGCTCCAGAGTGTTCTGGGAAAGGAAAGGACGTGGTCATGGGCTGCAGCCTCTGTGACACAAGCCAATTGATGATGGGGAACACGGGCAAGAAGGGGTCGGGTGTCTTTTCCTTACAGGCAGCTCGTTGGGCTGCTTGAGATCAGAGCGAATCCCAACTGCCCGGGACGGGGTCACACGTCCTTCAGTGAGAGGGCCTGACCTGTACTGGGTGCCTTTCACAGAATCCCAGAATCAAAGAATTGTAGGGGCTGGAAGGGACCCCCAGAGCCCATGGGGTCCAACCCCCTGCCAAAGCAGCTCCCCAGCTCAGATTGCACAGGGCGGCGTCCAGACGGGGCTGGAATCTCTCCAGAGATGGAGACTCCACACCCCCTGGGCAGCCTGTCCCAGGGCTCCCTCACCCTCACTGGGGAAAAGTTCTTCCCCATGGTGCTGTGGAACTTCCTCTGCTCCAACTTGCAGCCATTGCCCCTTGTCCTGTCCCCACAGACACTGAAAAGGGGCTGCCCATTCCCCCTGCATCCCATCCTTCAGATATTGATAAACATTCATAAGGTCCCCCCTTAGTCTTCTTCTCTCCAGGCTGAACAGCCCCAGCTCACTCAGCCTTTCCTCACAGGGGAGATGCTCCAGGCCCTTCATCATCTCTGTAGCCTCCTCTGGACTCTCTCCAGGAGATCCCTGTCTATGTTATCCCAGGGAGCCCAGAACTGGACACAACACTCCAGGTGGGGCCTGACCAGGGCAGGGCAGAGGGGGAGGATCCCCTCCTTTTGGGTGTTCAATTTCAGTACCAGACACAGGCCTCTGGGGTGCACATTAATTAGCACTGTGCTTTGTAGGGCTCTCAAATGTTTTTACAGAGCAAGTTTGAGAGGAGAGGTGTGTCAGTTACAGCCCTATTTGTTGGGATGCCTCCCTTTCCCATTAGAGTTCAGCAACCAGTGCAGCCCTTCCCAGTGTGCCCACTGGGCACCACCACTGCTGCAGCTCCAGCCCCAGTCCCACAGCAGCATCACCGGGCAGCACCGTGCAAACCAGCGTGTTCCCCAGCTGCCACAACACACTGTTGTGCTTCAGCACCTTGTGTGTGTCCCACTCACCTCACCCCAGCCCTTCCTTCCACCCTGTGTGGCATCAGGGGTGCTCAGTGGCAGCATGAACACACGCAGAGACTGGTCCCCATCTCTATCACAGCAGCTCTCCAGCACAGTGCCTGCACAGGGAGCAAAAGGAAGCAGGACCAGCTCCTCTGCACCAGGGCCTTCTCTTCCCTGAGGGAAGCAGAGGAAGGTGCTAGAAACCCAGGCCATTTTTCTGCCCTCCTGAAAAATCTGCCACCCTCAGAGCAAGCCTGCTAAGGATGACCAGGCGTGTTGTGTTCCCTCTCAACGTTCTCCTGCAGCTGCCAGGTAGATTTGCTCTGCTTCTGTTCCACCCAGAGGTACAAACCAAACAAAGGAGAAGGCAACAGCTTCTTCTGCAGCCATGTCTAACAGTATTATCAACCAGGCAGTTGGCCCCACTGTGACTGGACTGAAGACCTCCACAAATCACTTCCCACGAGCATCTCTCCACTTCTGTGACGTTCCAGAGCCAAAAGCAAGTCAACATTAAAATACAAACCAGTCTCCACAGAGTTTTAATTTATTCTGACTACAGTCATTAGTGAGGACTTTTCCAGAAGTTCTCCTGGGCTTTGTTTTGACCCTCAGGATTCAACCCCAGAGGAGTCAAAGGAATCCTGGCACAGTCTTGCAGTCAAACCAGGCTCCTGAAAGAAGATGAGTAACTTGATTTACTCTAAAACCTGTTCCATCTCCAGGTAACTGGAAGCCATGTCCTCCACTGAAGTGTCTCAAGGCCAGAACTTGCTTCAAAGGTATCTGGGAGCCTGTTAAGGTCAGGACTTTGGGAACCATAGAATGGTCTGGGTTGGAAGGGACCCCAAGGATCATAGAGCTCCAACCCCCCTGCCACAGGCAGGGACACCAACCTCCAGGCCTGGAGCTCCACAAGGTTGCCCAGGGCCCCATCCAACCTGGCCTTGAACACCCCCAGGGATGGGGCACCCACCCCCTCTCTGGGCAGCCTGTTCCAGCCCCTCACCACTCTCTCTGGAAAGAACTTCCCCCTAATATCTAATCTAAACCTTCTCTCCTTCAGCTTTAATCCATCCCCCTTGTCCTGCCATTATCCACCCTTTTAACAAGCTGATTCCCCTCCTGTTCCTCTGCTCCCTTCAGGGACTGGGAGGCTGCAATGAGGTCCCCCCACAGCCTTCTCTTCTCCAGGCTGAACCAGCCCAGCTCCCTCAGCCTCTCTCCGTAGGGGAGCTGCTCCAGCCCTCTGATCACCTTCGTGCTTTCATCCTGCAAGTATAAACCCAGGAGCCTGAAAGCCCAGCTAGATGGAACTGAGCAGTTTTCTTCCCAACTTTTATTTGGTCCAAGCAAATGTGTGGCCACCAGCCCCAGGGAAAGCTCAAGGCTACACTCTGGAAACCTTACTGCAGTGTTAGAGGCAGAGGAACAGCACAGTGCTCTAGATTTCTCCAGATGGGGATGATGCAGCCCCATAACCTGCCAGAGAGGCTTTATCTTTGCAAAGGGAAGCATCCTGTTTACCTGGGGGGAAAATGATCTCATCCACCTACCCACTTCTTAGCAGCTTTCGTCATGGTTAGAAATCCAGTGGTATCTCTGGGATGGCAGCCTTGTTATGGCTGGATTCATGCTAAGCTGGCATTAATATCAGTTCCTTTATCTCCAGTGCTGAGAAAGGCTCCAAGCATTAACAGCTTCAGTAATGATTCATGGCTTTAAATTCCTAAACCTTTTGAGAACAGGAAATTAAAGCCAAGATGAACAATACCCACAGATTAAATATATTTAAGCTGCTGTTTCTTGTTGAGGAGCTCAGAGAACTGCTCAGTGGTGCTTTTCATGTGGCTACTCCATGTGGAAACGATGGCAGCTCGTGTCTGAAGTCAAAATGGCAAACTAAAGGGGGGTGCAGGAAGGCATTCCATTGTTTTCCTTGGGCCTTCTGGACTCCAGCAGAGCTCCTTCAGGCAGGAGCTTCTCACTAGCCTCCTCAGCACCAGATTAAAGCAACTAAAGGACTGCCCCACATGTTATGGGAGGGCACAAGACAGGAGGGAGGGAAACCACACTTCTGTGGGCAAGTTCTTCCAGAAGGAAGACTCTGGAAACATTTGCAGTTGACTTTTGCTCAGGACAGGCAGCAGCAGACCAAAAGCTGGTCTCCAGCACATGCCACTGCAGCAGCTGCTCCCTGGGAGACAAAACCAGGAAAAGCACACAGCTCCCAGCATCTCCCTCCTCCTTTCTGGGGCCAAGGCATCCTTTTCTGCACTTCATCCATGACCATGCCATTTCAGGAATCAGAGAATCATCACAAGGTTGGAAAAGACCCTGAAGACCATCAAGTCCAACCATTCCCATCCTGTGCTGACCCACAACCCTGAGCACCTCATCTCCCCCTCTGTTAAACACACCCAGGGAAGGGGACTCAGCCCCTCCCTGAGCAGCCTGTTCCACAGCCCCACAACTCTGCCAAGGAAGAACTTTTCCCTCCCATCTGCTCTGACCCTGCCCTGGCACAGCTTGAGCCCATTGCCCCTTGTCCCATCTCCTGTCCCCTGACTGAAGAGACCATCGCCCACCTCTCTGCACCCTCCTGGCAGGGCAGTGGAGGTGGGGAGAAGGTCTCCCCTCAGCCTCCTCTTCTCCAGGCTCAACACCCCCAGCTCCCTCAGCTGTTCCTCAGAGGATTCCTCATACCATTCCCTGCAGCCTGGGTTCAGTACCCTGGCTTCTAGGTCCCTGCTCCTACGCTCTCTCCAGGCTGCCTGTTGACAACTCTTGCACAGAGCCAAGGATCTCAGCTCTTTGTTTTTTCCTGCTTCATGAGCTAAACAAACAATGACACCATATAAAATACCACCCGGCTCGTCTGTCTGGGAGACACAAACCCACTGCAGAACTCTCCTGGAGACAATTTTAGAAACAGGCTGTGCCTCTGCCAAACACACGTGCTTGGCTCAGCGCGGCGGCTGAGCGCTCAGCTCTGGCTCATGGAGAGTCAGCAGCGTGCTGAGCTGAGCCCAGCCCAGCTCTGGCAAGGAGCTTGGGAGGACAGAGCACAGTCATCACCACAGCTCAGTCCCCTGGTAAGGCTTTCAATGAAAAGGCTGTTGATGACCAGAATCATAGAATGGCATGGGTTGGAAGGGACCCCAAGGGTCACAGAGCTCCAACCCCCCTGCCACAGGCAGGGCCACCAACCTCCAGCCCTGGAGCTACACAAGGTTGCCCAGGGCCCCATCCAACCTGGCCTTGAACACCCCCAGGGATGGGGCACCCACCCCCTCTCTGGGCAGCCTGTTCCAGCCCCTCACCACTCTCTCTGGAAAGAACTTCCTCCTAATATCCAATTTAAACCTTCCCTCCTTTAGTTTTAATCCATCCCCCTTGTCCTGCCATTCTCTACCCTTTTAACAAGCTGATTCCCCTCCTGTTTCTCTGCTCCCTTCAGGGACTGGGAGGCTGCAATGAGGTCCCCCCACAGCCTTCTCTTCTCCAGGCTGAACCAGCCCAGCTCCCTCAGCCTCTCTCCGTAGGGGAGCTGCTCCAGCCCTCTGATCATCTCCGTGGCTCCTCTGACCCCTCTCCAACAGTCCCACATCTTTCTTGTCCTGGGGCCCCAGCTCTGGACACAGGACTCCAGCTGGGGCCTCTGGAGGGCAGAGCAGAGAGGGACAATCCCCTCCCTGTCCCTGCTGCCACCCCTCTGCTGATGGAGCCCAGGATCCCATTGCCCTTCTGAGCTGCAAGAGCACACAAGAATATCAGCACCAAATAATTCTCTGGGGATAAATTTGAGTTACAGATGTTAACTGAGGCCTGAACTCTTTACAGAGGGCGTAGGGGCATCTACAGCAAACGCCACAGAGCTCCTTGTCTGGGTGGGAGACAGCTTTCCCTGCAGCTCTCAGAACCAGGTGTTTACAGCAGAGCTGCCAATGGGGGAACAACCCTGCAGCAAAGCACAGGGAGAGAGGCATATTGGTGGGGAGAGCTGCCTTCCCCACACACCCCATCAGCCACCCAGCCAAAGGGCAGCCCCTGTGCTCAGCCACTGAAGGTTTCTGGCTCCAGGACCCACGGGAATCCTGGGCAGATGAAGGCAGCGCCTGGAGCCTGTATGGGCACTTGTTACAGCCGGGCAGAGCCCAACTCCCCCCCTCTCACTCACACCCTGTGTGCCAGAGGCAGCACACACACAGCCAGCAGCTCCCTCTCACTGGAACCGCTCACACAGGGTGGCAAGTTGCACAGATGGCCTGAGCTCATCACCCAAGACAGCCTGCAAGGGCTCTCCAGCTACAGGAGAGATCCCTCTGTGTAACAAAGACCCCTGGAAAGCCCAGAGACGCAGCACTGTCCAGCTCCCACCGTTTGGGTTGCTTGGGCTGACATCTGTCCCAGCCTGCAGTCACAGGGTGCCAGCTCCACCACCCACACAGGCTCCTGGGAAACTTCAGTCACTTTCTGATGGGTTTGGATCAGATCTCTGAGCTTAAAAGCACATGCTTTATCCAGGCTAAGCACACACTTGTTCCCAGTATGTGGCAGATGGCCCCACAGGAATGCTCCACGATGGGCACCACCACCAGCACCCTCCTTGGCACTGTGTGGCTGGAGGCACCGTGGTCACACCAGCTCCCTGTGCAGAAGGCAGCTTATCTGCTCGTTGGGGACATCTGATGCCTGTCTCAGAGCAGTGCACAGTTCAAACCACCCCCTCAACTTAAAAATAGCATGAGCAAAGCTCACTGGAGAGACCCAGCTTTTCTCCAAGCAGGACAGCTGACTCACATGCCAAGGCAGGTAACTTCAGCATCTGCCTGTGCCTGGTCCCACTTTCAGGAGTCTTGAGGAAAAAAACATGCCACAAGCTAGAAAGCAAAACTTGCTATTCACATCTCAATTGAGCTCAAAGCTCTCCTTCTCTCTCCCCAGAATCAGTGAGTGGTTTTTAGTTGTCCCTACTTGGTTTACTGAGTCTGGGAAAGCTCTTGAAGATTTGCTTCACCTACCTCTGGGTCTCCAGTCTCAACATCCCTGTCTGGGGAAGAATCTGCCTGACCGTGTTTCCAAAGACAAAACCTTCCTTGCTGCTTCTCCTCACCATTAGCCACGTAGGCACAACATCTTGGCATCTGCTTTGGAAAACTCATATTATCTTCAGGAGGAACACTTGTCCACCCCTGCTCTTTGCTGAGCTCCAGTTTGACTCCTCTGAGTTACACAGATCTGCCTTTGGCTACGCAGACTCCAGAGGACCCTTGTGTGGCCCACAGCACTCCTAACCCATGCAGTAACTGTCATTTGCTGTGCTAGACCAGACTAGATCTCCAGAGGTCCCTTCCAACCCCTATCATTCTGTGAACATCTCTAATGAGAAGATAAAGGTGTCACATTCCATTTCATGTGGTGGCTTCTCCCTTGAAGAGGAAGCAGAGGCTGGAGCTGGGAGCTAGTAAGCCAGCCCTCAGCATGGTTCACAGACACCTGATGCAAGTGAGAGCAGCCTGTCACACTCATCCATGCACTTGTCCCTGGCAACAGCCTCAAATCCCCCAAGACAAGTCACCCAGGAGCACAGAAGACACTGCCTTAACCTGCTGAGGTGACCCCATGGGCAGTGACAGCTTTGGTGAGGGATGAAGTAGCTTAAGTGAGGCCAGCCTAGCAGTATCCATTCTGCTGGAGAGGCAGAGGAGAGCTCTTCAAACTCTTGACTGGAAGATAGGAGAACCACAGGGAACAAGGGCTCTTGTTGGTGCATTTCAGGAGAAAGGAGATGTGAACTCCAGGCGGGTGAAGGAGGAGAGGCTGAACTTCACCCTGCAGCTGCAGTGAGCCTGCGCTCCAGCCCACACAGCCCTGGCACTGTGCTGTCCCCTCCCCAAAACAAGGCAGCCAGTGCTACCTAGGGCAGGTTGCTATTGTGGAGAAATCTAATCTGACATGGTCACTGTAGCACACTTTGACTTGCCACATCAGCCAAGCAACAGCAGCTGCACCACGACCACAGCTTAGCCCTGGCACAGCTCTGAGGCACCCAGGAGAGGACATCCCTGTGGTGAGAGCCCAGTGGTACCGACGAGCAGCTGGCTGGACCTGCCACAGCGCTGGGCGAACCACAGCGCTCGGGACCTGCAGACCTGCCCATCAGAACCCAAACAGGCTTCATTCTCAGCTACCTGTGAAATGCATCTCCACAGCCTCTGCTCCTCATCTGTCTTCACTTGCACAGTGTGACACCCCACAGGCTCACAGGGAAAGGAAAAGGCAGCTTAACACACTCTGACTCCTCACCCCCCCAAAGAAGCATCGGAGGAACTGATGCTTCCCACGCTGTCAGTGGTCAGCACACAGGCAGAGCTCCTCTGCAGTCAGGATGCTGATATCCAGCCTCACCACTCACACAACCCCCTGCCAGCCCAAGATGTCTCACTGTGCATTGTCAACAGTGCTCCTGAGGATCCTGAGTGGCCCTGCCCCTCTGCAGCAGATGGCAACACACCATTTCCTACTGAGGGGTTTCCTCCACAAGCATTTCAGTAGCTGCAAGATGTACAGGAGCTGTGAAACCCACCTCCAGAGAACACCAGTCCCCTCCTCACTTATGCTGCCTCGCTGGAGGAACAGGGAGTATGTTTGGAGTACAGAAGAAGTAAACTCTAAAGCTTCCAGCCCCTTCTACGTCCCACTGGCATTTGCTGCTTCTGCAGCTCACCTGACAAAGTCACCTTCCATGGGCCAAGGCAGCAGCAGCAAAGTGGCTTCAGTTAAGTCACAAATTTAAAAAAACTTCACAGCATCATAGAATCCCAGACTGGTCTGGGCTGGAAGGGATCCCAAGGGTCACAGAGCTCCAACCCCCTGCCACAGGCAGGGACACCAACCTCCAGGCCTGGAGCTACACAAGGTTGCCCAGGGCCCCATCCAGCCTGGCCTTGAACACCCCCAGGGATGGGGCACCCACCCCCTCTCTTGGCAGCCTTTTTAACAAGCTGATTCCCCTCCTGTTTCTCTGCTCCCTTCACTAGAAGGGAAACAGTCACTTCCAAAACAAGAGCTGGGAAACCAGTTTTCCCCAGCTGGTATTTCCATCCCCAGTACTACTTTTTGACTAAACCTTTTCCCAAAATCAAGTTCAAGCAGTTTGGCCCTTAAAAAAAAAAACAAAAACCCATTAAAAAATATAAATCACCAACCAAACCCCAACTGAAGGAACTCCATAAAGCTATTTCCATCATTAGAAAAACCACTACGAGACAGAAATCTGCCCCATTCATCATGTGGATCAAGCTGCTTGGGCAGCTGTGCAGACCAACATTTTGAGGTCTAGAAAGAATGTCTTCATTCCCCACAAGGAACCAGCATGAAGCGGATCAGCCCGCTGTACAGCTGCAGGATTTTCCTTCTGCTGCCACACAAGGCCAGTTGTGAGGGCTGAGTATTCCCAGACATCAAGGTCTGGGAAAGATTCACCTGGGAGGAGAGAGGCAGGTCAGCATCATCTGCGTCGTGGGCTGGCAGCCCCGTGCCTTGCCACCGATTCAGGTTGGCCCATAAAGTCCCATTTTTTAAGTGTCTTTTGTTTTTTTCTCCCTTCTACCTCAGAGGACAGCAAGGAAACAGAAAGCCAACTTAGTTATTGCTGGTGCAGCACATCCCACATTTTCTTTTCAGATCAGCAGTATGAGGTTCTCTTCTGTTCACACTGGAGGGTTTCTCCCCACACCAAGTACAAAAGTATCGACTGATGGGCAGAAATACAAACTGCCCCATGAATTGTCCAATTTGGGTCCCCAAATGATGATGAAGGGCCTGGAGCATCTCCCCTGTGAGGAAAGGCTGAGTGAGCTGGGGCTGTTCAGCCTGGAGAAAAGAAGACTAAGGGGGGACCTTACGAATGTTTATCAGTATCCGAAGTGTGGGATGCAGGGGGAATGGGCAGCCCCTTTTCAGTGTCTGTGGGGACAGGACAAGGGGCAACGGCTGCAAGTTGGAGCATAGGAAGTTCCACAGCAAGATGGGGAAGAACTTTTCCCCAGTGAGGGTGGGGGAGCCCTGGGACAGGCTGCCCAGGGGGTGTGGAGTCTCCATCTCTGGAGAGATTCCAGCCCCGTCTGGACGCCGCCCTGTGCAATATGAGCTGGGGAGCTGCTTTGGCAGGGGGTTGGACCCCATGAGCTCTGGGGGTCCCTTCCAACCCCTGTGATGCTGTGTGATTCTGTGTTGCCTTTCCTTGAACAATGTTTAAGTGTTAGGATTCCTGCTCAGGTTCCCAGAGGGCAGGCAAAAGGACCCGTGACTGGACTCCAGCAGTGGGGACTCGTCCCTGTCCCTCGCGCTTCACGCTGACCTTACCTCTCAGCAGCACTTCGCATTTTCCCCCCAGGTCCCAGAGGATTAACTGTGTGTGATGAAATCACAACATTTCCTGTGCTCTGTCTGCTGAGTTCCACTGCAGCAGGAGGGTAATGTCTTGGGGGAAGAGACAACTGTGTGATTCTACCTTACAGGAGTGTTGCGCAGGAGCTACGCGTGGAGCGTCAGGGACCCGCAGCACATCTGGTACCAGCTGGGAGGGAGGAAGTTTTGTGGATTGATGTACTCCCATCCAAGGGAACAGCATTTTCTGGAATCACCCATACCCTCAAGAGGTGTTTCAAGGCACAAGACAGACAAGGTAGAGCTTCCCCAGCCGTGCCACTGGGAAGAAGTTACTGGGTCACTGTGCCACCAGCTCCCTGCACCTCCCCAGCCAGGCAGGGACGGCGTCACCTGCAAGGCCATTCGGCACTGGGCAGTGGATCTTCAGTACCCTCCTGGAAGGTGGGGTGCTGGCACACTAAAGGACCAGCTGGGGACTCAAAAAAATTGAGAACTTCTACCTGAATTGAGGAAGTTGAAACGTTGCCTAGTTTGGGAGAGTGATGATAATCCAGCAGGATTTGCGTCGAGCCACCCTGAGAGGTGAGAACAGGCTCTAAATACAACCCTACGTGACTGAATTTTAAGCACTCCTGTTGGACCCTTTTGGCATGACAGTGACAATCTTGGCATCATCACTCCCACACTTGTCTGCAATTAACAGTTGCCACATCCAAGACTCCTTGAGTTCATTATCCTCCAGGTCCTGCCTGACATCCCACCAAGGAGAGACAGCAGGCTAGGAGAAGTTTTGCAGGAGAACTTCAATCACTCCTTTCCCATCATCCCTGACCATCACCACTTTCTTTCTACACTGAGTAATGGCCTCTCCCCTTGTTCTGGTTTCCTCTGACAGCCCTGCTAGCACCAGCAGAAGTAACAGCAGGAGGCAAGACAGCAATGTCACACTGGCATCCTTCTCTACGTGCCATGACTGTGAGGGTACCAGCATCCCTCCTGCTGCAGCCCCTAGAAATATTCAGCCCCTTCAGGTGGAAATGAAAAGCCCAAGTCCACAGAGAGAGGCCAGGCAGGGCAAGAGGCTGCCATCCATCAATAAAGAGGAAGACAGCAGGACCTGATGCAGTGCCCTGCTCAAAGCACAGGACTGGCTGTAATGGCACGAGCATAATCCAGGGAAATCCATGTGGAAGTGAGTTCCCACACCAGGGAAGTGGTACTTGCCAACATCACTGGCCCCTGGCTCTCAACACTACGTGTGTGGGAAGCAGCTTGTGTTTCACCCCAGTTAGGGTTCAGGGAATTGGGACACTACATCCAACTGTGAATGGCAGTTAGAAAGCCATATCCTCTTATGCAGAAAGAGATCAGAGGAGGACAAGGAGGGTCCTGCAGAGGAACTTTCCTCGTAGTTCAGTTATTTCCCTGACTTTCCAATAATGAAGGTATTTTACTGCAAATCTTCCATGTTTTCACAGGTCTTTCTTGGAGCTTTTTAGAAGCGCCACGGCCACTTCCCCCACCCCCCCCCACCCCACCCCACCCACTGCAATCCCTGGTCCTCCTGTGCCAATAGCTTGGCTATCTCAATAAAGAGCAGAATGAGAGAGAGATGACCCTAAAGAAAACATGATGGTGGAAGAGCCCAGAACCCCACATGCACGAGGAACTTTGTTCTCAGCCACATTTGGTTTATTCCCAGCTGGCCTAGGCCAGGAAATGCAAAATCTTCCAGGACAGGAGCTGAATAATTTTCCTTCCTGTCCCTGGGATAAAAAAGCCAGGGATCTCCTGGAGAGAGTCCAGAAGAGGCTACAGAGATGATGATGGGCCTGGAGCATCTCCCCTGTGAGGAAAGGCTGAGTGAGCTGGGGCTGTTCAGCCTGGAGAGAAGAAGACTAAGGGGGGACCTTATGAATGTTTATCAATATCTGAAGGATGGGATGCAGGGGGAATGGGCAGCCCCTTTTCAGTGTCTGTGGGGACAGGACAAGGGGCAATGGCTGCAAGTTGGAGCACAGGAAGTTCCACAGCAACATGGGGAAGAACTTTTCCCCAGTGAGGGTGAGGGAACCCTGGGACAGGCTGCCCAGGGGGTGTGGAGTCTCCATCTCTGGAGAGATTCCAGCCCCGTCTGGACGCCGCCCTGTGCAATATGAGCTGGGGAGCTGCTTTGGCAGGGGGTTGGACCCCATGGGCTCTGGGGGTCCCTTCCAACCCCTGTGACTCTGTGATTTATTAAATTATCCATTTAGCCCCAGCCATCCCAGATCTGGCCACCTGAGCTCCCCATTTTGCAGAGCCCTTGACTTGCCTGTACTTTGGGGCAATCTCACCAGACTCTTGTTTCCGTGATTACAGCCTGACCTTTCAGCCTTCCTTGCCCTCTACTTCTTCAGAGCCTTGGACTACAGTCATATCTCAACATTACTTCCATTAGCACCCTGAAGAAGGTGCCAGGAATCAAAACTCAGTTCCATCCTCCTGCTATCACTAACAGAGTAAGACCTTGAAATCCCAGCGTTGTACCAGACAGTGGAGAACCAAGCAGGGTTCCTATTAGATCAACAACACAAGCTGTAATCCAAGTGCATATTCACAATCCAGGCTTTGCCTTCCCACGCTGTTCCTTTCTCAGTGAGACAGTTGCAGTTGGTATTTGAAGTCCTGGTACCCTTTTGCAAATGTCCCTTCTTGTGCCTGCAACCAGCTCCTTACATTCCTGAAGACTGATGAGGTTCTGACCTGACATATGAAGACATCTTGCTGCAGCCTTGCTGTTCCATTTGTTATTCCTCTAACAAAAACAGCTCCTAGACCTAGAGATCATCAGCTCTCTCTGGGTTTGCTTTGTAGTACAGCTCTTGATGTCCCACTGATCAGTGTGCCAAGGGAGGGCTTCTGCAGAAATGGAAGAGGGATGTTTATCCAGTTGACAGACTGGGGATCAGACTCAGCTAATCCACAACAGCCCAGTGGAAGCTTCATGCTAACCACAGAACCACTTTGGTTCTTTGCTAGATCATCTCAACTCCTTGACAGCAGAAGAACTCAGGTAGTGGCAGCAACTGGGTTAGTCACAGTCACAGAATCACTGAGGTCAGTAGGGTGCTCTGTAGATCACCTGAACCGCTGAAGTCAGACAGGTGTTCTGTGGATCGTGAAGCCCAAATCTCCTGCTCAGAGCAGGGCCACCAGAGGCGGGATGGGATGCTCAGGATCCAGTCAGGTTGTGAAGATCTCCAAGGGCAGGACTCTACCACTACTCTGGGCACCAGGTTCCCGTGTTTGACCATCCTCAGAGTGAGTTTTAACTTGTGTTTAAATGCCTAATGCAGCCCAGCATGCCAGTCGCTGCCTTTGCCATGAGGGCACGTTGCTGCTCAAGTTCAACCTGGCATCCATCAGACATTAATTAGACTAAGAGGGGATCTAATTAATGTCTATGAGTATCTTAAGCATGGAATGCAGGGAGAATTAGCCAGCCCCTTTTCAGTGCTCTATGGAGACAGGACAAGGGGCAATGGCTGCAAGTTGGAGCACAGGAAGTTCCACAGCACCATGGGGAAGAACTTTTCCCCAGTGAGGGTGAGGGAGCCCTGGGACAGGCTGCCCAGGGGGTGTGGAGTCTCCATCTCTGGAGAGATTCCAGCCCATGAGCTCTGGAGGTCCCTTCCAACCCCTACAATTCTGTGATTCTGCGATCCCCAAGCCCTCCCTCTGCACAGCTGTCTTCCAGTTGGGCAGCCCCCAGCCTCAACTCAGTGTTCCTCCCCAGGGACAGGACTTTGTGCTTCCCCTTGTTGAACAGCACGAGGCTCCTGTTGGCCCATTTCTCCAGCCTGCCCAGGGCCCTCTGGATGGCAGCAGGACCCTGGGGCATACCAGCCACCCCTCAGGTTCTGCACTGCCTGGGCTCTCCGTGGTGGGCTTCCTCCTGAGGACACCAATCGATGGTGAAGTACTGATGCCAAATGAGAGCACATGAATTGGTTTTCTCCCTGTTTTCACCAAGGATATGATCTTACACCATCTCAAAAAGCTGTAACTGAAGCTTGTAGATGGGTTTGCACAAACTTCAGCTGTGCATGATCAACTCATAGCCCAAAGACCTGAAATCCAACAGGCAGTCTCAGGCATCCATGCTGGGAAAGGGAGACTCCTACAGACATCCTGTCCAGCCATTCCTTCCTTCTTTTATTTTACTTGTCTGGTAAGTTAAATTATCAAATTAAAGCCTCACAGCTGCAACTCAGAGAGGCTGATACCCTCTGTGGATGACTCACCACCTTGTGTTTTTTTGGGGGGGAAGTGTTCCTGAGGATATGAAAACATCTTCAATCAGCAGAGGGGTGGCAGCAGGGACAGGGAGGGGATTGTCCATCTCTGCTCTGCCCTCAGGAGGCCCCAGCTGGAGTCCTGTGTCCAGAGCTGGGGCCCCAGGACAAGAAAGATGTGGGACTGTTGGAGAGGGGTCAGAGGAGCCATGGAGATGATCAGAGGGCTGGAGCAGCTCCCCTACAGAGAGAGGCTGAGGGAGCTGGGCTGGGTCAGCCTGGAGAAGAGAAGGCTGTGGGGGGACCTCATTGCAGCTCCCTGAAGGGAGCAGAGGAACAGGAGGGGAATCAGCTTGTTAAAAGGGTGGATAATGGCAGGAAAAGGGGGATGGATAGAAGCTGAAGGAAGGAAGGTTTAAATTGGATATTAGGGGGAAGTTCTTTCCAGAGAGAGTGGTGAGGGGCTGGAACAGGCTGCCTAGAGAGGGGGTGGGTGCCCCATCCCTGGGGGTGTTCAAGGCCAGGTTGGATGGGGCCCTGGGCAACCTTGTGTAGCTCCAGGCCTGGAGGTTGGTGTCCCTGCCTGTGGCTGGGGGGTTGGAGCTCTGTGATCCTTGGGGTCCCTACCAACCCAGACCAGTCTGGGATTCTATGGCAGTGTCCTTTTTTCTCTTGCTCCCTTACACAAGGCACTCAGTGCTGTCCTTCATAGACAGTGCATCTCTGTGGATCATCTCTGTGTCAGGCTACATGGGCTGCCTGATCTTCTGGGTCATGCAGGCAGTGGGAGACCAGAAGAAACACCAGTGGTGTCGTATCTCATCTGCTTCTGTCACTGGTGTGGTGGAACTGAGAAGCTGAAAATACCCCTGAGATGGGCAGAGAGAGAAATGAGAGCGAGGGAGAGAAATGAAAGCAAGCAATGAGGAAAGAGAGGCCACAGGGTGCGATGGGTGGGTGATGACAGCCAAGGGCTGGGTGATTTGTAGTGGAAGATGACTGGGCACACCCAAGCCATTGCCCGTGTACTGCACGGCCTCACAGGACCACGAGAAACCGAAATGAGGAAGTCAAGCCACACTGCAAAGTCTTGGCTGCAGTTGCCTAATGACACACTTCCTTGTGGTGCCCTGCCTTCCAGATGACACACTGCACACCAAGGGCAGGCAGCTGTCAGGAGCATGAAAAGCCTGACCCCCGTAGAGTCACCCTGAGGTGAAGGTGAAGAGCCCAGCCTGGGACTGGGGCTGCTCCTCATGGCCCTGGAGCAGGATGGCAAAAGGGACGGCGCATCGAGCGGCCCCATGAACTCACAACGACCTTACCAACTCCTCTGACCATCTTTGAGAGGATGGTAAATCAGCACCCAGGAATCCCAATCCTTTCCCTTCATCCCTAAACGATGCTGGGACTGAAGGGTTTTTCCTGCTGGGAGGAGCTTGTTCTGCCCTAGAAGTTCTCCTGTGTCCTGGCCCAGCTTCGGATGTGCATCAGACTGTCCTGATGTCTCAGTGCTGACACAGGCTTGGTCCTCTGAGCTGAGCATGCTGGTCATGAAAGCAGCTGATCCCCCACTGCTGACAGACCCTGAGCCTTTCTGATGTTCAGGATTTTTAAGTGCTTTTGGGACTTCTGCTCTGAAACGCTTCCCTTTAATTTCCATTTAATTTCCTTAAAATTGTCACTGGAGCTGTTGATATCTCTGACACGTGTCAAATGCATCCTTTTCTCTGCTGTCTCTTTCTCCCCCACTACGCAGCACATAAAGATTTAAAAAAAGGTTTTCAGCTCAGCACTTCACTACCCTCCTCCACACTTTTTTGGAGCATTCAACCCCTTTTTTTTCTTCTTCTTCTTTTTTTTTTATTAAAACCCCTAACATAGTGCACCTAATTGAAGATATAATTGTTTCATGTAGAGTTTCCCCAGAGAATTATATAATCTCAACCTGTCTTCCTTCGGCAGCATATAATCATGCAATCTGCTGGCTCTTTGTTTCTCTTCTTCCTTCTCCCTTTCTTCCCCCCCCTACCCCAATACATGTAATAAGTTTTTCACTTTGTCTAGACGTCTCTGACACACGCTGCCTTCACCTAATCTCCAGCAGGGAGACGCAGCAGCATCTCTGTGTTCCACACCTACACACAGGATCTCAGCATCCCCCACCTGACAAGTTCTTACTCCAGCGTCTCTTCTGCTACACCTGCCCCTCCCAGCTGGGCTCTTCATCCCATCAAGGGTTTGGGGGTCTTTTTTCATGTCGTGGCTCTTACCCCATTAGGGAGAAGGCTCTCTCTCTCTCCAGGGGAAAACAGCCTCATGACCAGAATCAGACGATTTGAGACTCAGTGGCTTAGGGGCCTCCAGTAATTAATTAATACAATGACACTAATGGGTAGGTGTGATCAGAAGCTTTCTATTGCAACAGGCTCGAATAGAAAAAGCATGGATAGGACCTTTTATTTCCCCTGTGTTGTTTTATGATCCCAGAATCACAGGGGTGGGAAGGGACCCCCAGAGCCCATGGGGTCCAACCCCCTGCCAAAGCAGCTCCCCAGCTCATATTGCACAGGGCGGCGTCCAGACGGGGCTGGAATCTCTCCAGAGATGGAGACTCCACACCCCCTGGGCAGCCTGTCCCAGGGCTCCCTCACCCTCACTGGGGAAAAGTTCTTCCCCATGGTGCTGTGGAACTCCCTGTGCTCCAACTTGCAGCCATTGCCCCTTGTCCTGTCCCCACAGACACTGAAAAGGGGCTGCCCATTCCCCCTGCATCCCACACTTCAGATATTGATAAACATTCATAAGGTCCCCCCTTAGTCTTCTTCTCTCCAGGCTGAACAGCCCCAGCTCACTCAGCCTTTCCTCACAGGGGAGATGCTCCAGGCAACAGATGCCAGGTTTGCCCCCCAAAAGCTACCTGCAGAGGAAAAGATGGCAGAGATATGTCTCAGATACTGTGTTTTGAGTGCCTTGCCTTCCACTGTCTGTCTCTCACCAGGCCACATCCCCCATGGTATGGCACAGCTGGTGACCCCTCAAACACAGCCTCCACCCCTGGGAAGCTGCGATCCAGTACAGCACCACGGGAACCACAGCTGACCAAAGGTTCCCCCAAAATTCCCACTGAGCTCTGCAGTGGTGATTCAGGTTGCCTTCAAGAGTCCTGGGCAGAGCACTGCAACTGGGAAGGGCCCATTTTCCCCAGGCAGAAAGGCTCTGCCTCTCCAGCCCTGGCCTGAATGCGGCCCGGCCTTCAGCTCAGGCCAAGGCAGAGGTTAAGTTCTGTTTGAGTTGGGCAGGAATCTCTCTTCCCCCAGCTAGCACACCCTTTCCAGTGGGGCACAGGAGCACAAGGCAAAATTATTTGCAGCCATGTATTTGAAATGTGCAAACAAAATCCCCTTGGAGCGTGTGCCCATCCCTTCAGATCCACCTTTTCACTCCAATCCAGCAAATATGTTCCCTGGCAGGAATGTTTGCTGAGACAATCAATCACATTTTTTTAGCCCTTTGTTCAAAGTAACACTGAAATAGGTAGCAGTGAGTATTTACCTCTCCACCCTGACCACCAGAACTACCCCCATCCACTTGCAGATTAGGAACATACCACGTAGCTGATGTGTCCACACACCGAAACTCAGAATCCAAGCAACAGCTCTGAAGATTGTGTTCACACATCCTGAAAAGTCCCAAGCACCAGCACACAGGACAACCCTACAAAGCAACTACAAAGCCCTAGGGCACTCCAGGGAGGTGAAGAAAGGAGAAGATAGCTTGAAACTGGATTCTGTTCCATCCAGGTTCCCTCCTGTGCTACATATCCCATGTTCACACAGGCATTTCTTGTGTTTTGGAGCTTCCACAGGCCAGCTGACCACACAGCTGCCACATTTCTCTCATGACCTGACTGTTCCCAGCTTTCCAGGTTCTTGTTTGACCAGGGGCAAGTTATTGTCAGTGACACTGAGGTATGTTTAAAGCCTCACATCTCATTCCTTCCCAGCTTTCCTGCATTACCTCAGTCTAATTGGTGTTGGATGTTACGCCCTTAAAGCTACAAGCGCTTTGGAAAGGATTTGCCTGTATTTTGAGGACTTTCATCTTCCCAGGCATGTAAATAAGATCCACGGGCATCTTACAGCTTAACTTCATTCTGGTCCCTGAGTGAAAATGGCCTTGTGTTTGAGTGCTCAGCCTGGGGTGTGTCTGCCCAGAATGAAAGGTCCCCATCCCAAGCCACAGCCCCCAGGAACGCAGATGGGCCCGCTCATGCCTCCCAGTTGCACCAGTCCTTGGCTCTGTCCCACAGCTCTGCCTGACCCCATGGAAAGCAGGTGGTTGCTCTTTTCCAGCACAGCTGGAGGGATGGGGCCACCATAAGCTTTCAATGAAACTCAACGTACCATCGCAACAGGCTGTTGCTACCCCAATACATACCTCACTGCAGCACTTGCAAAGGAATGAATCCCTTCTAGATAATGATCCATGGGACCCTGAAGTAGCTGCAAGAGGACAGCAGGAGGCACTTCTACGTGTGCCACACCGCTTCCAGGTGACTCTAGCAACACACTCTCTGAATTCCAGAGCCAAGTTACATCCCTAGGAGTCAGGAGACTTGGCCTCTTGACTTGTCCACTGACTTGTTCCCCGACTCCCCATCATTTGGTTTACCCCCCCGCCCCAGAACAGGCTGGGGGTCACCCCTCTGGCAGAGCAGAAGCTCTCTGTGACCGGCGGCAGGGACTCAGAACAAGCACTGTGCTGTTGTTGCTTGTGGGTGGTGTTCTCACAGCAGAACCACAGAGCACACAGCCACCAACCAGATTTTTGCAACGCTGTCCAAGTGTAGTTGGGGGAACTAACTGAAGCCTGTCTCCTAATCTAGGTGCCACAGGGAGGTTACAGAGCAGCAAAAGTAACGTGGTTTCTTGGTGCTGAGCTTTCTTGTGATAGCATCAGTTGGAATTAATTTTCAAGGCTACCTGCTGGAGGGTCTCCACTTGTTCCTTCCTTCAATAAAATATCTGTGAGGCAGCCTCTGCTGGATGCCTCCTCTCTCATCCCAGGAGAAAAACCACAGGACTCAGGAAACCTGGGCTCGTAGCTTAATTAGTGCCCAGTGTGTTACAGGGGCATCCTCCCATGGAGCCATGCAGCGGCCTTTCCACAGGAAGAGGCGGTGGGAACTCAGCCAAAGCAGGACCCAAAAACTTCAGTGGCTTGAAGCAACATGTGGATGAGTCTATCAAAGGAGACAGCAGCCTGGGAACACAACTAACAGGGTTTAACACAGCCTGATGTGCATCCAGTGCTTTCCACTTTGCCTCTACCAGCCCATCTGCAGCAGACAGGCAGGGCCCTGCCACGATGCCTGGGCAGCAGTGCTCTGGGACATCACTGCACCCTGTGAAAGCGCTGCTGTGCTTCCCTAACGATGGTGTGTGTGAATGTTAGTTCCTCAGTTGGCAGCTCCAGTCTGCCAGAACGTTAATGAGGAACTAACAAAGAGTGCCAGGCTAATGGAGAAGCGGTAATGAAGATTAATCTCTTCCCCAGAGAAGGCGACATGCCTTCTCAGAGACCTAGTGCACCGCAACGGCATGTGGAGGGTCAAAAGTGGGTCAATGAAAGCTAATTAATAGCAAACCTTGCTTGTTCTTAATTAGAGTGGTGCATGGGGATTTCAAGCAAGCTGCTCGGTCCATTCTAGCTGCTGAATTCCCAAGCTGGGACCCATGAGCCATGCGGGAATTTGACAGCCTAACTGGGCATGGGTCTCACTGGGAAACGAGCAGAGCCAAGGAGACTGGGGCAGCCTGGCCTTCATCCCCTGATAGCAACTAGAAGTCCTGGCTTTGGATGGTGCATTGGATGACTACCTGTGTAGCACAGCATGGGACCTTAGGAGGGTCCTGCCTAGTCACTATGGCAACAAGTGATTCCTGAGCAGGGATTTCAGGTCAGGCTGAGATTTCTCTCCCAAGAAAGCAGCTCCTGGCACAGCTGGTTGGTACAGCACCGTTCCCTGATGCGGAATCTATTGCCAAAGGCTGCTAGGTTTTCACATGGCTTCAAGGCATGGCCCTAAGTCTGTCAAAGAGGGTCTCATCAAGGGCTGTTACCTACACACACGTTACTCCTGGCCTAAAGAACTCACGAGATGTAGCATGGCAAGACCCTGAAGCACTGGAGTGCCTTGCTGTTTGGGAATGCAATTGAGTTCCCAAGCCTGCTGCTCACACTCACTGTGTCACTCCAGCCTCCTTGCCTCGATTCCTGGCACACCACATGAAGGCACTTTGGTGGCAGGGAGCATAGCATCCCTGGTAATGCTCCTGTCTCTGGTGCTCGTGCATCTGCACAGCCTTGTGCAAGTCTTTGCCAGACCTCCAACACATGACCATCCAACCCATTCAGTGAAGATGCTTTCATTCCACTTTTGCCTGCCCTGGGAAACCCACTTAACAGCAAAACAAACAAACAAACAAACAACCACCCCAAAAAAACCCCAAAGAAACAATCTCCCTGGACTACCTCTGTCCTGAGAGGGCGAACTGGAGGAGAAAGCCCCAAGCTTTACTGCTCTAGATGAGCCACAAAAGCAGTGAGCACTCAGGATTCCCATCTCACCTGGCAGAAGCCCAAGTGGAAGTAGGTCCACTGCAGGCAGGGCTGCCCTGCCAGCTCCACACTCTCACAGACAAAAGAACTGCCGGGGCTAAAAAAAACCCAACGACTTTGCACATGTCTCTGGAAGGCCACATGCAGCAAGGTGACCTGACCTGAAACTGCCCTACATACCCAGCTCTACCACTGGGTAAACAAGAGTCACTTCACAACCTCAGCAGAGCAAACAGAAACCATCCTTATTCTGTCTGGCCCCTGAGGTGGGACCCACCACCTGCCCTCTAGTATTTTATGCTATGCAGTGTCATTGCTCATACATTTAGATGTCCTCTCCCAAGGACTGGGGGACAGAGCTGCCACCCTTAGACCACCCTGGAGTCATTATGCTCTTGGGGCCAGAGGGTTCTTCCCTCTCACACCCTCCGGTGAGCATCTCAAGTCCTTCTGCTAGACTGCAGCATGAGTGGAGGACTGAAGCCAGGGCTGGTTCGGGCTGTAGGTCCCTATCTAGAGGTGTTCTGTCCCTCTCAGTAGGAACATGCTGCTCCCTTAACATCTGAATAAAATGCCTGGAGTATTCTGCTAAAATGAGCATCTGGAGGAGGTTTGTACCTGCCTCCCACTGATAGCAGGAGGACTTAGGCCTCTAAGTCTGCTGGGCTCCTTTGAAAGCCCTGCATTTCAATGCTCAAAGGTCTGCTCTAATTAGCCAAATAATTGCTTGTGTCATGCCTGTGCTCTTAAGTGACTGGCAGTAGAGCTGACTTAGGCTGATTCACTTTCTTCTGACTCACAGTCATTTATCTGCACTATTTCCAGTGCTGGGACTTGAAATAATGATCCATGTTTTCCATACATTCACCAGAGGATTCACAAACACCACCAAGGCATGCCTTCCCAGCCAGCCACACAGGGCTCTCCTAACTCCCTGACCAAATAAAACCCACATCTCTGCTTAACTTAGGGACACTGAAGCGAGTTTGAGGAAGCATTAACCCAGGAAAATAATCTTTCCCCCTATATTTTCCTCCCCATTTTCACAGCATTGTGGAAGCTTTGAAGGCTGTCAGGCTCCAAGACAGAGCGTTTCCTCTTTACTACAGAATTGGCCCCTCCTTGATGATCCTGGCTTGTGCCTCCACACTCCTGGCCCTATGGGGCTTCTCCAGTTTGGAGTTTTCAGCTGCTCAACAGCTGACACCAGCTCGGAGGCAGATGCTGTCCCCCAGCACTCCCAGCTGTGACCTGAGGCTCTCAGCCCTTCACTTCTGTTCATTCCAGTAGTGTCCAAGCTTCATCCTGGTGGTCTGATGTCTCACAGACCAGGGAGAATCACTTTCTTTTACCACTCTGGTGCTTCAGCAGGGATAACTGATAGATAAAAAGCAGCAGGGGATTGATTTCACCTTCTGAATTCAGGTGTCAACTCAGGTGTATTTCTGGACCTGTGTGAAGTGATGAAAGGGCCTCATACCCATCACCTTTAGGTGCTGGCCCCAAGGCCACTGAGATGGCAGGAAGATGGTGTACAGAAGCAGAGGTACTAGGACACTTGCAAGTTCATCTATGTCCACAACTACACTAAACTACCAATCCAAGGATACATTATACCACATCTGACCCTTTGGGGAGATGAACTGATAGAGATTAAACTGCTAACCTGGGTTTAGCTGAGGGCAGAACGTGGGGGGCTTCTCCCAGAGCTTGACTCTGAATCGCTCTCCAAACTCTGAACCACTTGGTTTCAATGGAGCCATCAGCACCACTAAGAACAAAATGAACGTAGCTCCCTACACGTAGTTCCCCAGGGGAGTTCTCATCAGCTGCAAAACCACCTCAGAGCCTTCCCACAAGAGAGGAATCGAGAGCGCCCCGGCCACGCCAGCTCTGCTGGGTGGCACGGTGAGAAGCAACAGTGCCACAGGGTCCTGCACAGACAGCTGGCCCTGGGGAAGGATCATAGAATCATAGAATTGTAGGGGTTGGAAGGGACCTCAAGAGATCATCGGGTCCAACCCCCCTGCCAAAGCAGCTCCCTAGGACATATCACTCAGATAGGTGTCCAGACGGGGCTGGAATCTCTCCAGAGATGGAGACTCCACACCCCCTGGGCAGCCTGTCCCCGGGCTCCCTCACCCTCACTGGGGAAAAGTTCTTCCCCATCTTGCTGTGGAACTTCCTCTGCTCCAACTTGCAGCCATTGCCCCTTGTCCTGTCCCCACAGACAACTGAAAAGGGGCTGGCTGATTCCCCCTGCATCCCCTGCTTCAGATAATTATAAACTTTAATTAGGTCCCCCCTTAGTCTTCTCTTCTCAAGGCTGAAGAGTCCCAGCTTAGCCTTTCCTCATAGGGGAGATGCTCCAGGCCCCTAATCATATTCGTGGCCCTTCTTTGGACTCTCTCCAGGAGATTCCTGTCCTTTTTAAACCAAGGAGCCCAGAACTGGACACAACACTCCAGGTGGGGCCTGACCAGGGCAGAGTAGAGGGGGAGGATCACCTCCTGTGACCTGCTGGCCACACTCCTCTTGATGCCCCCAGGATCCCATTGGCTCTCTCAGCCCCCAGGGCACACTGCTGGCTCATGGCCACCCTGTCATCTACCAGGACCCCCAGGTCCTTCTCCACAGAGCTCCTCTCCAGCAGGTCACCCCCAGCCTGTACTGATTCCAGTGGTTATTCCTTCCCAGGGGCCAGACTCTCCACTTGCTTTTGTTGAACCCCATCTGGTCTGTCCCTGCCCAGCTCTCCAGCCTGTCCAGGTCTCTCTGGATGGCAGCGCAGTGTCCTGTGTGTCAGCCACTCCTCCCAGCTTTGTAAATGGATGTAAAAGGATGGCTTTTGATTTATCAGTTTGGTTTTATGCTTACTGAAGAAGAGAGACCCTCAAACATCAGAAAACTCTAGAGGATGTGAGCCCTGCTTTAGGCCTCGTAGGCACACTACCCCTTTACAGCAGTCAGTACCACCAGACAAATGGTTTACTGGGAAAGGAAGAAAGGTTTGGTGCTAAGTAGAGATCTCTTCCTTGCCCCATGGCAGTGGAAAACTGGGCTTCCCATATGAGCACAACCCAAGATCAGACTGGCACCGTAAAGTGGTTTGGTTCAAGACAGGCTTTGGCAAAGCTGTTCCACAACTGCTCTACCTCCAGCTCCCACTGTCTTGCAGTTTCTCTAGTCCTTACAAGCAATCAGGATGGTCACAGCTGGGAGCAGAAGGGAAGTCTGCTTAAAGTCTCCAAGCCCCAGCTTCAACGGGCACTGAAGACAAGCCATGCCTTGGTGGAACAATCTGCTGGAGCCAGGGATGTCCTTCCCACAGCAGATGCAGGCAGTGGTGTGCACCAGGAGCACAGGAGCAGCTTTCCTGACCCATTTCCAGCTAGCACCTAACAACCTGTTCCTACACACCAGTTGGTATCTCTGCCACTTGGGAGGTTTTCACTCGCTGCGCTCTGCTAGAGGAACGCAATGTGGCCACCAACTTGATTGTTTATTGAGGGTTTGCCTGGGCTGCTCCCACTGAGGATCTCCTGGGTCCCACCTGTGGAGTTGCAACAAGTCTGCTTGGCCTTTAAGAAAGGGACAGTGCTACCCAGACACCACTTCTGTGACCCACTTACATGCCAGAGGCTCAGCTCCTCTAAAAAATAGAGGACAATTAGAGAATTTGCAGCCAGCCTTCTGTCATGGCAGAGACTGAGCACTAAGCCAGGATCAATGAATGAAGGAGAAGTCATGCCTGGCCTGTCCCAGCTCTGCGGTCACGTAACCAGGGAGACCAGAACGCTGAGCAGATACAATGATGGCATGAGGCTGGGATGGAAAATCATGGTTTTGGCAGCCATCAGCAGCACTGTCAGCACTGCAGCTCCTCTGAGAGGCTTGGCAGAGAGGCTGAGGCTTGAAGGGCTGTGGCAGAGTCAGTGCTGTCATCTCCACTGATTCCTCTCAGGTAGGATCCAGCCCTGACCAAAGCATGTCAAATCAAGGAAGGAAATTTAAAGGAGGACAGAGGTGGTCCATGATGTGTGATCGAGCTCTGATTTGATGGGTGTGACCCAAAAACCATAGGACTGTGCTCACAGGACTGTGCCCCAGCCTGTGCCGTGCTCACCGTGCCGGGGCTGAACCCCTGCTCTCTGCACAGCTCACTGTGGAGCTCATTGCCCAGAGGCACCAACCCTTGGTGCTGCTCTGCCAAAATCTCACTAACTTGGAGGAGTTTGTCTCCACACAGTCCATGGCTGGACATGGCTGACCTCCAGCGCCCTGGTTCTTCACCTGGGGCTGCAATAATAACCAGAACAAACATTCCTGATGGGTGCACAAATGGTGCCACTTCTCTCCAAGCCAACAGAGTAATTCCAGGTGATGCCAGTTCCATGCCTGAAGCTCAGACTCCTCCTCCTTGCAACGTGCCTAACACAGAGCAGGCAATTGCTCCCACCATGCCCTAAGACTCAGCTCAGTAACTCCCAGCATGTGGTCTGTCAAGCAGGGGCAAGGCTGGCAGAGTGCTTTGAAATAAGCTTCCCCTTAAACACCTTGTTCTTTCTGGTCAGGCCCCACCTGGAGTTGTGTCCAGTTCTGGGCTCCTTAGGATAAAAAACACAGGGATCTCCTGGAGAGAGTCCAGAGGAGGCTACGGAGATGATGAAGGGCCTGGAGCATCTCCCCTGTGAGGAAAGGCTGAGTGAGCTGGGGCTGTTCAGCCTGGAGAGAAGAAGACTAAGGGGGGACCTTATGAATGTTTATCAATATCTGTAGTATAGGATGCAAGGGGGAATGGGCAGCCCCTTTTCAGTGTCTGTGGGGACAGGACAAGGGGCAATGGCTGCAAGTTGGAGCACAGGAAGTTCCACAGCAACATGGGGAAGAACTTTTCCCCAGTGAGGGTGAGGGAGCCCTGGGACAGGCTGCCCAGGGGGTGTGGAGTCTCCATCTCTGGAGAGATTCCAGCCCCGTCTGGACGCCGCCCTGTGCAATATGAGCTGGGGAGCTGCTTTGGCAGGGGGTTGGACCCCATGAGCTCTGGAGGTCCCTTCCAACCCCTGTGACCCTGTGATCTACTTGCCTGAGACGTCACCGCCTGCTTTCTCACAAGTGGCTGGAGGATCCCGGTCTCCCAGATCCCTGCCCTTCAGGCTCCCAGCACACAAGGCAGACACTAGAAGATGTTCTCAAGGTGGTTTGTAACTCTCTCACTCCGTTTCCACAGCTTTCTAGGGGTCATTACAGGAGATCTGCAAGGGGAAATGTTTGTAGAATACACAACTGAATGAAATAAATGACAATCAATGAATGAGAGGATAATACTAAACTGATTAAAAGCTACCCAGGATGAACAGAATTATAAATAAACGAAACCCAGCTACAAGCCTGATAAACAACTGCTGCACAACCATTCCTAGCTCATCCTTCAAATTAAAAAAATATTTAAATGAAATTGGAGATTTTAAAGATAAGAATCTGTGTTAAGGGAAAAAAAATTCAAATAGGGTCTTGCAGGGATTCACTGAAGCTGCACCTGAAAAACACCTCAGAGTTTCCACGTCCGTCTTCCCCCAGGACGTATTGCAAGAAACCACCAACCGCTCTTCTAACCATTCATAAGCCAGTCCTCTCCCTCCTCCTCGATCCTGTGTCCATTAAGGACAGCCAAAAGCAATTTAACCCAATTCACACCTTCCACTCCATAATCTGTGACCCTCACCCTTCTGGCCAAACGCCCTGCTGGGTACCGCCTCTCCCGCTCCTGGGCTTGTTCTTCCCCGCACGACGGCATCTCCCAGCTCCGAGATCCTGCTTACACCGCGAGCACGTGGCACCTCGTGGTCAGGCCACCACTGAAGCTCTCAGCAGGCACAAGAGCTTCAGTTTAGCACAGATCTGATTTTAACTGCAAAAGCAGGTTCTTAAAAGAAAAACAACCCACCGAGGTACCGGCCCGTGTGATGGCCAACAGCCACGTACTTAAGTGTCTCGCTGAATCAGGGCCATGGCCTATTGATTACAGATGGTACATTAGTGACGTAGGTTTCTCGGAAGGGATGATGGAGTCTGTGTCTCAGCCAAGCTTATTCAACACATGCAGCAAGGCAGAGTGACCCAGGAGCTGCACAGTCAGTGGCCAGGCCCAGCAGCAGCCTCCGTGGCCGGACAGCACACCTTCACGTGCCCTCTGTGCCCAGCACGGCCGTAGGGTCAGCAGCATCTTGTCCTCCCTGCACCTCATCCTGCCCGTGGCAAATCCCAGCAGGGAAAGTACATGCCAGTTGCAGATGGACTGTGCAGAGGTCTGTAGCTGCACCTTGCCATACAAGCCACTGAATGAGACTTAATTAATGAAATGTAATTAGCTAGCATTAATCAAGTAAAATCAATCAGCAAACAGCGTAACAACAGCTGTACGTAGGTCTGCAAGGGAAAGCCTACTCAAGATCCAGACTACTGCTCCAGTGCCATTCCCACTGTCTGTACTTAATATCACCGCTGTCCTAATATTCAGGGCCAGTGCCCAATATGGAATGAACCATAGGATCACAGAGGTTGGAAGGGACCCCCAGAGCTCATGGGGTCCAACCCCTTGCCAAAGCAGCTCCCCAGCTCATATTGCACAGGGCGGCGTCCAGACGGGGCTGGAATCTCTCCAGAGATGGAGACTCCACACCCCCTGGGCAGCCTGTCCCAGGGCTCCCTCACCCTCACTGGGGAAAAGTTCTTCCCCATGGTGCTGTGGAACTTCCTGTGCTCCAACTTGCAGCCATTGCCCCTTGTCCTGTCTCCACAGACCACAGCCTCTCTCCAGAGGCTGCTAGTTTGGCACCTGCCAAGCACTGGGCACGGCTCTGCCCTCACTGCTGCAGGCAGAGCTGCGGACAGAAGACACAACGGCACCATGGAAGACAGGGCTGCTCCCTGTGGAGTGCTGGAAAGCACTGACCTAACCAGAAGCAAGGCCAGCTTGCTATGGGGTCCCCATCCTTGCATCCCCCCCAGACAGCCCTAGGACTATACAGAGCCACAATGTCCAAATCCCATCTCGTTTATCCTGAGCACCATCACATGTCCCTAACAGGACCTGCAGCCTCTTCACCTCCCCACAGCACTGCCATTAGGGGCAAGTCAGTGCTTACACCTTGTCAACAGAGCCAAAGTGGTTCTGAAGATGAGATCCTGACAGTCTGGACCACTACTCCAAGCTCTGGGCAGCAGGAGGTTTGATGGCAGGAGCCCGCTTCTTCTGGGCGTGCCTGGGAAGCCAGAGCTGGCAGCGTGAGTGAGGTGGAATGTTAGGGGCACAATGTGCTGAAAATGCTGCAGCGGGGCAACACCGTGAACTGTCAATTCAACATCATGTTGGCAAGAGCTGTTTTTATTGACATCTGCTGCTGGCATCATGGTGTGAGGAAACAGAAAGAAGGAGATGTCCAAAGCCAGTATCCCAGCCAGGCACTGGGAAGCTGCTGTGTCACCGTACCCACCCCGAAGCACCCGAGCCACATGCCGCTGCACCTGCCCAAAGCACGGCACATTCCCCCTCTCCTCCCTCTTGCATCTTTTCCCCAAATCCGTTTTCAAGCCACACAACTTCCCATCACCCACCTACGCACGAGCCTATTGCCACGGTGGGTTTCATTCACAATGCACAGGGGACAGCGATCTCCCACAGTTTCCCCAGGAGTGGCATGGATTCACTGAGGGAATTAACTCCAGAGACCCAAGCACCTTTGCAGACATGGTGCTTTGCCTCCCATCCCCTCCTCAGAAGCAACCAGCTTCCCTGCTCACAGCCCAGCTCCTGCCCGGAATGAAGGGTGGCTCAGCAGAGCGAAGCCCCGGCACAGCAGCCTGCTGTTGGGCAGCACTCAAGTTAATGATGCAGGAGAGCACTCGGGTGTGACTTTGAAGAAAGGGGAGAACGCACTTCTAAGCCTTTCCAGAACAGTTAATCATTAAAACCTTTCATGGTCACAGAAGGTGCTGGCCTCCTTACAAGCTCCCCTTATCAGCCATAATTATTTCCTGATCAGCTCTCGCCTGACTACCTGGCAGACTGATGCACAACACCCTCCAATCACCTGACTGCCTTTATTGCCCTATATCCCTGGCCAAATGGGCCTCCGCTGTGTCAGCTGCGGTATTTACAGCGCGGTACTTCTCCCAGCCTATGCCCAAGCACAGAAGCTGTTCTTCCCACCACCTTCCCCGTTATCCCATCCCTCGTTCTGTGATGAAGCAGAACAGAACCATCACTGTAACTCCTCAGCAACTCTTTCTCCTCCCCCAAGAGCAACAACCCCTCATGCATCAAGCTTGGGAGGGGTCCTGCCGCCATCTCCTTAATCCCACTTCAGGATCTCAACCACATTCATTCTATGGATATTGCCTAAATATCTAAGTTAGCATGTTTCTCTCTATGCTTCTGTCCTTTCTCAGTTGCTGACAAAGTCCAGCTCAGCTCCCCAGGGGTGAGAGACATAAATCCAAGTGACAGAACTAAACCTGTCTCCCACGCCGCGTGTTGTTTGCCGTGTCAGGGCCAACTTCCTGCAGAGCAGAGTCTGGAGTTACCAACTTAACTCCTTTATTGAATAAAAATGGACAGAATAACCCTGACAAGGGTGGTCTGAAGAGATAAAGTCAAATCCTGAAGCTCTGTGTGAGTAGAGCCCGTGGAAATTTCAAAGAGCGGGAAGAGGGCTTGTACGTGGGTAAATAAAATCAATGTGGATAAACCAGAGCAAGAGCTGGAAATCAGAGCTGCAGTAAGGACTGGATCACCAGCTGAAATTTGCCCCTTCCCAGTGAAGGAGAAGCTGCCTGCTCCATCGGTAGCCCAGGCCTATGTACATACCTCTCTGAACTGCTGACAAGAGCTTCACACCAAAACATGTACAAGAGGGGACAGAGGTCCCCAGACACGGCAGGGAAGAGTCACGAAATGGGAACGTGGTATTTCACAAGCAAACTCATTTTTCTTGGTGAGATAATAACAACCACAGAGAAAAGGAATAAAAACGCCTTGAAGGGGGATTTTGTCTGTGCTGCTGAAGTTTAGGGAAAAAAAAACCCCTGTTTTAAGGAAATTCAAAACCACAGAACAAGCAGGGGATGTACATGGAATAACCCCAGGGCCACACTGCACTGCTGTTTCCTCACAGCACCAGTGCCCGGGACACGGCTGACTCCACATGCAGGAGATGGCAAGGTCATTCTGAAACACTCGCCCATCTACGACTCAAAGCCATGGCTCCTCCTTCCTGCACAGCACCCACATCCAGCAGCCAGGAATTCCAAAGAGTTCTCACATGCCACCCAGCTTCTGGGAACGCTGCGCTCCGCTTGTCTTGCTCGCCAGGCCGCTTCCAAGGCAGACCAAGCAGAAGGTGCTCTAAAGGGGCTCCCAGAGCACAAGTGATACTCTGGCACTGTATGAATTAAGAAGGGTCTACCTGCACGTGCAGCCCTCCTCTCTGGCTCATCTACCACGCTGCTCGGGGCTGCAGCAGAGACAGCGCTTTACAAATGCCAACTCAAGGCCCAGGAGTGGTCACACAGGCTCACAGGGTCTTGCACAAGGTATCTCTGAAAGGCTAGGGATGAGGAAGGTACAGCCTTCCTTCATTAAAGACACTGTTAAAAAATGCACCTAAGTCATGATTGCTGGGGGGTTCTCATCACCCTGCCTTGGGGGTGGTAGATAACACATGGCTGTGAACAGGCTGACCTGTCTCTGTGTGGGAGGATGCCTCAGCTCTGAACGGCAGGGAGCGGTGCCAGAGGTGTGTGGGGACACAAAGGGCAGAAAGGTGATTAAGGCACAAATGTTCCATACTTCTCACCAAAAACTCCCCTAAAAATCAACAAATGCAAAAAACAGACCACGAGCCTAGAACTGCTGCAATTACCAGGACCAGCAAAAGTCACCAGGATGCTGGTGCCAGGAGATGGGACAACAGGCTGGAGTAAGGATCGTGCTGTGACAGTTTTGCACTTCCCCACGCACACATTAACGGCCACAGGCAGGGATGGGATGCTGGGATAAGGGGAACCTTTGGCCAAAGCCAGTACAGATGCCCCAGTGTTCCTGGTCTCACGACTGGGGTGTGGAAAACAAGCCACTCTGCACCCAGAGCAGTGCCCAGACATGCAGTTCTTGGAAGCTGCTCAACTGATGTCTTCCACTCTCTTATTTCAGCCCCTGTTCCTGATGCTTTCTTACAACCTTTTTTTTTCCTTTCTTTCTTTTTAAGCATTAAAAGCTCACTTGGCCTCTGAATTGCAGTGAAACACCCTGCAATAGGCAGCCTGGCAGCTTGGTGTCACCCCTCTGCTCCCCCTTCGCTGTCACCTGTCCAGGTGCCCTGACTGTGACGTACTGTCCCATCCTTGGGGCACACAAGTTGTTCTACTCCTGCAAGACCCATCAGAGTAGGGGAGTCACCACGGAGCAGAGTCCAGCTCACTCTCCTCTACGCAGCAGGCCTTGCTCTTTCATTTCAACACCGCACCTTGAGCTAACCCTGGGACATCTAACACACATGCCTAGTGTAACCACCAGCCATGAAAAACAATAGCACCCTGCTTTCCCTTTTTAATGCTGTTTGAGAGACTTTCATCAAATCTGATGAGGGGCAAAGCAGGCAGAGTGAAGTTATGGAGAAGGGGGGGAGCACGTTACCCGTGCTACAGCTGGGCCTTGTGCTGGTGCTGCTAGAAGTCTGAGACCTCCTGGGGTATCCTGGCACAACCAAACCACACAGGGCAAGCTCCTTCCCTGTATTTTGAGCCCTGCCACTCTTTTATTCAAATTCACCTACCTGTTAAATTGACATAGATGGTGTTGAACCTCCTCCCATGGGTCAAAAAGGATGTCACTGCCTTGGTTTGCAGCAGATTTCTGTGCAGAGTTCCCCCTGCAGACATACTTAGGACCCTGGCCTTGAGCAAATACACGTATCTTCTAGTTCAGACCTTACTGAGCCATCATTGGGACACATTCCCAGTGCTGCAGTTCCTGGTTTGCCACAGGCATAGGCGGGAGCTTGATGGCTTTTGCCAGCTCACAGCCTGTGCCCACGAGCCCCAGGGCACATGGGGCCCTTCACCACCATCAAGCTTCATCCTGCCCATCGACTGTTCAGCCTTGTTTAAGCACAAGGAGGGAAGCAGGAAATTGCTTCCTATCTTCCAAGAAACACTTCATGGAACTGGAAGGGGTTTATCAGTGTTATTCTAAAGGAGGTTTTGGTTCCCAGGTAAGTTTCCTTCCCTAAAATCCAAGCGAATCTCATATACACACCCACCCCATCCCCCAAAAAATCCCACTAGGCAGGGACAGAGGTGTGAGAAAAGCTGGGGTTTGGTTAGCAAAGCCTGAGCATTTTGCTTTGGTTCCCCCTCCCACACACATACACACCCCCAAAGCCCTGAAATAACCTGATAGAAAGAACTGGTTTTAACAGATCCATTAGAGATTCCCAGCTTCCAATGGGGGGGGGGGGAAAAAAAGGCTTCTGAGTTGCTTTACGTTGTGAGCCAAGCAGAAGGGCAGGCCAGGAGCCTGGCACACACCACAGCACATCTCATGGACCAGTGCAAATTGCTGCCTTCTGCTCGCACCCAGACGCTGCCAGGCGTTCCTGCTGAGGCTGCAGCTCCCCAGCCCAGCGCACCCTGGGACGAGCTGCCAGGGCCTCTCGCTCCCCAGAGGAGATCCCCACCACCAGCACGGACAGATGCCACCAGTCACATCCATTCCCCATGGCACAGTCAATCTGTCAGCCCCAGCAACAGCTCTGTGTGGTGATGGCTCTCAAAGCCAGCAGCAGCTCAGCTGACACAAGCCTGGGCCAGTCTTTGCACCCTTAAAGTCACAGTGGGAGCTCTCTTATGAGTAAAGAGCTTCCACTCCACACTTTTTGGGTCTGAGTTTTCCTGGCTTGCCCCCATCACAAAAAAACCCATCCTCCCCTTACTACTAGCCACAGATAAGAGTTCAGGTGAAAGGCCCCTGGACTCCAGCTCCCAGAAGAGAGCACTGGAAGGCAAAACCGGGGAAACAAACGGCATTGATAGGATGTATCTTTTGCCCGGGGCTGGGCTCCTCCCCTCTTTTGAGGTCACTCAGACAATGTGAATCATAGAATCCCAGACTGGTCTGGGTTGGAAGAGACCCCAAGGGATCACAGAGCTCCAACCCCCCTGCCACAGGCAGGGACACCAACCTCCAGGCCTGGAGCTACACAAGGTTGCCCAGGGCCCCATCCAACCTGGCCTTGAACACCCCCAGGGATGGGGCACCCACCCCCTCTCTGGGCAGCCTGTTCCAGCCCCTCACCAAACTCTCTGCAAAGAACTTCCCCCTAATATCCAATTTAAACCTTCCCTCCTTCAGCTTCTATCCATCCCCCTTGTCCTGCCATTCTCTACCCTTTTAACAAGCTGATTCCCCTCCTGTTTCTCTGCTCCCTTCAGGGACTGGGAGGCTGCAATGAGGTCCCCCCACAGCCTTCTCTTCTCCAGGCTGAACCAGCCCCGCTCCCTCAGCCTCTCTCCGTAGGGGAGCTGCTCCAGCCCTCTGATCATCTCCGTGGCTCCTCTGACCCCTCTCCAACAGTCCCACATCTTTCTTGTCCTGGGGCCCCAGCTCTGGACACAGGACTCCAGCTGGGGCCTCCCGAGGGCAGAGCAGAGAGGGACAATCCCCTCCCTGTCCCTGCTGCCACCCCTCTGCTGATGGAAGAAGCATGCAAAACGGGGCATGCCCACCCCCCACGCCCAATCCCCTTTCCATTTCCTACACAATGAGTAATTAAGACATGGCAGTTTCCCAGCCACCTTCCAACAAGAGCTGGCCCTGGCTTTGACTTTGCCAGCCCAGCCTGACCGATCTGCCTCTGGCGGCACTGGCAGCAGCAGCCATTGTGATGGGTGGGTTTTACCAGTCAAAGGACCTTTGGGGCACTTGGTAGAAGATAAGTGCCCAGAGCTCTCCATTTATGCTTCCTCAAGCTCCTAAGTCACAGCACATTCAGGGATACCTTTTTTTTTTATGGTTTGCTTTGAAACAGGAGCAAAATAAAGAAGGGGAGACTCCCTGGTAGCTATGCTGGATCAATTGCTGTATGACTGGAAAGTGCCAGTGACTGCCCAGATTTTCTACTGTCCCAAATTCCTGATTGGAATTGGCTCTTAGGCTGTTTTTCCAGCATCTCCTTTATTTGGATTTTCACTCCATGCTTCCTGGGCCAGGTAGGGCAGGAGTGGATGCTATTGCTTGCAGGCAGAAACGGAGGGAGGAGGCACGGGAAGGCGGAGAGCTGAGCTGCCACAGAAGACAACACTGCCTGAGTGGAGTCTCCGTGCATCCTGGAAAGAGGCAAGCTGGTGCCTCTAGGCAGCTGTTGGAGACACCACATCTGTCAGGTCACCTTTTCAGCTAAACTCCTGTTCTGCTAAGTCCTGCTCAAGTTATCTCTGTCCTCAGAGGATAACAGCAATGGCAGAAGTCTGAAATGCAGTCAGGTTGATAGGCCCCATTAAGATGCTCGTCCAACACTACTAACAAACCTACTGATTTATGGCTGTCAGCAGGAACGTTGCTTTACAGGCAGTTGTGTTTTTCTTCTTTCAGCTTTCAGAGGTGCTTTTGAAGAGGTTTCACTGTTTAAGTATTTAGAGCTTAATGAATACTCAAACAATTGTCTGATTTTAAGCTCTCAGCGCCTCCCGTGATGACCGAGGCTGAAGATAACTTAGAAAAGGGCCCAACAGCAAGAGGTGAGCACCAAGGCTCCTACTGATAAGCACAATTGCTTGGTGCCCTTCTGAGCTTAACTTGGTGACTGAGTTACTGCAGAGTAAGCGTAACCGCACTCCGGCTGACCCCAGCGACCATCTGTGCACACGGTGGTAACACTGACAGAGGGATCCGCGTGACACAGGCGTGCATGGACGGGGGCTGCAGCAAACATAGGCCTGAGCTGAGCTGAACATGGCCCCAACACCCTTCAAATCTGGAAACAGGAAAGAGCATTGCCTGCCTGGTTCTCCCACAGCGATGCAGCCCTGTCACCACCCTTGGGGCAGGCACTGAGAGGGCACTCTGAGATGCTTCTGTTTGACATAGACGTCATTTGTATGGAAAGTCTTGGAGGTACAAACCTGTCATGGCCCTCCTGGGGCTCAACAGCCAGGAGAGCCTGAACAGAAGCAGACAGCAGAACTAAGCTGTGTCTCAACACCTGAGAAATGCTGTGCTGACATGCAGTTGTGTTTCAAGGAACACACCATCCAACCTGCCTTCTCATTATAAAAGCAGCAGAACTATGGTTTTAGGAAGAAGCCGGTTTCGACTTTCTTTGTCCCTGAGGACTTTCCCAACCATCACACAACTACAGAGTAAACAGATGTACCAGGGTGAATTCGGGTAAAGAGTGACTCAGGATTTCTGAGGCAGCATCAAGTGCAAACAAGACCTTTGAGATGAATTACTGAATGCCTCAAAGTGAAACAGCATTGACAGCTGCACTCCGTGCCACGGGGCAGTCACCTTCAGAGGTGATTCTTCCTGGAGACCAGACCTATGGAAGTGGCACCTTCCACCACAGAAATGATCTGCAGCCCTTTCTTCCCAATGCATAAGGGACAGAACCCATCTGTGTGGTCACACCATGTGCCCCATTGTCCAATTTCAAAACCACCGACACACTGAGCTCCCACGAATGCTGAGAAAACCAGGGGTCACACAGAACAGGAAGTCTCTATTGGTTCCCCAACTAGGTGAAGTGTTGATACACTGGGCTCTCCCTCAACACTGAAGAGTGCCCAGAAGGACACATTGGAAAGCAGGTTGGACTCCTGATGCTGCTCATGGAACTGCTGATCTCTTCCCCCGTTTCTCTGCGAGGCACCCTGGCTCCTGCCCCCGACCACTCGTGCCAGGGCTGCTGGCCTTGGGCTTCAGAGATATTCTGCCTTTACCCACAGCTTGAGGGCAGCTGGGGATTCATAGTCCCAACTCTGTAGTTGTCTTCTCAGGCAATGTGGGGGTTCCTGAAATCCACAGCTGTCTTTTGGAGGGTAATTCTTCTTCCACATCACTCGCAGTGCCTGAAACCCTCACAAGTCAGTTTGTTGCTGTAAATACTTCAAGGCTCTTTCAGCTTCCTATAGTGCTCTGAGCTCTCATCTTTGGGATCTGGAGCTAACAACCCACTTCCCTGCCATGCTGAGGGATCAGATCCAAAGCCTGGCTGTGCAGGAAGCCAGTTTCAGTAGGCCTGAAGCGTGACTCATGTCTCCACTATCTGCAAGAGAAATTCTTAAACCTTTGCTCACCATGAATAGCAGCTGATGCCCTTAATCATCACAGAGAAGATATGGGAGGGATGGAAAAATATCTGCCTCCCAGGCTCCCTTGCTGAGGCTTGAAGATGAGACCTTCCCTCAGTGGGGGCTGGTTTTCCTCCAGCATTGTACATTGTTCTTTTGAAGCATCCCACTCTTAGATCCTGGTTGAAAACAAGGCACTGGTAGTCTTAGTGGGCCAGATACTACAGTCTTCCCCAAGCAACTCTGAAAACTGCAGAAAAGCCAATTGAGAATCTTTCCCATATCTATTATGAAATGACTCTCTGAGACTGGAAATACTGCAACAGCCCAACAGCAGGACACAGCACCAGCCCAGTATCAAAGCGTCGAAACCAGAAGTTCCCAGATTTTCCATTCCTCCCTTGTTATTAAAAGATTCCTCCTCCATCAAAGCTCTGACCCTCACAGGACCAACAGATCATGTGAGAGGCATCAGAGGATTATTAATTAGAAAGAAATGGGTGGAAAGTGTGTCAAGCACGCCCAATCTTTGAACTGGGTACTTTAGAAGATCATTGCAAAATAGAAGACAACTGCACATTCATTTCTTTTTAGGAAGAACATATTGCATAAAGCCACAAAAGTTACATGACCTTCATGTGAAGAAGAACAGAAGGACCAATTCTGATTCATTGTAAATTGACTTGGAAAGGCAACAAAGCAATGCAGTTTTCACCAGCTGAAGATAGGACCCAATGTCTGCAGGACACTGAACACAAAACTGTAAGGCCTATTCATCACCAGTGCTTCTGGGCATATGTTAATCAGTGAGAAATTTCTTCCCAGAGATGATTATGGTGCAAACAGAAGTCAATGGATTTCATCTATTATGAAGACTCTGCCCCCTCTAAAGCATGCACTGGAGGGTGGGATCTGTGGACATCCTCTGGCTGCTGGGAAGCCTCTCCAAGCTGTTTTGCCTGGTAGCTGGTACCTGCAATACCATCTTTGCTGAGTCCTCTCCAAATGCCTGTCCAGAAGACAGAACAACACCAGAACAAACATTTTTCCCATTGACATTTTCTGGTCCAGCAGCACTGAGCAATGCACCCAGGGCCCATGCCTTGTCTCTGCTTTGGCAACACAAGGGAGATACAGGTGGACGCCTCTGAACTCCAGGTTGTGGTTAAAGTGCTCTTAAAGGATAATGACATTGGCTGGGGGCCTGGAGGCCACATCGCAGTCTGAGCTCTGTTCAGGTTCATTTCTTTCTAAAAGGGAAAGAGGATGCTCTGTGTTTTCTACAGCAACACAGAGACCTGAAAGAGGAACTTTCTTTTTGAGGAAAAGCCCTGCTGCTCCTATTGTGTAGCAGATGGCAAAGGGATGAATGGTGCACATCTGTACCATCCCAGTCCAGATCACTGGCATCTCTAGTACAGCCCAGAGCTCACTGGCATTGCCAGTGAGGTCATATCCAGCATTTTTCACTCTAAGATCATTACAAGTCTACACTGGAGACACTGATGCTCCTATTCAGTCTCATAATGTCTCATATTCAGTGACAGAGAAATTAAGACACAAAAAAACCCCAGATCTATGACCAGTATTCAACTACTCAGCAGCCAAACCAGCAATAAAAAAACTTCAGCTGTGGGGACACGGGGCCAGTAAGCCATCTACCTGAGACCACGTAGAGCTGAGACTTCCAGACACTCCTTTTGAGAACCTTGAGCAGGATGCACGTGTGAAACCTTCTAAATACATTGCCAAAAAAGAAGAAAGTACATTTACAGGAATGCCAGCCAGATCTCTTACTTGCTCAGGCAAAACTCCTGTCAAGAAAGCAGTGCTGACCCAGCCCCCTACAACACACATGAGAAAGTTCTGATTCCCTCAAGATTTGGTAAGGAGATAAGCAAGGAGATAATTTGTCATCAGAATTACCCACACACAAACATTCAGCAAGGAAAAGTCCTAACAACAAAGGGAAACAGTTCCACAGTTTTGTTTTCATATAACATAAGTAACTAGGCCTACTCCTTGCCTGTACAGAAGCACTGAGCACCGTGGGACACGGGTCCTTCTGCCCCTGATTCTTAGGAGTACCCAATGTTGGCTAAGGCAGGATGCTGAATTACACAGACCCCATCAAACCAGCATTTTGGAACAGCTTCTTGCCCTGCAGTGGAAAAAAACCCAACCATCCCATGCAGGAGATCTTGGGCTGTTTGAGACTGTCAGCTCCTGACAGTCTTATTATCCTGAAGTGTTAAGGGCTTGTGGTGTGGATTGGATGGAGTTTCCTACCTGGACAGCTGAAGGACACGTTCAAGCACATGTGCTGCATCTTCAGACCTGCCCCACCAACAGGCAGCCTCCAGACTTCGGATGGCATCGGATTAGGTGTCCTTCAGATCCTGAGTCACTCCTTCCCTCCCAAATGTGCACGAGATGAGAGATCTGAAACACAGGAGGCAAAACAACCCCACAATGAAACAGACGTGCTAAGCAATGCTCACATGCTCACACACAACCCCCCACCCCCCCCAGCCACTGCTGCCCATTTATTTCACTCTGGGCCTAATTTTCAGTCTTTGCCAACAGTTTCCATACCATAAAGGCAGCAGCTTTGAAGATGAGTCACACCATTGTGTCACTGTGGCCCCTTCCACGGTGGACAGCTGCAAGCAGCTGACAAGGTGGCATTGTGTTTCGTGGGACCTGCTGTCTGGCCTCTCTGTTCCCACCTTCAGGTGGGCAGGCTGTGCTGGTACACGCTGCAGAGGAGATCACACTGTACCTTACTGTGTGCTCCTTAAAAAGAAAAAATCCTGAAAGGGTCTCCAAACATAGGGAAAACTTCCCCAAAAAAACCCATTTTGACAAGTTTGCCTTGGAAAGATAAAACTTCTTGGCACATGCTGCTCCCCCTGAGATCAGTGTTATGATGCCTCAGGAACAGGTCTCGTTTCTGTAGGAGGTCAGCATGAATGGAAGCAAACCCACCTTGCCCCCAGCCTCCTAGAAGAAGATTCTCAAAGTCCAATACTGGAATCAAAAGTCAACTTTGTTGACTCCAGGTTTGCACCTGCCCATTTCCATCAGCTCCACTGGAGCCGTTGCCATTTCATTCCTTTCTCTTTAGCTCACAAGTTTATTAGCAGCAGACTGAAAGAATAAAAACAGGCCAAGCTCTTTCTAGGGACTGAGATGCCAAACTTCCTGTGGTCCAAGCTTCATCCATCCACACCAGTAGAGTTCACAGGACAGCAAAGCTGTAGCTGAGATGCCCCCTGCCCAAATCTTGACTCCGGTACCTGCACAAGAGCAGTGGGTGCTCTGCACAACTTTGCCACAGCCTGTGCTAGGATCCCAACAGCCATGTCCCAGCAGCCCTGTGCACTCCTCTGCAGACAGACACCCTGGGGAGGTCCTCTTTGGATTTCAGTGGCAGAAACAGCAGGGATGCAGACCATAATAATCCCCAGCTACCTCCCGAGGCAGGTGCTGTCACACACAGTGTGTCCATGGTCTAGAGGGCCGTTTTAAGGCAGAAATGGTAAATGACAGCTATGGGGGTGAGATGGGCGTGAGGCCTGGAGGGCTCTGTAAAGCACACGGGTGGAGGACAGACCCCTGAAGTACAGGTCTGGTGGCAAGTAACAGCCTTAGCACAGACCCACACTGTACATCAGAGTCACAGAGTCACAGCACAGGCAGGGTGGGAAGGGACCTTTAAAGGTCACCTATGAGCAGGAAAAAAAGCCCTTCTGTGCAGCAGGAGAGCTCAGATCAGGGCAGAGGTCACAGCACAGGCAAAAAGAAGGCTTGGTTGGGTGGGCTGTTTGCCACAGCAAGCAGTGCGGGACGAAATGAGCCTTGAACAGCCCTGCACCTGCTGCAGGGACCACCTTGAGGTACCAGAAGAACCTCTGAAGTGCTCAAGGTGTGCTGTCCCAAGTCACACTGGTTGCTGTGTCCCATGAAGGGAGCATGAGCTTCCTGCTGGAGCCTGCTGCAGTCCTTGTGCGCTCGTGTGATGCTCTCCGAGCGCCGTGTCCCAGCGTGACACCAGGGCGTGCACCACCAAGCCCAGTGGGTCGGGACTAGGAAGAGTGAGAAAGAAGCTGGATCAGAACACGTGGCAGGTACGAAAGGAGACAGAAAACAAGGGGGGGGGGTGTGCTAAGGCAAAAATGGCACCGAGCAATCTTCTGCTCTCCATTCATGTCATGTTCTCACACACTTCCACAGTGTTCTGCTCCACAGCCCCCGCAGCGACGCAGGCAGCGCAGAGCAATCAGGCTGCTGGTTCACATCACGCCCGAGCATATGCACTGCTGAAGGAGAACAGGGCTGAGCCTGTAACCAGGCACCCTGCAGCCAGCCCCTTACCCATCTCGACTGCCCCCCTCTCCTGTGCAGCTTGGTGTGGGGACAGAGGCTCTGATGCCCGCCACAGTTCAGCCCTACTGTTATCTGGTCCCTAGAAACTGTCCTAGTAAACTCAATGAATAATGGATGTGTTGCTTAACTGAGAGTACAGACCAGCTTGCAAAGAACTCACAGGAAGTCTGAGTCTTGCACTGCAGAAAGGAATGTGCCATCCAGGAGGAGTATCATTAGCGGTGTGGCCCGGCCATGACTGCGCTCCTGGTTCCTCCAAGTCAACAGAGCTCTTTGAGCATGACAGGATCAGGCCTGGGGCATTCGTGCCTCCCTTCCTCCTCAGGTCAGTGAAAACTCTGTTTCCAGAGGTCTTGCTAGTTACAAAATTGCTCCAAGCAAATGCCTTGGATGGGCAGAAGAACCACATGCACGTTAAACAGCTGTGGTCCAGCACGGGTATAGAGAAGCTCCTCTGAAGACCCTGCTGGGACCAGAGACAGGCTGTGCCTCAGCTCCATTTTTTCAGAGCATCTGCAGAGAAGGCTGATCTGGAGGCAGAGATAACAAATCACATCTGCCAGACAACACATCACAAATGGTATTTCCTGGGTAGTCACCACTGAAAAGTGCTGGGGAAATGGGGTCTTCAAATCAAACAGTTCCCAAACAGATTCTGGCTAAGGCAGTGCAATATATTTACTTCTAAATGAATAATATTCAGTAACCAAATAGAACCAGAGATTAATCATCACACAGATGCTATGCTTCCCTGTTAAGATAAGGTGATCATTAAAGGATAAACCACAACACTATCTTCATTCGGACAGGGCTCCTCTTCCCATCTACTCTCAGATTAAGACCAAAGTACAACTTGTTCCAGATCAGAGAGCACTGTATTCTTCTCTCTCTTTAAATATCACAGATCTATCTAGAAAAGAGAATGGAACATAACTGTACTCTGACTTTTGTGTGTCAGGTCCAAGGTTACATAGTCAATTCCTTCCCTGTTTCTGAACTCAGCTCTACCAGGACAACTCCTGCTGGGTAACACATCTTCTGAAGTCCTGGAGCTGGGCAGTTGTCTACTCAGCATGAGCAAAGGTGATGTGATATGATCTGCACTCCTCTTCCCAAGTTTTAAGACAATCCCCAAAGACATTCTGTTCTAACAAACGGACTGTGACTCACTGAGACATTCAAAATTACATTCCTGTTATTTCCATTTTTACTTCACTCACTCAGATCCAGCCCGTCGTGGCATGCCCAGCTTCTGGGTGGCAAACACTCACCAGCTGGCCTCAAACAACAGTGTCTGGCCAGGACGCTGCTAGAACAGACCGGTATCCGTGGATGGCAAAAGGAAAAGTAAAGGTCCAGATGAAGAAAAGGTCTGGAATACCAGTGTCTCCTCAATACCAGTCACACAGTCTCAGAAAAATGGAAAGAGTTCAAGTCCAACTCAGGCAACCACAAAGAAAAGCCCAAACTGAGTAGCAGCAGCCTGAAACTTCCCACAAATCATCACCAATTTGTGTCACCACAATTATTTTGGCTAGTTATATCAGTACCACATAGGTAATAACTTCAATTGCCATCACATCAGAACTATCTTTCTGCTAGTCACCTAATCAGCATCAGGGAAGAAGCAGCATTCAAGCCTGGATGGTTTCAGTCCCTGTCCCTAGCTTACCCTGAGGCCATGCCCCTACCTTGTCCTGCAGAAAGCTGGGTGCAGTCACTGCTCTTCCCAGCTGGGGACAGGGAGGACCCACCCAGGAGACTGCTTCAGCTGGGCAGCACTGCTCAGAGAGCTCCCACCTAACACCCCAGGTTCCATTCCAGATCTTGTGGCACTCAGACTCTGGGAATATTGGCTGATCACCGAGGGGGATGCCACAGCGCCTGGGCAGCCTCCCCCAGCCCACAAACTGCATCAGGACAAGAGAAGAGGAAGACAGGCATTTCTGGAGCTGGTTGGGAGCAAAGACACAGCTAAGATACAGCAATGCTTTGGCTGGTGTCTACTCAGCGACTCATACAGCTACTGATCCCAGTATTTCAATGCAGGGCTTTGGAGGAGACCCCCTGCAGCAGGTTTACACTTATAGGGAGGCTTAAGGACTATGTTATTCTGAACAGATATTTAAGATGTGGTATCAATTCTTTCCTCCAAGCTGCCCCCAGGGCTTTACCCAAAGCAACACCCACACTTCCTCACACTGACTGGCAGGCAAGCTTTCCCAGCTTCACACAGCAGCTTTCACCAGGTGACAGAAAAGGCAGCACTGGGGTGACCCCAGCCCTCAGACCGTCTCTGAGCTGATGGAGCTGTCTCCAGACCAGGAATGGCTGCGTTTCCTCACCAGCCTGGCTCTGGCTCCAAGCAGCCCTGCAGAAATTTAATTACCCTGCTACCTGCCCAGCCCTCCCCTCCACGTAGATGCCTCAGGAGAAGCGTATCTAGAGGATCATAGTCCTGAAACTCTTTGAAGACATACCCCTCAATTAACATGCTCGGAGTTTACAGGCAAAAGAGACAGAGGAGAAACCCAAATGGTGTTAAAACCTTCTCTTGAAGAAATAAATAGCTTAGATGTGATTTCAGGAATGAGGAAGGCCCTCTATTTCTGTTCATGAAGATGCTACAAATATGAATTAAGTTATTTTAAGCAAGCAATTGCACCTCAAATGAACCTTTGTGGAGCTGAAACAGATAACAACATGCTTGGCTTGATTTGATTTTTCCTGGGACAATGAGGACTCTAGGACCCTGGTGAGTTATATTCTCAAAGGTGTCCAGGTAGTTGCTTGGTTTTCTTGTCCCACAGGTTCCCAGAAGAACATTGCCTAAATGTCTGATGGTTGTGGCATTTCAGCATTTCCTACAGCACAGTTTATCTGCCTGGCTTCCTAACCCACCCAGCAGCGGTGATGCTGGTTCTCTAACACCCATCTGCAATCTCTCCTGAGTAAACACACCAGGAGCTGCTTAATGTTCTCCCTCCACGTATCCCAGACTCTCAGCTGCACTTCACATTACAGTAAATGTTCTGTTTACATAATATATCCTGGATGTTACCGAATTATTGCTGTACTCCTGGTACAGCCTGCCCGGGACACCGCAGCATCCAGGGCTGGTCTCTATTGGTCTCTATTTTCCAAAACAGGCAACTATCTCAAGCTGGATTTTTAAGTTATTTCTATGATTATATCTAAGAAAAACCAATTTTTACTACAGGCTAAGTGCCTCTCCCATGCCACACAGACCAGACAAGCACTTCAGTGAGAAAAGCTTGTGCCTGTGTGATTTGGGAGCAATCTGATGTGTGCCTGGGGCTCAGGCTGTGATCTTCCCTCCTTGCTTTATTCCTCTTGCTGCGTGTTTTAAGTTATCCCTTCTCTAAATGAGACAGAAGAGAGGAAATGTAATTCCATCCAACAGTCACCTGACAAAGTTTGGGATTTTTGGAAAGGACTAAGCAGGCCCTGAAGACCTTCAAGCCACCCCATACACTGGCATCGTCCCCCTCCCCAGCCAGCTGGACCTGTAACGGGAGAGGAATCGCAGAATGGTTTGGGTCAGAAGGGACATTTAGAGATCACCCAGTCCAACCCTCCAGCCATGGGCAGAGTTATCTTTCTCTAGATTGGGTTGCTCAACGTCCCAGATGAACAGATGCATACTGATAAACCAAACTTCTTCTGTAGGGCTTGCATGTCCTCCTGCAGATGGACAAGCCTGACCTGACGCATCAAGCTGGTCTCCATCCTGTCCTCAACAGTGCCAGATGTGCACTTCACTGAACTTAAAATAAAAAAGAAGAAAACACCCCACCCCCCTAGACTTCCAGGGGATCTTAAGACTCATTTTAAGCTGCGACCTAAGATCTGAACCTAGATATCCAGAAGATATTCACCTTTTAAGCCAGTTTGCAGTTCCCTGCTTAGGGCTCATTCCTTAACGCAAATACAGTTTGACGGTATCTGGTGCATAAATCAACGCTGTGGCTAAAGTCTCAGTCAATTCTTCTCAAAATAAATGTTGCCATTTAAAATGTGGCAATCAAGCTTGTAGAGAGAAGGAAAGAAATGTCAGTTACAACCCAAGTGATTCTGTTAACAAGCCGGGTTCCTGCTTCAGGTTTTCGTCTGATAAAGCCACTTATCTGGCTGTACGAAAGGTCACGAGGAGCTGCTGGAACAGTGGAAAGTCCACGAGGCACTTTTTGCCACCCTGCAACTTTTGTTTAAACTTTTAGTTGAATCATTATTTCAGTTCCTGGAGCTGAGTCATTTCACCTCCTCGCACAGGAACGCATGCAGAGCAGCTCCGCACTGCGGAGCGGGCACAGCACAGCACACACAGCTGGCCTTGGCTCTGCAGAATCCCAGGATCACAGGGGTGGGAAGGGACCCCCAGAGCCCATGGGGTCCAACCCCCTGCCAAAGCAGCTCCCCAGCTCATATTGCACAGGGCAGCGTCCAGACGGGGCTGGAATCTCTCCAGAGATGGAGACTCCACACCCCCTGGGCAGCCTGTCCCAGGGCTCCCTCACCCTCACTGGGGAAAAGTTCTTCCCCATCTTGCTGTGGAACTTCCTGTGCTCCAACTTGCAGCCATTGCCCCTTGTCCTGTCCCCACAGACACTGAAAAGGGGCTGCCCATTCCCCCTGCATCCCACACTTCAGGTATTGATAAACATTCATAAGGTCCCCCCTTAGTCTTCTTCTCTCCAGGCTGAACAGCCCCAGCTCACTCAGCCTTTCCTCACAGGGGAGATGCTCCAGGCCCTTCATCATCTCCATAGCCTCCTCTGGACTCTCTCCAGGAGATCCCTGTCTTTTTTATCCCAGGGAGCCCAGAACTGGACACAACACTCCAGGTGGGGCCTGACCAGGGCAGAGCAGAGGGGGAGGATCCCCTCCTGTGACCTGCTGGCCACACTCCTCTTGATGCCCCCAGGATCCCATTGTGTCTCTCTGTCCCCAGGGCACACTGCTGGCTCATGGCCACCCTGTCATCCACCAGGTCCTTTTCCCTGCAAGCCAGCTCCTCTCCCTGCAGGGTGAGGATGCACAACTCCAGCTGAGAGCGCTTCATTCCTCATCAAACCTTACCCCAGCAGAGCCGTGGGCAAGACCCAGGCCCACTGTGCAGACGGAGCCCCTGAGGAAACACCTTGCATCGTAAGGTACGCTCTACAAGGAGAAGGTTCTGGAGAGGAGTAGCGACTTTCAGCGGTGTGGAGACTCACTGCCAGCCTTTCACACTGAAATCCCATGCTCATGGCACATCTGGGAATGTCCTTTAGTACAGCTCGGTCATTAATGAATTAGAAGAGGTCTCAACACTGGAGGCTGTTCCTACAGCCCCCTTTGTATGGTCTGTGTGTGCCACTAGTTGAAGCATTACAAGACCCTGCAAACCACAAGTGCTACTGAAATATCTCCCCCCGCTCACTCGCCCTCCCCCTTTCTTCATTTCAAGTCTACGTAAGAACTTTTGCTGAAGATCCAGATTCTCCCACTGAAAGCAAGTGCCACTTGTCTAGAAATAGATCTTCTCTCTGCCTCAGAAAGCACCCAGAGCAGATGGCCAGGGACAAGATGCTCTGGCATCACCAGCTCACGCTGCTCTCTCTCTCTGATTACACATCAGAGGAAGGGTTGGAGGGAAGCATTAGCTATTATAGGTTTCTTTACTGAAGGGACTGACAGCTGGCTGAAGTGAAGAAGAGAATGGTACTGGGGATGCCAAAGTGAATGTGAGTTTAGGATCTCCTAAAGCTCAGCTTCAGTACCAGTCCAGAAAGAACGCTCCCAGAAGAGAGAGATCTGACCAGCAACAGGAGGCCCCAGGTAAACCCCTGTCAGTCTTCCCTAGGGACCTGGAGAAAGTCCTTCTGCAAGGACCCAGCTGCGGGTGCTGCTCCAGAGGGTGCAGGGCCGCTTGCATCAGGCTTTATTTTTACAGTGTGAATCGTTTCTCACTCGAGGGAGCTGGGATCACTCTGCTGCTGGTGTCTCTGCCACCGGCAACGCTAAAAATACAAAAGGCTGGCTCTGAAGTCAGCCATGGTGTGCTGCGAGCTCCAGCCCTTCCCACAGCATCACCGTGTCTCTCACACCTGACAACAAGGGGTGGGAGCCAGTGCTGACACCCTCCAGATCAGCTTCTTTAGGAGCGCAGGACCGGGACCACTCTCTGCCAGAACACACTCAAACCCCCCCCCTCTTGCTTCTCCATTTATCCCCAATAGCAAATATCTGCTTTTGCCCGTTCTGACAAGGAGCAGCAGCTTGTAATCACAGCCAATCCCCCACCCGTTCCCCTGCCACCACTTCTGCTCCCAGCCCTGCTCACACCTGACAGGCCACACCGCTGCCTTCCCGGTGCTGAGCTGGGTGCTGAGCTCACACCAGCCCAAGAAGCCACGCAGCTGGGACTTTGCCCTTTGGAAGGGTGACCTCTGAACCAGGAGATCCTTTTCCAAATCCCTGGTTTGCCTTTTTAGTTTTTAATTTGCAGCAACGGCTCAAGAATGTGAGTTATGCAAGTTTGTCTACCAAATCACTGCTAGAGAGCAAGCCAGTTAACGAGCCCTCTGTCTTAATTGATTGTTTACATACAATTTACCATCCACCCCCTCCGGAAAAGAAATTATCTTGCAACATATAAAGATAGCTGGGCTAATTATGATTTCAGTTGCCATGAAACAGTCTTCAAATGCCGTCCCTCCCATCTTGTTATAAACAAGGTCTGGGGTGTGGTTTGTTCACCATGGAGCAGTAGCTGCAGCCTAACTCACAGTGTATGCTTTTGCATACGGTGGGGCTGTGCAACCACATGCCAATAGCTGTTGGAGAGGCCAAAAGTGGGTTTTGCCCCAACTTAGACAAATTCATAGTCAAAAACTCCATGGGATGTAGCCTCTGATGGAAGAGAAGTATGTTCAGGGAGGAATTGCTCTGAACCACCTTCCTCATTGATCTGGTTGCACAGCTGGAACTTGGGAGATGGGCTTGGGTCTCACCTCCTTTGACTGCTGTAAGAAGCCAGCTCTAAGTCTGGCATCCTACCAGGTTTGACCCAGCAGCAGACTGATGGGGTGACCTATTTGTTCTCATTCTCACCTCTATGGGGAGTGCTTTGTCTGGGGGAAATGAAGAAAAAAAATAATAATTTTTTTTAAAAAAAGCATGCACTTTGTAGTGCTGTTGGATCTGCTCTGAAAGAGCTGCAGATCGATTGCTCACGGAGGTTCAGGACTCCCGTTTGGTCTGGTTTACACAAGATAATATTTCATTCAGTGGCATGGGAATCTCATTTCCCTTGGCAGAGTTGTTCCTTTGTGTCTTCTCTCTAACTGGGTGCTAAATTGATATTTGAAAGTATTAGGAAAGACTGTATAGTGATGGGAGTTTTGATACCCAAGTGAATTTCAGCTTGGCACGAGTTATAAGTGAGAATTTAGCATCATCAAAGCCAGGGCAGAACAGGTACCTCTTGGCATACAGAGTACATCACCCTTCCATTATTTTCACTTGTGCAATAAAGCAATGGAAATACAGAGACAGCCTCAAATTCCTTACAGGTATAGCTCCCTTCCTCCAAAGGGAAAAGGGGGCTTCTCTTCACCATGTGCCAAGCCTGGCCTCCTGCAGAACAACCCAACTCCTGCCTTGGAGGCCACAGTGACACCAGCCCTGGCCTCCAGAGAAGAATGGAACAAGGAGCTGCTCTCCTGGCAATGGCTGTTTAAAAGAGGAAAACAACTTAGTTCAACTCCAAACCAGCATTTCTGTTTTGTTATTGGCACAGGACAGATTTGGGGAGTCAGTGCTCACGCTGCTCCAAAACAGCATCACTGTTCGTTAGCGAACAAGTGTCTCCAACCCAGCCATTCTGGAGGCACCAGCAGCAAGCCAAGACACCCTTGTTGCAAGAAGGTCAGAAGAAAAGGCTACCTGGACTGTGAAGGTGGCTGGCCAAGGCAGAGAAGGTTTCTGTATCTCCACTGTCGGCTCTGCTGGTGTGTACAGGTTTGGCTGCAGAGCCTTGTTCAGAGCAGACAGACCACACGCTCTGTGGAGAAGGACCTGGGGGTCCTGGTGGGTGACAGGGTGGCCATGAGCCAGCAGTGTGCCCTGGGGGCTGAGAGAGACAATGGGATGCTGGGGGGCATCAAGAGGAGTGTGGGCAGCAGGTCACAGGAGGGGACCCTCCCCCTCTGCTCTGCCCTGGTCAGGCCCCACCTGGAGTGTTGTGTCCAGTTCTGGGCTCCCTGGGATAACAAAGACAGGGATCTCCTGGAGAGAGTCCAGAGGAGGCTACGGAGATGAGGAAGGGCCTGGAGCATCTCCCCTGTGAGGAAAGGCTGAGTGAGCTGGGGCTGTTCAGCCTGGAGAGAAGAAGACTAAGGGGGGACCTTATGAATGTTTATCAATATCTGAAGGATGGGATGCAGGGGGAATGGGCAGCCCCTTTTCAGTGTCTGTGGGGACAGGACAAGGGGCAATGGCTGCAAGTTGGAGCACAGGAAGTTCCACAGCAACATGGGGAAGAACCCTCAGTGAGGGTGAGGGAGCCCTGGGCCAGGCTGCCCAGGGGGTGTGGAGTCTCCATCCATCTCCACAGTGGAGAGAGATTCCAGCCCCCTCTGGACGCCGCCCTGTGCAATATGAGCTGGGGAGCTGCTTTGGCAGGGGGTTGGACCCCATGAGCTCTGGAGGTCCCTTCCCACCCCTGTGATCCTGGGATTCTGTGTGATTCCCTGTGCCCAGCACTCCCACTCCCAAGCACATTGCCCTTCTTTTTGTCCCTGGTCTTTTGAGTGATTTATACAAGAAATTGTGTGGGATCACTTCAGCCCTGAGTTATGTTCTGCAGTAACTGTGCAATCCCTGCACAGCAGGCAGGACACAGCAGAGCCATCCCTGCCAAGGGCCTGATCTGTATCTCACCCGATGCCATGTACACCACAAGCCGTGTTTATCCCCAGTGTAGCTATGCCAAGCCATGGGGAGTTTCATCTTGGAAGAATTTTTCCAACAAGTCTCACCTCGGTGAGGGGAAAAAAAAAGACAATTACCCTTCCCTGCCACCGCCCCTGAAAACCCAAACCAAAACATGTAGCTTAAGGACAACACAGGGCTCGCCCAGCCTTCGAGCTAGAGCTTAAAATACATTAAAAGCAAACAACTGGTAGGTTTCTGTATTTCTCCATCACCTTCCAGACAGATCACAAAGCCAAAAAACAGGAAGACTGCAAACATAAATGCTACAGGCTTCTCTTTGCATCTCTCCTTCACAGGCATTCACTTCCTCCTCCCCACACCCCTTCTTTTTTTACAGATAAAATCCTCTCTTCCAAGCTGCCTCTCTAAACCATTACCAACTGCCTCTTAGATTTGGGTTTGGTTTTGTAGATAAACACTTGGGTCTCACTCTTTGGGTGGAAGGGAGTCAACCCTCATGGGTAAAACACCTTCAGGAGGTGGGAGGCCTGAGGGTTTTTCTGGAGTTCAAGCAGCAAGGATGAGGAACCATGCTCTGGAGCATTAGGAAGCCCAGTGCTATGGGCTGTCTGCTCCTGGAGCAACAGCAATGTCCTGGCACTGTGGAGGTCTCTGCTCCAAGATGGGTTTGGAACCTTAAAGGAAAGCTGGGATTTCCAAGGCTGCTTCTCCCCTTGTCCTTGAGAACGCTTATGACCACAGGTTGCAAGGGTGATGGGGACAGTGAGGCTGAAACTACCCTACAGATGGGCTCCTGAGACTCAGGACAGTCCACAAAGAAAATACAGCCATGATCACTAACAACTGGACGGCTGGAGCTCTGCTGCACCTTTCAGCAGGTGCTGCACGAGATGAACTCACATCCCCACCCCCTTGGCTGTATCCCACTGCGGTTGGGAGAAAAGGGTTTACTTCTTAAAGCCCATTTCCTCACAAAGCCTGGGCTCTTCCTGCTCCAGGGGCTAAGCCAGGAGCTCCCCGAGCCATCCATCCCTGGAACCCCCGGCTGACAGCCGCTGGCTGCAGCTGCTCTCTGCTCTGGGCACTGAAGGGCTGTCAGCTCTCTGTTCATCTTCAGGATGGAGACAGAGCCCCGTGCTAACGGCAGCAGCAGCACCTCCTGAAGTGGCTTTTCAAGAAAACCTTTACTGTCACTTCATCCAGGTCAGCACAGCCCCACGATGCCAAGAGGGGTTCAGCTCACACCACTCAGGGACAGGACCCATTGCTATTAAACTTCCAACACTGTGTTTGAATGGGGTTGACTGTGCCCAAACTACTAAGTGCTTCTAGGAGGCTGATGGACTGATGTTATTGATTGGGATGATGCAGCTGCCAACAGAGAGGCTCTATAGAGCATTTCAAATCCCAATTTTGTTGCAATACTAAGCAGCATTGTACTGTAAAAGCCTTGGAAAAAGGTTGTGATGAGAGCTTTGTTAAGGCTGGAATCCATGCCATCCTAGAAATGCTGCCAAAAATGCCTCCATGAGGTGTCCTAGGTAGGCCTCACTGTTCTTGCCCTCACTTCTCACTGCCTAGGACTGGCTTTTCTCCTCCAAATTTTATTGACATGCCTGTATCCCTCACCCCTCTTGCAGCCTCTGGCATCTCAGCCTCCTTAGCCCTCTCCACCCCCATCACCTCCTCTTGGAAAGGAGAGGCCTCCAGCATAGACCAAACACCCCAGGCTGGTGGGTACCACACTGGCCCTTTCAGCACTGCAGGTATCTGGGGGCTGCTGCACAGGCTGTAGGGCATGTCCATCGTGCTCAGGAGTTATCTCATTGCAGTTCTGTTATCAAAATTGGAAAAGCTTACTTAAAGCTTTCCAGAGGTTTCCTAGAAGGCTGATTCTTTGCTGTTAACCTTAAAGAACAGACATACAACTGGGCCTTCCTCAAGCCTGACAGCAGGAGGGATGTAACAAGGTGGGTTTGCATTACATTCTCCATGCCCCTCGCCCTTTACAGACTCCACAAGCAAAACAAAACAGCACAAGAAAACACGCAAACATTTTAATTGAAACATGTGTCCTTAAAATTTGAGTGCCTAGCTACTTCCTGCCAACAGCCTGCAGTATAAACCAGTGAAACCAATAGCCTGAAGTATAAACCAGTGAAACCAGCTGGCACTACAAAAGCAAACTCTGCTTACAACTTTGCAGTCAAACAGAGAGGAAAGGGGGAGAGCAGGGCAGGCCCTGGGGCAGAGCCGCCCAGGCTGTGGCTTCCCAGCTGTTCACCAAGTCCAGCTCTGACCCAGCTCATCGTTATGCATCAAATCAGCCTCAAATTCATGGAAAAGAGGAGCTCCAGTCCCTGAGCCCTGCCTGATTCTGTGGGAAACAGCTTCCCAGTTGGGACCACCAGCTGCCAGCTTGCTATGGTCTTGGGCACCGCCAGCCAGCGGAGGAGCTTAAGGATGCAGAGGTCTCAAAGGTTACTACATATCATGTGAACACACTGAATCTGGTCCTCTCTCCAGGCATCACTTGCTATAACACAACCAGGGCCTTGCTCCCAGCCCAGAGCAGGTACAGTGCAGCCCTTCATCCACCCGAGAAGAACAGGAGGAGGGACCTGGATGATGGCTGTGGGAAAGCACGGTTCAGAGCTAACCGAGCGCCTGAGCATGGGTGCCCGAGGCACCCAGCGCTCCCACTGCACGGCCCTGCCTTCCCTGATGAGCCCTGTCTCCTGTTCAGGCACAGGAAAGGCTGCTGTGAAAATAACACTCCAGGTCACAGCAGCTCACCCAGCACTGAAGAAGGCTTGCGTTCCACTGCTCCCCAGCTCTGTGTTGCCTTTTGGCCGTCTTCCTAAATCTGACAGTAACGTTTGTCATGTAAAACCAAATCCGGATTTTTATTTTGTTTTAAATGCCTTTATATGAAAATTCTGCATTTTAAAAGGCTGAAGGCTGGGGAGAGCAGGGAAACATCCCCCAGCAGAGCCACAGAGAAAGCGCTCAGCAGATGCCCGTGAGTGCTGCTGCTGGAACAGCGCTGCTGTAGCCACAGTGGGCTAAGGACACTTAACCAATTAACGTCTCCCCAGACTTCAGCAGCTTCTATTTCAGACCTGGAAAAGATCTCCAGGGCCACTTCTTGTCAGCTTTTATTCCCAGCTGTAGCAGCTGGTTTATTCTGAGATACTGTTCCCAGAAACATCGCCTTGCTGGTGCTTATTAGAGACAGGCACCCATGGCACTAGATGTTTTATAGAGAAGTTTTTACAGGGCACAAAACCCAGCTTATCATCCTGGACAACTTCTCCCAGGCAGACATAAAACAGGAACAGCAGCCATCAAGGGTGATGAAGTTCCAGCAGGAGTGAAACCACACAGGTCCTACACCTGAGCCCTGCACTGGGACAAGGACATCGCCTCCAAGGGAGCAAGTCTGTTCGCCAGTCTTGGCTCCTCCTCCAGTCCAACCATCTGACATTGCATTATAAGGCTTGGGAATGGAGATCACGTCACCAAGAACCCCTTTTCCTTTCGTTCCCATTCACTTCAGAAAGAAATAAAGAGAAACCCCTACTAACCAGATTTTGGATTGCCAGGGGGTTTTGGTGCTACAGGTCACAATTAAGGGCTGTGCAGCAGAACCCCCATGGTTTGCTTTGCTTTAGTGAACGAGCTGTGCACACACCACTGTCTGCAGGAAGGGGATGGCAGGCAGCCGATGGGACAAACCCTGCCCTGCTCAGGCCCACCTCAGAAGCCATTCAGAAGGACTACAGGAGATTAGTCTTCTTCACACAATTTAGCCCTTCAGGCAGAAGTGAATTTCAGCTAACCTCCTTCAGTGCTTCAGACATACACCACTGTTTCTACCACTGTGGGTAGACACAAGTGTCAGGCTTCTGCAGGCAGCCCCGTGGCCTGCTCTTGTAAAGATTTCCTGCTCTACAGCATCACACCAGCCTCAGCCAGCTTTAAAAGCAGCCTCCAAGTGCTCAGGCATGAGCCCTGATGAAGCCAGAACAGAACTCACTTCTTACTACTAATAGGGGAAACAGAAGGAAAGTGAAGCTGCTGTAAATAAACCAAAGTGAAGGCCAATTCCTGCCCTCAGCTGTACACCAGCTGAATGGGGTCACTCCAGGAAGAAGAGATAGCTGAGCCTGGGGAATGATGCTAAGGATGGGGCTGCATACTTGCTGCTGTGCCATGCAGCACCCCCAAACAAACAGCAAGGCAAACTCCACTTCTTTCTTGTGTGACCGGGCAGGCTCTGGATGAGGCTGCAGTGGGATAGGGACAGCCACAGGCAGCAGAAGGGGAGCTGGGCTAGGCAGAGATCAGTGCAGAAAATGCCATCCCAAAACAACCAGGTTGGGTGGTTTTTTAAGGAGGGGGTTAACTTCTGCTGCCACAGGCAGGCAGAGCTCCACGGACACCCGCGCAGCTGCCACGGGTGCCTCTGCCGCCGGCTGGCAGGTAGCGGCCCAGCTCCACAGGCCTTTACCCACATCAGCACCTGCCAGGTTTCAGGTTGGAGAAAGATGACTTGAGGTTCCCCAATGCACCTTTCAAACTACAGTTTGGAAGGGTAAGGGGAAAGGCTGACACAGTATATACATGAAGCAACGAGTGCATTTACTAAAAGAGCTTCCCTCGTGACAGGGCCCTTCTCCCCGTGGGCCTGCACTCCCCAGCTGTAGGCCCCTTTGGCCTGTCAGTGTTCTTTTCCTTTCATTAAAAATAAACATTCAAACCCTGCAGCTAATTCAGGTGAGAAAACCATAAACACTGCACACAGGCTCTGCACAAGAACAGCACACAGCCTCACAACATCTTCTTTTAGGAAAACAACATTCCCAGCCATGGCAGTAAAAGGCCCAGTTTTGGCCACACTGCTGTCACCCAGCCCTTACTTTGCTCCTCCTGGCACCATCGCGCTTCACTGCGTTCCCCTCCTTGATGAATCACCTCTGACAGGAACCCAACCTGGCTCTCAGCTCCTCCAAAGCCTGAGCCAATGCAAGAGGGGGATTGGCTTTAAGCCACCTTGATGCTTTCACTGGTTAAGGAATATAAGAGGCTTTTACCTATCCCCGGGCAACTTGGGCTGTGCTTCTCATAATCCTGGCAATGGAAAACAAGGCAAATTCTACTGGCAGAAGTAGAATTTCTACTGGGAGTAGGGACATCATCTGGATTCCAAGAGTGGAACAGCAGCATCCTTCCTCTTCTCATCTATTTATTCAGCCAGAACCGGATGCTTTAGCCACAGTGTAATGGAGAGTTCGCCCCATTACATCTCATGGGAAACTCATTTTCCTGAGAGTTCAAGTTCACTACAGCTGAAGGGAGTTGTGCAAAAGGAGCCCGTTAAAATGTAACCAGTCATCGGATGTGCCAGTTAATCATCTACTATGAAGCTTGTCCCCTTTGATAATAATTTTCCACTGTTGCAGAATTAAAGCTTAACTGGTCATTGGCTTCAAAAAAATGACCTTGTCTGACAGGGAATGCAGAAGAGGAAACAACAGTAACATGACCTTCTTGTGTAAATTCATGATGGGAACAGAGGGGGAGAAAAATACTGCCAGCAATTTCCAATTGACTCAGCGATTTATGTCAACCAACCTGTAACCTCCTCCCCTTGCCCCAAAGCCCCCATGGCTCTTGGCTCGGGGAGGTGCAGGGAAGCCTCAGCTCACATGCAGCCTGAGCACTGTGCCTTCTCCAGGAGCCCTACCAACGTGATTTATTACAACTGACACACTGTGGGGAGAGCACAGAGACAGCACAGCTCTTGGACCTGCCCCACCAGGTGCCCTTCAACAGTGACAAACATCCCCACCACATCCAGAATCAGTAGAAACAAATAAAAGGTTAAAATACTGTTTTTCCACCAGCATTCATACAAACTTACTGCTCAGCCTGCTGTAAGACCTGCAGAATTACTTTAGCCTAGTACTGATGGGATGGAAATGGATCTGAGCTTTTCCTAGGCAGAAACCAACATCACAAAGCAAAGGACAAGGACAAGACACACACACACACACGGCCAGATGTGAAAACCTCACCTTGCTGTGAGACCCAGGCCAGGTACTGCCTGACTTATCACTTGGCTCCCAAACAAGATGCTGGGGAGTCAGCGCTGGTCACACACATGGTCACCAGAAGGATTTCCTGGGGCTGGGCAAGAGAGGAACAGAATTCACTTCCAGATTTAAGGGAACTCAGTCCCACAGGAACATGGATAAATGACTTGACATTGGTCAAAACAATGACTCTTTTGATAAGAGTCCTCTCTTATCAAAAGCACCTTGCTTAGGACATGCAGCTCCATTTCACTGACCTGGAGTGAAATTTAAGCTTCAAATCCCTGAAAACGTGACTCAGTCCAATGAGATGATAAATCAACAAGGTGAAGAAATATCCATTCATTTATGTGCTTATTTATCCCATGACCTAAAGTGTAATTTAAGTTGGTCACCTCCCCTATGAAGAAAGGCTGAGGGGAGCTGGGCTTGTTCAGCCTGGAGAAGAGAAGGCTGTGGGGGGGACCTCATTGCAGCCTCCCAGTCCCTGAAGGGAGCAGAGGAACAGGAGGGGAATCAGCTTGTTAAAAGGGGAGATAATGGCAGGACAAGGGGGGTGGAGTGAAGCTGAAGGAAGGAAGGTTTAGATTAGATATTAGGGGGAAGCTCTTTCCAGAGAGAGTGGTGAGGGGCTGGAACAGGCTGCCCAGAGAGGGGGTGGGTGCCCCATCCCTGGGGGTGTTCAAGCCCAGGTTGGATGGGGCCCTGGCCAACCTTGTGTAGCTCCAGGCCTGGAGGTTGGTGTCCCTGCCTGTGGCAGGGGGGTTGGAGCTCTGTGATCCTTGGGGTCCCTTCCAACCCAGACCAATCTGGGATTTTATGAAAACCATAGGGACAGTTAAACATCTAAGGGAATACCTGTTCACATAGCAATTTTTTTAAAGGTTTTGTATCAAGTCACCCTGAGTGCAGAAATTTTCAGAACTCCTGCCGAATGAAGAGCTCCCCAGCCAGCCACAGTGCCCTGTCCTTCCCTGCCTGGGCCCACTGGTGGCCTTGGTTTTACTGGACACTTGCAGTGCTCAGGCTTGGATGAAACTCCCTGGCAGGCTGCTCAGCTGAAGTCTCCGAGCTTCCTTGGTGCTGTGCTCCAAGCCAGCTTCCCTGGGTAAACTGCCCAACAGGGACAAGCCTGGTGTTTCCAGATCCAAACAGCTATTTCCCCCATTAAAAAAAAAAAGAGAGATCTCAGGTCACCTTCTCACTAAGATCTTCCTGTGGAGAATGTCCATGAGGAAACTTGGGTGCTGCTAGTTGGACTCCACAAAAGCTGAGAGCCTGAAATCCCTTCATCTCAGTGAGCTTTGTTTCATGGGATGTACACCACGTCCAGCAACACTACCTGCAGACACAGCTTGAGACCACAGGAGGAAAAAACACACAGTACAAAGGAAGAGGAGACACTTAGAAGAGTGGTGCAGCTGTGAGGCATCGAGTACTTATTGTTGTGTAACAGGAAAATTCTCCAGTGCCACGAAGAGCACAAAGATGCTGTTTATATTCCCTGCCTGGTTTCAGCAAGCTATTTTGTACTGAATTTCCCTGCTGATCCAGCTGCATTGTGCTGGCAGGTGTCTGCTAACATCAATCACATGTTATTGCATTTCTCCCTTCCACCTTCAGGTGGAAGAGACACGATGCATCACTGTACAATAGGAGAGGAAGGAGATGCGGCCTAATTTCCCATAGGATGCAATATTTACCCTGTAAGTGCAGATTAACTGAATAACTTGCTAGCTTTGTGTCAAGGCTTGTAAGAAGTGGTGACTAATCCTAGCTAGTGGGGATTAACAATGTTTGCTGTGGGAAATGTGCCAGACTTTTCAATTATATCATGTCTTACAGACAGACTGCAACAGTTCTACATGAACACAACCGTGCTCTTGCCCCAGCAGAGTGATAACAGGGTAAGTCTTGCTATTTTTTTAATGACACAGGCTAGAGCAAGCCCCAGCAAGAACATCAGGTGGATGGACAGCAATACCAGGGCCTGTTCTTCTCTTAGACTAGGGCAAAAGGAGGAGGAGGAGAAGGAGGAGGAGGAGGACTGGGTGCACAGCCAGGAAGTCCTTAAGTTGTACCTTAAGAAGCTCCAGTCAGTTGTGCATCACCTGTGCTACCCTTACAGGTCAAGATACACACACTCACACACTCCCCACCAGAAGGCCATGCAGGGCAGCCCTGGGAGGTGGTGCTGAACACTCGGGCTGCAAGCAGCACGTGAGGCCACAGTGGTGGAAGATCACACGACAAGGGCCCTCAGCATCACTGAGGGAAATAGCAGAAAGGGGTAGCAACTGCTAAGGAAGAGGGCAACCACTGTAGCTGGTCCAAAACCCATCAGCAGCTCAGTTTAGATGTAGTTACAGGAACATGACTGCAGTGCAGTACCACAGTTCATTCATTCACCTCTTGGGTGCCAGGCTTCCCACAGAACCCAACACCTGCTGAGGCTGCAAAGCCAAGCACTTGTGTTTAAACCCCATTTTCAAGCCTGTGCCCTTTAGAAGAGCCTGGCCTTGGACCAAGTTGTTGACCCATGAGGCAGCATCACACAAGACAAAACCCCCTTTCTGTGCTCCTCCTGGAGCTCTCTTAATGACCTACATATTAACCTTGAGTTTTCCCATGTGTACCCATAGTTATTACTGTTTAATAGTGCTCCAAGGTGCTTGGGAGTAACAGGAGCACACAGGCAATTAGAGGGAAAGGAACATCTACCTATGAGTAAGTTATATGCAGCTGAACAGAGTATTTTCAGTGACATGACTGGTGACAGCTGTTGCAGCAAAACCTAAAGCAGCCAACAGGAAAGCTGGAGAGGGACTGGGTACCAGGGAGTGTAGTGACAGGACAGGGGGTGATGGGTTTAAGCTGAACGAGGACACATTTAGATTAGGCATTAGGAAAAAATTCTTCCCTGGAAGAGTGATGAGGCCCTGGCACAGGGTGCCCAGAGAAGCTGGGGCTGCCCCTGGATCCCTGGCAGGGTTCAAGGCTGGGTTGGATGGGACTTTGAGCACCCTGCGCTAGGGGGAGGTGGGTGGGGTGGGGTAGGTGTCCCTGCACATAGCAGGGGGTTGGAACCAGACGGGCTTTGAGGACCCTTCCAACCCAAACCAGTCCATGATTCTGTGATAAACCAGATGGGCTGGTTGTTTTTCAGACCAGCAACAGCTTGGCCCCTGGTGACTGCTCCACCTCCACAAGGAGCTTGGCCAAAAAGGCACAAAAAGCTGTCACACAATGGCCCCCAACCAACTGACAAAGCCATTCTGTGGCACAAGAGACCTTTAAATCCGGATTCTGCATCTAAATATAGAGAAGGGATTTGAAATTGGGTCTTCTGCCTCATCTAGCAGCGCTCTCACCAGCTACCTCCAGAAGAGAGCATCGGCACACACTACTTTTCAGAGTATTTCCATATGAAATGTTTAATTTCTTATTAGTTTACTGCAGCTATTTAGCAAACACACCCTCCAATAAGATCATTAACTCTCCAGAGATTTCAGCCAAATGCAGGATTGCCCTGAAAATGTTCCAGTGGATAGTGTTTTACCTATGTAAGGCAGGAATTCCAGGTACCCAGCATGCACACACCCTCAAAGTGTTTGTTTTAAATTCAGTAGTGAAGTCCAAATGCTCTAGAAAGCCAGCAAGGAAGAGAACCCATGGCAGCCCCTGGCTGGCTCACTCCCTTGGGTATGGTTTTGTTCTTGGCTGGAGAGTTGTGGCGAGGACTCCCGCTCACTACACCTGCCTATTCTGTGAACAGCAACTGCAGTAGCAGTGCAGAGGTGCTATTTCCCCCTTCCCCCCCACTCCAAGCTTTCCCAGTTCTGCTGATGGGAGACTGTGCATTGAGCCATCACATTTGCTCTTTTGTCTAAGTACCTCCCGACTGGATTTCATGGCAACGACTGTGATCTTCAACCTGTACTCTGCAGCACCATTAAAAAAGCACAACCCCCAGACTCACTACACCACATCTTTGGCCAAGTGTCAGTTTGGTGGAGAATATTTGACTTACAGTGACCCAACTGCTCTGAAAAACACTCCCTCAATCTTGGCTCTTCCTTAGCTTTCCAGGCCAGATGCTGTAACCAACCTGGCCCTTCCCATGGGGCCGGGCCCAATGTGACACACAGCAGAGAGTGAACAGAGCCCAATAGAATCATAGAATCCCAGACTGGTCTGGGTTGGAAGGGACCCCAAGGAGCACAGAGCTCCAACCCCCCTGCCACAGGCAGGGACACCAACCTCCAGGCCTGGAGCTACACAAGGTTGCCCAGGGCCCCATCCAACCTGGCCCTGAACACCTCCAGGGATGGGGCACCCACTCCCTCTCTGGGCAGCCTGTTCCAGCCCCTCACCACTCTCTCTGGAAAGAACTTCCCCCTAATATCTAATCTAAACCTTCCCTCCTTTAGCTTCAATCCATCCCCCTTGTCCTGCCATTCTCTACCCTTTTAACAAGCTGATTCCCCTCCTGTTCCTCTGCTCCCTTCAGGGACTGGAAGGCTGCAATGAGGTCCCCCCACAGCCTTCTCTTCTCCAGGCTGAACCAGCCCAGCTCCCTCAGCCTCTCTCCATAGGGGAGCTGCTCCAGCCCTCTGATCATCTCTGTGGCCCTAATAGCATTGGAAATAAACAGGAACCATTGGTAAAATACAGGGTCTGACAGAGTTGGTCATAGACAGAGTCTGACAGATATGAGAATAAACAGACCCCAATGGGCTGATAAGAGATGGAACCTGACGGAGCTGGCAACACACAGTGGAAGAAGATGCCTCTTCCAGTTGTCCTGCCCTGTCTGTGCAGGGGCAGCTCAGAGTGAGGTTTTATTTTGCCAAAGAATAAAGTGGTTCACAAGCAATTGAAAGATATTCCCTACCAGTGAAGCTCTAGACTCTTAATATTGCTGCACGAGAGATGGATCACGTTGAAGTCATGTGTGCACCAAAGATGTTCTTCCTCACAGCAACTTTTGAGCAGGAGGCCTACACCATCAGTAATTCTGGAGACTACAGCTCTAAGGAGTAAGATTTAAACAACTACCCTGGTTATTTAAGGCCTTTTTTTTGTATAAACTTGCATTAAAACTATGTGTCATTGCCTTTTTTAATGTGACACCCTTCAGAGAAGGCATCAGGATTACTCAGAGGCAGGTCCTGACTGGTACAAGCAAGCAAAGGGGGTGGAGAGTCAGTCATTTGGCTGCTGTTTGTATGGTAAAGCATCATCTTGGTAGTCTTGGGAACAAAGAACATAAGCACAGCTTGCAGCCATCGCACCCCAGGCTATGACTTGCCCTCCTCAGAGAACAACAGGACTGGGTGTGGGCTGCAGAGATCCCACAGGAGAATGGGAGCTCTTTGGGAAGCAAGGTCTGACTCAACAGCAGGGCACCACCCAAGCACAGCATCAGGACACTGCACTGTACTAGGGACCAGGTCTGAGGTGCGATGTAATATGTGTGGCCCAAACCAGAGTCATAACCAAAGACAGACCTGACAGCTGCTTTTGCAGAGAGGGCTGTTCCCAGGGACCTGACAGTAGGCAAATAGCTACTGTTTATTCTTCTTAGTCCCTTCAGAAGTTGAAGCAAGGGTTCCTCACTTCCCATCCTGATTAACCAGGAGCTTTACCAGCAGCTCCTTAGAGAACACCATTTCAATAATGAGAAATTTTGCCTGCAGATTATTTCTTTGGTGACCACTTTGAATATGAAGAGGTGTTTAAGCACAAGATCTTCTCCCTGCAGTCATAAACATGTTGGGTTCTTAGCAGGCTTTGCCAACCATCATGCCAACCCTCCCAGCCTTTGCTCTCCCTGCCCTAGCCTGTTCCAAAGCAGCACAGCAGGAGACTCGTGTTACTTTGCTAGCAGCTATAAGCCATGTGAACAGGACAGTACCTCCTTTGCATGTGCATACATCTGATAACAGCATGTAGGGCAAGTTTACACTTAGAAGGGAGGACTGAAGGTCCATCTTCTGTGCACAGGCACAATACAAGACATGGACCTGAAATGCCTTTATTCTGGGTGCTTGATCTGAAGTTGTTCCACACTCCCAAGATCAGTACCCTCCTGGGCAGTCACTCAGGCTCCTTAGTCCCTTCCCTGTGAGACCCCACTGTCACCAGCCACATACCCTGATGCCCCCAAACCCAAGTTAGTCTCACTGTCCATGCTGACCAGCTTCTAACAGGCATGAAGCTCTCAGCCTGGGCAGCTCAGCTCCAAGTCTGTATCTGATTTTTAAAGAGCAGCTCTACGTTGTAGAGAACAGTTGCTGTTCTCTCTTACCATCAGGGAAGACCTTGAAGCCCTCCTGTAAGTGACAGCTTTCACCAACATTTTCAGCCTTTAAAAAGTCCTGTCCAAGGGAGGAATACTGCAGCCAGTGTGCCCAAAGAATGCTGCCTCTGTAAAGGCCCTCGTGCCATAGAATCACAGAATCACAGCCTGAGCTGGGTTGGAAGGGTTTCAGAGATAAGGATGTGGTGATGGTCCATATCAAAGACCTTGCACAAGTCCAGGTAGATGACATTGGTCACCTTCCCTTTATCCCCCAACGCTGTCCCTATCATAGAAGGTCACCAGATTGGTGAGGCACAACCTCCCCTGGGTGAAGCTGTGTCCAACCAAAACATCCCTCTCAGCTTCAGTGCCGGCTGGATTTGGCCCTTAAACTGCAATGGGCAACACCAGAACAAACTGAGATGTTGTTATTGAATTTGTAAGCAGATTTTTAAATATTTGGAAGAGCACAATTGTTAACAGCTTGGTTATACTCTTAATTACCATCAAAAAGGCATTTATCTACATTTCCCACCGATATGGATCAGAACTGCCCTCAGATCACAGCCCTGGCTCCTGTGAGCACATATAAACGTGTCTAGAAAGGCATTACCATGATTCAGTGAGTGTTTACATCAAACTGCCTGGGTAAGTCCTGACTTTTCAGAAGGCTTCAATGAAAAACAAAGCCAAGTGCCAAATATTTGGGAAATATGGGTATTTAGAAATTAGATTACAACACTCCAGTCAGAAATATCTAGAGTTGGAAAAGAATCAGGTAAATTGCAACATCAATTCTACCAAGTAACCCTTCCTCTTCAAACTCACTTTGATGTTCTAGTCAACTATTTCGGGCTGCTGATCAAACCAAACTTTTTCTTCTTTTTTTTTGGGGGTGGAAGTGTTTTTATGAAGAATTTCAGAAGTCAAGGACTTGGGATTTAGCTTCTGTAGACTAGCAAGCAAGTTTCCAGAAGGGTAACCAGCACAGCTATAATGCAGGGAGCACACACAGCCCTGCCACCACGTTCTTCTGCCCAGCTCTGTGCAGGAGGGAGCACTGTGCCTGGGATGGGAGACTTCAGGCAACACATGCTTGCCTTGACAGTCTCCAATTTGTACAATTTTCTCCCTTTCTGCACAAGCAGAAAGACTGAATTAGTGTTTAAACTATCTGTATATATATATTTATATTCTCACAACCAGAGGTTCCTGGTGCCTGAAGAGCTTTCAAGCACCCCCATCAGTCAGCACAGCAAGCTGCTACAGCTTGGAAAGAATGACTTTGCACTGGAGAAGAGCTTGCCTGTGGCAGCTTTGCAGCTTCTGCCAACTGGAAAAGAAGTTTCTCTCTTCCCAAAGACATCCTCCCAACTCTGGGAGGGACAGTCTTTCTGCAGGAAGAGCTTCCTTCAGTGGAAGCTGCAGAAAGAAAGTGATGGAAAAGGCAGAGCTTTTGGCACAAGCCCCCAGAGGGTAACACTCTCACAGGGCAAACACCACCCTTCTCCAAAAAGGCACACACAACTCAGCTTTCTCCTCTCCCTGCCACAGCTAGGCTGTGAGAATCACATCCCTCTACCCTGACCTCCTCAAGGTGCACAACTCAGTTGCTTTGGCAGGCAGACCTCCTGCAGCTGGCTACCTGCAACCACAAGCAGGGCTCTGCAGAACTACCAGTTCTCCACCAGTTCTGCCACTAAATGGCAACATCCCAGGACTGAGGAGGATGTGGGGAGCTCAAGGACTGGGGTTTGACTACTGTGAGAGCTGGGAACCAACGAGGAGCGTTTCACTTCTGTGAAGTTCACATTGCTGACACAGGAGAACCTGAAGTAGTCAAAAGTTAACACAGAAATGGATTGTTCAAGGTACAGGGAATGATAGAAATGGAGCCTGGAAAAAGCAAGACTGTTTGCTCTGAGCAGTGGTTATCACAGTGCCTCGTGCACCCAGGTCTAGCACCTCCAGTGTGTATCAGCACTGACCCACAGGGATGCCCTGACTCTCCAGATCACACGCTGTGGTGTGACAGCTACTCACAGGTTTCTCCACAGTGTGTCCCAGCCCCTGCTTTGGCAAACCAGGGACCCACAGAGGAGGAGAGAAATAAAGACACTTTCTCAGTTCCCATACGCTGCTGCAGATGGAAGATTTGCAGAGCTTTTCCCACAGATGAGTTACTACCTCATGCAGTAAGTCTCCTGTTGCTCCCTCTGAAAACCAGGCTGAAGAAAGAGAAGGCAAGGGACTGTGCATGCAAGATCCAAAACACCAGGTTCAAGAACAAAAAGGGAAGAGGGAGGAGCAGGGATTCACAGCTGAGGGCTCCACTCATGCCACAGATTCACCCTGGGACCTTGGGCTTCGCGCCTGTCCCCAGCTACGGGCTGGTAGAACTCTCCATGCAACCTGTGCCAGAAGCAAAACACACAAAGAAGAAAAGCAAGGGAGAGAGACTGGCTTGTCTGGGAAGCAGCCACAATACCATATCCAAGATACCAAGGATCTCAAAGGAACAGAGTTCCAGCTCTGTATGCACCTAATTATTGATTGAGTCCTGAGATAAACAGCAGGAAGTGCAAATAACTTTATGGCAACGTATCAAAAAGGACAAGGCAGCCAAACAGTTTCCCTCTCCCTCTCTAACCCTGCTAATCCTGTTTCAGGCTGCCTCCAGCCACCACTCTCCTTCCTCCAGAGAGGATTTGGGGGGTGAAAGAATGTAGGAGGAACAGGAACAGGTCCTCACAGAGGAGTCACAGGGTGTCTCTTGGAGATGGCTCATGGGCCATGGACTATTTAAATCTGAATGCTTTCTGCCCCTCAGCACCTTTTTTTCTTGGTAAAACACACTGACAGCATGAGCTGTTACAGCCATGCAGCAGGAAGCAGAGCACATGATGCAAAACACCAAAGTCAAATACAATCCACTGGAAGCAAGGCAGACTTCCCCTCAAGGGGAAGCAGGGCACACAGCAAGAAAAGCTGGTCTAGCCTAGGCCAGGGGAGACTGGAAGAGAAGGTGACATCCTGGCTGCAAAACAGGAAGGCAGAGGAAGACTCTGTACAGCCCTGGACTGTGGAGGGAGATCAGTCAGCAGTCAGCAAAAGCAGCATCTGTGTCCAGGGTAGATGGAACATGGGTTCCTGCTGTCCCCCAGGAATAAGGGGACCAGTTCTATCCATGTCAGGTAGTCAACAGACACATCTTTCTCCTCATGCAGGACCTCTGACTCCCTATGCTCTTCTCTAGTCAGTGGAATGGCAGAAGAACTTCAAGAGGTAGATTCAACCTCCTAAAAGCCAAAGCTGACTGCAGGATGCAGGCAAGCATGCCCCCAGCACAGTTAAGTGCAGAAGGCCAGGTGATGGGGACCTGCCAAGAAGAGGTTTATGCTTTTCTCCCCTTGGGGAAAGTGCAGAGACAGTGATGGGCTGATTTGACTGCGTGGAGCTCCTGCTGAACAAGCTGGTCTAACGCTGCCACAAAGTACTTTCTGTATCAAATACTGGGTAGGAGTAGGTGCCAGCAACACTGAGGGGAGAGAGAAGAAATCTGAGGAGATACTAGAGGTCCTGGTAGGCATCTAGAGAGAAGCAGCATCCTTTCTGACTAAATCAGCTTCAATCTGCCAAAACTTTTGCTGGTTTGCTACTTGAAATATGTACCTTGTGAAAGTGTTTAATTGCAGAACAGTGGTTTAGGAGATGGAGTTAAACAGACTTTCCTGGCCCTGTCAGGTCTCTTTCTTGTCTACAGCAGGGTACTTTGTGGGGACAAGGCAGGATGTTTCTGGCTGGTACTGTGGGGCTCAGCACCACATTCCCCAAGCCAAGGGACACACAGCAGGCTGTGAGAGTGGCTTTGTTTCCTGCACATGCTCCAGGGTATGCACTGAGGTCTCAGAATCACAGAGCGATAGGGGCTGGCAGGGACCTCTGGAGAAATGAGAGGAGTTCATAATCTCATCATATGAAACAAACTGTATAGAGAGTCTAGTGCTGACATGGTCCTTAATTCTGAAACCAACATTTATCTCTGACAGAAGAAGATAGATTAGCAGGCTGTAATAAAAGGGAAATGAAAGTTCAGGACAAATGTAATTTCCCTGCCATAGATCAGTTACTGTCAAGACACCACCAGCTTGGAGAGCACGCACAGAAGAGTGGAGAAAAATTATAAACATGACATAGAAGTTCAGAGCACCCCATCCTGTTCCCAGCTACTCAAAAAGAGGAGACAATAGAAACCAGGTTTCCCACACCCTGCTGTGGCAGCACGGAGCAGGTCCACACTGTACAGCAGCGCACGCCGCAGCGCCGGCCCCGCGGCGCTGGGCAGCGGGACTGCCCTGTCCATACATCCTGAGGAGTAAAAACACCCACAAGGAACACAAAAGCAGCACTGTGTGTGACACTGACACAGGCAGGTCTACAGACAACAGCACTCTGCTGGTCACCAGCCTCACCAGGAGGCTCCTTGGCACCCATGTAATGCGTAGGTGGGAGGAGTGCAGCGTTCCAAGGCAATGTAAGGCAAGCTGAAAGCAGCAGAGGAGAGGGGTGCACTCCCATCACCAGCCTCAGAGGAGGGAAAAAGGATGAGGCATTGTTGTAGTCTGTGGGTTGTTACACTTGGGGGCAGCTGTAGTAATTCCCTAGGAAGAATTTAAACAATGGCAACTAGGGAGTGTTAAAAAAGCCAGTTGAGAAGCATGGCAGAAGACTCATCCCATAACAAAACAGCCTCCAGTGGCTTGCTGGTGTCTTGGAAGGCAGGTGGACAGGCACACTCATGCACCACAGCCATTCACAATACTCACCCTTCCAGCTCCTGCTCATCCCCTACATAAATTCCTTCACCTCTCCAAGGGCAGGATGAAGAAGGTGACACAGGACAATGTGTTCGAAGGGTCCTGCCTGTATGGGCCCAGCTGCAGGGGACAGAGCTCAGTGGTGCCTCAGTACCCTGAAGTGAAGGACTGACAGGACCTGGAAGGAGACAGACCCACAAAGCCTTCTCTTTCACTCCTATCTGATTGCCATTTTTTCCAGAAACTTGCTAATACTGCAAATAATATGTTCTGTGCCAAAATGGGGTGGGGGGGTGTGAAGTCCTTTATAAGTAAGGGAATCCTCTGTCCACAACTTCAAACTTGTTTTCATGAGTACTTTCAGAACAGGAAATTCATTAAACCTGATCCTTTCCCACAAAGGTCTCAACTTGACAGACTCTTCTAATAAAATCACTTGTGTGGCAACATTTGCAGGCAGTTTGCAAATGTTCCTGCTCCCAGGATACGGGCCCTATGGGCCTGGGAACAAGATGGGGGCCCTAAGGGGGACAGGCAGATTTCTCACTTTGGTAAGCAATGGTTTTGCTTAAGGACTTCTCTCTCCCCCAGCAAATGGAAATGCTCTATTTCACATCTGATTGCTGCTAGCAAAGCTTTTCCTAATTTCCTCCAGGCCCCACCTGGAGTGTTGTGTCCAGTTCTGGGCTCCCTGGGATAAAAAAGACAGGGATCTCCTGGAGAGAGTCCAGAGGAGGCTGCAGAGATGATGAAGGGCCTGGAGCATCTCCCCTGTGAGGAAAGGCTGAGTGAGCTGGGGCTGTTCAGCCTGGAGAGAAGAAGACTAAGGGGGGACCTTATGAATGTTTATCAATATCTGAAGTGTGGGATGCAGGGGGAATGGGCAGCCCCTTTTCAGTGTCTGTGGGGACAGGACAAGGGGCAATGGCTGCAAGTTGGAGCACAGGAAGTTCCACAGCAACATGGGGAAGAACTTGGACCCCATGAGCTCTGGGGTCCCTTCCAACCCCCACAATTCTGTGGAACAGGCTGAGGCTGGGATTGTGACCATACCTCTGCCTCCCCAGGTTCAGAGCTGGGCCTTGACACTTAACACACGATTTCACCACTCAAACAAACCAAAAGCCAAGCCCAGTCCTGCCAATATTCAACCTCCAGAGCTATTAACCATTCCTTATTCCTGGGGGCCTTCTTTAAAAGTGAGGCTGGTTAACCAACAGCTGCAGCAATTTATCAGCATTCTTCTGCTCTTCAGTACCCTCACAAGGTCTCTGTCATCACCAGCAAGGAGCCAGTACCCAGCAAGGAGCCAGAACCCACGATCAAATTCCTGCCAGGACAGGAAGGACAAAGTCACAGATACAAGGAGATGGGATTATGTGCTTGGGTGCTGCCTGCTCTGGAAAGGCTGCAAATTCCAGACAGTAAAGTTTCCACTGATCTTGCATTTTCTGTGATGTCATGCAAATCTTAAGAAAAAAAAAAAGCAAACCTGCTGCTGACAAGATCCTGTATAAACTATGTCACTTGTGTGACCAGGACTGTCAAGAGTCTCCTAACACGTGGAGGACCTGAAGGCTTTTGTTTGGCAAATAGATTAAGCATGTGCCCATTTCAGCCCCAGCACAGAGAAAAGGGGAACAAACACTCCTTAGGGTGGCTCCAAGACCCAGCTCTTCCCTTGTGTGGCCACCATGCCCACTGGCTTGACCTTCTCTACATTCCAGCCCCCCCAGAAATGGAACAAAGCCATCAGCAATGAACACAGCAAGGCAAGCACACAGCTTGGCAGCCAAGATGCCAATCCATGCACAGTGCTCTGGTGTGCTACCTCTTCCGTCCCGATTGCATCAGCTGTGTTACACCTAACACAGGGTGTAACCTGTACAACACACACACAGGAGCTGTATACAAGTCACGCTCTTGCGGTTAACAGCACATTAGGGTGTAAGGAAAGAGTTCAAAGTACTCAGCTGTCACTCAGGTGCAAGGCACTCCAGGTGCCACGTTCCCATTGCTTCGCTTCTTCCACCTCCAAACCACATCCCAGGCTGGAGGCTGGGTGCAGCTCAGTCCTGCACTGGGTGCAGCTCAGTCCTGCGCTGGGTGTGCAGTCTGGATGTGGGGAGTGTGGTCACTGGTCCAGTGAGCACAGTACTCAATCGCGTAACGTGGTTGTAACGCTGAGACCAGAGGTGAAACCAAACGGGGAGAAGTCTCTTTTGTGAGGGATTTCACTTGCTGTGATCAGGCCCCAATTCCAAGCCTCCCCTACAACCAGCAGAACCACCAAGGAAAATAAGCTCAGTGCTTATGTGCTCCCTTCCCTCTCACCTTTGGGTTTATGTCAGCTCACTAGTTAACACTTTAAACAGGTTAAAAAGAACACACATTTTGAAGTCACCTGGATGTTTGTCAACATAACCTTACTACTAATTCGACAAAGGCTGGGTCAGATACAGCCCACATCCAGCTCCCAGGTACTTCTTTAGGATAAACTCAGTGGTGATGCAAGCACCTTGCATCTCCAGCAGATACAAGAGGTTAAATATTATCCCTACTCTGTGACAGCACAGACAGGAGCACGATACAGGAAGAGTTTATACTACGTCACTGTAATTCTATGGGCAAAGGTAGGTGACTGTAAAAGACTCCAGCAGGGTCCTTGTAGCATGCCATACGCTGGGGTGTGAGGTGTAAGAAAGGACTCGGGCCCAGGCTGTGACCCTGCACTGAGATGATGCTGCATCCATCCACTCAGGTCTTCCCTTCGTGTAAACCAGCTCCCTAGAAGCAACACTGACTCCAGATCTTGAGCCACCGCAACGTTTTCCTGCCAGGGCCAATCTGAAACCCAGGCAGTGCCTGATAATTAAGATTTCCACTTCCACATTTGCCACTAGAAACCGTTTCACTCCAAATCATCCCCCTGCCAGCCCTCAGTTGTAGCCTGCTGCTCCATTTACCAGCATGCTCTCAGGAAGCCATGGAGCAGAAGAAGGGTCCCTGATTAGACATAGACCAAACCAGATTTCCACAGCAGTACAATCTCCAAATCCCCTTGGTTACAGGCTAAACCTGACCATACAGCCAGCTATTCAGGCAGCCAAACTAACAGTGGAACCTTTTTTCCCCACCCTCTCCAAATGAGAGCAGCCCTTCAAGCTGCTCAGGCTGCTCTTTGCTGCAATCTAAGCCTGACTATAGGAGCCCTGGGAAGTTTGAACTCAGCAGCTAGCCTCAGGTGTGAGACCACCGATTCTCTGTCCTTTAGTCCCTTCTCCTGAAAACAAACACTTCACCACGATGCTTCATTAAAGCCACCTTGCCTGGGAGCTTCCCCAGATTCCCCATTCCCAGAGCATGTGTAGGTTTTCCAGGTCAGGGACTGGAGATGAGTTTTTTGGCCTACCTCTTACTGGGAACATTGACACCCCCAGGATATCTCTTGGGATCTCCTCCCTTTGCTCCCTGCTTTAGCCCAGCAGGGCCCTGAAACCTTGAACTAAAGGCAAGCAGCACTTGTACCATCCTTGTTCTTCCTTTCAGCAATGGGGGCAGCCTGTCCCGCCCAGCTAGGTCCTACTGGAAATAGGGGCTTGGGACCTCCTTTTCCATGGACAAGGCACTTAACTGAAATTGCAGGATTTGGCTTACCACAGCCTCTCAAGGGGACAGCAGTTTAAAGGGACAGGCATTCCCATTCAATTCAACAGGAGTGACAAGAGGAACCCCAGTTTCCCTTTCACAGGCATCGGCCTTGGGACCTCAGTGGTGGGACTGCAGCTCTCAACAGCAAGGGCTGATCCAAATGGCAAAAACTGTTCTCAAGCTCACTGATTATTCCACAAGAAGTGTAATTATGAACAAATCAACACTTACTTTCCTTCAGTTCCTGTCCAAATCTTAAAAAGGACACCACACTAAGGGAAAGATTTGAAGATGAACCCAGGCAGCCACTAATCCACACTGCTCTGCCTGCACACTGAGCAGCCAGGCTTTCTAGGAAACACATCTGAACTTTAAGCAGCACGAGGATCCCAACTGCCAGCTGCACAGGGGACCTGTTTGTAAGGCTAATCCATCTGAGATATTTGGGGGGTGTTGCTAGTGTAGGTTTAAACACACTAGCAAGCAAAAAACACCTGAGCAGATCACACAGCGGGGGAGGAAGGGGATCGATTGCTCAAGTAGTAGTACCTGCTTTATTCACCAATAAGTATTCTCAAGGCATTTTTCTTCTCTTCCCAGAGAGATGAAAGGGACTGGTCCAGCTCCCTTTGCACCGAGGGACTGAGCTGTCCAAGCAACCAGGCCTGCTCCAGGTGAGCCCCACAGGGCCGGCTTTCGGGGAAAATGGGAAGCTCCCCAGATCTGAGCTCTTGGAAACCCCCCTGTCCCTAGTACTAGGGACACAGCAGCAACAGCACAGGCCAGAGCATCCTTGCCCCAGAGCTCATCACCTGGGCCCTGCTGTGCCCTCCCTAGCAGGCCAACATCCCTGCAGCCAAGCCCCTTCATAGCTCCCTGAAACCAGACCCCCCACCCAGCGCCTTGGCACGAAGCACCCAGGGATGTTCCCCAGGCGCAGGCCGCGCGTGGCAGCACAGTGACATCACTTGGGCTGGCATTAGCCTGGCACCCTCCCAGCCACCAAGTCACCCTGCGCAGCTGCCTGCCCAAGCCAGCCCTGAGGACTCAGCTCCCCCACTGTCATTCCTGCAGCCCTCAGGCTCCTCCTCACCCTTCCCCTTACACCCCAACCATTCCTGCTAACCCAGCCAAGGCATCAGAGACTCCTACAGCTGCGCCAGTGATCAGCACAAGCTCAGCCTCAGCTTCTCTGTAAGTCCCTGCCTGGCACAAGCCTCTCCTTATCTGCAGGTCCTTGGCAAGCAGGGCACTGCCGGCTCTCTCCGGCCAGCCTTTGCCTCCACCTCCTACCTCTCTGTTTATGTTACTTTCCCAACACACACTTGCAAATACGATAAAGGTTAATCTGGTACAGAAGGTAAATAGGGTTACACAAAGCTGGATTTAGCAATTTAGTTTTATTGGTCACTAAGGCAGGCAATTCTTCGATGCAGGTAATGAGTAGATAGCCAAGCCAGATAAAGGATCTGTGCAGTATAAACATCCTCCCAAAAGCCTGCTCCCCGCTTGCATAAGCGCTGTAATCATGAAAGCAATTCTTAATGGAGCCACTTGGCAGAGGCCCTGGTACAGCAAGCTTCCAGCCTCTCCCTGGCTGATGGACCAGCTCCAAGAGCATGTCACTACAGTGCTGCCACGGGGGAGGAGGGGAAGAGAGGCTGAAGGCTGGATGGAGCCTGCAAGCAAGCAGCACTGCAGCAGGCCCAGGTCTCCTCTAACCTGTCACGGGTGCAGTTTGAAGCTGGCCAGTTCTCTCCCCCGTGCTTGACTCTGCATCTGCAAGTGGGAACTGATGATTCTCCCTTTGTATCCCACCTTTCCTAGTTAAACCCTTACTATGAAGGCTGCTTCTTACACTCAAGTGTAAGGCGTTTCTGGCTGAAAGGGCTGTTGTCACTCAGAAACTTGCAATAATATTCCTGCCAGTAAGTAACTTCTCATTTGTCCTTTGCCTTATGAAGTTCAAGAAGGAAAAACAAAAAAAAAACCCCATCAAAAACATCTAGACCCAAGCTCCCTGTGCCAGCATCCTGCCCCCTTTCACCTCTCTGTACAAAAGCCTCAGCACAGGAACAGGAAACCTTTTGCGCCCTGTGTTGTGTGCTGCTTGCTCTTTTCTCCTTTCCTATCAGATTTAGGATGTCCCCTGAGGAGGACAGACACACCAGACCTGCCTTGTCTCTCAGCAGAGCCCGGCAGTGCTTCCCGCTTTCCCACCACACAGCTTCCCATCAAGGTGACGGCTCCGACACCGCACAGCGGGACGTAACCCGCAGCAGGATCAGCCTGTGGCACAGCTCCGGCTCCCCAGCAGCCCCAGGACTCAGTCCCCAGGCAGGGAGAGGTCCCAGCAGAGTCTCCATGCCTGTGTTTTTCACTAAAGGTAAAACGAATTCCAGCTCACTTCACCCCAAAAATCCCATCTGCAGGGGAGGGTCCAGCTTGCTCCTCTTGCCATGGTTTTCTTACCAGGGCAGAAGGGGCCCTGTTCCTGTAACAACCAGTACACATTCACCAACTGCAGGACTGAATCAGAGCCAGGCATTCACTCAAACATCCATGACACTGCTTCCAGTGCCATACAGCAAGAATTCCTGTAGCTTTCAGCTGGGATCTTCATCAGATTGGCCTAGGAATTCTCCCTGCCCTACACACTCTAAGTAACTGTTGATGAATTACACCAGGAGCAATGGCATGGTCAGTTGAGAAGAGTCAGACTAGAACCAGCAAGGACTGTTTCCCAGTCCCCAGCATGCTGCTGGCCAGCTTCAGGTGAGCCCTGCATGCCTCCCCTGCCCCCCCATAATGCACAAGGAAACATACTCCTGTGCAGTGTGAAGGTCTGTGACCAGAGCACTACATGACAGTCTGGGGTCGTTATGCAGAGCAGGACCTGCACTGGTCTCGGTAACTGGTCATTCACCAGCCATATCGGGACCAGCAGCCTTACATCAGCCAACAAGGAGCTGTCTCCAGCTGGCACACACAACACATGCAGACCAGCTATGCTTCTGGACTTGGGATTTTTTTTTCAAGATGCAAATTAAAACTGATGTTCTCAGAAGTATGAATCACACCTACAAGGATTACAGGCCTTTCCTCTTAATCTGGAGCTTGATCTTAAGCCTGAAACGAACGCAGCTGCTTGCACCAACAGCAGTGAGCTACCCAGCAAAGCATACTCACTTATGCAGCCCCACTGGCATGATAAAGATGAGAGTCTGCCTTTACAGGACTGGGGCCCACAGGAACACCCTGGGTTTGTTTTCCATTCCTTCCAAAAAAAGAATCCCCAATAGCTTTATGAGCACCCACGTTTTAGTGAGGACACCAGGCTAAGGCAGTTGCTTCAGTGTATCCACAGTAAGGATTTACTAGCAGAGGTGATCCCACAGATACCCTCACAAGGCAAGACCTGCTCAAGTGCTCTTTCCTCCTCTCATTCACGCTTTAGCAAACCACCTTCAAATGACCACAGGTCACAGGCTGGGAACCAGCAGCTGTTTCTTCACTGGAGGCAAGAGGAAGGCTGCCAACACCCCAGGTTTTGGTTTGTTGGGGTTCCTCTAGAGCCACCCACTCATCATCAGTATCAGTGACACTTTGGAGTATATTACAAGAGACAAAATGGGTTGGGTTTTCTGTGGAGATTGGTTTTTTGGGGGCTCTTTGTTTGGGTTGTTTTTTTTGAGAGTTGTGACTCTTCCATGCTTAATCAGCATAGCTAACCTGCCTTTTTTCCCATTTGCTTATACCTGGAAAGTCTCTGACCTCTGAGCTTGCCTTATTCAACTTCAAACTTCCAACCTCATCACTTACCACCTCTGACTACAGAAAAAGACAATCCTGCCTGAAGTTACAACCATTTTCCAGCCTCAAGCCTGGAGCTGGATTAGATTCCATTCCAGTGGAAGTCTGACAGTTTAAGAAGCAATTTTTTTTTTCCTTTTTTGAAAAAAAAAAGATCTATTCCCCTAGGTGGCATAATACAGTAACACCTGACACAAGAGAAGCCTTATCACATCCGTCACTTAACCAAATGAGTAAAGAAGCAGCCTGGGCATTCTTCTGAGAAATCAAATAACAAGTGTTCTGCTGATAATGAAGGCTAACTTAAGCCTCGGCGACTAACTCATAGTGCAGGCTTGACACTTGTTTATCTGGCCAAACAATTATCAAGTGTTCTTTTGTCCCCCTCAGCACTGCACAGGCAGGAGTCACGACTTTCTGGGTTACTTTAAAGGGCCACTGTTTAGGTACCAATTCAGGAAACAAGAAGAGCCTTGGGCAGTCTGACTGAGGGTGAGAACCCCGGTTTCCTCCCAGCTCCCTTTTGGGGACAGCCTCTTGTTCACCCCAAGTGGAGATTTTGGGTGAGATTTCCCAGAAGGGGCAGGGTGAAGCAAGAAAATTGTGTTTTCCCCAGCCATTTAGCTCCCTAATGCCAAACTAATCAGGCACACAGGAGCTCTTGGTAGTTTTAGAAAACAGAATTCAGGAATCTAAACAACTTAAATGCTTCTGTAATTCCTAAGTGTACTTCTGATCAGGGGCTTTAGAGCAGCATGCTGCTCTTCTCACTTAGAAAAGCAGACCATGTTATTTTCTAGACCAGCTGCAGACAGCTATGGCAGTCACCTCTCAGCATCTTGCCTGGTAAATGCAGTGCCCTGTTGTGGGACAGCATGGCCCAGGGCAGCTCAGTTCTGGTCACAACCTCTGCTGAGAGGCAGCAAGTTCACAGGGGAAAGCCATAACAGGGAGAAGGAAAATCCAAAGCCAGCACAAAATGACATTTAACAGGTTTTTTGGGGGAAGCCAAGGCAGAGCAAGGACAGCCACATTCTTGCATCCTTCATGATGTAGTCCTGGGAATGCCATTACCCCGCATCTGTTCCAGTTCCTTCCATAGAGGCCTCTCTTTCAGTCACTGATCAGATAAGAAGGCCTTTGAAATTTATTTTGCATATAAGAAATCGTATATTTAAGTAAACAGAGCTGTTCAAATACAGCAGTGACTTACAAAACCCCTGCAACATACTTGCACATGGAAAAACCTTATCTGAAGGTTCACGTGCCGCTAGCTCATACCTCTGCTCTCCAGCACAAGGCTCTTGCTGACATTGCAGACTTCACCTTTTCCTAACAGAAAAGGAGACAGAAAGAGTGAGTTGCTTACAAGGAGATAACAAGAACACTGACTTTGCCAGAAAACAAGGCTGATTAAAGCTTCCAGAATAGGATCCAGCACCAGGACAAGAAAGTATCACAGATGGCTTCAACCGCAACCTATCAAACCACTAATTGCCAGCAGATGCCAAGGATATCAAGAGCTTACCCAAGGTTCAGAACACCAGTTTGACAGACTCACATAAAAGCCCATCAGAAGCTATTAAGCACAGGCTCTATCTCCCCTGGAGATCAGGGGAGCACAGCCCAGAAGGAAGTATCACCACATGCTTGGTTTATGCATGGCAGCCGCTGTCAAGAGCCAATACAGGACTAGGTGGGTCTCAGTCTCTTGCCTGGCTCAGTATAGCCAGGCTTCTCTTTTCAGGAAGGGAACAAGAGGCAACAAGCCCCAGAGTAGTCTGCAGGAGTAGAGCATCGCTCACACCACCCAACGGCGAGTGGAAACCGCCATCGGAAGCCTCACACACGGATGAAGGGGTAAGGGGAAGTGAGCTCCCCAACATGCCACCCCAGACACAGTCAACCCACCGACATTCCCACCTATGAAACTGTCTGATGCCACTTTCCAAACAGACCTGTCAGTCTCTGCCCTTCCCTGACGAGTCAGCAGCACACAGGGAGCCAGTTGCCTGGAGCAGGAGCACAGGAACAGCTCTCTGCCTCAGACTCATCCACTTCCTTGCCCCAGGCTGGATCAATTGCAGCTGCATCACTCCAGACAGATGCCTACCTGCCCTGTTCCTTGAGAACCTCCAGCTATACCAACACTACCCCTCAACAGGTCATCCTCTCTGCTGCTGAAAACCCCAAATCCACAGCAGAATGCAGAGCAGATGACAAAGGTATCTGTACCAGGTTACCATGCCCCCCCCAAATAAATCCCTCACTGCTACAAACCGAACTGACATGACACATATCGTCTTTGTGAGGCTTATACCAGTTCACAGCAACTGAGAAGTTGACTTTCTACCTTTTTTGCCCTCCTTTTGTCCCAGCCTTATCCAAGATATTCTGCAAGTGGGAAAAACAAACACCACAAGGTGAAGTCAGGCTTAAGGGCATGCCCCACAAACACACACACAAAAAATAACCTATGGAGGTACACCTCTTCTCCCAGGGCAGGGAACTCGTGGTCACTGCAATCTTCTCCCCATAAACGGGCTGCCTAATTAAAACACTTGTTCTTAGATAGTCACAGGGCTTAGAAGGGACCCCCAGAGCTCATGGGGTCCAACCCCCTGCCAAAGCAGCTCCCCAGCTCATATTGCACAGGGCGGCGTCCAGACGGGGCTGGAATCTCTCCAGAGATGGAGACTCCACACCCCCTGGGCAGCCTGTCCCAGGGCTCCCTCACCCTCACTGGGGAAAAGTTCTTCCCCATGGTGCTGTGGAACTTCTGTGCTCCAACTTGCAGCCATTGCCCCTTGTCCTGTCCCACAGACACTGAAAAGGGGCTGCCCATTTCCCCCTGCATCCCATCCTTCAGATATTGATAAACATTCATAAGGTCCCCCCTTAGTCTTCTTCTCTCCAGGCTGAACAGCCCCAGCTCACTCAGCCTTTCCTCACAGGGGAGATGCTCCAGGCCCTTCATCCTCTCCATAGCCTCCTCTGGACTCTCTCCAGGAGATCCCTGTCTTTTTTATCCCAGGGAGCCCAGAACTGGACACAACACTCCAGGTGGGGCCTGACCAGGGCAGAGCAGAGGGGGAGGATCCCCTCCTGTGATCTGCTGGCCACACTCCTCTTGATGCCCCCCAGGATCCCACTGTCTCTCTCAGCCCCCAGAGCACACTGCTGGCTCATGAAAGAGAACTAGAGAGATTTGGCTTGTTCATAAAAACCAAGCCAGCTATGCTCAAAGTTCTGAGAGTCACTGTTACAGGGACAGCCTGCCAGCTTCTCCCATCACACTCGGTCCCTACCACAGAAGGTGGTGAGAGCAGGGCAGGTTCAGCAGTTTGTTTTCAGCCACCACTGAGACTTTGCCTGGGGACGATGGGCTTCGCCAGGCAACATCCCTCTTTGCTGCTGAACAGGGGAGCTGCACAATCATGGTGATTCATTAAAATAATACACTGCACATAAAAACATTAAATCCTTGGTATGTGTCAGGAGAAGAAAAACAGCTTATTGCCCCTTAAATGACATCCTGATAGAGACCTGTGTCACATACACTGTTTCCAGGAGTACACCACTACTTGAGGTGACTATCCTGCTTGGTTTTGATCACTGTAATCTTATTTTTGAGCAAGAAGTGCTGGTACAGATTGAGAAATGAGCAATAAGGCCTTATCACATAAATTAGCTCCCTTCAAGGCAGTGCTAATGTTGATAAGATGTTTGGTGATAGCATGTCATGCGGAGGGACAAGAAAAGCAAGTGACTACGTGGAACCCTGGGTGTAAAAGGGAGCAGGACCCAGCTCCAAGAGCTGCCCTGGACCTGTGAACTGCTCCAAAGGCTTCACCCAGGGCAATCAGTGCACATGAGCCCCTCGCAGCGGAAGGTGCTGTCCAGGCTGGCCACTCCATCTTTACAGCACCTTCCAGCAGGGAGATGAAACAGGCACCACAGAGAAGAACAGAGGGCAAGAACTGAAGACAGAGCCTCTAACCACAACCTGAGTGTCTACCCAACAGCCCAAATCCAGGCAGCTGTACTGCTTCACCAAGTTTGTTCTGCTGCTCTTTCGCATCCACAGCTCAGTACTATCCTCATGAACCCATGAAGTCAAGGCTCAGTCTCCATTACTTTTGCTGGCTGCTTTCTGAAGGCTTAAACTCATTAGGCAAATGAGCATATGAAAGCCGTGCTGCTGCTGCTGCACAGCTTCCTAGGCCCCAAAACTGCAAGGTAGCAGCACTGAGAAAGCAGCAGGCACCTCACAGGCTGCAATCCAAAATATCTCATACTCAAGTACTGCCTGAAGTCTTCTCCTCTCCTAAGGCAGGGCTGAAGATTCACAGAAACATGCTGAAGCTGCACAGAAACAGCCCTGTCATCACACCCAGCCTCAGCCCTGTCTTATCAGGGACCAGATGCCAGGCTGCAGGCGTGTTGGGGAGCCCAGGCCACTGATGGAACCAAAGAGCTCAGGCTAGAGCCACGGCTGGGATGGGCACAGATGGGTACAGATCCACCCTGGCTGGGTGTAGGACGTGTCTGTCCAGCCATGCCCATGCCCCACACAACACTTGCCTGACCCAGGGCCTACAGACACCAATGCTTTTATCTTACTTCTCCTCTTCCTCTCATGTCTTCTGCCCCAGCTTCCCGCAGCGCTACGTAACAGGATGAGCCAACTCTTTTGCAATAGGATTGGCTCACCCTCCTCTCAGCTGAAGGTCATCGCTCCCTGTGCTTTACTGTATTATCAGCATGACACACTTCCCCCCCCCCCCCCCACCCCCCCTTCCTGCTGTTTATTGCTGGAAATTGGTTTGATCAGAATCAGTGAATCATGAAGCTGGCAGTAAAAAGAAGTCACGGAAAGGTCCAAATCTCACAGCACTTGTAGCCTTCCTGCACGGGGGAGATGTGGGTCTCCATCCCCACAGTCAGGTTCACAGGTAACCCAGGAGCCCAAGGTGCAGAGATATACAGCACAGTGGCATATTCTAGCTATGCTGTAAGCAAGCTGGTAGAGATGGAGAAGGGAGGAACAGCCACTGCTCCCCAAACCAAAGCAGTTCTCGATGCTTCAGTGCTGTTCAAAACCCTAAGTGCAACATTCAGAAAGCACAGATGCTCTGCAGCTCACTGGGGGGATGTGTGTGGGACCCCCACAAAACCCCAGACCAGCAATAAAGCCGGTAACAAATCCATCTCCCTCCCACATCCCAGCCCAGTAAAATACTCTGGAGCTACTGGGCCCTGCCAAATTCTGAGTGTTTCTACAGCTGCCCAGGTTCACCTGGGATGGGAACAGACTGCCCCACCACACTGAAAGCTGCTCCTGCCACATGCCCAAAAAGCTTTGCCTTCAGGATGTCACAGCTGACACAGAGTTCCTCCCGCTGTGCACGTCTGTCTGGTGGCTGCAGCTTTTGCCTGGCTCCCCACAGATGACAGGAAGCCTCACCACAGCCTGATGGTTTGTTTCAGCAGTCCAGGCCATGGCATCCCTTTATCCTCACTGTTGAAGAGCCCTCCCCTACAGCACCAGGAGCCAGAGCCCACGAAGGGCTGTGCACCTGACGAAATTGCCCTTTTGGGATGAGCACTCTTAGCCCATCTCAGACTTTGAAAACAGTGAAGGACTAAGAGTAGAAAGCTCAAAAGAACAGACTGCATCCTACAACCTGCTGCTCTTGGCCACCTCCAAACCACAATGTTTTCAAGAAAGCAGAAGAAAACACCAGAGCAACTGATCTCCTTGCTGCTCACAATGCTGAATGGAACTATTCTCCTGATAGCTTTCGGGGCCAACCAGTGGCAAAGCTGGTCTCTGCCCGCCAAGCCCAGTGGCCAGCACTGGGGAGCACTCTTTGCCAAGGTAGATATCATCTTACAACCCCAGGCATATGATTTGATTACTCTTATCTGAACCTGCAGCTTATTTGTATGGATAGAGTTGCCTGGCTGCAGAAATCACCTCCGTGACTTCCCGTAACGCTGAATTCCACGAAGCTTCAGACTCTGAGGAGGCATTTTGGGCACCTGCTCCCAGTTTGTTAGCAACGTCAGGAAATGCTTGTCAGCCTAAATCTTAGTGTGCCAGCCTACTTCATGTGACACAGTCACTGTACCATGTTACCTTTCCTGACTGAGTTTCTGCAGCTCAGTGGTTCACCAGCACCCTCACAGCGTTAACCTCTCCTTGGGGCCACAGCGACTGCAGCCTCGTCACGTACACACAGCAGCCATCACCGCTACGCTGAGGAGCTCTCACCAGAGCCTCAAGTCTCAACCACCAGAACACAGGTGAAAGACTGTTTCTAGTCATTTATTCAAACTGTTATTGCTACAGAAACTATCCTGAGCGTGGACAAGCCATGACCCATGACTTGCCAGACCCCTGAAACACACCACGTGGGGGAAAAGTCTGGAGAACGGGGAAAACACCTAAAAATCATGACCTCCCACAGCCAACAGAACAAGGCCTGACACCAAAAAGGCAACCAGGAATATAGACCTGAGTTCAGCTTGAAGTGGGAATTAATGGGAATTTGAGTTCCCCTAATGCCAGGGCAGATACCCAGGAAGACTTGCAACAGCTAACACCTCAACCACCATGGCAAGCGAGCGACAAGCAGAGCTCAGCAAGAGCAGAGCCAGACACCTCAAGCACTGCTGTTACCAGACAGACACCACACAAACCAGAGGGTGCAAATCCTGATGCACATCTCAGGTTTGGACATCTAGCACAACAGCACAGCTGTGCACTAAGCCAAAACCCAAGTCCCTAAGTCTCTGTCCATGATGCCAGCTCCCACACCACTGCTTCCAGATAGACTCTCACTGGACAGCAAGCAACGCTCTTGTGTAGACCCACAGCTTTTATCACAGTGTTTCTGTAACCCTCCTCTTGAAAACAGCTGATTATATATTGCTGTCATAAATTCAGCCCAGTAACAGCCAGGACAGATTTACAGGGGCTGTGGGGTTCTTTGTGACTATTACTATTCATGGTGTGTTGGCCCTTAGGATGTGTTTAACCAAGGGAAGGGGAAAAAAGGAGTTAAGAGATCCTCTGGTTGATTATTGACAGATACTTGGCCATTTGCATCTCTGGGACTGTCTGGTCACAAATAAAGTCAGTCCAGGGCCTAAAAGCACCAATTTGATAACTTGATCATGCCAGACTGGGAAATGATATGGACTGATGAGGACAGGGACAATCATTCATAACAAAAGCTCCATCTGTGTCTCCTAAATCTCAGGCATATTTTGCCAGAAGAGGTAAGCTGGCAGCCTAGAAGCACACAGTAAATGCTCCCCCAGAAACAGCCATGCCAACACTTACTGGCCCAAAAGTCAAGAATCAGCCCCAGGCTGCTCAGCACACTGGTGTACCCTTGAGACATCACTTCTCTTTCCAAGCAAACCAGAAGACTCAGGGACACAACATTAAACCATGTTCCTTGTCAGCTGCTGAGGGCTGGTTTCTTTCCAAGTTGTGCCTCTTGACCTTCCCTAGTTTTGAGTAGGAGGCAGCTTCCACGGGAGGGGGGAATTCTCAGCAGCATTCCTGACAACAGCTTATCTTCCTGTGTCATCCATTAAGAAAAGGTAACAGGCATGAGTTAGGGTCCCTCACTTTACTCACACACAGTTGCCATCAGAGCACTAACCAGACTTTTTCACCTTGCCTCTATCCTAGAGACTTCACCTGCCACTCAGGAATGACACCCCTGTTGTGCTTTAAGCATCCAAGGCCTGATCCTAAAACCACAGCATTCAGGAATTGTGTCTTTCAAAGGGTGAGCTTCCCAGGAGGAGAAACCTAGGGAAGTCACCTGCAGAAGTGTGGTGTGCTGAGCAGTTATTCACCATCAAATAGAAGACTGTCCTCAGCCCTCTGAACACACCACAATTCCAGCACCTGAATTCTCTCCAAGTACAGATTCACCCCCCCCCCATCCCCACAACAAACAGAAATGCTGCTGGGCAGACCCCAGGATGCCCAGTGCAATCTTCACGCTGGGACAGGACTCTCCAGCCCCTTTGCCTACCCACCACTTGCACCTCCCCTCACCTTGGTTTGCTTCACTCCCCTCCAAACCACCACTGTGGATAGGGAAGCACCAAGACAAGCTTTACAGAAGGGATTTCTTTAGAAGTTGGCATCTGTAGCCCCTGACCTGAGGATCTCCGCTAATAACACAAGCAAGAGATTTTTTGGTGAGCTGGGCTGGCTCCTTCTGCTGGAATTTACAAGTCCTGATTCCAAGCTGGGGTTTATTTTAATCTTGGCCAAGTCACTTCACCCCTCCAGAGCTTTTCTTTCCAGACTCGCTTCTCTGCTGTTGACTATTAGATAGAGATGAACCTAGGCCAATTAAGTAACAGTTCTTTAATTAGCTTTTCCTTCTCAGCAGTCATGTGAAATACTGTTTGCTTGCACAGCAGAAATAGCAAGATCCAAGGTGAACATGTTTATTATCGATCTCGCACAGTTCAGTGTGCTCACAGTCCCCTCCCTTAGAACAACCAGAGGTTGGAGATGGCTTCTCAGAAGTGTCTCCCACCTAGTTGCATCCTGAAGTGTTGTTCTACCTCATTCATTGTTTGTTTGCTCTGCCTGTTGATGAGGTAGCTCACCCCACCCCTGCATACCACTTCTTCCTTTGGTTAACTCCATGCGTGACTTGACTTCTAAACTGCAGAAGGTCACCTGACAAGGCACCGTTAAACATTAACCCCACAAGCACCCCGGTTTCCCCAGGACACCAGCCACACACACCTTCTGACGCACCAGTTACCAAGCTAGGTCATCCCACCTTGGGCATTCATGTACTAGCAACTGCTCCTTACTTACTGCTCCACAGCCTGCTGGGTTCAGGACAAGCTATCAGCTCTGTGCTTGTTGCTGCCATGCCCAAGTTCCGAGCAGTCTCCTGCTGCTGGTATGGAAACCGTGAACCCACTCCCCAAATGTTTAAAGAGCCCCTTGAAAGCCCAGATTGGTTCCATTTGTGTACCTTTACTAGGCATTAGCAACAAAAGCCCAAATGTAAACCTTGCTGCAGTCACCATAGGGCTGCATGGCCTCCAGAGATACTCCAGGCAGCAGCATGAGAGCTGGGAGGCCATAGCCCACACCTGCCTGGGGAGACCCCCCCCCCACAGCAAGAAGCCAAGGCCATGGCAGCTACAGGAAGCACAGCTCAATCACAGTAGAGTAGCTGTAGCTATCAGGGAGTCAGCTAAATGAAATAAAGCTCCATCAGTGGGAGGGAGAGACTCATCTTCACCCCTGCTAAGCCCTTCTGAAAGCACTAATTGCTCTCTCCAGGAAACCATGCTGCCTACACTCAAGTTACTTCAAGACACATGGTGCAGCTGTTTCATCTCTGGTTGAGATAACCAGGTGGGCAAGACTGCAGCGGGGAAAGGAAGACACAGGAGAAGGCCTCGTGTTGTGTGACACAGGCAGTGACACACATCAAACAGACGACTTCAAAAGCCTTGATCCAGCACAGGGCTGGGTGATGATGTGTCTCCTAAGAGAACACTGACAGCCTTGAGAGACAAAGGGCTCCCCGAGAGCCAGGAACGCACTGAGCCTCCCCACCTGCCTCCATCGCAGCTTTGGGCCCGTTCCCAAGGAGCGTGTCTCAGCACCGAGCCTGCTGCCAGGGCGCTTGATAAGAGGGGAGCAGAAAGAGCTGCATCTGCAAACCCTCTCCCTCCGCTCCCCCGCGCTGGGCCTGCCTGCTGCACCAGCACGTTGGCCTTCCTCACTGCCCACCCTCTGGGCCCCCCCTCACTGCCCACCCTCTGGGCCCCCCCTCACTGCCCACCCTCTGGGCCCCCCCTCACCGCCCAGCCCCGGGCCTCCCTCACGCCTGCCTTCCGCCTCTGCCACAGTGGCCAGGCCTCTGAAACCACTCATACACACCCCTGTGCCAGCCCTGGCCTTGGTTCCACCCAGCACACCCAATGGCCAGGGCTTGCAGGGAGGGCACAGGCATCCCCAGGGCAGGCAGGCTAAAATAACACATGTGGGTCACACCGCAAATGCAGAGAGGAAGGAGAGAGATGTACCAGATCCCCCAGGCCCTGGGGGGGGACATCGGTGGGTAGGCTGCTCCCACTGATACTGTAGTTCATGTGGGAGAGAACCAACCTTGCTTCTCCTTGCTCAATTATCACCACCACATCTTCAGTCACCTTAGCCCATGCCTTGGATAACCTTTCCTTTTAAGAGCACCAGGATTTTAAAGTAACTTAGCCATTTCTCTTTATCAATGAACACCATGACCAAGGAGCTCTTCAGTGTGTGATCTGGCCTGGCACAGGGACAGCACAGCAAAGCAGCAGCACAGTAAGGGATGAGAAGTAGACACCACCTTTACCTCACACAGCTTTTCCTTAGGAAACCCACCGTGCTCCATCACTGGACCCTCTTCAGCCCAGGTTAGAAAGGTCACACACGAGGAGGCGGCTTTCTCTCCTCTTCCTGAATTTGAGAGAGTATTTCAAAGAAAGTTGCTTAAAGCAACCAAACTAGCAAGCTCCCCTCATTAAAAGGGAACTACTGTTCTACCCAATACTGCTGCTGTACCCCTGGAGAGCATCACTTGTGGCACTGCCAGTCCAACACTAGTGGTAATTAACAGCATTAGAAGACAGGTCACACTTTTGATGTGTTTCACAAGAGGCAGAGAAGGATCACTGCCCAAAGCCCTCATACTTTGCAAGGAGCCACTTCCAAAGGCCAGCTGCATACGGTGAGTTTTAGATGAAAAGGATACCAAGTATTCTCCATGGGGAGACCTATGAGCCCTTTCCATTAATTGCTGCATAGGAGTCTGGTGGGGAGAGTTCTGGGCACTTGAGCAGTACAGCTTAAGGAATGCACCCCACTGGAGGGTGAAATCACTGGCCAGAATCTGCACTCTGCTTTCACTTCCAAGCTTGAAGATGTGCCCTAAAGGAACCACAAAGCCATCATTCTTCAAAGCAAACCTTGACAGGGGGACAGGAGTGGTTTGGCTTCTCTTGTTGCTTTCCAAAGTCCCAGAAAAGAGAGGATATTATCTGACTGTGGAAACCTCATATGCAGTTACATCTGCAGAAGATAATAAAGAGAGCATCGATGATAGAAAAGCCAAGAAGTAGTTGTCTGTTCATGATAAAAACTATTTTTCTTGAGCACAAACATATTTAGGGAAAGAATCAGCACAAACATTACAAGTCTGATTGCCCAGCTTATTTCACACACACACACCCCCACCAGCCTTTCCCATTACACTCATTCTGCGCTGCTCCCAACAAAACCTGAGAAGCTGCAAAGTCTGAAAGACTCCTGGGTTTCACTCCTGTACCCACCCAAAACCCTCAGTGAGATTTCCTGACCAGGTCACACAGCAGCTCCCAATTAACATGGATGTGACTGAGCAGTTTTGATGGAAGTGATACAAGAAGAGATTGCTGAGCATGTCTTTAATCTGTAAACCTCTGGGTTCCTTTGAAGCCAAAAATGAAAGCAAAACCCACGACGGGTGTAAAATCCCATCAGATGTTTTGAAGCAATTTGAAGGGCCTCTCAAGTTAAAGCCTTTGAGTTTCCCAGAAGCCAAGCTGCTGGCCCTTTCTGATGGCAGCAGTCAGGTCCCAGACACAATAACTGAGGAAAAGGAGATTCTGATTCTTCAAGCCAGTCCCCAGGGAGCAGAAAAACCTGCCACAGATCAACACACACACCACAGCACCGGAGAAGCTGAGAGCAGAACAACTCAGAGCCACACCACCACCTCCTGCCACCCTGGCTCAGCAAGAACATCATCTTAGGAGGTTTCCAGAGCGAGCCTTCAGGACATCACACAGCACACCACAGGCTGCCCCTCTGCAGCCACCACGTGCTCGGTGGCACCGCTAGAGCTGGTCACACCTAACAGCAGCAGAGAGAAGCCCCCCATGACCTCAGCTGCACACACAGCCTGACGACTCCAGCAGTGCAGGCTGGAATCTGGGTGTTCAGTTCCCAGCAAAATCAGGCTGTCCCCCATCGTATTTCAATATGTAGTGCCTGGACATGGGGCTGGCGAGGCTGGAAGGGAGAATGGCCCACTGAAGGAAGGGGGAACTTCGTCTTTCTCTTCAGACACATCCCAACCCCATGTTCATGTGGTAAGTGCCCACAACAAGAATTTTTAAGAGTCCATTTTAGATATTTAGAAGAAAAAGTAGAAGCAAAAGTAATACTGACTGTGGGGAAAGCTAGCAGTGAGGGGAAAGGGTTGTAAATCCTTGGTACACATCTTGCATCCCACCCACCAGAGGAGCTCTCAGAGGCACACAGGCTACTCAGACAATTTCACCCTCGCAGCTCAAGGTGATTTTGAAGCACAGAAAAAGTGCAGCAGTGGAACAGGGCATCACCTCATCCTGCTGCAGGGAGCAAGTGTTCAGCTAGAGGAGCATTCAAACAGCAGCCAAGGCACAAGCTACACAGGTACCCAAAATAGGAATACCTGCCAGCTGTGGTTCAGGAAGCAGACCCACTGAGATGCACATCAAGAAGCGGTTCGACAGCAGCTTGGCCAGAGCAATCGGTTAGAAGCATCAGGCAAATCTAAATAAAATTGGCTTCACAATTAATTGTTGCACTGAATTTGGGCAGTGTGTGTATATAGCACAGAGCTCAGCTCCCTACCTCTTCTAGAAATGATGTATTTTCATTTTCCCACCCCAGATCCTCTTCATTTGTATCCATTCATTCTCCCAGCATAACTGGGCCCATCTGACAAAAATCCTTCAGCTTTGCCTGTGGGGTTTGGTTATTATTTGCCATTGTTTTGTTTGTCAATATCCTGCTAGAAATTAATTTGCTTATACTGCAGCCTTTTCCTATTTGGCATTTCTGTGACACCAACAGGGGAATGAAAAAGAAAGGGCTTTGCTAGGAGGGACCAGAGGAAGGACATGGGGCCAATTACTGACTACCCTACAGAAGCTCTTTTTAGGGCAAATCAGCTGGACAGGGGTTTCCAGAATGCTCCACGATTCAAAAATAGGTCAGTGACCAAGGTAACACCACTACTGCCAGCAACCTGTAATCAATATTTGTGGTTTATGGGAATACTGCACCTCACCATTCATCAGTCCCCAAACTCTGCTTGCAGACTGCACCTTACCTGGACCCTAGGAGCACCCTTGGCTCAGAGAAGATCATTTTACCATTGCTGTTCATTAATTCACAGTAATTTCCCCAAAAGCTTATGGCTTTAAAACATGTAAACCCACAGCAGTGAGTTGATACTGAAGTGTTTCCTGCAGAGACTCGGAGGGGATGTGCTTTGTCCCTTCAGACATCCCCTAGGTGAGGGTGAAGCAATATACCCCAATGAAGGAGCCAGCACGGCAACACAGAGACATCAGAAACCACCACTCACCCACAGTGATGTGACCTGTTGCCTGACAGACAAGGCACAGGCAGCAAAGCTAAAAGGGGAGCAACAGGCGCTGCTCTTGTCAGCCAGGAGCATGGTGACAGACTCGGGGTGCGGGGAAGGCAGCGCGGTCTGTTTCCCAGCACCCCCTGCCCAACGGGTCTCCTATGAATCCTTTCCATTTAGGAAAGGAGATACAAAGGTGCATTTTCACTCCAGTGCAGAGTTAAAGAGGCTGAAGACTGCAGCTTCAGGGCCTCTTGCTCTCTCTACCTGAATCACAGAATGGATTGGAAGAGACCTTTAAGATCAACCGTTCCTGTCCTGTGCTAAACCACCGCTCTAAGCACCTCATCTCCCTGCCTGTTAAACACACCCAGGAGCAGGGACTCAACCCCCTCCCTGGGCAGCCTGTGCCACATCCTGACTGCAGGATGGCAGGCAAGTGCAAATATCACACAGGCTTTTGCTCCAGGCACCTTCACCAGGTGACATTCCTGCTGCCGGGAGCTCCAGACCAGTGAGCAGCATTTGCCTGGTGAGGCTTCCAAAACATCCCCTGCTGCACAGTCCTACTGAACTTCTATTCCCTGTGCTTCCATGAGCCTTGGCTGACTCCTACACACCACGAGCTCCTTCCAGCTGAGGTGCACTGAAAGGGATCGTGTTGTGCTTTCCCAGGATGTCAGTCCAGCAAACACAGCGTGTCCATCACTTCAGCACAGCGCTGCTCACCTGCCTGCCCTGCAGATGGGCAGGTACAGGGCTTGCCAGGAACCCAACACAGAGCCAGGCAGGCAAAGGTTGCACCCCAGTCCCCCTGCAAAGCATCCCTCAGGGATGTCTGAAAAATGCCCACAGCTCCATCACACAATAAAATAAAACACACTTTTAATACCAGCAACCACACCAGGGAAGGTGGATAGTGAGCCAGGTAGGACACCCCTCCCACAACAGCCTGTGATGTTTGAAATATCCCAGTTCAGAGAAATGGAAGTCAAAAATTTCACAATTTCCCCAGAAATAAGAACGTGGGGGAGGAAAAGAGGAAGAGAACATTTTGTTTCTATTCATTTTCAGGAATTTCAATTCCAACTTTTTTTTTTAACCTTCAATTAATGCTAGCTATCAAAAATGAAGCAGCATTTGGACCTAAAAACATTGAAACTTTGCCATTTAGAAAAGGTCAAACAGTTTTCAAAACATTTTCGTCCAATATTTTTCAGCAGCTGAAATTCATCAAAACCCAACATTTTCCCACAAAATTGTTCCATCTCAGACAACTGGCATTTTCTGAGGCACGATACCTCTCAGGGGAGCTCCTCACCAGCCCAAGGAGCAGCTCCTTCCCTTCCATCACTGAGCTCTTCAGCAGGCAGCTCCAGCAATACCTCTGGGCTTATTACACACCTCCCAGCCCAAGGTTCTGTATCTCAGCTTCCTCACTGCCACGGTTTAACCCCAGCCAGCAGCCACACACCAAGCTGCTCCCCTGGCTGGATGGGGCAGAGAACGGGAAGGGTGAAAATGAGAAGGTTTGTGGGTTGAGATAAAGACAGTTTAACAGGTAAAGCTGAAGCTGTGCATGGAAGCACAGACAGAATCACAAGGTTGGAAAAGACCTTTAAGATCATCAAGTCCAACCATTCCTGTCCCAAGCTAAACCAGATCCCTGAGCACTTCATCTCCCCTTTTTTAAACACATCCAGGGAAGGGGACTCAGCCCCTCCCTGGGCAGCCTGTGCCACAGCCCCACAACTCTGCCAGGGAAGAACTTTTCCCTCCCATCTGCTCTGACCCTGCCCTGGCACAGCTTGAGCCCATTGCCCCTTGTCCCATCTCCTGTCCCCTGGCTGAAGAGGCCATCGCCCACCTCTCTACAACCTCCCTTCAGGTAGCTGTAGGTGGTGATAAAGTCTCCCCTCAAGACCCCACCCAGACAAGGGATTCGTTCCCCAGGCCCCGGGGCAGGCGGGTGCTCAGTGCTCCTCAGGACAGCAGGGAGGGCTCCATCACACAGCGACTTGGGAAGACAAACGCCGCCGCTCCAAACGTGTCCCCCTCCTCCTTCCCCAGCTGGGGATGCTGAGGGTGACACCGCAGGGAATGCACCATCCCTGGGGTCAGCTGGGGTTGGCTGTCCCAGCTGCGTCCCCTCCCGACTCCTTGGGCACCCCAGGCCCGCGGGCTGGTGGGGAGCAGGGGAGGCCTTGGCTCTGCGGCAACCAAAGTGTCTCTGTGGTACCAGACCCCAACCACAGCCCTGTATCAGCCACTATAAAGAAAATTAACCCTACACCAGCCCCTGAAGCAGAAGGGTCAGGAGAGGTCTCTCCCCAGCTTTGATACCTTCACCATTACCAGAGTATAAAGCTCGTTTTCCTTCAGCTAGGATCCAGCTTCATCCCCGCCTGGCTGAAGCCAACGCACACACTAACAGCCCCTGGGCAGAACTACCTGTCCAGAACAGCCACCCTGGCCTAAAACCACAGCTCTTCTCCACCTTCTTTGGAAGATCTCACACCCAAAGGCCACCTTCTTCTCACCTACAAAGGTTTAACCCTCTGGAGATGGCATATTTCCCCATGGGGTCAGGCTGCACTCCAAGAGAGCACGCTCATTTTGTGTCTCAGCCCTGGAAGCTCTCCCAAGGACCAAGTCCACATGGCATCCCATCCTCCAGGATGTCCCAAACACCCACTTCCTCTTGGATGGGATTTACTGCCAAGTGGCTGTACAGAGGGAAGCTGCACAGCAAGGGGCTTCCCAGGGGGTAAGGCACGGTGTGCATCAGGGATGCACCCACCTTCTGAGCTACAGAAGGGTTGCAAGCAGAGCCTCTGCATACAGAGCGTACCAAGCCTGGCACACAGCTGCTTCTGCTCCACTCCACGCTGAGAGGTGTCTGGCTCACAGTCAACTTCATCCTTGCACAGGCAGACAAGCTCAGGTTTGTCTGCACTCATCTGCATGGAGATGAGTAACACACTGAGGCCAAAGTCACAACCCAGAGTCCGTGAACAGCCTCCAGCAGAGCTGAGCAAACCACATCAACTACAGGAGAAGAGACTGAAGCCTTCACCAGGAGCTTACAGGGGCCTGAGTCAACAGGAACACCGAGGTACACCTGAGCTGCCATGGTAAGTGGGAATCTCAGCAGCTGCAGACTTCCCCAAAATCACAGAGCATTATTAAAAATAAACCACAAAACCCCCTATTCTCCTCTCTATATACACAGTCTCAACCCAACCCTACCCAGTTTGAAAACCAGAGCAGCACAGAAGGAACACCTCCATATGTCAGTAGAAACTAAGCACACATGTGTTTCCACCCCAGAAACTCTTCAAGATCTGCAAACTCAACACCCCTCTTCACCCACCACCAACACAAGAACACAAATGACCCAAAACCACTCGTACAAGCGCAGCCCCCAGAAGCAGGGCTGGGAACTTTCAGGGTCATCACCTACTCATTGATACACAGCCCCACAGCACTGGTCCCAATTAAAGCAGCACTGAGTTCAGTCTTGCTCTCCCACTCTGGAACCTTCTTGCCAGACATCCACAAAGGAGTTGGCTGTTGAAGGCTTTTGGGTTGCCAGTCGCCATTGCCTGTAGATGGGAAAAGTGTTGTGCAAGGAAGGTTTTCATCAAGGACCTGTTTCCAGTAAATCCAGCTCTAACAGAATGCCAGAGGGATTTCTCTCACAAACAAAATGCTGTTGGAGCCCTCGCAGCGCTCCAGCCAGCAAGCTGAAAAGGGCCATGGCACAGTGCCCTCCCCTACAGCACCACCACAGCAGCCCCAGCTCCAGGGAGAGGCAGTCAAGCACGTTTTTCTTACAACCTGGAGAGATGATAAATTCCAGCATTGCAGGACCCCACTGTGACCAAAGGCAGGGCAGCAGCTGGGAGCCAGAGACACCTCCATTTCTTTCAACAAAAGCCCAAACAAGCCCCTCAAAACCCAGGTGCAAGAGCAAGCACAGAGCGGGGCTGTTCCCATCACTGAGCAAACCACTGCTGTGTCTCACAGGGGATGGGTGGCTTCTGTTGCTGCAGGGAATCACATGCTCCAAACTCCTCCTTCAAGGGGTCACTCACATCTGGGTCCAAACTGCCCAAAAGGGACATGAATCCCTAATCCCACTCCAGAGGCTATACTCCCAACAGGAATAACGTTTCCCATCTTCCTACCCCAGCCCTCCAAAAGCCCCCAGCAGTGAAGCAGGGGAAGAGTCAAGGTCTTCTTGGAACAGATACACAGCACTAAACCACGTGGCAAACACTTACCTACAGCCTTAGTTTCAATTTCCTGGGTGCTCCTAACAGCCTGGGGGGGGGGGGTTAAGCAGCACAGAACGACACCCCAAATCTGATCTGCAGGTTGGATTTAGAGGGGAGAAAAATCTTATGTTTTTCCAGTGAGAAGGATGGTGAGGGCTCTGCTTCCAAAACCCACCTTTCTACCAGTGACAACTGGTAGTGACTGGTCCTCTCATACACCTGATCTGTGGTGGTGGTGTTCTACCGCTCCTGAGCCTTCACTGGCCACCCCGAAATGGGGCACAAGAGTCACCCAATCCCAGTTCTTGTTTTCACAAGATCTATGATCAAGAGCCAGTGGCTTGGCACCCCCTCTAGCCCTGTGACCAGACTAGCTTTTTTGGGTCACATTTCTCTCTCTGCAAAGGCACCACCAGCCGTTTTCCTGAGTTCAGCAAGTCCATGAGGAGGCAGAGCTGGGTACAGCTCCGCAGCACAGGGGTGCTGGCAGCAGAACCAGACAAGCCTGACACTGCTTGGCTCTGGCCAAGGATGCTGGCCTCAGTTTGCTAGAGACCCACAGGAGGAAAGGAGCAAGAAAGAGGGGAAAGAATTAATTTGGAAAAGCTTCTGGATCTTGGATCTGCACCTTATGCTTGACAGGATAGGGCTGGATGGAGAGAATGACTATGTTTGTTCTGCATGTTTACACAGAGATGCTCTCTTTCCAGGAAAGACTCAGTGTGTGATGCCACCCAAAAGTACCTGGCACCTGGAGACCTGGTTGGGCTGACACTCAGTAGCCTCTATGACAGACAGACACAAGTGTTTGTCTAGGCAGTACAGGCACATGGTAACTGCAGACAGATGATTTATGTCTCTTCAGATTATGCCCCTCTGCCGCTGCTGTGCCATGCTTCCCTCCCACCTGCTCAGGTAAAAGGAAACCATCTGAATGCAAGAAAAGCCTCCTGCAAAGAAGGGGAGATTCTTCAGTTCTGAGATGCAAAACATTATTTAACTGCTTTGCTTTGACCCTCACAGACACAAGGGACACTAAGACACCACACAGCCACCATCCAGTTCCATATAACCAGCAGAGCCCCTGAGGGGGGGCAGGGATTTCCTGACACTGACTGCATTTCCCTCAAGCTGGCTTTACCTTTGGGACCTCTGTCAAACTTTGTTCCTTGCAAACATCAAGGTATGCCAGTGTAAACTGTGTGCTGCAGAGGTAAGAGTCTCCATTCAAGGAGGTGTTACTGCTAGGAAAGGACAAAGAAGAGTTCTATCCATTGAAGTCTGGCTTCTCCTCCAGTGATGAGTTCAGCAGTGCCACACTGAAAAGACACCCAGCAATCAGGATGAGGACTGCTCAGGCTGAAGAGCAAAGTCAGTTTTGGGTGGAGAGCAACTGGAAGCCAGTTAGATGAACACTGAAAGGTTCATCATCTTGGGCATCCCTTTGTTCCACGTTGCTCAACCCAGCACAACTGGCCTTGGGAACCAGGAGGCAGCAGCACAGCTCAGCTTCCCGATGCAGGGAGGTGGCCCAAGCCATCTACTCAAAAGGAGCATCTCCTACTCCTTCAAGGAGCTAATACATCAACCTGGTGCCACTGCATTGCACCAGCTGCTCCAACACTGAACCACACTGGTGGTCTGCATGCCTTGGGTCCTGGACCAAACAAGGGACAGACCCACATGGCTCTCCTCCTTTGCCAGGTTCATCTCAGCACCCATGTCACAAATGTCACACCCACACAGAGATGCAGCCACTGCAGCAAGGTCCCTGAAAACCCCAAGCTTGTGTACTCAACAGAACTTAATTTAAAAGAAAACCAGAAGCCCTTTACATCTATTTGACAGGGTACAAAAAAAAAAAAAAAAAAGAACACTTCTTCCCATGTGGCAGGAGGAGATTTTCCAAAATACAAACTATTCCCAGGGAGTTATGAAGCCAAATACAGATTTTCTGAAGAAACCCCACAGCTCCAGAGCAGTATGTGCAGAACAGCCCCCAGCCAAGCAGACATCACCAGACATCCTTGCTGGGCAGAGACCTGAACCCTGATGACCAAAACACTCATCCAGCTCTGCTCCTTGCAGGCAGGGCAGCTCTGACAAGTCCTTGGTCTCTGTCTCTTCAGCAGTTAAGGCTGTTCTGGACTGAACCAGACCATCCAGGAAGATGGAACTGCCACATCTGGTTTCAGAGGCACCAAGCCTGATGTCAAAGGCTTCTAGGCCCATGGCTGGGTTTTACTAGAGCACTAAAAAGAGACAAACAGGACAAGATAACTAAGCAGAGAAACAGCAGGCATGCCACATGAGACTAATTCAATCAAAAGCAAATCCCTCTCCCAGGATGAACACTCCTCTCCAGTTTATTTCAGCAACTTTCAGTGATCTCCTAAGCTACACAAACTCCACCACCTTTCCTAGGAAAGGCTTTTCATCTGTCCTCTCTGCAGCTCGGTGGCCAGCCTGCACCCCACAGCCAAAAGGTTTTCCACTGTTCAGAAGGTACTCCTCCCTGCTGCACCATGCTTACAGCCAGTCCAGTATCCACCAACACTCTGAGACAGCCACAGTCTAAGGCTCAGCTTAGTCACAGATTTACAGGGGTTGCCAGGCACCTCTGGAGATCATCCAGTCCCACCCCTCAGAGCAGGGTCCCCTCGAGCAGGCTGCACAGGGCAGCACCCACGATCACAGCATTGGAGTGTCTCCAGAGATGGAGACTCCCCAACCTCTCTGGGCAGCCTGACCCAGGGCTCTGCCACCCTGCCAGGAAAGGAGCTTTTTCTCCTACAGAGGCAGAACTTGCTGTGTTCTGTGTGCCTGTTGCTCCTCACCCTGTCACTCTGCACCACTGAGAAGTCTGCCCCTTCCTCCCAGCACCCACCCTTCAGTGTTGATGAGATCTGTCTCTCCTCCCTTGGCTTCCCAGCGCTCAGCCTCTCCTCATACAAGTCCTCCAATCATCCTGGCAACCCTCCACTGGGCTCTCTGGTAGTCAGCACATAAAGGAGTGCACTCCTATCCCAGTCCCACCACCTACAGCAGCACTGGCACACTGCTCACCAGCTAGGCACAACCCAAGGCAGGTGCAGACCTGGGCACACCAGCGTGCCTCCTACCACTGTCTGCTTCAGTGGTGCTGCCCTGAGCTCTGCCGCAGCACACTCAGGTCACGTGTCCCTGAGCATCAGAGGGGTCAGCTTGTTTCCATTAACAGGAATTTGGAGGATAGAAGGGATTTAGCCTGGAACAGGGCTTTTGCCCATCCTCTGCACTCCAGGACTGCAGCACCATGGCTTTGACCTGTTGTCCTACACAGCCACACTGCTTGAGGAAGCTCCAGCTTAGTCAGCGAGCGATGCTGGTGTACAGCCTGACAGGGATTTCCCAGGGAGGTTTCTCACACTGCAGATTCACTGAGCTCTCATCCAGCTGTGGGAACAGAACAGCTTCACCAATCTCCCAGTTTAACAGTTTTTGGGAGGGGGAGGCATTTTGGAATGGGCCAGAAACGTTCTTGGTTTAGAAAGTTTGGGTGCCTTATGTGCCTCCTCTGCTGGTGCCAACCAGTTTGGGGGGTTGCCAATTACCAAGAAACACAAAACTACAGTAAAACTCATTCCAGTTTGGGAGGAAAATACTGAAAATTAAAAAAAAAAAAAACCTTGAAAAACCTTACAGCACAAGAGGACTTCCTCTTCCCTTCCATCCACCCCTCTGATCCAAAAGCAAGGATCATAGAAGCACAGAATCCCAGACTGGTCTGGGTTGGAAGGGATCCCAAGGATCATAGAGCTCCAACCCCCTGCCACAGGCAGGGACACCAACCTCCAGGCCTGGAGCTACACAAAGTTGCCCAGGGCCCCATCCAACCTGGCCTTGAACACCCCCAGGGATGGGACACCCACCCCCTCTCTGGGCAGCCTGTTCCAGCCCCTCACCACTCTCTCTGGAAAAATCTTCCCCCTAATATAGAATTTAACCCTTCCCTCCTTTAGCTTTAATCCACCCCCCTTGTCCTGCCATTCTCTACCCTTTTAACAAGCTGATTCCCCTCCTGTTCCTTTGCTCCCTTCAGGGACTGGGAGGCTGCAATGAGGTCCCCCCACAGCCTTCTCTTCTCCAGGCTGACCCAGCCCAGCTCCCTCAGCCTCTCTCCGTAGGGGAGCTGCTCCAGCCCTCTGATCATCTTGGTGGCCTCTGACCCCTCTCCAACAGTTAAGGCTGAGACTGCCTGAGCATTTATACTTTCCAGAGAGACTGACCAGAAGTTTCAGCAGTACCTAGAGCGAGGAGCTAGAACACAATGTGACACTGGAGAGGAAGCAGAGCACAGCAGCACAGGGAAACCCAGCCTTGAATTTTCTGAGCAGTTATGTGTATCTAACTTGGCTGCTCCCAGGTGGAGTGGTTACATTTTGGGTTGACACTGAGACACTGGGTCAGAGTCCAGTCAACAATGAGATCTTTGAGCAATCTGCTGGTGTTAGAACAAGGGAAGAGCCTCGGGGCCCCTCTACCTTGGTGTGGTTCCTGTGGTCCTGACTGAGGGATTAGGCCAACACAGGTAATTCCAGCCTGCATCATCAGCAGGAGGAGCCTCTCCCCATACTCCTCTCTGCAGGACAGATAAATCCAGCTTCAAGAACTCCCACAGGAGGCTGAATGGCCCACGACACTGGAGAGCCTGCCTTTCACAGCTGCCATTTCCAAACAGGCCCAGCCTTCGCCAGCAACAGCTGATGTCCACAGGAGCTCAGTGCACTCCACAGCTGGAAATAAGGACAAGGAGCAGGAACTGTAGGAAGAGGAGACTGGAAGGGAAAGAAAGCTTGGCTGCTCTCAAGTTACAATGAGGGTAGAACTCGGATAGTGAGCATGAAGGAATCTGAAAGTCAACACAGCATGATGAAGGGACCTGTCTGCCGTTCAGGTCTAGGGCAGACTCCTGTTTCTCCACCACAGATTCCCTGTGTGCCCTGGGCAAAGTAACATCATTATCATCATTACTTTTGCCTCTGCCTCCTCCACAAACAACCCTGTGCCTCTGCCTTGCTGGGCTGAGACTTCACTGGGGTGGAGATGGAGCAAACCAGAGAGGCTGTGGCACTGCAAGGGCGCAAGGCCTAAGGCACCCAGCACACCCAGGGTGCGCCCAGTTCGTGTCACCCTGCAGAACACATCTGACTGGTTTCTGACCCACTGCACAGTTTTCTCCATCCAGCAAAAATTCCAACAGGGAAAGTAAACCCAGGCAGCCTGGCTGGATGGTAACTTTACACCAGGCTGTTTCAAAGATACAAAAAATGAACTGTATCAGTAGAAGGTGTAACTGGAGCATGGTACTTCAGTCTGAGGGTTATCTGGAGCTGAGGGTTATCTAGGTGGGACCTTCAAGAGACACTGTGCCCTTTCAGGCCCACCAAGCGTCCTTCACCCCTACCAGCACAGGCATTTCAGGCACCAAGAGCCTCCCAGGTTTGTGCCTGCCTATGAGAGGCAACTCTCCCTACATCACAGATAACCTGAACTCCCCAGGAAGCACAGGACAAAACTGGCTCAGAAAAGCACCCCATGATCAGAGCTGTGGATGGAAGGTCTTCAGTTTATACCACCTAGGGAATGGCCCCCAGATATTAACGTCAGACTCAAAGCAAAGTAGCACTAGAGACACCTGCCTTTAAGAAAACACACATTCAAGGTTCTGAGGTCAAAGCAAGGAGGGTGGCTGAGTCCTGCCAATCCCCTAAAACAAAAGCTTAGCTTACTGCCGGCAGATCTTCCCCTTTTCATGGGAATAACAAAGGTTAGCAAGCTCTGGAAAAGTCCCCAGGTGCTGAGGGCCAGAGGGTATTTCTCTTTGGGACACCGAAGCAACTCCAGTTTCTTTCTGTTTCCATGTTTTAAACTGGTTAATTCTGCACATCAGCAAGTAAAAAACCCACCCTACCTCCACCATCCCATAAATTGCCATACACCAATGTAACTCAACAATGTATGCAAAGGGAGACATTAATGACATTTACATAACAAGCAAGCAAAGAACACTACTGGTCAGGCAGCCTCAGAAATTCATTAAATGGTCCTTTAAGATACCTGGCTCAAGTGCAGAGCTCAAAAGTGATAACAAAACCCTATTAAGGAGCCTGTTTAATTAAGTACATACTCGCTGGCACATCTGACAGTGCAAACACCTTGGTATAAGGCAAATAAAGTTGTTCTTTTGCTGTACAGCCAAGGAGCCTGCAGTCCAATCCGTCCTTCAGCACACAGATAACTGTGACTAAGCAGCCAAACACCACGCTGGGGAAAAAGCTACACAAGCACTAAGGGAATTGCACATCTTTTCTGTACAGGCCCAGGATGGCCCTCAGCATGTGCTGCTGAGACGGCTGGCTGACAGGGTTTGACTCAGAGTCACACCAGAGGTATCTGCAGCATCACAGTGGAGGCTGGAAATAGCTCACGCTGAGCTGCTCAAGCCTAGAAGGCTGCTCCTGAGGGAGGAACTCGTATCCCACCAGCAAACCCCCAGAGAGGTGTGGTGGGCCAAGCAGGGTGGTCCTTGCACCCTGTAAAAGCAGCTGAGCATCAGGGAGATCTTGTCTCTCCCTTGGGGAGATGGGAACCCTCCTCTACATCTTTCTTTGCTCTCCTGCTTTTGTTGCATGAGCCACGAGGTGCGGGAACCCCACGCAGTACGTTAGACTCATCACGTGAAGAGCAACGGACACGTTAGGGGTGGCTTGGAGAGGCATCTGTTAGTGAGGCCTGGGAAGAACAGGCTGCCCAACAGGCACACCCATCGCTCCCTCCCTCAGCCACGATAGGGACAGAACTCTAAACACGTTTGAGTCAAACCACCCACGTTCTCCACATGCTCCACAGAACACTGAACTACCGTTTTACGTTCTTTCAGCAGAAACATTTGTCTTCCTGTCCTGCCCTTCTCCTGCTGCTGCTTTTTGGGTTGGATCCATTACTCACAGCACACGCTTCTTAGCTTAGCTACAAGCTACTGCTTAATCATCATCTTGCCAATACTTTGGGAATATCTTATAACTGACCCACCAACATTCAAGCCGATACAGTATCATCAGAACATGCTGCAATTTATCACTGAAACAAGTCAGCTGAGCAAGCCAGACAGACTCAGGAACTTCAACTAAAAGCAGTCTGACCCTCACTGCCTGCCCATGGACTCCAAGAGCCAGCCACCTGCCAGCTCAACCAGCCTGTGCTGGAGAGAGACCCCTTGTTCACTTGTTTGGAAGCTGTGAACTGCCCTGATGCTTGTGGGCTTCCTGACAGCCGCCTCCTTTAGCTGCGGGGTTTTCACGCAGGTTTAGCGTGATCTCGGTGCTGTAGCAGCCTCTGCTTCTCTCCTACACTAGCGAGGCTGTGTGAGATGGATGGGACTCTGGAGCCTGCAGTTCCCCAGCTCTCCTGGCCAGCCACCTCTCACCTCTGCCATCCTGGTTCGTCTGCAGCCAGCACCTTACAGAGGGAGGCAACCAGAAACCACCTGCAGAAACAACTCCTTTCCCTCTCTGAGAGCTTCCCCACAAGACAGCAGTGCTCTCAGCTCCCAACTCCCGCGCTTGGAAGAGCCCAGCTCCCTTCCAGCCCATCCTGCCACCCCCCGCATCCCCAGGGCCTTCGCAGTCCGACGGGCCGGGGCACCCCGCGGGACAACAGCTGCCCAAATACCTCCCGCCCTGGGATGGGGCAACGGGCAGCGCGCCTGAGCGGGGCCGGCCCCGCTCCTCCGCTGCCTGCGGCGGCCCAGGAGCGCAGCGGAGTTCCCCGCACCGCCGCAGGCAGGGCCAGGGAAGCTCTGTGCTTCTCCGTTAAGCGAGGAAGCGCTCGGCAACAGAGAGCTGGCAACGACAGACCGATCGCTTGAGCAACCGGGGCGAGGGTCCCAAGGCCGGCCCCGAGGAGAGGGCGCTGCGCGGGCCGGCCGGGAGCCGCAGCGGGAGGCAGGCGGAGCTCCTTCCCCGGCCGGCGGGAGGGAACCAGGCCCTGACCCCCCGCCGCCCACTCGCAGCCCCTTAAGCCAGGCGCCCCCGGGCAACGCTCCCTGCCCGCCGCACGCCCGGAGCTCTCACGGTGGCTGAGCCCTGGGTAAAACCGCTCCTCCCCGGGAGCCGCCTTCGCAGCACGGCCCCTGCCCTCAACGCGCGGGCGCACAGACTCAGGCCCCTCCGGGGCTGCCAGGCAGCAGAGCCGCAGCAGCAGCAGAGACTCACCGCGGATGAGGCCAGGCACCGTCTCCCTCCTCACGCTTGCGGAGCCATCGCTTCCCAAAGGAGCCGTAACCCCTCGGAGGGCCCTTCGCCCCCAGCCCGCCCTGACCCCGCTCCCGGCCGCAGCCCCAGCTTCGCTCCGGGCTCGGCTCCGGCCGCCCCGTCCTGCGCGGGAGCGGGAAGCGGGGAAGGGCGGACGGTCTGGGTGCTGCCCGCCGGCGGAATCACCGCATCTCAAAAGCTTTTGTCCGGAGCGATTCACAACGCTCAAGGCCCCGGGCGCCCTATTCATATGCACTCCGGGCAGCCCAGCGCACCTGGCTCGGGAGCCTCCGGGCCCCGCCACCGCCCCCAGCTAAGCGCCGGTCTCAGCCTCGGCCCTGCGGAGGCCAAGGCGCTTGCCCGAGCCCCGGCACAGCTGGGGAGAGGAGTAACGGGACCCGGCGAGCAGACAGGCCCGGGGAGGTTTGCCTGGGGAAACCTCCTTCCCAAGCACCAGTTGCCATATCCCTCAAACCCAACCCTTGAAGGGCTCCTACAACAACTCCAGGCCCCACTTCAGCTCAGTCCTTTTATCACACATCACCAAAAACTCCCCAAAGTCCTGAGGATTCCCTAACAATACTTGACCACGTTATCAGGACTCCTCATCACCCACACCGGTGCCAAGCTAATTGAATAATTAAAGCGGTTCAACCTGCCCACAGATGGTTCCTATCTCGGCTTTCAGTCTCCTCCTTCAAGGGCTGATTGAGGAAAGTCTCACCTGTCTCCTGGTGCTTAACTTCAGGCCAAGAAAGAGTTTTCCCTCCCTCTGCAGTGCCCAAGGACTGGGCTTCCCAGGAGAGAGGGAAGGATTTTCCCCCAGCACTCCCAGCCAGCAGTGCTCTCTGCATTCCTCCCACTCCCCTTTGCCTCACAGATTGCTCTTCCAGACTTCTCCAGCTAAGGGTTTTAAGGCAACCGAAGCGCTCTGTGGAAGGGCAGCAGCTCCAAAGGCGAGCCCCCCTTCCCCTGGCCACACAAGCATCGGTCTCGGCAGAGAGTGCAGGTCCCTCAGAGCCTCTGCTCAGCAGGCTTGGCAAAATACACTTTGGCCACCAAGTTTTACAAGTCCTGATAATAATCCTTCATTTCCAGATGACTCAGGGACAGAGCAGCGGCTCTGGGTTTAAACTTGAAAAGGAGAGATTCAGGATGGATATTAGGGAAAAGCTCTTCAATATGAGGGTGGTGGGTCACTGGCACAGGGTGCCCAGAGAGGTGGTGGAGGCCACATTCATGGAGATATCCTGGGTCAGGCTTGATGGAGCTCTGAGCAACCTGCTCTAGTGAAGATGTCCCTGCTCACTGCAGGGATGGGACTAGATGGCCTCTGAGGGTCCCTTCCAACCTTACACATTGTGTAACTATTTTTTACTTAAGCAAGGAGGGAGAAATGGGCTGAAGTGTTGGTAGAGGGGACAATGGGCAGAATGTCTTGAGGATCACAGCCGGTGCTTTTGGTGGTGGAGAGGCAGCCTCTGCTCTTTAGCAGCCTGTATTTTCCCAATGAACTACCATTGTGGGGGCATGGGAAACAGGGTCAAAAAAACCACAAATGGGGATGATGAGACTCATCATTGGCAAGAAACCCTGTATCTGAGGGTTTATGGAGAAAGAATGTCATATTGTGAAAGAGCAAAGCAGCCTTATCTATGCACCAACCCCAGAAAGAAAAGAATGATGCCATACCAAAATCCCCCCTGCATTCTTTTTTAGTGCGTTTGTTTTCCTTCCATCAAGAGTTTTGGGAAGTAAGATGTTGTGGTTTTCATCTCTTAAAGCTGCACTGCCTGTTTGGATGTTTGTCCCATGTGGATGTGTTCTTTGCCCATCATCATGTGGCACTTTGTTGTGCAGGATTTGCCTCTGAAGGACACGGGAGAGGTCTTCGTCCCTTTCCAAACTCCTGGAGATCTCCGATGGTCTGAAATGCAAATTGTTTGGGTCAGGGATATCTTCCCCTGTAGCTTTTATCAGTGGAACAGTTCTTCCCAGCTTCCCTACAGGCACCTCTCTGGTGCTTTCAGCCAGGATCTCTCTTCCTCCTGTAGGCAATTCCTCCTTGGGAACATGATTTTCATTGCTGTAGCTCCCGTGGACTTACACAGTGCCAAAAGGGAGCATTTCAGTAGTCTGCTCAGCCTTTCTCCATGGGGCAGAGAGAAATAAATAGTTCTACTACCACATCTTGTTCAGCATCACAGGATGCACAGTTCCTCTCCACCCAGAAGGAAACAGAGAAGGAAATGACAATGAAACAGTTTCTATTGTACAGCAGATCAGCTTTTTTTTGCAAAACTCAGGGGTTTTGAGAAATACAATGTTTTACACCAATGGAATTGTCAGGTTCATGATGTGTTGCCCCTTTTTTCACAGCCCCTACCAATCAGTACATCCTGAGGTACTCCCTGAAGGTTTTGCTCAGCTTCCAAAAACACACCTTAAAGTGACTGTCCCACACAGGAGGAGACCCCAGCTGGGATGCCAGCATCTCTTTCTGCCAGCGCTCCACTCTGAAGAACTATCTACTCAGATGTGACCTTTTCCCATGAGAAAAGAAGCGGCAGTGTGCCTGATGGCTTTTGGCTTTGGGATGGTAAGTTCAAAACATTCAAGAGGATCAATCCCTTGTAATTATTTTTGATTAAATGACTGATGAGGAAGACAGAAACAAATACAATTTTCTGATCACATGTCTGGCCCTGGTTGAAGATGGACATCTCAAAGCAGCAGCTCTTAGCCAATATTTGCCCTTTTTTAGATAACAAGTCCCAGCTCCTCCTCTCCTGCTACCACCCAGGCTGTTGGGTTGCATTTGCTGTGCATTTGGCATATTGCACATTCCATTTTGGCAGGGCTGTTTCTGAATGCATTCTCCCCATGGGCCCTTTCCCTATAACTAAGCAAGAGCTTCAGAAATCACCTTGAGAGGCTCCACTATCCAGTTGTTTTCTCAGTTTCTCAGTGATGAGATAGGACAGTTGAGTAGACAGTAAGCAGGTTCTTCTCGCTGCTTCTCAGCTACCTGCATTTCCCACCTCAGTATTCCTGCAAGCTTTACTGGAGAGTTTGGATAGCAGAACTATCCCTATGCTGGGAGCCAGGAGTGAGCAAACAGTTCCTACTCAGGATCCACCCAGTGATGGCAGAGAGCCATTTACACACCTCACTCATGTCTTCAGTTCACAGATGAGATGTGCTTGCCTCTCACATGCTCAGGTTTCTCCCAGGGCCAAGCACCACATGTGATTCACCTCCAAGGGATAATGGGAGAAGCACAGATGTTTCTGGATGTTGACCCTTTGGCCTCTGGCGTAAGCTTTTAGTAAATCCTTTGATAATGAGCTGATAAATAAGAGGTCACTCTGGCAGAAGACAAGCTGATCCAGCTGTCTGAAGAAGCCTGAGGTCCATGGAAAAGCTGACAGCTTATCTCAAAGATAAGAAGAGAGATCAACCAGTCATTCAGTATCTGAGGAGCAGCAGATTTTCAACCATGAGTTCACATCACAGTGTGCTGAAGACTAAAGTTTCACTCCTATTGTCAATCTTAACATTATTCCTGACTATTTCTTTCCATACTCCAAGGTATTTGACTCCCAGATGATTCCTTCCAGTGCTCTGTAGAAGCCACCAGCCTGAGGTATTCTGGGCTGAAGCCAGACATGCTGTGGGAGTGCTGCTCACTCCTGTGCAGCACAGGACCCTGTACAGCGCTCTGTGGCACTGCCAGAACTCCCCTGCTGTTAGACAGCAGAGAGAATCGGCCACTGGTGCTGGAAGGAAGACTCTGTCCGTTCAGTTCAGATGGGAATGATTCCTCCAGTTACACCTTCCAGCTGGAGGGCAAACTTACCTGGAGCAAGCTTTGGAAAAGCCTGATTGTCACACCTCAGCTACAGCATTTTTCTACATCTGCTGTATTTTTGTGGCCATTCCTAGGGGTGTAAAACTGCTTTTCCTTATTCACCTTTCTTTTGAACCTCCAACATTTCACAGCACTCCATATCGTGGTTGCCATCTTCACGTGAATCCCTCACAGCAATCCTAAATCAGTGATGAGGACTTCCTTCAGAAAGGAAGAGCTGCAAAGGATGACCTTCCCCAGCTGGTTTCAGAGGGCAGCTACCTGCTCCGTTTTCCTGTACCAGATCCAGGCTCGTAGCTACGTGCTGCTGGCTGAAATCCAGTGCACAAAAGCCTCTGGGTCAAGCCACACACGCTGACTCAAGAAGCAAGTTACTATTTGCTGCGTCACAGCTACAAGAAAGGAGATGGAAGAGTTTGCTAAAGTTCACACAGAATGAGTAGAGAGGATTCCTACTCCTCATGTTCTGATTATATTTTATCCCAGGAAGAGAACAGGTATCAGGTTAATCATAGAATCACAGAGTCACAGGGGTGGGAAGGGACCCCCAGAGCCCATGGGGTCCAACCCCCTGCCAAAGCAGCTCCCCAGCTCATATTGCACAGGGCGGCGTCCAGACGGGGCTGGAATCTCTCCAGAGATGGAGACTCCACACCCCCTGGGCAGCCTGTCCCAGGGCTCCCTCACCCTCACTGGGGAAAAGTTCTTCCCCATCTTGCTGTGGAACTTCCTATGCTCCAACTTGCAGCCATTGCCCCTTGTCCTGTCCCCACAGACACTGAAAAGGGGCTGCCCATTCCCCCTGCATCCCATCCTTCAGATATTGATAAACATTCATAAGGTCCCCCCTTAGTCTTCTTTTCTCCAGGCTGAACAGCCCCAGCTCACTCAGCCTTTCCTCACAGGGGAGATGCTCCAGGCCCTTCATCATCTCTGTAGCCTCCTCTGGACTCTCTCCAGGAGATCCCTGTCTTTTTTATCCCAGGGAGCCCAGAACTGGACACAACACTCCAGGGCAGAGCAGAGGGGGAGGATCCCCTCCTGTGACCTGCTGGCCACACTCCATCTTGCAGAATCTTGCAGAATCAAATAAAGGAGAAAATAACTGTTTATGGCCACCACAGAGCTGCCAATTCCCAGCTCCCCTCCCAAACAGCACGTTCTTATCGTGCATCCATGATGCCTGGAAGGAAGCGTCCACCATCAGAACTATACTGAAGAAACAACTAGTTGAACACGTAGGTACCCTTAGTGTATGAAATGGGCAGAGGTACTGGAGGGTAAACACCACTGATAGAGGGATGTCTGATAGGAAAGTAGCAGCCTCTCAACATCAGACCCACTGGGAGTGTAAGATCTGCCATAAAACCTTCTTGCACCTGAATCCTGTCTTTTACACAAGCCAGAATGAATGTTGGAGGGAAAGTCTTCTTATCCCACAGATCTTCTGGTGAGGTGGAAGGAAGGATTATGTAGGAATCCCTCCTAGCTGTTGCAGGTGATGGGTAACTTGAGGTTTCCTTTACTCTCAATCAACACATGTGAAAACTAGCTCTTCTCTGGAGCTGGCAGCACTACCTGTCTCATTGGGAGATCCCAGCATAGAGGAGTTGAGAAGCAAATACTCCCTGTGGCCAATCAGACAGCAAATCATCTCTGTCTTGGATGGAAAGATCTGCAAACTGGTGTGCAGGTAGATTTGGCAAATCAGCACTATATGAGAACATGTACCCCAGAGATGCCTTTGTGTCATGATAATACAGACAGCTCCTGAGCCCTCCTCCAGATTTGGGTCAGAATAAAAAAACGCGAGCGGAAGCAGGAGATTGTTGCTACCGTCAGCTCTCTCCTGAGAAACACTGTGTGTCTCTAGCTGACTCATGATTTTCAGAGGGAACCACATCCCTGCCCATATGGTGAAGAGGAACTGGGGGAAATGGGTTCAACTAACCCGCTTCGGAGCAGAGCTTCCTCAGAAGGCCAGCACCTGCTGCAGCGGCACAGGCCGAGCAGGCCAGAACGTCCCATCTGGGTGGCTGTTCACTGCTTGAGAGGAAACGTGTATTTCTGACTTCAGTGAGCAGGTAACAGGTGGCATCTTGTACATAGAATCCCAGACTGGTCTGGGTTGGAAGGGACCCCAAGGATCACAGAGCTCCAACCCCCTGCCACAGGCAGGGACACCAACCTCCAGGCCTGGAGCTACACAAGGTTGCCCAGGGCCCCATCCAACCTGGCCCTGAACACCCCCAAGGATGGGGCATCCACCCCCTCTCTGGGCAGCCTGTTCCAGCCTCTCACCACTCTCTGTAAAAAACTTCCTCCTAATATCTAATTTAACCCTTCCCTCCTTTAGCTTTAATCCATCCCCCTTGTCCTGCCATTCTCTACCCTTTTAACAAGCTGATTCCCCTCCTGTGTCTCTGCTCCCTTCAGGGACTGGGAGGCTGCAATGAGGTCCCCCCACAGCCTTCTCTTCTCCAGGATGACCCAGACCAGCTCCCTCAGCCTCTCTCCATAGAGGAGCTGCTCCAGCCCTCTGAGCATCTTTGTGGCTCCTCTGACCCCTCTCCAACAGTCCCACATCTTTCTTGTGCTGGGCCCCAGCTCTGGACACAGGACTCCAGCTGGGGCCTCCCTGTTCGCCACCCATCTTCTGATGGAGCCCATTGTACATGCAGAGTCCTGCATACATGTTAGCACGTCAGGTCAGAGGTGACTTAGGATCCAGCTTGTCCTGGTAATACACCTGTTAATAAATGCACAGAGCCCGCCTTTTCCCCCGGTGATGATGCTGTGGACAGTCCAGGCTGCAGGAACAAAAGGATACCTGCAGTGCTTGAATACAGGGAAATGCTTTCCTAACACCAGGACAGCTCCTGTGCAGTCCCCACATCAGAAATCCCAAGTTAGATAAGATAGGGATGATTTTAAGATCTTCTTAATGACCAGACTAGGGTTGGGTTACTTTACGTTTTACTTGGGCAGTAATAACATAGACAAGATTTAAGATCTCCAAAGGCAGAAATTGCTTGATGAAGGGCAAGAGAAAAGGCAAACTGAGTTCAGGAGCACAAACACATTCTGCTTTTACAGTAATTAAGAGTGTGCAACTCCTGCTGTCTGCATGAGTGTATTATGTTTCACAAGATCACAGGAGATTTTTCTTCAGCTTTGAGTCAAGTTGTTCACATCTCCCCAGTTCCAGACTTCCAGTTTAATCCAGTCCCAATTCTCAAGCAACACAACAGCACTCTTCTGTGACTTCGTGTGAGAAAAACACAATTGCCTGTATTTTCTGCAACAATAAGATTCTTCAGCCTTGATTTGTCTCCACAATAGTCAGAAAAGCTTCAGAGGAACGTGGTGCGAATTATTCCTTTGAGAAGGACCCTCACAGAAAGGGGGAAAAATATGTTTTATTTGCTACCAGCTTGAGCAAAACTTAGCAAGAAAAGAGAGGGAAGCAGGAGGGATTTAAGACAAACCCATGCTGAACTGAGAGTACACATCACGGGTGAGAAGAGGGTTGTTGCACCACCAGCCCCACGCAGACCTCTCTGGGGGAGTGAGTCCCTTCTGTGCAGCTGTCTCCATCCCCTGTGACAGCAAACACACAACTTGGGCTGTGCTTTTCCCAAGCAGAGGCACGGCTGCCAGCCGGAGCACCCTTCTGCTCCCTTCCTGGGCAGAGCACACCTCTTTGCTCACCTGGGCCTGGTCTCCCATGGGACAATCCAATTTACACCACAGTCCTAGCAGCGAGGAAGCTCTGCTTCACAGGTGGCCTCTGGCAGCCCCCTCCCCAGGGTGCTTCCCACCCCGTTGCAGAGATGGGCGATGGGCAACACGCAACTCGATAGGAATTTTAGGTGAAGCCATTTCTTGGGTGGAATCACACAGATTAGAGACATTTGTTACTGCAAACGTGGCAAGCTGAGAAACTGCTAATTGGTTACACAGACTGTTTACACCCCACTGATTGGTTAGTGATTATAACAGGTTCTGATGAGCATCTCTTACAGCCAAACATCGTTACTTTACCTGTGATCTCTAAAGGCATCCGCACACCGGCTGTTTCGCCCATCTATTCTGGCTGGTTCTTAACATGTTCCATTACTCCCAAATGCCTTCCCATAACTCCTCCTTGGTTTAGGGCAGTCTGTACCCCTGTCATCAAGGCTGCTGTGTTTTGATTATCAAAATCCTCTCAGCATGAGGAACTTTTCCTGTCTCATGGGAACACGAGGATATTGTCAGGGCCTGTGTCTTTGGTGAGGAGAGCCAGGCCACCGGCAGGCCTGCTGCCTTCCCCAAAACCCTGTCACTCCTTTCCCACCCCCACTTTCTTGGCACTTTCTCCCTCCTTCTCATAAAACTTACTTATCTAACCTGAGCATTTTTCTAGCCTTAGTTTGGCTCCTATTCTCAGAGGAGCCATTTCCTCCTGTCTATTGTTGATTGTTGTTGTTTCTTCTCTGTAAATGCATCTGTCATGGTCTTGCTTCCAAGGAGAGAGCAATCACCAGCTTCTGGTATTTTGGGGGGAACCTGTTTAACAAGGATTCTGCCAGAGAGTGGTTTCTCATCACGTCCTGGGAGGCTGCAAGCCCCACAGCACAGGGCTGATTCTGATCCCTGCAGAAAACACTAAAAGTATCAGCGCTGTGAAAGGCAAACAAGAAACAAACCCCCCAAATCCCCAAACATCCTTTCGTGAGGCTGGAAAGAAGCAGTTCCCCAGCCAGCCTGGTGAGTTAAGAGCTACATCACATCCCACAGCTGGACTGCTAATTAATTTTGTAACTAATGAGCTGGTGAGAACCTATTTACCAGTGTGGAGATTCAAGGGAAGGCAAAGCTTTGATGCACTGTGCTGCCTTCCCCAGTGGCCAGACAGGATTTCCCCAAAGCCACATGCTCTTGTTTTGCTGTGCTACTAGTCAAGGAAGTGTTTCACACCGAGATGAGTCCTTTCAAAGAATTACCCCTCCATGGAGACCTCTCAAGGGTCAGGGAGCAGAAAGGGTGAGCAGTTCCCAACAGGATGAGGAGTCGAGGAAGAGAACGCAGAAGTCACCAGCCAGGGCCCCGTCCCACAGGACACAAGTGGTACCAGCAGCCAAGCCAGGGTAAACCCAGAGTCCAAATCACTCATGGAGATAAGGCAGGTCAAGCTGGGAAGTCAAACTGCAGGTCAGAGTTAGCTCCAGTGACAGCACCCAGGGTCAGACACAGTCCAGTGACCACCAGGCAGGTCCAACATCCAGCAAGAGTCAGTCCGTGGGTCATGGCCCCAGGCTGAGGTCCATGGCCAGGCACAGCTGTATGCAGTGGGAGACAGGTACACCCACCCATAGCTCAGGGAGCAGTGGAAAGTCATGGGCTGAGCTCAGACAGCACCCCTGAGCCGGGCAGTGGGTGGAGGCACCATGGCAGAGCAATTAAGTCCTGTTAGGTACACTCAGAACCCTGACACTTCTGCCCACAGATCCCATCTAAGTACCTGTGCTCACACCAGGTAACTCTGAGTTGTAACTCCAAGTTGTACCTCCTCTGCCTCTCTGCACTAGCCCAGAGGTTACAGATGGGTTTTGCCACTGTCCCCCTTAGGTGCAAACTCCACAATCGTCACAATAGGCAAAAAGGTTCCTCGTTCTTCCCTCTCAGATATGAGGGTGCCTGCTGCAGAGCAGCCTGTGTCTAAGGCATTAGAAGAAGACAGCAGTAACCAGGAGCTGCTTCTCCTCCCCACATGCTGATGTGCCCAGGGGCAGAGAAAAGGAGGAGCAGGGCCCCTCCCAGACCATCCGGGCAGCAGCAGGGAGCAAAGACAAAGATGCAGGAAGCAATTACACCTTCAGAAAACAGAGCAGCAAAGCTGAGTAAGCAATAGGTTGTTTGAGTTTGTCACTGAGCGTGGGCTTTCATTAGAGACAAACAACCTAAACCCAACAACACAACAGTGGCAGTTGTTCCTATCAGCAGGTGAAGTTAAATAACCTCCTTCAAGGGATACTGCAAAAGCAGAACATGTGGGATAAGAGTGACAGTAGGATTAGAAAGGTTGGAAATCGGCCAAGACACAACTCTCACACTCTCAGAAGTTCAGCGTTTCAGCAGCACAATGGAATACACCTTTCTGGGTGACATTTAACTCAGTCTTCATACCTCAACCAAGAATGCATGCTGCAATAGCTGGCCATGTCCAGTGAGCAAATAACTGGCCATGTCCAGTAATCAAAGCCAGAAGCAGCTCTCCACTCTGTTGCTGAGTTTTCCCCCTGCCATGGCACCCTTTGACCCGGTGTCAGAACATACAAGCTTACATTCAGAAAGATTTAATGAAAAGCATACAACAGCCAGAGATCCTGCTGCCAGGGGAGGATGGAGACAGAGAGGAAAAATATATCAAATAGCTTATAAAGAAAGAAGCATGTGGACTTCCCAGCAGAGGATACAGGCTTTTAAGCCATCCCATTTGGGGGAGCTTCCCCTAACTCTGACGCTTCCTTGAAGACAGAAGATAAACAGATCATGGGGCCAATGTAAGGGCTCTGCAGCTGCACAAGCCTCCAAGAAGGTCCCTTTTGTATTGCCTTGGCTGGTTCTTCAAGCTCAGAGGAAAGGTTAAGTTGAAGTCACCTGCTCCCTGATTCCCTGTGTACACAGAACTGGCTGCAAAAGCATTCTCCAGCCATCACAAAGGGAGAGGCAGGCTTTGCCAGGTACAAAATTTATTAAGTTAGTCTTCTTAAAGTGAAAAATAAAGGAAAAAGTCCTGCAGTTTTGCTTTCAGAAAAACAGATCCAGGAATACGTGTTGCTATGACACAAGTCCACGTAGACACGACGTTAAGCAGTCCCTCAAAAAGCCCTCTGAGGAGCTGTCAGACCTGCTGATACCAACACCTGGGAAGAGAGAGCCTGGCTTCCCCTTTGGAGAAAGCCAGTGGCCAGCGTTGCTCCTTTGGGTCAATTGTGCTCAAGAGCAAATGGAGCAGTGAGACATTCCCACACCACCCCACATCTCAGAGGTTCTTTTCCACCGCCCGTTTCTGCTCCAGCCCAGCTTGGGTGGGCTCCTGCCCAGCTCCCCAACCACCTATCAGTTTGTAACCTGGTGAAACTTTACAAGAAAATGTAGCTTGCCAAACATTACATTTCCAAAGTCCCACTGTAGCAACCAGATCTCTCCTTTCTCTTCTGTCCCCTCTTGTGCACAATGGCCTTATTCTTCCTTGGAAGATCACATACCTCAGGGTAACCTTCCCTGTGCCAACTGAGTCCTCGTTTAGTGCTTTTGTGGTCAGGGAAGGCATCAAGGAAATAATCACTGAGACTGCAGACAATTCAGAAATAGCCTGGAAACCATTTCTAGGGAGATCATCCATCCTGGAAAGCTTTAGTTGGGCTTTAGGGTTTTTTGGGGGGGGACAAAGAAAACCTTAACAATATCGTTTCCACTCTCAGCTCTCTCAGGACTCCTACATGAGTCCTATGGCTAATGACCCACATCCAGCATTTCTTTAGCCCACTGCTGTCTCTGACAAAGACTATGAGTTGATACATAGGAAAGAGTAAGAGCAGACCAAAATATTTCAAATTATTTCCTTAGCCTTCAGTTATTTGTGGCTGCAGAGGCCTTTTTTGGCCTTAGAGGGCTGGTTTATTTAGCAATCCTGAACAAAGTGTGTTTTCAAACACTACTGTTGTCCTTTGAACACAAGTGTATGCCTTGCACCCACGACACCCTTTGAGAAGAAGTTCTCCAGGTGTGTTACCTAGTGCATGCAGAACCACCCCTCATTTGACTGGAACCTGTCCCTGCTGCCCACACTTGTTCTTGCAGGGGAAAAGCTAGGAACTGTCCATCCCTGCTCACTCTCTGCACATCCCTCCAGGTTTTGTAGGTCTCTCTCACATTCCCCGCAAAATCATCCTTTTCCAGACTGAAGCATCCCAGCCTGCCCCTTATACAGAAATATCCCATTGCTTCTTATATGGAAGGGTCCAAGTGTGGGCTCAGGAGGTCACCCGCAGCAGGACGGGAGCCAGAGGTCACTTGTCAAAATGAGCTAAAAATTGACTGTTGGGGTGGGAAAGCACCACATCCCCCACCTCTGACTTAGCCCTCTTTCTCCAGAAGTGAATGTGACTCGGGCTTCCACAAGGCTTTTAAGAAAGGGGAGAAAGGCAACACAAACATTCCTCTTTTACCATCACTTTTCCTTCCCCTGAAGTCAAAGGGGACACTTCGAAAGCAAAACCAATGCTCTTCCAAAAGCACCAGGGTCCCTTTCTCAGAAGAGCAAAATGAAAGATGGTGACTCAGACAAGGGGATGTAACTTCCTCATCCTATTACTCAAACCTTTGACCTCCAACGTTGCTCCATCTCTCTGGGAGGGTGTCACAGGTTCAGTGCGTCAACCTGCTGTATTGATCTCAGAGATCCTTAGGGCTCTGCGAATAGCTGAGCAGCAAACAGAAGCAGCACCCAGGAATTCCAAAGTTTGACCTTGCAGTCGTCACTTTCCTTTCACACAGAAGACATCTGGGAGAGCAGGGAGGAGAAGGCCTGGTGACTGGGTGGAGAATCACAGAATCCCAGAGTCACAGGGGTTGGAAGGGACCCCCAGAGCCCATGGGGTCCAACCCCCTGCCAAAGCAGCTCCCCAGCTCATATTGCACAGGGCGGCGTCCAGACGGGGCTGGAATCTCTCCAGAGATGGAGACTCCACACCCCCTGGCCAGCCTGTCCCAGGGCTCCCTCACCCTCACTGGGGAAAAGTTCTTCCCCATCTTGCTGTGGAACTTCCTGTGCTCCAACTTGCAGCCATTGCCCCTTGTCCTGTCCCCACAGACACTGAAAAGGGGCTGCCCATTCCCCCTGCATCCCATCCTTCAGATATTGATAAACATTCATAAGGTCCCCCCTTAGTCTTCTTCTCTCCAGGCTGAACAGAAGAGGTGGTGTAGTTACAGGATACAGCTTACCAGAGGCATTCATCACAACCTGCCCAGCAATCCACAGACTTTGGGGACCCCAGTCCTTCAGGGAAGGCCAGAGGGATTTCCTGGCTAATGTGGAGTAAGGGAAGATACTTCTACATATTTGCATGTAGCTAAGTGGAGACCTATTCTACCTGCCCCCAGGTCAGCCCAGAGCAGTTCATTGCCTGTTGGGAGGCTCACAGGGCTGTGATGCTTTGATCCTACATTACAACACTGACACCACCCTTAAGTTCAGCAAGTCAGGCAATAGTTGGAGGGTTTTTCTTTACTAAACCCAAAACAGGTACTAGGATTAGAGACACATAAAGTCAGCTTTTTAAAAAACCTACAAATGAGTGCTCAGAGCAATTTTTAAGGTTTTCTCACACTTAGTAAGTATCCAGCAAACTCAATTAGGAAACCAGTTTTACTACAGCCCTTCACAGTAAGGCTGGGTTAGTGGCACAGGGCGTTTCAGGAGGCCCAAACTTCCTTTCACAGCCTAAAGCCATTTGGGGATCACAAGGATTCAAACCTGCTAATTTCCCAAAGCCAGGAAGAGCTAGGACCTTCCAGTCCCTGGATTACTGTCTGCCCAACCTTCTCCAGAGACCCCCATGCCCCTCACACAGTCACCCCTGGCCTAGGCAGGGAATGTGGTGAGGATGCCACTGCCCTTGGCTGGGGCCCTAGTTAATCTCTGGCCATGACCACCCTCTCCCACCCGGTGAAAGCCTCTGCAGCTGGAAGGAAATCACATTCCAACTTAGAATGACAGTGTTGGAAACTTTGTTAAATAAATAAAATTAAAAAAAAAGCCCTCAAACAGGAAAGCACAAAAGGAGCAGGACTGGAAGGAGAATCTTCTGACCACACTGCCACCAAAAGACATGCTGAGCAAGCCATGACCTCTCTTGCACATGGGTGTGTGAACCACCCCTCCACATTACACAGACACACCATGACATCTGATGAACACCCCTTACAGGTGGGTTTTATTACCCCCACCAGCTCGGAGTAACAGGTGAGGAGAACAGTGTTAAGGAGGGGGGAAGAGGAATTGTCACAGAACAGCAATATTTGTTCCAAAGAGTGCTGGGTGCCTTCAGAACGATTCTTTTTAGATTACTGGGCTTTCAGAGGGCAGCAGAAATGTTGGTACTGGTCTCCTGCATTAAAATGTTTATGAATTTCACCTGATGTCCTAAATTCCTTCTCCCTGAGATAGCAAGACATGGTTTCTTCAGGTTATGAATATAAAGGAAGTGCAAAAAAAGACAGCAAGTGCCATCAAAGTTGGAGAAACTCACTTTTATAACCATTCCCCTGGGCAGAGGTGAGGACATGTACCCCCCAGGAGCTCTGCACTACGTGGTCGTGCTGCTGCCCGTGACCCTGAACTTGCCACCTATGTCTGTGTTTGAGAAACAAAGGCAGATGTGCCCCTTACCTAAGGATCTGGGCCAAGCTTGAACAGTGAGTGACTTCTCCAGCTGAAAGGTCTCTTGTGCCATGACACGGGCTCTCTGGAGGCTGAGGCAGGGCACACCAAAGCCAGCTGGGACCAAGCTGTAAATGGAGGATTTTGCAAATCTAAGTTAGAGCCTGTGGGCTTTGTGAGGGCACAGAGAGGCAGAAGAAGAGAACACAGATCACTCCCTGAACTGTGGTACCACCAGGACAGATGCTTGAAGAGCTGGGACCCCCCACCTCCCAGGGGCCCAGACAAAGCCAGTCTTCCAGGTAGACTCTGCGTCTGAGCCTAGGAAAATTCCTGCTCTGTGCTGTGCCGGAGCCATGCACACACACCCCCCTTCCAGACCCAGCTGCAGGAGTCAGCAAAACTGCTCTAGCTGGGGCTTGGAATTAGCAGGCACAGGAAAAAGGCTGAAACCTGAGCCCAAATGTCCCGAACTGATTTGGCCCAAGTGTTCCCCTTTTCATGCCTCCAGACTTTTTCTCCCCGCTCCCCAGCACGTCAGGCCTCTCAGCCCTGCCATCCCCAAGCAGCATTCACCAACTTACCTAAATAAGCACCCCGGTTTCCTAGCCTACCAGGATGGAAAAACCTGCCTAAGCTCCTGCAGGAAGCATGATGAGGTGCTAAGAACATAATTCTGCTTCCAAATTCTTTGGGCTGAAACAGCTGCTTTTGTAGCTGGATGGGGTCTGGCTGGCAGTCAGCGCTCCCCACAAGTCCTCTCTCTACAAGACACTCCATTTACTTCCTGTTCCCTAGCAAGTCCCTGTGGGAGAGCAGAGAAACTGGGATTAAACATACTTGACTGAGCCTGGCCAAGGCACACAACCCCAATTCCCAAAGTACAAGACAAATATAAGCATCACAGAGGAACAAACATAATATGGGCTTAAGCCTAGCATGAGCCCTCTGTAAATGTGATCTCTACAGCAAGCCTCACCTTTCAGCCTGGCAGTGCCCTGAAAGGGAGGTTTGCAGCACAGCAGATCTCAGGGAGAGAGACAGGAGGCACCAGGGATTCAGAAAGAAGCTTTAGGGATTCAACATCACCTCGAATGACACAGGACCACCACCTTCAAATGGTGCTTGGTGCGCCCATGTGAAATAAGTCAATGGGTACTCCAAGTCCCAGCTCAGCTCTGCCCAACTGGAGCAACAGGGCTCCAGCTTTTTGGGCAGGAAGGAAGGAAATTTAAAAATCCATCTGAACTAGGAAGGGGGAAGGGGATATTATGAAGGCTGCTGGGGTCAGGCAAGTGCTTTGGGAGTCACAACGTGAGCTGATGGTGGAAGAAGGTAAATGCCAACAGCACAGTGATGGACTTGGGGATGTTGTTCCACGTGATAGCAGGAAAAATTCTGTGGATTGCCCTGAGGACTGCTCAGTGGAGCCACCATTGCCCATCCCCTGTCAGAAATCTCCCTGTGAATCTCCCTGTGACCTGTTGAGGACACCTGGATATGCCTTTATACAAACTCATGTAGCATGGGGAACAAACAAGAATTAGAGATCTTTGTGCAGTCGCAGGACCACGATCTCCAGAGATGTGGTGGGACAGCCTGGGTGACTCTGGCACGCTGTCATGGATGGCTCTGTGCTTTTCAGGAAAGATGGGCTAGGGCAGCGAGGTGGGGGAGTTGCTCTTTATGTGAGAGAGCAGCTGGAATGTATTGAGCTCCACCTGGGGAAGGATGAACCATCCGTGGAGTGCTTGTGGGGGCAGGCTAGTGTGAGTGACACTGTTGTGGGTGTGTACTACAGGCCTCCTGATCAAGAGGAGTGGGCTGATAGTGCTTTCTACAAGCAGCTAGAAGTTGCCTTGAGATCCCAGGTGCTGGTTGCTATGGGGGACTTCAATTACCCTGATATTTGCTGGGCAAGCAACATGGCCAGTCGTGTGCAGTCCAATTTCTGCAGTGTGTAGAAGACAGTTTCCTGCTACAGATGGTGAAGGAACCTACAAGGGGAGGGCGGGTGCTGGGCCTTGTTTTTACTAACAAGGAGGGACTTGTTGGGGAAGTGAAGGTTGGGGGCAGCTTGGGACAAAGTGACCATGAAATGGTCGAGTTCAAGATCCTGAGTGGAAGAAGCAAGCCAAAAAGTAGGATACTCTGTGTTCTCCTGGAATAGTTCTCTGGGGTCCCAGTGCAGCGCTCCCTCCAAACACTACGGTTCTTCCATAAGACTGACAGGTCTGAAGGCTTCCACCCGGGAAGGATTTAGAATAATACCTGCTAGTAAAACCTTTGGGTGTGAGAATTCTAACTGTGTAAGTAGCATGTGGCCTTCACAGATTCCTCTGCTGCTCAGGAGGAGCCTGGGACTTCAGTCACCGTGCAGCCACACCACGTCCCCCCTCACCACCGGGGAAGTCCCACCAAATCCGGCTGCATTGTCCACCTGGCAGGAAGCACAGATGTCACAGGAAAGGCTTAGTGATGTTTCCAGGACAGTTGTCCAGCTCAGAGACACTTCTGAAGCAAAGCCAAGGCAGAGCTGGCCAGCACCTCCAAGAAGGTGGCTAAATGGAAAAATCTCCTCCAAATTGGTAGAAAAAGTGTAAGGCAGACACTTTGTTCTGCAGTTTCAGCTACTGGTGAAAGCAATGGGAAGCTTTCCTGTCTCCCTAAAATGTTGTATTTGTTTTGGCAGCGGGAAGAAGGAACCCTCCCTCCATCATACACATATATTTCCCCACTACTGAAGGGGCAGCCTTTGCAAAAACTGAAGAGGAATAAAAAAATCCAGCACCAGTCATGATTTTTAACAACTATTTTTAGCATTTGCCGTGAATAAGGAATATCAGCACAACCAACTCCACTTCATACAGCTGACACTTCTTCAGGAAGCAACCATCAGTGCCAGAAGGGTGCTTTCTGTAGTGCTGGGGTGGGGGGCAGCCAGCTGTAGGCAGCAGCCCAAGGGACTCTCTTCGGGTGCTTTGCAGAGCCGGTGTCTGAGCCAGGAAGCACTAAGGGAAGCCTGGAGCCAGGGCATTTCCCATGAGACAGGGAATCAAGACCTTCCCCTCTGCTGTGACTCAGTGTCACAGGAGGCCAAGTGCAGAGGACTCCTGGCTGGCTGGAGCTGCAGCCATGGCACTGGGAGCAGACTGGCTCCTCCGGATGTGTTCACGGATGCAGAGCGGGAACCGGACCGGAGACCTGCTGGGGAGGCCCCGGGTTGCAGCTGCTTCTGTTTCACAGCCTGGCTGGCATCAGGCATGCTGAGAAGGTGCCTCTGGCCTGTGCTTCACACACAAAGAGTAGAAAAGAACAAGAAGGACCAAATCAAAAGACTCAGAGCAGAAGGAGCTACGGGCTAGGCAGGGAATCACATTCTGGGTCACAAAGAACAAGCAAAGCACACCCAGAACATCCAATCACCTGCTGCAGAAAAAGCAGCAAGATCGCCTCATTTCATGCAGTGCACAGAGCCCTGGAGAAAACGCAGCCTTTCTGCCCCTCTGTCCTGCTCCAGAGGCTTCCTTCCATGCCTGTGTCTTTCCTGAGCCTCATAAGCCTGATTCCACCCAGGGTCTCCTCTGTCCATATACAGCAGACACTGCTGAAGAGCAGAACAGCTTAAGTACTGAGAAGCCTACGTTCCTCTCCAGTCATCAGAACCCTCTGAACCAACGAGAAGTGTTGGCTTCAGGAAAGAAAACAAGAGGGGAATAAAGGAAGATGGTTTCTAAAGCCAGCCTAATACTGGACACGTGTGACGCAGAGCCGCTGGTTCTGTGTGACCCCAAATACCAAAAGCAGCTACTTCCAAACACGGCTCAGGTGGTTATCCCCATGCTTGCAAGATTCCATGAGCAGCTACTGTGCTGAGGAGGTGCTGCAGGCTCAACCCCAGGATGGAGAGAGCACAAACTGGGTTAAAAATAATCCAGGCTGACGGGCCACTCCTCATCACCGATGGAAAAATAAACTCATGAAGGACTTTCAGGCTTCATCTGTCCTCATGGCAGGGGCAGCTTCTGCAAACAGCCCTCAAGCACAGGCTAGATGCTTCTTGTTTTCCTCTCTCCCACTTTGAGAGCCCCCTCCAGCTGGGAGCTCCCTGCCTGCCCAGGTGCCTTTACGTAGAGGGTCTCAGCAGCAGCAAGCAGCGCCACACGGATCGTGCTGGAAAGCACGGCCCCTACTTCTGTGCTCTCCAGGGAGGACTGCTGCAAAGCACAGGAATCCAGGGATCCCAGGGACCTGCCTGCAAAGGGGAGAAGAGGCACGAGGAGTGAGTGAACCAACCTGTCAGAAGGGCCAGTTGCGTTTCCGCTGTCACTTGTCTCTGGCACTGGAGGTGCCTCCATGAGCCATTTCAGTTCACTGAACTGGCAGAAAACTATCAGGACCAAAAAAATCACTGTGGCAACATGAGCTCAGCTGTCTGGTCTGGCTGCAGCCCCCCCAGGGCACGTGACACTACTGCAACAGTGTGCCAAAACCAAGGATTTTTGAGACTGGGCACATGTTCTCTCAAGAAGCTCATTTGGTGCAAACTGAGCTGACTGTGCCAGACCTGTGTGCCACTAGCCCATGGGCAGGACGTGGGGTGGTCAGTGATCCTCTGCAGCTTTCCCCACCTTTCCTCTTGAGCATTTTAACCTTGTTTTGGTGATTTTGAACAACCTCCTTTTTCTTCTCTGGGCACACCCAGCACAAGAGTACCCCCATCTCTGGTGGGAGGGCTTCGCACATCATGACCATGCCCTCCACTGAAAAGCAAGTGAGGTCACTCCTCCCTCACCACCCAGGCAAGAAACGTTCTTCCTCCCAGAGGAGATAAGGAGCAGGATCCGTGAGAGTCACGCTTCCCACAAGGCAGAGCAGCAGCAGGTAAGGCCAGGTACACACACTCCTTAGAAGGAAGTGCCCAACACTCCCTTGCTCACCCACTGGGAACAACCACAGCCACCCTCAGGGTGGGGGACAGGGCGCTGGCACAAGGGGTAGCAGAGGAAAACAAGAAATACATGGCTTCTTTCTGTCACTCAGGCTTGAGTTCCTAGGAAAGATGTGGGGTTTTCTGGTCTGCAGCAGCATGAAAAGTCTTTCAGATGCCAGCAGCATCTCTAACACCCCACAGCATCATTCCTGGTACGTGGGGAGAACTGGCAGAGCAAATCCTGCCTGCAGCACCTCTCACCCCTTGGCTGTGCGCTGCAGGTCCCCTCTGCCCAAAGGGAGCTGGGAAATCCATCTGGTTTTACAGAAAACAGCAAATTCACAGGGAAAAAAAAACCCCAACCTCAAGTGTGAAGCTATTCAAATCCCCAGATAACTCTGGTCACAAAACGTCTGAGGGTTACAAACCCCCAGTGCTTCTGAAGCAGACATTTCAAGCTTAACTTGATGATTTTAGTTGACAAGATTACTAGGAGATAATATATTGCCAAAGGCAAAATTTGGAGCTAAATCTCAGCCTCCTCATTTGCCATCCTTTACAGGGGAAATTTCTGCCCTTTCTGCCTTAATTTTGAGCTTGTCCACCAACCTGCACAGCCAGCCCATGAGGCTGAGGAGCCCAGGGAATCCAGGCCATGATGTCCACGGGCCTGGACAAACTCCTGGAGTCATTTAGGTGCCTTCTAACCTCACTGAGGAGGCATCAGAGCCAACTTTCCCCTGCTGAACCTGGCAGGTCTTCCAGTAGCAGGAACAGGCGAAGGTCTGTTCGCCCCATGGTTGCAGCAGTTGACAGCACCCCGTGCTGAGGATGCTGCAGGAGCTCAGGTTCACTGCTGCAGAGCAAGACAGTCCTTTGCAGGCCCACTCCCTGCAGACAGGGAGTCAGAAAATCTACCTGGATGTCCCGTGCAGGGATGGCCCAGGGATTTCAATATCAAGGCTCCCCAGGATGGAGCTGCTCTGCACTGACAGTAACCACCCTGTCCTGGTCATTCAGGACTTTGGCTCTTCTATCAAGAACTGCACTTCTGCTGCAGCTTGGTGTGAATAATTAATTAGATTTCATTTCCTTGCTACTGCAATTTCCTTATTTCTGCAAATTAAATAAAAAGGGTTTGGGGGTTTTTTTAAAGAAAAGGGGGGGGGAGAAAGAAAAAAGCTGCCAATTAGTGTCACTGAGTTCCTTCCACTTTGCCAAATCTGGCTGGAATCTGCACATGGGCAGCAATGACACAGGATGGATTTTTTCACAGACTAGACCAGTAGGTGTTTCTACTGATGCACCTACAAAGGCAGCAGAAGGAAACAATGGAAAGCTTTAACAAGCAGCAGTCCCTGCTCCAAACAGTCCTCCCAAAATCTTACACTGAGGGACAGAAGTCACACTTCTTGGCTCCCAAACCCAGAACCATTAGGCCTTACTGTCCCTGGCCTTGGGATGAAAAGCATTTCGGGGGTACTAAGGATACTAAGTCTTCCTGATGGTTTGATGTTAAAATGAAGAAGGCAGCCCAAGGTCCTTGTCACAGCTGTGAGTCACCACAGAATTACTTCAGCCCTGATGGTACAATTCCAATCACAGCCTGGCATAAAAGCTAAATAAGGAATCATAGAATCATAGAATCCCAGACTGGTCTGGGTTGGAAGGGACCCCAAGGATCACAGAGCTCCAACCCCCTGCCACAGGCAGGGACACCAACCTCCAGGCCTGGAGCTACACAAGGTTGCCCAGGGCCCCATCCAACCTGGCCTTGAACACCCCCAGGGATGGGACACCCAGCCCCTCTCTGGGCAGCCTGTTCCAGCCCCTCACCACTCTCTCTGCAAAGAACTTCCCCCTAATAGCCAATTTAATCATTACTTCATTTAGCTTTAATCCATCCCCCTTGTCCTGCCATTCTCTACCCTTTTAACAAGCTGATTCCCCTCCTGTTTCTCTCCTCCCTTCAGGGACTGGGAGGCTGCAATGAGGTCCCCCCACAGCCTTCTCTTCTCCAGGATGACCCAGCCCAGCTCCCTCAGCCTCTCTCCATAGGGCAGCTGCTCCAGCCCTCTGAGCATCTCCGTGGCTCCTCTGACCCCTCTCCAACAGCCCCACATCTTTCTTGTACTGGGGCCCCAGCTCTGGACACAGGACTCCAGCTGGGGCCTCCCCAGGGCAGAGCAGAGAGGGACAATCCCCTCCCTGTCCCTGCTGCCACCCCTCTGCTGATGGAGCCCATGATCCCATCGCCCTTCTGAGCTGCAAGAGCCACTGCTGGCTTGTGTTAAGTTTCTCATCCACTGAGGAGTCTGGATCAAACCTGTGAAGCTCCCAAAAGAGATCCTGAGGCTTGATTGGGGAAAAAAAAAGAGAGAGAGAGAGAGAAAGAAAAAAAAAAAAGTGCTCTTCTTATTCCTGTAGTTATTTTTAATCTAAAGTGGACTGTGTCATCCTGGAACTGAGTCAAATGAAAATGAGAGATTTAGAGCACTTCACTCTCCCCCTTGCTGCCCCTCTGCTCTGCATCAGTCATCACTTCTTGGTTTGTAAATGCTTAGTGGGATTTGCAGCGGGCCAGGCGAATCAGGCTCCTCCATTTACTGCTATATAACAAATATATTCTGGTAACAGGCTGTCCTCCTGCCAATGCCTTCTGTTTTCCAACTCATTTCGTCTTCTTTAGTGACTTTCTTTCAGACAAGTGGATAACCAGAGCCTTGGGCTGGTTCCATGCAGGTTCTGCCCCTCAGCACTGCCAGCTATTTCTTTGTAGAAATCCCATTCACATAGGAAGCAGGTATGAAATCTCTCCTCACCATGCCAGACCCAGTTTATTTGCTGCTGCTTCCACTCCCTTTCCCCCATCCCTCAGCCCACTGGCTGCTGCCCTGCCTGGGGTTCTCCCCTGCCTTTCCTGCCAGGCTCTCCCCAAGCCCATAGCCAAGGAAACCTGTCCACACCTATGCAGGCTGGGGCTGTGCCTTTGTTTTGGGCAGTGATGTGAGCTTGGGGTGGAGGCCACCATTGTTTCAGCTCCCTGATTCCACAAAGGAGTGTTAATAATTTCTTACAGCTGCAGTAGCTGAAGGGTGGCAGTTACACCCAAGCTGTAACCTTGTCCATCAGCCTTTCCCCTGTTACCTCTTAAAAAGGGGGGGCTCTTCCTTGTGCCGCGGGAAGGTGGCTCCTGGGACTGGATCAGAAGTCAGGGCTGGGCTCCCTCTCTTGTGTGCCATGGGGTCTCCCTTCACAGGGAGGGATGCAGTGGGAAATGCAGCTGCTGTCTGGGGGTTTCAAACAAAACAGCTTGATGGTGCCAACCAAGAAATACAACTCTGCTCTGGAAAGCAGATGCTTTTTCATGAGAACAAAGCGAGTCTCATTTAGCCCATGAAAGGTATTTCTGGCAGAGAAGCTGCTCAAGAACCAGTCTGAAATCCTCTAATTTGTCTCAAGAGGTACCCAGCTCTTCAGGTGCTCTCTGACTTGGAGTGCAATCACACACCAACCCTTGGCTTCCTCAAGCATCATATGAAGAACAGAAAACAGTAGGAAACATCTCCACCCACCCGCCTGCCTTGTAGAGCATGAAGGTTACATACAAGAATTAAAATCTCTACAGCCAGAGCTTTATGATGTGGAAGATAATCTCATTTTTCATGTTCAGTGCAACACTAAACCCATCCTCCCAAAACTCAGCTGGGCAAAGGTTTGTGACCTGAGAGTGACAGTACCTCCCACAGGAAGGTTTCGCTGCCCCAGAACAAAATGAGGAGCAGTGGCAACCACAGACAAAATGCCACCAGCAGCCTAATGTAGACAAAGATGGGTTTAGACGCATCTCATCTTGCTATGGAATGTTCTGGTAACCAGGGTGAGGAGAAGGACCTGGGGGTCCTGGTGGGTGACAGGGTGGCCATGAGCCAGCAGTGTGCCCTGGGGGCTGAGAGAGACAATGGGATCCTGGGGGCATCAGGAGGAGTGTGGCCAGCAGGTCACAGGAGGGGATCCTCCCCCTCTGCTCTGCCCTGGTCAGGCCCCACCTGGAGTGTTGTGTCCAGTTCTGGGCTCCCTGGGATAAAAAAGACAGGGATCTCCTGGAGAGAGTCCAGAGGAGGCTATGGAGATGATGAAGGGCCTGGAGCATCTCCCCTGTGAGGAAAGGCTGAGTGAGCTGGGGCTGTTCAGCCTGGAGAAAAGAAGACTAAGGGGGGACCTTATGAATGTTTATCAATATCTGAAGTGTGGGATGCAGGGGGAATGGGCAGCCCCTTTTCAGTGTCTGTGGGGACAGGACAAGGGGCAATGGCTGCAAGTTGGAGCAGAGGAAGTTCCACAGCAACATGGGGAAGAACTTTTCCCCAGTGAGGGTGAGGGAGCCCTGGGACAGGCTGCCCAGGGGGTGTGGAGTCTCCATCTCTGGAGAGATTCCAGCCCCATCTGGACGCTGCCCTGTGCAATATGAGCTGGGGAGCTGCTTTGGCAGGGGGTTGGACCCCGTGGGCTCTGGGGGTCCCTTACAACCCCTGGGATTCTATGATTCTGTGAAATGGGTTTTCCTTTTAAGCAAAGGTGGGCCAGATCCTTGGCTGGAATAATCAGTGCTGCCCTGTTGAAATCAATGGATTGGTGCCGGTTCACAGCAGCTGAGGGTCTGGCATGTGCTTTTCTCCTGATAGCATCACAGCAACTGAATCATAAATTAAAAGCACGTGGAGATGTCATTTTGATACAATATTGTTAAATACCAAATATACCAAAACTGAACCCAGCTAAAATTAACCCAAAATGAGAGAGTAAAGGGAATGCCCCTCTACTGTAATGAGGACTCAGAATCCCAGGACACTTTGATGGAATCCCTTGAAGCATTCTTACTGAGTAATTAGTCTCTTTGTTCTGGAACAAGGCCAGGGGTGGTGTGAAGGCTTCAGGGTTTAACACATTTCCTCTTCATGCTAAGAGCTCCACGTAATTCCTGACGTCGGAAGCAGCGAGCATGGAAGGAACAGCAAGCTGGACTGGCACCAAGCGTGCCTGAGAGAACTGCAGGATGTTCTTCAGCTCCAGAGGTGGAAGCAGCACCCTGGGAACCCCGGGAGTGAGCACTGCAGCAGGCAGGGGAGAGGCACTCCCCATTGCAACCACTTGCACAACTCCACCTCGTGTAGTCACTCGGTGGACGTGAGCAGGGCTGCTGCAGCCAGATGCCAAGTAGGGAGTGATGGAGCACTCCCAGGCGCTGTCCCCTCACCTGGCACTCCTGCTCCTAGATCTGTGCCCTGAGCTGTCAGCCTGGCCCAACCCCAACTCCTCCCACCCACCCCGACCCCCAGCAAGCCAACCTCCAGCCAGGCCTCATCCTCCTTCAGCACCAGCAGGGATGCCACCAGTCGGCTGCTGAAGCGGGTGGCTGCTGAAGGGGGTGGCTGCTGAAGGGGGTGGCTGCTGAAGCGGGTGGCTGCTGAAGCGGGTGGCAGCCTTCACCGTGTTTCAGGCCTGAGAAACCTCCCCAGCGCACCCAGCGCCACGGGCCTCCGTCCTAATTACACAGCAGAGCACCGCGTGATTCATGTCAGCGGCTCCCCGGCCCCCTCACCTCAGCCCTCGCTGGTGTGACACAACAAAGGCCAGTGGAAGTGATTAGCAGGTTGCGACCGCAGCCGCCCGCGACCCAGCGCTGTTAAGGACGAAGGCGCCATGAGGGAGCCGCGGGGCGGCAGGCCGAGGCCTGTTGAATCAGGCTCCCCGGCATTGCGACATCGGAAGTTGCGCTTTGAAACCAATTGCCTGGGTTGCTCTCAGATTTCCCAACGAAGGCTGGGGAGGAGGAGGAGGAGGAGGATGGAGAGCCCAGGCTGAGAACATCACAGATTCATTTTTAAATTCCTAGGGGAGGGGGGTGGGGAGAGGAGAGGGGTGGTGTTTGAAAATTAGGACTAGCTCTGGGGCCTTCTGGGTTTGTTTCCTCCCTTCCCTCCTCTCTTTCCTTTTGGTCTGATTAACTTTGGTGACTGCTTGCACAATTTTATCAGGCTGAGCCTGATGAAATCATTCATCTTCAGCGAAGAGACCGCAGGCCAGGCAGGGTTTGTGTCCCAGTAACCAAAAACAGCACCCCTGCCCCCCCCCCCCAACCAACATAAAATAAAACCAACACTGAGAGAGAGCTAATGGGGGCAGGGAAAAAGAGACAGTGGGCCAACAGCCCTCACGGACAGCTTTCTGATGTCTGCTCTCAGACAACTAGCAGCACATTCATTTGTAAGGCTGCCAGACCTCCTAGGAAACCTGAAAGGCTGCTGTTATTTATAAAGCTGGATGTAGCTGTTCCGTACGCGAGACCAGCTCGCTGTATTCAGAGGTACCTGTCCCATTCACCCACTTCAGGGCCATCCTTCTACATCTGCAGGATCTGCTGGCAAAAGCAAAGATACCCCTCCTTTCCAAGGAGGACCATTTGGAAGCGTCTGCCAGCGCTGCAGGGCTCAACAGCACCTAAACACGTACCTGAAAGCTCCACGTTTCTATCAGCGTGCAGGAAGCCAGATTCAAGAGTTTGTCTTCCATGTGGAGAGCACCAGATTTGGCATTTCGTTTGTGAAAAGTTCCCAGTAACTCTTAATCACAAAAGGTTTGATTTAAAGATGGGTTAAAACTGTCAGCTGGCTTCGGGACAGAAGATGTACACATCAGTCCAATTGATTCTGGCAGCCTGGACTCCCAGCCCTGCTGAAGAAGGAAAGACAAAGTAAAACCAACCCTCCTCGGTTTTATGTCTGAACTTCAAAGGACGTGTGTATAAATCCAGATCCAAGCTTGGCTGGTCAGACACGAAGAGCTTTGCAAACACAGCCCTACAGTGAAGCTGGGCATGTGGACAAGCAAAGGCAGCTCCCTACAAACTGCAGCAGGGATAGGAAAAACAAGAATCATAGACTCACAGACTGGTCTGCGTTGGAAGGGACCCCAAGGGTCACAGAGCTCCAACCCCCCTGCCACAGGCAGGGACACCAACCTCCAGGCCTGGAGCTACACAAGGTTGCCCAGGGCCCCAGCCAACCTGGCCTTGAACACCCCCAGGGATGGGGCACCCACCCCCTCTCTGGGCAGCCTGTTCCAGCCCCTCACCACTCTCTCTGCAAAGAACATCCCCCTAATATCCAATTTAACCCTTCCCTCCTTCAGCTTTAATCCATCCCCCTTGTCCTGCCATTCTCTACCCTTTTAACAAGCTGATTCCCCTTCTGTTTCTCTGCTCCCTTCAGGGGCTGGAAGGCTGCAATGAGGTCCCCCCACAGCCTTCTCTTCTCCAGGCTGAACCAGCCCAGCTCCCTCAGCCTCTCTCCGTAGGGGAGCTGCTCCAGAAGAGATTGAGCCTTTCCAGTTTGTGGGTGTTAACATACAAACACAAGAGAGCTTTTCTCTTTTGGAGGGGAAAGACTTCTTCCTCAACAAGAAAAGTAAAACCAGCACGTACAACTCTTACCTGCCAGGGATAAAACGGGCAAGATCTGACTGTTGACACCACCTGGCTTCACTCTTGTCAACCAGAACCGTTGCCCAAACCTGGATACAGGAGTTGAGGCAAACTGCTGCTTCCAGTCGCTGATACATGACCAGACATCCAAGCAGGACCATGCTCCTCCAGTCCCAATCCCAACTTCCTCAGGTGCTTGAATTTGTGCCGAGACTTTGGATACTGGCTCCTGATTGCTGAATGGGATCTAAAACCTCAGGCAGTTGTCCAGGTCTGGCTCCCTCGAGCAGCCACACGCTCATGGAGAGAAGCCTTCTGGCCCACTGCACATTGCAACAGCAGGCAGGTCTTGAGAGGAGACTCAAAGAGCCCCCTCAGAGGCAGAAACTCTCATGTTCCAAGGGCAAATGACATTTTTCCTGCTTAATCTCTTGGAAGGATTCCCTCTCTCTCAGTCAAGAATTAAAACTCACCCTGAGAAAAATATTCTCCCTTTTACAATGTATTTCATGGACCACTCACTTCACTATTTGATGTGCCCCTTATTAAAAAAAATCCCCAACCCCCCAAAAAACCCCACAGACCTGAAGAAAAAAGAAAGGGGTTCCCACTGCTCAGAGCATACCCAACCCCATGGGTCTATCCAAGAAGAGTCAACAGCCCAAAGCCGAGAGGGGAAGAGGCTGAAGGTCTGTAGGGCTGGATCTGGAGGTAGGAGTTTTCACATGTTAGCTGGAGTGGCTGACCCTGAGGGGTACTAGTGGGAAGTGTCTCTGCATACAAAGGGGTAGCCACAAAAATTTTAACCCAAATTTACATTTCTCTCTTAAATGTCATCATCTACATAACACAGCATTTACTAACAAATAACAAATTCCAAAGATTCCCAACCAGTTCTACCAGGAGCCTAAACAATGCAGCTTTGGGTGAAGGGTGTGAGGGAGATGAAGCAAAGCTGACTCAAGCTGCTTCCAGCGGCTGAGCGAAACGCAAGAAGCACAGAGCAAACCTGATCCTTCCTCTGCTGCTGCACATGATGTTCTCAAGCAATCGTGCTGGCTGGGGCAGCTGAACATGCAGGAGGACAGTCAAGATACTTCAGGCATTGCTTACAGAATCACAGGGTTGGAAAAGACCTTTAAGATCATCAAGTCCAACTGTTCCTGTCCCAAGCTAAACCATATCCCTGAGCACCTCATCTGCCCTATTTTAAACACATCCAGTGTGAGGACTCAGCCCCTCCCTGGGCAGCCTGTGCCACAGCCCCACAACTCTGCCAGGGAAGAACTTTTCCCTCCCATCTGCTCTGACCCTGCCCTGGCACAGCTTGAGCCCATTGCCCCTTGTCCCATCCCCTGGCTGAAGAGACCATCGCCCACCTCTCTGCACCCTCCTGGCAGGGCAGTAGAGGTGGGGAGAAGGTCTCCCCTCAGCCTCCTCTTCTCCAGGCTCAACACCCCCAGCTCCCTCAGCTGCTCCTCAGAGGATTTGCCCTCCAGCCCCTTCCCCAGCCTGGTTGCCCTTCTCTGGACTCACTCCAGGACCTCAATGTCCTTCTTATGGTGAGGAGCCCAGAACTGGAACCAGGACTCGAGGTGCAGCCTCACCAGTGCCCAGTCCAAGGGCACAATCCCCTCCCCAGCCCTACTGGCCACACTGTGTCTGACACAAGCCAGGATGCCACTGGCTTTCCTGGCCATCTGAGCACACTGCTGGCTCATACTCATCCTGCAGTCAACTACCACTTATGCATCTAGTTATGAAAGTTCAGGCCTTAAACTAAAAAGGAAGTTGGATTTTTAAAATACTTTCGTGCCTTGAGATATCTGTTGTGGGGACAAATGGGAAACAAGAATGCTTAGGCCCTTTTCTCTGTGGTCTCCCATCAGTTCACTTGCTGTGCTGCTGGCATTACCAGTGGCCTGCAGCTCACTCCTGCACCACGTGTTGTAGGTTTTACTCAATCACTTCTAACCCACAACCATGGGTGAATTATGGCATGGTCTTTAAAAAAAACCCACCCTCGCTGTAAAGTGACAAATTCAAGTTCTCTGGCAGGTTAAGGCCACCATCAGTTGACCTCAGAGGAACGAAATGCAGCTTTGGGTGAAGGGTGTGAGACCTAGGAGACCATGTGTCCTAGGAGAATGGAAAGGCAACAGCCCCTCTGGGAAAGGATGGAAAAAAATCTACACAGAGGTTATTTTGTTACCTCAACCTGATCATCTCCCAGGTGCCTTAGAGGGCTTCTCTAGCAAAAGACAGGGTGATGCTCTAGGGCTCAGCTGACTGGTAACAAGCTGGGTACTGTGGACACATCGTTCCAGAGCTGGGGTTTAGTTGGGGTAAACAGTGGCTGAAGGCCAAGCAGTGACCTGACAGTCACAGTCCAGCTCCTAGGAGACAGCCATACCCTCCCCATCTCAGCAGCAAATCAAGCCTGGAAACTAAGCAGCCCCCTCTGCCTAAAAGGTTCTTCCCCTCAATACACACATCCGTGACCTGCACTGATGTGATGTGTGGGTAGCTTCACTGGATCCACACTCAGGGGACACGTGGTCTCCAGGTGTTCCCTGACCTTCTGCTCAGATGCTTTATGGGAGTCAGAGACCAGACTGTAACAACCACCTGACATCTAGTGTCTCTACAGGTCACCACCCCATTTCCAGACCTTTTCTGGTTCCCCAAAAGGTCAACTCCAAAGCAAGCAGATTTTCTGAGAATCCTCTGTCAAGGGGAAACCTTCTTCTCTCTCCCCCTAGCCCCATCCTTGAAGCAACACTGAACAGCCTCTGGAGTCTGCCAGTAAAGGTGTATCAGGGCTCACTTTGCAGGAGGAATTTCAACATCCCCAACCAGACAGTTGGGGACAGTTCTGAAGTGCTACAAGGGAAATAGAGAGAGAGACATTGACTCTCTAACTTCTGGCCAACCCTGAGCTCTGAGGAAGGCAAAACTAAAATCCTAGAAACAAACCCTTCCATTTCTGGAGTCTTGGAAGAGGGAGCAAAGAGACAGACCTTGGAGGAGGAGGAGGCTCAGGTATCACTCTCTTCTCTCTCTGTGGCCATTCCAGGGTCCCACCAGCAGAGCTGAGCAGTAGATGGCAGAGGCAGCAGCTGTCCAAGCCATTCTGGGAACATCCCATGGAGCCTGAAAGCAGCACATTGCAATGGGGAGAAGAACCACACTACGATCCAGTAATCAAGGAAAAGGGTCAGTTTCAAAGAACATTTTTTTAATCCATAATAAAGAATAGTTTCCTAAACTTCATCGTGGTCACAAAGTCAGAACAAACTTTGATTAAAAAAAATACAATTCCTGTGCACAGAAATTGTATGACAAATGTCACTAAATCCTCAGGGGAAAACCAAGTGGCTTTTTAAACAAAAATCAAGCTCGTGGGTTACTGGTTTCTGAATGTAGCCTGGTAATTTATTGAATTCTTTTTCCAATAAGCAAAATCAATACTCAGACACCTGGTCCTTCCTCTTCCATTGCTCCAAACCTCCCCACTTTTCAAAGCTGAATAAGTTATATCTGCCTGTGCTCCAGTTTTAATCCCAGAAATTGTTTCCCCAATGTTCTGTGAACCAGAGGTGGGTAGGGCAGTGAAGGAAGGGCAGGAGACCCTGATCTACACTGGGGATTGCAATGAATGGGCAACAAGAAGTAGAACCTGCTCCTGACAAACTAGATTGGGAAAGTGCCTGGAGATGGAGCTTATCATGCCACAACTTGAACCTCCCCAAGCGATTCACACACCCATGTCTCTACATGAAAGCAGTGAGATGGGAAGGAAGCACAGTTAAGGTTTGGAGCTGCTCAAGCTCCATGCAATTACAGGCAAGAGTAAACATCTTATTCAAGGATGAGCAATCGTCCCTCAAGGGAAAACCCTGGGGCTTCCAGCCCTCCCAAGAAGGTCACAAATGGGTGCAGGAAACAAGAGGAGACTTGCATAAAGGGAAGGAGTTAAACCTCACTGCCCATGAGCGAGGAACTGAACAGACAGGTCCATGTGCTCCAGCCCTGGGCAGAGATTTCAGAACAAAGGCATGGGAAGCTGTGGTGTCACTGAACCCTTTGTTTCTGAAGCTCCAGAGGCATTACGTAGCCCTTCTTCCCAATACAGCAGTTGCCATCACATCCCCAGCTTGGCAGGAACACCTAATTTATTGCTCTTGACAAAAGTCTTTCCTCCATGGCAGGAAGAGGGGGTGCTGTGAAGCTGGCAGCAGAGCTGCTCTCCTGGAGGCAGGGGATCCTGAAACTGCACCCAAACTCTGGCCAGCCACACCTACTTTAACATCTCCAAATCAAGCCATGGCTTGAAAGAAGAGTCTTTAAATTAATTTCTTACTTTCAGTGCTGGGTGCTTAGTACAGCCAAGCTTACAGCCTTCCCAGATGCCACTTCCCATTCATTAAGGCCCAACCAGGCATGAGCTATAAAGTGTCTGACACAAGAAATTCATACTCTGACTGTTGGTTGCTGAGAGTGCTTCTGCAGAGCTGTGGCAGCTCCCAGCAGACAAGCACGTGCCCTTCTCTGTAGTCACTCACATCCCTGCCACTACCCCACGCAGCAGGCTCAGAAGTCTATCCCCTGTGGAGGAAGAGGGGACACTGTGAAGATGGCAACAGAGCTGTTCCTCACAGATGCAGGGTGTCGTGAAAATATCCCCAAACTCTGGTCAGTCTTCCCTAAACACACCTATGTGTCCATCACAACCTTCAACAGACACCTCAATAACTGAGATGGGTAACATACATCAGCAGGCAGTATCTAGGTACCAAGGGCCTGGGGAAAAGCCCACTGAACTCCTTCAGCAGGCTCAGGAGGGGACAGCTGACAGCTCACTCGTTGCCCTGAGCCCTTGTTTCTCAGACAGGGGGCTGGTCCAGTCAATGCCAGCTAATTAATCTCCCTGAAAAAGCATGAAACCACCTGGCTGCACAGTAACCACTGGTCCTGCCTGGGCTCGGAAGCCTGCATAGAGAAGATGGTCTCTCCAGAGCATGGAGAGACCATCTGCAACCACCAGGTACAACAAGGACACAGTCTGCTGCTGCTGTACAGCCCGAGTAACCGCTCTGGAGCCCAGGCAGCCACCCAGCCTGCAGAGATCTCCTCCCTTTGCTGGGTGTCCCGCTGCACAGAGACACCTCCCTTGCCTGAACACCAGTGGTGGTGGTGTGGGCCAGACTGGGGGCTCTGGCAGGGAGGCAGGGCAGGTGCTTTCCAGCACACCCCCCTGGCTGCAGCCTGAGGGCCAGCGAGCTTACACAGCTCTGGGCCACAGCAGCAGGGCTGACAGCACCTACTTGTGCTGATCCTTGCCTGTGGAGGCTGACTTCTCTTTTTCTCCTGGTTTCCTGGCCTCTTGGGGAGGAGGAAGAGGGAGTTTCCTGTTCTGCAGGACCATGGTTTGACAGTTGGATCTGCAGTCCACAGCCCTGGGGTGGCTGTCACGAGCCCTCAGCTCTGCCCCTGCACGGCTGCATCACGTTCAATCCCCAAGCCAAGGTGCAGCCTGAGAATCAGGCTCACAAGAATGACAGATAATTACCAGTAATCGCTCCAGCTGCTATGGGCAGAGGCAGGAAAAACAGTGGAGGAAACAATCCTTTCCTGGGAATGCCCCAGCTAAATTGAATCTGCAGGGAACTCTGGAGGTTGTCCAGACTATTGGCCACTCAGGGGCCTTCAGCAGGCTGGATATATCCACACATACAAAGGCTTTGTGTATTGCTCATATAAACAACCTTTAGGGCAGTAATAAGACAACCAAACTGATGGTTCATTAATAACATGAAATTCAGCACAAGCTCTTCCTTCGCTCACCAAGGCGCAGCCGATCACCTAGCAGGCTTCAAGTTACCCTTCACTGATGGTTTCTGTCATTACTAATGATGACACAACCAAAGCAAGGGCTGTAAGGAAGCAACACATGTAAGCTTCAGAAATTCCCTGAAGGAACCACAAATTATACTCCACAAAAATCTGGTGGGATACACAGAGCTGTAATTGAGGGGCCGCATGCTTCCTCCAGCAGCACCGCGCAGGCAGCTGCCTGCACAGCCTCATCATGGGAGGCTTGCACAGGTCTCACTCAAAAATGTGTCTTTGTCTCAGTCTTGACTGGGAAAGGAGAAGCCAAGAGCTCACCACCAGGTCCCTCCCATGCCTCCTACAGTTTGGGGGAGCTGGGCCTTTCCCTTCAGTTCCCACCGCAGGGCAGAGTTAAACTCAGCTCAAGGGAGGGAGAAGCAGGCAGAGCTTTATTTCAAAGGTGCCTCAGCTGCTCAAGGCAGTACAACTGCAAGAAAGGAGGGGAAAAAAAAAGACTTTGTGGTTAATTATGAGTATGCTAACATGGTAAGAAACAAGGCAGTGAGGATAGCAGAGATAATTACTGTATGAGCTGCATTTCCCTTCTGGACAGGAGATAACGAGATATCCTGTGCTGGAGTCCCCTGGCAGAGCAAAGGTGGCAAGGGGTGAGCAAGCTGGAGCTGCAGAACACCACTGCCCCACAGCAGCACTGGACAACAGGTCCAACCTTTCTTAGCAGTGGCAGGACCAAGACCAAAATTCACGTTCTCCCTTCTCCTTGGGCACTACCCAGCCACTCGTCAGGATCCCTGACCTGTGCAGCTGCCCAGGTTTCCACAGATGTGACAGATGTGTCCTGTTTGGCATGGCCCTTGGCCCAGGGAGGGCTGCAGAAGGGACAAGTGTGCTCTGTGGCACTTTTTGAAGCCTGGGCAGGCAGAAATGTGCTGCTTGTGCTGGGAAATGCACAGAATTGCACAAAGCTGTTTGGAAAGAGCCATGGCAAAGCAGCCTGTGGCCCAGCACAGATTATCTGAAACCCTTTGGCCTCGGGGAGCCAGGGACTGCTCCATACCTGTCCCCTTGGAGAGGGCTGCTTTGCAGTACTGCAGCCTTGCAAGGCCTGCAGAGTACTCAGCTGACCATGGAAAAGGCTTAGTATGGGAACATTAAAATACACCCCCAAAACTACATGAGCACAGTCATGGGGGTTCCTCCAGGCAGCGAGGAGGGGGAACCTCCTTTTGCAGGGAGCTGCAGTCAGAAAGCACTGCTGGTGAGTTGCCATGCAGGCCCAGGTTAGTCCCGAGCTGTCAGGGCAGCAGGATGGAGTTTCCTCTCCTTTATTAACATCTTGCATGCATCCCAGTATCTCCTTCCCCAAGAGCTGCCTTGCTGATCAAGCAAAGTTTCATCTAACAAGCCTATTTTTAGCACCGATTGCTAGGAGAAGCTGAACCTTTTAACAAAGCCTCCTCAACACTGCAACCAGCACATCATTGCTGAGGGGAGAGCAAAAACCTGGGGGTGGGCCTGTATCTAGGTCAGCATCCATCTCTCTGTGTCACCAATAGCCTTGTTTTCTGGGAAGCGTGCGGATAATAAACGGCGATTATGGAAAGCGGAGGGGAAAAGGCAATCCTGAGGAATTTATAGACAGGAGAGTAATCACATTAAGAGGAGAGAATACTGAGCTGCAAAACTGGTATAAAAAAAGGCATTAGAAGAGCTCTGTAATTGGGGTTATTAGACACAACTACACCAGGCTTCTTTGCCTTTTTGGGTGCGTGTCACTGTGATGGATGTCACTTTGGATAGCGATAATAACAGTAAAATATCCGTGTTGGAGCCGAGTACATTAACTTTTATACTGGGGTAATTTACTGCGTTATGAGTCCCCATCATTCAGGAGCCAGAGACAAAATGCTCTTCCTTACGATGTCGATAACCATGCACACACTTTACAGGAAGGAGTGTTTCTTTAAATACCCATTACAAGTTAAAGAATTCTTTTAACTTTCCATTACTCTTTTCAGGCGAGACAAGGAGCAGGAAAAAGGGGTAAGTGATTCCTCTTGCTGACATACATCATGAGCTGGATTTGCCATCGCTCTGTCTCTGGTGAAGTCACTCCCAGCTGCTTTTCTGGCTGCACATATAGAAGATCAGCTCACTACACAGGGGGAGAAGGGACTGGGCAGTAGCTAATGTCTTTGAAAGCTCCACATGCAGAGATACAGTATTGAAGGTACCATTAAGCATCATTCACTTACCCAAAGGAAAGGAAGAAAAAAGGATTCTCCAGTAGAGAACTGGCTTGCAGCACTGCACTGACTTACAGCAGGCTTGATAATGGGCAGGTGGAGTCCCTACCCCTCAAAGCTGAACCGATGCTCTACCTGCTACGGCATCACAGACACACTCAGAGTTCTAAACAGGGTAAGTCAAGCTTTGGCTCGTTCCCATCTGTTCTCCACTGCAGAAGCTGAACAGCCACTAAAGGTACAAACGTGGTCATTCCCAGGCTGTAAGGAGGAATCACAGTGGCATCGACACCATCGTGGCTAGGTCAGGAGGGAGCAGGGAGGAAGCTGGCTGATGGCAGAGCCTTTGGCTCCAGCCACTCTCAGGCTGCCTCCCTGCACCTCCATGCCCTTGGGCAAGGAGCTCCTTTGTGGCTCTTTCCAGGAAGCCAGTGCCTCTGGCTAAGCACTGTGACTGTACAAGGACAAGCAGAGCGAGGCCTCGAGGGGCTGCAGCAAGAATCCTTCCTGCTGAAGATAAACTAGTTTTGAGAGAGTGAAGAGCTCTAAAGGAGACCAAGCTACTCGTATCAAAGGCACAAGCACTCTAAGAGAAGCTACTTCAAAACTGCCTAGGAGATGGCTCGATACAACTGTGATTTCCAAACCTGGGGCTGAGCTATGGTAAGTTTTAATACGATCCAAAAATCACAAGAGGAGGAAAATTTCCTTCTTCCTGTGAGCCAGACCATATATACCATGCAATGCAAGCACTGCTATTTAGGCAGGCTCCTGCTTTCACACAGTCACTCCCAGCCCCTCTTAAGCCAGGAGCCCACATCCACAACAGCAAGGAGACCCAACAGGTCCCTCCAAGCACTGGATTCCTCAGGGTCAAGGAGTCTGTAGGGCAGTGAAGATGAAGCTAGTTCTGCTCCCATTCAGTTCTGTTTGTGAACTCCAGGCAGTTTGCTTGCCTCCCAATGACAGACCTTCCCACCAGCTCTCACAGCAGGAACACAAAAAGCCCACCCAGGGCTGTGCCAGCACAGGAACAGGGACTGGGAAACGCGCTGAGCTCCCCCAAGCTGCGCTTCCAACCAGCGAGTCACAGAACAGCTTCCATGTTAAGAAAGGATTGAAGGACCCTGGTTTGTTTCCAAAATCCATGACTGAACGCCCTCCTACCCCAGTGCCACTCCACCCTTCATTCAAGCTGAACGTTGCTCTTCGCTGTGTGCAGCTGGTTGGGGATCCGACCGTTTGTGCCCCACCATGTGCTGGGCTGGGGTCAGGGTTGGGGTTTTGCCCTTGTACCAGTAACTACACTTGACCAACACAACGCCTGCCTACACACGTAGAAAAGGCTGTAGCTGGTCCCTCAGAGGCAAGACAAGGCAAACAGGAGGATTCTCTCCCTCCTTCACCCCTAGCCAGCTGAGCTCACACCTACTGAAGCCCCTGACTTTTCTTGTTCACATGCTTGAGCACCAGACTCTGGGGTGTCCCCCTCTGCGTGGGCTGCACTGTGGGCTCTCAAAGAGACAGAGGGGTCTCTTCCCGCTGCCGTTACCCACCCTAGCTCTGCAGTACTAAGGTATCTAAAGGTACCTGCCCTTTCCTTGCCGCCTTCTGATTCTTTCACAGTGTTTAGTCTGCTGAGAAAATATTTGCTTTGCATTTGAGAAAAGGTCATTGACTGGTGGTGCAAACCACTCTCCCCCGAGACAACAGGAATGGGAGTCAGATCCTAAAAGAGAAAATCAGCCTGGAGTCTTTTTCCTCCTCCCCTGCTTCCTCCCACGTCCCATTCAGATGGCATGAAAAGGCTCTCAGTGGCTCTGAGCCCAAAGAAAGAAGGACATATTTCATGTTCCTCATGCAATCTACCTCCATCGGTCCCTTATTCCGCCCGAAGCAGGAAGCAGGGCTCGCCCTAAATAGAACCGAGGTGGGTAACAAAACAGGAAGATTCATTTCCTGTAGCACCACGGGGCTGGCTGGAGCAGTTCCCTGTCCTTGGTGTGCTTTCTGAGGCGGCAAACACCCAAACTGGAGCGGGGACCAGTTGAGCTTGGTTGGGCTCACCTTTGAAATCCCCTTTGTTAGGTGTGCTCCTTGTACCCAGCTGTGGCAGCGCTGACACAAGAGCACATCAGCTGCATCACGGTGCTGCAGCACAGCAGGGGACGCGAGGTACAAAACTAATTCAGCAGTATAACATTTGATTAGAAGCAGCAATGCACTTTCCTGGGCACAGCACAGTGTTTTGTGCTGATTTCAAGTTCATTTTTCACCAGCAACTTGGTGGCTCCTATGTGGTTTCATGTGCACAAAGAACAAAAGGGTATAAACGCTCCATAATCCCAACGAAACAAAAATCTCCCCCTCAGATGGAAGGAACAATGAAGTTGTTAAACGATGTAATTGTAGTCCCAGAGCGCACATCTGTCTGTACCAAACACCCCTAGTACAGTGCCCAGCCACACAGAAAGGCTGTACCCTGGAAAGGCAGTTCCCTGAGTAACGTCAAGCCTAATTCCAAGGCCATTACGCAGCCCCTGAGCCTGGCTGTTGGTTTGAGTGGCTTTAGACCAAGTCACTCCAGCACACGAGCAGTTTCACCATTTCTTTGCTTGCACAGGGATCTATCTGCCCATTCAGAGCAGCGGCAGCTGTTCAGCATGAAGCAGCGGCTGGAGAGAGCAACCGTGTCAGGGAGGAGGGGGACTGAAAGAATATACACTTGGGGAAGGGGACGGGGGAGAACAGGGGAGTTTTGACAAGGACAAAGGCTGCTGGCGCACAGCTCCTCGCCTGGCTTTGCATGACCCAGCTCCCGTGCTGCAACAGGCACAGCTGCAGCAGCGCAGCTTCAGCACGGGCAGTCCTTCCTGCCTCAGATCCTACAGATGAGGAGGTTTCACAAGATGGTTGGTTCAGACTGAGACCTCGTTTCATTCCAGCCGTTGCCCCTGGCTCCCCACAGCACCACCTCGCGCTTCCCCCTGGGCCGGCCGCAACACCGGCCTGATCCCCTGGGGAACCGCTTCACCTCAGAACCACAGCAGCAAGTAAGCGATTACTGAAAGAAGGAGCTGTAGTCTTTGGCTGAGCGTGAGCAGAGCCGATTCACAGGCAGGTAGCTGAGTAAACAAGCTGCTTGCAAGGTAAAGCCGAGTTCTGCAGAAAGCACCAAGCTTCATTCATGAGCTTCCTCAGCATCCATCCTCCCTGCTGCTCGCCCAGGGTTCTGCACACAAACTCTCAAGGAGGAGACACTACAGATAACGATCCGGTGGGGAAAACATCACACTCAGACTTTGCACACAAACAAAAAGCAAACTGTGGCTGGGCCAGGACTTCAAATTACTTTGATGCCTTTCATGGGCAGCAAACATGGTCATATGCCCTGCCCAGGGCTCAAGTCAGTCCCTGTCTCCTTCCAAGAGGCTCACGGTTACCCACAGTTATTCCTTTCTACAGAGCACTCACCAGCAGCCCGAGAGACTGCACTGCTGCCTTGCAAGGGTCCAACCAAGTTTCACTTGCTCTGTTGCCCATGAGGAGGATGGATAGGTGGGCTGGCTACGTGCAGTCCCTGCTTCCAGGGGCCTGCAAGACAAGGAGGTCAGGGAGCACAGAGCAAAGGCTGCTGGGGAAGTGGCCAGAACTAAAAGATGAAGGGAAGAGAGTTGCCACTGCAGTCATTTGCTGCAAGGTGGAGCTGCCACAGAGCTGCCTCTGCGCAGCAAGAGCACATGGGATGTGGGAAGACAAGTTATTTGGCCCTTGCTTTGCTTCAGCTCCCTAATCCAGCACAAATGCATTTGGGGATTTATGGGGTTTTGGAAGCTTCCAGCAAAACTCAGGGCCTGTTCCTTGGGTTATTGCTTCCCCATCTGTTTCTCTTCATTTTATTCCATCACGGAGGCCCCATCGTGGGACACAAGAATGTGACCGGAACAATAGGCAGAACTTGCTGCCTGCAGGACTGCGGCAAGGGCAGAGCCGCCATAGCAGGATGGGAGCCAACAGCTTCTATATTTAGCCCTTTCTTGCTTATTCCAGATTACATTCGCACCCCTCCACTCCAGAAGTTGGGAGGCTTTCACCACACCACTGTCCCCAAGCACCACACATCCAAGCAGGGCCCCCTGGACACGAAACATTCATTTCCCTTCTAATAACTGCCTAGGGGAAGACTTCCTGCTCCCTCCACCCCTTCCCGAATCCTCATTTTCACAGACCTCTTTTTCATATGAGCAAACTAAACAAAGCCATCTCCTCCTCTGCAAGGCTGGCAGCCTTGGAGCAGCACCAGGACTCCGGAGCTCGGACAGCACGGCGCTGCCTGTTGCAGCAGGGCCCCGAAAAGAGGCAAAACCAGATGAGTTCATTTCCCCCCAGTGCCTAAACTTGAGCTAAACTCCCCGACCCAACCCACAGAGACTTGCCCCAAGCCCACACCCCAACACCTGAGGGCAGGGCAGGTGAAGGAGAACCAGGTGTGAGCAGCCACCTGGCCCCAACAGTGCTCTTTTTCCAAAGCCCTCCCCACCACATCCCAAGGTACCTCAAGGCTGAGAGGGATCGTGCCCTGCTGAAGGAAGCCAAGCTGAGCGTGGCAGCGGCAGCGTCACTTAGTAATTAACTTGTTTACATCATCAGGGTGAGGGGATTCCACAGAGCGAGAGGAGAACCCACCATGTTTCCAGAAACACGCACCTCAGAGCTGTGCCTCTTGGAAACAGGTTAATAGAATCATAGAATGGTCTGGGTTGGAAGGGACCCCAAGGATCACAGAGCTCCAACCCCCCTGCCACAGGCAGGGACACCAACCTCCAGGCCTGGAGCTACACAAGGTTGCCCAGGGCCCCATCCAACCTGGCCTTGAACACCCCCAGGGACAGGTCCTCTTTCTGCCGCTTCCACCAGGGCTGATCTGTCAGGGCTGCTCTGCACCTCATCTCTCTGGCTCTACCAAAGGCTGCTGGAGTCCCAGGGAGAGGTCTGAGCACACAGATGCCTTCCTGGGCACCTTGTTGCCATCCCTATTACTCCCCCTGTGTACCAACACGTTTCCATACTCTGCCTTTTCCCCTGGAGGCATTCCCACCACTGCCAGCTCCCCGTTCTTTCCAAAAGCTCTCCCACTCTAAGGGGTTATATCAAGGATCATGATGGATGGGACCTAAGAATATATTTTTCTCCCTTTTAACGTATGCCCATCCTCAGAACTTCAGTGGCACAGAGGGAGAAATGACACCTTCGGGTGATATCACAAACCATGCCACTAATTCGCATGTGGGCTCAGACTGTAGCTTAAATTTTCCTCCTGCAGTATTTGCTTCTGAGGGAAGCTCTGAAATAGGGGTGTCTGAGGAGTGTTTGGAGGGGCCTGGACAAAAGGAGCATAGTTCAGAGGCTGAGCAGATGGTCTTCCTGCAGCTTGGGATCAGCCCTGTTCCTGCTGCGCTGGCTGAACACCTTTGGGCTGCCAGCACTGGCAGGCCAGCAGCACCATTGGCCACGACATCCCTTCTCATTCACTCCTTTTGCATCCCAGAGATTGGCTTCCCTGTGCTCGTGCAAGGCAGCAGTGCCCGGGCAGCTCTCCGAGCAACAGGCACATGCCAGCGAGCTATAAACAAGTCCTGTGTGCCCAGCAGGTCCGAAAGGAAGGGAACGCTTTCCATCTGGCATTCCTGCAGGTCTTGAAACAGCAGTTATTTATCCAGGGTAGAGGAGAGAAGGGGGCTGGGGTTTCCAGGGGAAGAAGCTGACAGAGAAGTAGCAGCAGCACTCAGGGCCTTGCTTGGCCAGTAAAGGACTGAATAAAAACTCACCCTGTTCCATCTTGCAGCCAGAACCTTCCCTTACGTGTTCCTCTCCCAGACGTGCCTCCCAAGAGCTGATGAGATGAAGCTCAAACCCTGTGGAAGATTTAGCTTCCATTATTATCACCTCAAGACCAGGGCTGTGGTGAGGCTGAGGGCCACAGCGCTGACATGGAGCAAGACAGTATGCTGCCATGGGGAGAGCTGATCCAACCAAGGAGAGAAGGAGAGACCTCAGGCAGACACAAGTAACTGAGTTTCCTGAAGGCCACACAACAGGTTTTAGGGTAAATTACCTGAAGCCCTGATAAATCCTACTTGTTAGATGGAAGCAACAATGCTAATTCTAATGCTATCCCCCAACATCGTTACTCTGCAGCTGATTAACAAGTGGCCACACTGGTTACCTGTGATGCAGCCCTTTAAAAGACAGAAACACCCCAAGAGAGGGGTGTTCTGCAGGTAAGAGGACACCTCTCCACCCATCAGTCCCATGGCATGTGAGGCAACACTTCTGTACCGACACAGAACTTCTCTGCCTGCAGAGCCAAATGGCTTTCAAGCCACCAAACAGACCTGGGGGATCACAGCGTGCAGGCAGGCACAGGTAGGGACCACTTCCCAGGGCCCCAGGTCTGCAAGCACTGACAGCATCATTTCATAACCAACCCTAGGTTTCAAACCTAGGGTCCTCAGCAATCTTACACCACAATCACCTTATAATTCTCAGAGCTTTTCCTCTCTCCTCATCTGATCTTTCTCCCACCCATTTAGAATAAAAGGGAGCAAAAAGGGTTTCCTCCTAGAAGCCAGATCTAGTCTGTCTCCCTGCAGATACAGGGCACAGACATCCCTCAGGGAGCAACAGAAAAATCGTGATCCTTTGTGGACCCCAAGGGGAGCATCTGGGTTCCCTACCCTTGTGTTCCTCCACCACCAAGCCATCACACCCCAAGGAAATCCCTTACTTCCCACAAGCTGGGCAGCAAGGTCCAGTGATGAGGCTGCTCTCCAACCAGGTGCAAGACACAAGGTAACAAAGACACAGCAGGGAAGGAGGTGGTAAAGGCTTAGCAGAGCCTTGCAGAGCACAGAGAATAACAAGGAAACACATGATACCTGAAGCTGTCACTGAGTAAGAATCCCAGCCTCACAGGTAAGTGCAGTCAATGCATACTCACAAACATTTATGGCCAACAGTGGGTTTCCATCCCTAGCTGAACAACCCACTGGGTACAGATGTGCACAGCACCACTCCTGCACAGGCAGTGATCCTTTCCCATAACACCACACAGACACCCTTGGGCAGAGGCCAAGCAGCTTTAATAGAAAAAGTCTCTCCAGAGGGAAAACTCTTCAGAGACATTTCACCATCTGGAAAGATGAGGGGGTCTTACTCTGAGAACGCTTGGAGAGCCCGACCTACCGCGGTTCAACACATGCCTCATCCCACATTAACTCCTGGGGAAGAGCATCCCATCCTCCCCCCTGCCTCATGCTGCAGGACCCACAGCGAGCAAACGGGCCCGAGCGGGCTCTGCTCTCCAGACAGGAGCACGCAGCCAGAGCCCGGGATGGGATGGCAGCTGGCCACTCAGCCTTTGCTTTTTAGCAGGGCCAGACTCCCAGCATTGTTGGTGACAAACAAAAGCCTTTGCTGTTAGTGTGGGCTTCTTTATTTCCTTTTATTAGATCCCCACCCATGTCATGTAAATAAAGCTGCCGTTAGCTTCCTGGGAAGCGCTGGGGCAGCGAAGCCGGTACGGAGGGAGCTTCAGGAGGGAGCGCAGCCACAGCCAAGGCCAGGGCACTGCCTCCTTCCACCATTCCCCCCAAGAAACTGGGTGCTCCCAACAAATAAGGGACAAGTGCTTGGAGCAAAAAAAAAGATCACAGGACCCTGCTCTCAAAAAGCCTTTGATATGCGAGCTGGACTGGGCCAGCAGTGGTCAGAAGAAATGAAGCAGGATGTAGGAGTTGGCTCCGTTCACAGCCCTGCCCCGGGAGGCTGTGTCTTGGTAAAGACCAGCATTGTAGATGGCCCTATAAAATCTCTGTATTTCAGTGTCACATGAGGTCTGTCTCCTGGTGGGCTTCCAAGAGCTCAGCTAGGCAGAGGCACCACCCATATGGATGCAATTGCAAAGGAATAACCTTGGAGGAATACGGCCCAACACATCCAGTGGGAGCTCTCATCCTCCTCCCTTTCTGCCCAGGGACGGAAGCAACACGGAAGAGCACAGAAAGCCTCATTTGGCAGAACTCAACCTGTAGCAGGGCTCTGATCTCTACTCTTTCACTCAAGGCTGGCCCGAGCGAGTCTCAGTACCCCGACCCCTCTTGTGTGGTGGCAAAACAGCAAAGCACCTCTCTAGAGGTGAGAGAAGAGGCCAGAACCCAGAGCACATCATCAGTGTCCTCGGTCCCTTAAGAGATGGGCCCCAGAGGCAACTGGTGCTTAAGAAGCACCAACCCAGTGGAAGGTCCCGGGGGTGGAGGAAGAGGAAGGACACAGCACTCATCCCTGTAGGACAGCATACAGTCAGACACAGGCAGCCAACAGACCAAACATTATTCAGCACGAACAAAAAAAAAGCTGTTCCCAGCCTCAGCCTCACAGCTGCTCATCCATATTCCAACCCTCTGACCCTGACGACCCTTCTGGCTGAGAGAGACAAGGCCCATCATTTCATCCACTCCCTCCCATCACTCTCCTAACATCCTCAGCCCACCCACCCTCACTTGCTGACTGCTTCCTTCTCAGGGTCACCTCCCTGCAAGAGAAAGAGCCTCTCTTCTGGACATTGAATTTCCTAAATGTCATCTAACCAGGACAGGGAGGAAGAGAGAAAAGGTCTTCCTCTAGAACACAGAGATCAAATTGGTTGAAGCAGCTCCAATCAATTGGGCTGCAGCATCTGAGATGGTATTTTGATTCCAGTCCTACAGCAAGAGACAGCACAAGGCCAGGCAAGGGCAGATTACACGATCTCTCAAAGCTGCCTTTCACTGCAGCACAACACAGCCTCTGTGCTATTAGAGGGCTTTTTCGGCCTGAATGAAATAACACTCTACAGCTCTCCATTCCTACCTCAGGGCAGCAGCAGCAGCAGCATCTCTCCTGCCCATCTTTCTCCAGGGAGGAGATTAAATAGCAGAGGTGAATTGAAATGCAGCCAATCTGGCAAAGGCAATCTGCCAAAGTAGCAAAAAGGAAGGGGGGACGGGGAGAGAAGGTACCTCTGTACTGGAGTGACCTGGTTAAATGCTGCTTGCTGAGCCGCTAGATCTCTCCGTGGCTCTGAGAAACAGAGGAAGAGAACACAGAAGTGGGAACCTTCCTCCTGCCACGGAGGATGGGGACAAATACACATCACTTCTCAAGCACCAGCTGCGCTTGACAAAGGGGCAGCCTCAGCTGGAGGAGCTGAAGACACAGTACAAGGCCAGTCTGGACCGGTGCTGGGAACTCAGATGGGGCAGTGACCTCGAGAGGAGAGTGAGATCCAGATGTGTGCAGTGCTTTAGGAACTGAGGGAAATGCACCCCTCTCAGCCTGAGAGACACCCAGAGCCCCTTGGATCTGTGAAGTCCCAGTCCATAAGACCCTCTGAGCACAGAGGTGGCCCCCTGCACCCAGGCCTCGATGGGCATCTCACCCAGGGCATTTCCACTTCCCAACAGCAGTAACACCACTGGAGCCAGACCCTCTGACTACAGAAGCACAAGCTGCTGGGGTTGGACACAAGAGAGGCTGATTTAGTGTCTGTATTTTAGCCACGTTAGGCCAAAGACAGCTGGAGTCTGGGCACGATGCACATCGTGCTACCATGTCAGAGTCCTGCTGCTCTGAACCAGAGCTCTGCTGTGCTGCAGTGCTTTGCACAGGCACACAGAGAGGGCTCTCCTCTCCTACCAGCCTCTGCCTGCGCTGGGCACCTGGGTAACCCGCAAGCCACAGCATCCACGCTGCAGAGAGGAACTGCCAACGCTCAGAGAGCAGCCTGATCTCTGAAATGCCTTTTCAGGGCTGCCTGATGCCCTAACCACCACAGGAACCCAGTGCCACTGGTGTGCCAGGCTTAGAGAGCACAGGGCAAGGCCCTCAGAAGCGGATTGTTCTGTATCACCTGTATCTTCACGTCAAGCAGCACCAGAAGGGAAGATGGGAAGGTAAAGCAGAGCAGCACCAGAAACTATGACAGAAGGATAAGGAAAACAACACTGAGAGCAGTGGGTCTGTGAAAGGCTTACACACACAGGCACAGCTTCATGGGCTGTTTATCAGGCTGAGGAAGGAAGAGGGATCTCTCTGCCAGGAAGATCAGAGATGCTGGGGCTGTCATACGCCGCTCCCTTTAAGAAACAAAACCCATAGTGTGCACACACAGACAGAGAGGAAGCAACAAGGAAAGCCTTGAAAACAGCAGAGGAAACCCTAACCCCACCCCAGAGGTGCTAGATTTAACTAAAGCCTAGCCCAGAAGCTCATGGCTAAGTTTGCACTGGTTTAGGTAGGGAGAAGCCAATTTTCTGCACTCCATGGGCCCCTCCTGCCCTTATAACATAGCAATTGGACCCTGCCCAGCCCCAAACATCTCCTAAGGGTGCTCAACTCCCTTTGGAAAAAACCACTTACTGTGCAAGTGCACAGACATGCCAAATATCCTTTCCTCATTCCCAGGAGCTTCGACTCCAGCTGCTGTAAAAATCAGTAGAGTCAATAAAGCCACTGGCTGTGGACCCAGCTAGAAATGGGAGTAGGTTTGGCCAGCACAATGATCGCAGCCAGGCAGAAGAGGTTTCCTCTTGACACGTCTGTAAAGCCCTACACAAGCTCCTCATACAACCTCCTCTCTTTACAAGCACTGCAGAAAGAGGAAAGGCAAAAACCTTCAGCACATCAGGGCCCAGCTGAGACCCCCAGGCCTGTGAACGTGGGGACACCCACGGAGGGGGGCAGAGTGGGAAATACAGCCCAAGAGCCGCACCGCATCACGTGCTCTCCTGCTCCGGTTTTTAACCGCTTGCACATGAAGCCCAGATGGTTTCCAGGGAGAGGGAGAAGGGTGTGCTGCTTACACAAGCAATGCCATATTTCAGTAAATATCATATGCCATCCAGACATTCTGGACTGGATCCAGTTTCCATTAGGCTTTGCTCAACTGGGGACCTGGCTCCTCCAGCAGACAGCAAACTCCGTTCGTGCTCGACGCATGTCTAAGGCAGATCTGTGTCTTGGGCAGGCACACATTTTTACCAGATGATCCTTGTTACACCTGGCATGAAGAAAGGATTTGCAATGTTCAGCCAACCAACCTCTGCTTCCAGCCTCAGCTCAAGACCGAAGCAAGTTAACTCTTCCCCACCAGCGCTGCAGAGGACTGCGCAGCCCGCGGCAGCCCGCTTCTCCCACTCACCTCTCTGGGGATGGTCGGAGCTTCCTCAGCTGCCTTCCATGTGCTCCACCTCAGAATGTCACGTGTGTACCTGCAGCGTCAGGAAGCACCTGGCCTGTTGGTCCTCAGATCCACACAACTGGAAGTCCCTCCAGATGAGGTATTAGGAAAGTCAGAAAAGAATCAGTTAGAAAAGAATCCCTGAAGTTCTTTCCCCAGGTGGTTTTCAAGTGGTAACTTGTCTCCATGCTAAGAGGGAAGAGCAGAGGTAGGAGGCATTTCAGCAACCATCTCTTTAACATTATAAATTTCAAGAAATGAGGGAATTCTCTGGTATATACAGTCCCAGGGACAAACTCATCCTCAATATGAAACTCTAAGCACAGTTTTAAAAGATGGTGTCCCCAGCCATGGTGACTGCACTGGGATGTTGCAGTCTCTCCGCAGCCTCTGTCTGTGAGCCCACCTGGCTGGAGGATCTTACACCAGCCACAGCAAGCGAGGCCTCATCGGAGGAGTTCCTGCAGGTAGGCTCTTTAGCCAAACTCACCTTTTCAGAGCACTGTACGTCCAGCACACACATCCCTCAACCTGCCAAGGAGCAAACATGAAAAACAACAGCAGCAGAAATCAATAAAATGAGGCAGGAATCACTCCCCCAAAGACCCAACCTACATTTTCTCTGACCAGAATTTCAATGCCTCCTTTTTCAGAAAACACGTCACATCTTCCAGGCAGCTTTACTCACACCCCCCCCTTTAAAAATCAAGCAAAACTCTTGCAGGCTTGGCAGAGGGAAACTTGATGTCTGACTTGCTGGCAAAGACGACAAAAGCAGAGCTCCCCTCCTACAGCCCATATGCACGAGACACACTGGAACGGACAACTTTGTTGAAGCCAAACCAGAGACCTGACAGCTTTGCTGGGATTTATTTTGGACACTGAAGCCAAAATTGCATGCACTCATGAACCAGGAGAGTGTGGGTTTAATGCAAAAAGCAGCTCCATGAGAGCTATGGGTTTGGTTGGGGTTCAGCAGTGCAGACACACTGGTCACAGCACAAGAGCTGGAGTGGCTGCACAGCCACGTCCCCCCTGCGTGCATCAGACGGGCACACACAGGAGGTGGGCACGGATAAAGTCACAGCCTGAGGCACAGCTGAAGCTGTTTGTGCCTTCTTAAGGAGCACTCACACTCCTGTCGAGTCGGCAGAACCTCTCTAGCTCATTTCTCTGCTCTTCTGGGACTGTCCAGCTCGTGGCTGAGAGTGTTCCCTCTTCTCAGCCTCCCAGACCCCGGGTAGCAGATGACCCCCTGCCTTCTCCCTGCTCCTGCACCTAAGCCTCCAAACAAACAAGAGACACATCATTCAGAGTAAAGCCTCAAATGAACTCTTGTCTCTGGGAACAAAGGAGTTTATTTCAAAAACCCAAACCAGGTATCTAATACATAGAGCAGCTCTCTGAGATCAGAGCTCCAGGCAGGTTAGGTTCAGCCCACAAGCACAGGCACCTGCCAGCCCTGTTTTCAGCTGCTTCACTGCTGAGAATATATGACCATTCCTACAACAAGGAGGAACAAACAACCAAAAACCCCCCTCTCTTGAATCAGACCAGCTGGTGACATATTCCTCAAAACCTCTGCCAAGTTGAGACCGGGAGTTTCACAGCACACACAGAGCAATGCCACAGGGCACCTCTCCAGCCCCTTCCACGGCTTCCTCGGCACCCTGGAAGCTGCTGCTGGCCCTGGTCAGCCACTTTGCTCAGTCCTTTTGCAAGCTCTGCATGTCTGTCTCCATCTCCCACGTCTAGTCGTGCCGTGGGACTCACTCAGGCTGTAAATCTTGGTATTGCTACAGCAATTTCCCACTCTAATCTCATGCCATGTTGCATTACCACCGCAGCGATAGCTGGTTGAACCACACACCACATCCTTGCAATTGTTTCTATTACTCACAATTGACTTATTTATTAATTTTCAGCTTGCCCAGCCTCGCCAGAAGATGAGCAAGATCCCTGTCACCCCTCCTTGCTGTTGATCTTAGTGGCAGAGGGCAGGTGAGTAGGCTGTGAGTCAGAGCTGTGGAACAGTCCCAGGATTGTGTAAGGCTGAGCTTTCTCCAGCAGCCAGGCTCCCTCACATCTCAACACCAGGGCTTGAGTCCTGGGAAGGAAACTCTAGAATTGCAACAGAATCCAAAAGGGAAAGTAGATGCAAACAAAGCCTGAATTAATCTGTGATTTTAGAGCAGACAAGTATTTCCACAGAGCTGCTTTAGCACAGCACCAGCTCTGCTCCCCCATGCAGGTCTAGCTCTGTGCCCACCCTCACTTGTAGATCTGCTTCAGAGCAACCTGGAACGAAGAAGTGAAGTGCCTCTGGGTGCAAGGAACTGGTGGGGGATTTCCTAGGCCTGGGACAAACAGCCTGGTGGCTCCTGGCTGCCTTGGAAGCCCAACCCACCATTTTGTGCCTCACAAACACTCCTCTAACAAAAGACTTTGACTCCTTGCTTTCAAAGGGGAACAAACAGAAGGCAAGTTCAGACAAGGCTCATGGCTGCTTGCCCAGCCAGGCCTCAGCTAGTCCTTCATAGTAAATATTTGTTCTTAATTACAGTGCCGTTTGCCCCAGGAGCCTGCCTGCCACCCGTAGGAGGGAGGGGGATTATGTTGTTGATAGGTAAATAATAGCTCTTTCATCCAGAGAACCCAGTGCATTTTCCAAAGATGAAAGCCTCCTGAATACTTTCCCCATAGGTTAGGGGAAGGATTTGCAATCTTTGTCCCACTCAGGGGCATGCCAAGGACTCCCACGGTAGGTTCAGAGGAGGGAGATGGGAGCTTCCCTGTGGCCACTCCCCCTCCAGCCTTGCTGTGAGGACTCAGGTGGGACAGATCCTGGACCAGCCTCTGGCAGAGCAGTGCCAGGCAGGGTCTGGGCTGCCATCCTGACGTGGAGCAAGGACAGAGCCTGCTGCCCATCGGCAGCATCAAGCACGTGCTGTTCTGTCACACCTGGCTGTGACACTGAGACACTGAGGCCAGGCAGCTGAAGTTGGATGGAGCCTGGAACACACTCCATCCCTCCTGGCCCCCGGGGTCCTGCCTCTGCCCAGCAGACAGCCACGCTTCTTCAAGCCCAGCTCCTGCACGGAGAGCTCCCAAGGGCCTGGAACATCTTCTAGGGAAGGGCAAGGCACTGCCCAAGCACAGCGCAGCCACGGGAACCAATCCCACAGGCAGCATGTGGGAAGCAGCCAGTTCTCACTCTCTCCAAAAGCTGACAGGCCTGAGGTTTGATCTTCCTGCACTCAGCTTCCAAAACTACAAATATTTATCAGCAACACTAAGGAAGCGAGACAGCCGACCTCTGCTCTGCCTGAGGAGAAGGTGAGAGGTGACTTCCACCCACCCACCCCCACGAGAAAACCATCTGACCTTCTGGGAGGCAGCGAAGGAACACAAGCATTCCCTTTCTCCCCAAACCACCTAGCTAATGGCACTGCCAAATCACTGGTGTCAGAGGTCAGAGCCAAGCTAGCGCCAGCCCCACAACACCTCACCTGTTTCATCCAAAATCCAACCACAAAACCAAACCAAAACCAACAAAAACCTCTCCATAGGCAATCAAAACCAGTATCAACCCATGCTACAGCTCCTACCTTCCTAATCCAGCCCCAGTAACCAAGCCCAACATAGAGAGCAGAGGATAAATTTCCTGCTACAGATGGTGCAGGAACCTACAAGGGGAGGGTGGGTACTGGACCTTGTTTTTACCAACAAGGATGGGCTCGTTAGGAAAGTGAAGGTTGGGGGCAGCTTGGGACAAAGTGACCATGAAATGGTCGAGTTCAAGATCCTGAGTGGAAGAAGCAAGCCAAAAAGTAGGATAGCTCCCCTGAATTTTGGAAGAGCAAACTTTGATCTCCTCTGCAACCTGCCTGAGCACCTGGGAAGAATACAGGAATGTTGTCAGGGCCTGTAGGGAGGTGACTAGAGAGGCTAAAGCCCACCCGGAAATGAAGCTGGCAAGGGACATAAAGGATAATAAAAAGGGTTTTTTCAGATATGTGAATAGTAAGAGGGTGACCAGGGATAATGTGGGTCCCTTGCTGAACGAGGCGGGTGTGCTGGTAACAGGGGATGCTGAGAAGGTGGAGATACTGAATGCTGCCTTTGCTTCAGTCTTCACTTCAAAGGCCCCTCAGGACCCACAGAAAGTAATAGAGTTTGGGAAATTAAGAGCTTCCCTCTGGCTGAGGTGGGGGTGGTCCAGGAGCATCTCAAAGGGATTGATGCACACAAATCCATGGGCCCGGATGGGATGCATCCATGTGTGCTGAGGGAGCTGGCGGAGGTGAATGGGGAGCCGCTCTCTGTCATCTTCAACAGGTCTTGGAGGACAGGAGAAGACCCTGAGGGCTGGAGGAGAGCCAGTGTCTCTCTGGTCTTTAAAAAGGGTAAGAAGGAGGATCCCAGCAACTATAGGCCAGTCAGCCTCACCTCTGTCCCTGGAAAGGTGATGGAACAGCTTGTTCTGGATGCCATCTCCAAGCAGTTGGAAGAGAAGAAGGTCATGAGGAGTAGTCAGCATGGAGTCACCAAGGGGAGATCGTGCTCGACCAATCTCATAGCCTTCTGTGATCTCATGACAGGCTGGGTGGATGGAGGGAGAGCAGGGGATATCATCTACCTTGACTTCAGCAAGGCTTTTGATACTGTCTCCCATGACATCCTGATAGCAAAGCTGAGAGAGCACGGGATGGATGAGTGGACGGTGAGGTGGGCTGTCGGACCGGGCTCAGAGGGTGTTTATCAGTATAACAGAGTCTGGCTGGAGACCTGTGAACAGTGGTGTTCCCCACGGCTCAGTGCTGGGTCCAGTCCTGGTTAATATCTTCATTGACGAGCCTGATGAGGGAACAGCATCCACCCTCAGCAAGTGCCACTGATCCAGAGCTGGGAGGAGTGGCTGACACGCAGGACACTGTGCTGCCATCCAGAGACCTGGACAGGCTGGAGAGCTGGGCAGGGACAGACCAGATGGGGTGCAACAAAAGCAAGTGGAGAGTCTGGCACCTGGGAAGGAATAACCACTGGAATCAGTACAGGCTGGGGGTGACCTGCTGGAGAGGAGCTCTGCGGAGGACCTGGGGGTCCTGGTGGGTGACAGGGTGGCCATGAGCCAGCAGTGTGCCCTGGGGGCTGAGAGAGACAATGGGATGCTGGGGGCATCAGGAGGAGTGTGGCCAGCAGGTCACAGGAGGGGATCCTCCCCCTCTGCTCTGCCCTGGTCAGGCCCCACCTGGAGTGTTGTGTCCAGTTCTGGGCTCCCTGGGATAAAAAAGCCAGGGATCTCCTGGAGAGAGTCCAGAGGAGGCTACGGAGATGATGAAGGGCCTGGAGCATCTCCCCTGTGAGGAAAGGCTGAGTGAGCTGGGGCTGTTCAGCCTGGAGAGAAGAAGACTAAGGGGGGACCTTATGAATGTTTATCAATATCTGAAGGATGGGATGCAGGGGGAATGGGCAGCCCCTTTTCAGTGTCTGTGGGGACAGGACAAGGGGCAGTGGCTGCAAGTTGGAGCACAGGAAGTTCCACAGCAACATGGGGAAGAACTTTTCCCCAGTGAGGGTGAGGGAGCCCTGGGACAGGCTGCCCAGGGGGTGTGGAGTCTCCATCTCTGGAGAGATTCCAGCCCCGTCTGGACGCCGCCCTGTGCAATATGAGCTGGGGAGCTGCTTTGGCAGGGGGTTGGACCCCATGGGCTCTGGAGGTCCCTTCCAGCCCCTGTGATTCTATTCTATGATAAATGCCTGTAAATACCAGAAATGAGATGAGCTTTCAAAGAAAAGGCCCTGAACTGCCAGGGGAGATCCTGACACTTTAATATTTAAAACTCCAAGACAAACTGCACTCCTTTCTTCCCACGTTCAACCCATTGCTCACAAGAGGCTTCCTGCATGTCCCAGCGAGGCAGAAGCATCCACAGAGATGGTATCAGGCTTCTAATGCCCAGGAAAGCATACAAACCTTCCAGCACCACCTCTCCTGCTCTCCCTGTCCTTGTCAAGCAGATTTGCTGGGCTTGGTTTTGTTTCACCTTCTGAACATCACCTAAGCTTTTTATTACTTTTTTTTCTTTTTCTCTAAATCCTGCTTAAAAATAAAGTTTTACACCAGTGCCATTCCCTGCCCTGTGACAGCCTGGCCTGAAATCTGTGGCCAGCATACAATAAACACTTGTACAGTTCCTTTGCAACTTCATTCATCTTTTTCTACTGCAACACTCATGTAATTTAGCATTTTTCCCTCATACTCAAGGTCTTCAAGTTCCTAGAGCAAGATCTAATTAAGCCACTGAACCCCCCCAGTCAAACATCCTCTACTAACACACTCCCAGTGAGGTGAGGTTTTCAGCTTGACCCATATATGAAACTGGCTGTGGTGTGGGCAGTGGGAAGAAGAAAGATTTGCTCTGCAGCAATACCCCCACAGCTGGGGGACAGCCGGTCCCAGGACTCACATCTGCACTCTTCCACAAGTCCCAACCCCATGAGCAGCTGAGACAAATGGTTCATTGCAGTAAAGGACTGTACTGGAGCTTACTGGAGCAGAAATGTGCCTGGTGTCGAGTCCTTCTGATGGTATGCTGCTGTGTCCTACCCAGCTGAATCTATTACATCCTTTAGATGTTTACCTTGCTTCCTGCCACTAAATTCGTCAGACAGGCTTCCCTCCTATTATGGTAGTTACACAGGGTACATGGTCAGAGGCACATCATAGAGTCTGCCTAAACAAGGAGTTAATCCTACACATCTGTGTAGGAAACACGGCACATTTAAAACAAGAAATCAACAAGGAGGCAAGTTCTGAAAGGCCAGGTTCAAACAATCCTTTGTTTATCCCTGTCTGAGGCTGAACCTTTCATGCAGCAGCCTGCCAGGATGCCCCAAACTGTCTAGAACCTCTACCTGTGAAAGGAAAAGGCACCTTGAAACCAACAGCATTGGGTGCCTGTTGCTTGCCCAGAGTCCCACTCCTGAGCCTTCCAAACCCAGGTCACCAGCTCACAACTTTGTCAGAAATGGAAGAACTTGGATTTGGGGTTAACAGACCTTTCTCCTTCTGAAAGATGGAGGTGGGGCAGCCAGCAAACAGAATCAAGTTCACATAACAATAGTTGAAACAGAAAGAAAAAGCCTTCCAAAAAAGCAAATTACTTCCAGATTGATGGGGTTTTTCCTTTCCTGATACAAGACCAAGTATCTTAAAATGCCAGCGAGGAGGAAGCGCGTTTCTCCTCAATCTGTTCTCTAATAGACATGCAGACTGGTACAGAGGAAACAGGGAACAGAACTGAACAGCTTTCTCACCAAAACCTATGAGCCTGAAAAGAGCCATCAGGCATTAGCAGCTACTGGTGACTCCTTGAACAAATTCACCTTGAAACCAAAGCAAAAAACCCCAGGCTCTCGATCCCTGGAGTCCCTTCAAATAATGAGAGGAAGGATGCACATATCTTTTAAGTTAATTCATTCAAAGTTTAGGCACACACCTCCTTACCTTTGGCAATACAGAGCATAAATATTCACCAGGGAATAGGGCAGGGGAGACCAGAAGAAACACTACCCATCTTGTGAGTCACAGCAAGCCCTAACAGAGGATTAATTAACTGGATTCAGGTGATCCTATTAGCTCTGCAATTGCTGCACATCAGGCTGCAGAGTAATTAGGGCTGCAATTCAGAAGGATTTACAAGACCATTTTTTTTTATTAAAACACAGTTGTTAATCAGCCTGACTCAAGTCTTCAGAGCTATTAGCCTGCTGCACAGGAGTCATAATTACTTCATCCATCGGGGAAGAAGGCATCAAAGAAACTGCCTGGGTTCACCTGCAGATTGAGAGAACCAAAGGAAAGCCAGGGAATTCAATGGGACATCTCCCTTTGGCATCACCACAGGCTTTTGATCAGGTTTCCAAGTGGAGCACTCAGGAGGCCAGCAGAGAATGTCAGAGCATCAAGCCTACACAAGAAGGATTTGCCATCGGAAGTGTGCCAAGGCAACACCCAGGTGTGTTAGTTGACTCAGAGTTACTGCATAAGTCCTAATTGCTGCCTAAAAGTTCAGTGGTCCGCCTGAATTACATGATCTTTATCTCCTGAGGATGTTTGGCCACCCTGCAGCACCTCACAGAAGCAGAGCTCATGTTTCTTCTTCTGGAGGGGAGCGTTTTTCAGCGTGGACAGGCTCAGCCCCTGCAGAGGGGGGTAAATGGCAAGCAGGGGAGTGTGCTCAGCTCCTGAGTTTCTTAGTGTAGGGGTAGCCACAGGAACAGAAGGAGCCCAGTTCCAGTCCCTGACCTCACTTCCACCAGGCTAAGGCAGCCTTGGTTCAGGTGTCAGGACTGAGAAAGGAGCAGGGCACCCAGGCACCCGCTGTCCTGCTTCACAGACACTGCACACAGAGCCCCACATGAGAGCAGGAGGGCAGAGACACCAACAGAGCTGAGAGGAGTGATTTCCCTCTCCTCCCTCTCAACCCAGACTTGGTGAGCGTTGGACAGAGGCTCCACCATCAGCGCTGCCCATTTGCCTTTCTGGCCCCCTTTGCTCAGAGTTTACCACCAGCTTACAGAACATCCTTTCCCAGTTCCTGCCTGCTGTAGCAGCTGGTATCTGCAGCCAGCCCACCCCTGCCATCCAGGTACTCTGCCAGAAACCTTGCCAGACCCTCCAAAACACAACACCCTCACCCACAGTAAGCAATCCTGACAGGCTAAAGGGATGCACAGAAAGGAAAACATGGTAAGAGAGCAAGTGAAAATATGTGTGTACACCCAGGCTGGGAGGATGTGGAAATAACATCAGGGCACTAACAAGTAGACAGCCCTCACCACAGGCGCTGGAAGGGAGGAGACTGGCTTGTAATTACCAGGCAGCGTCAGAAGAGATACTCTGACTTCTGTGCTCTGGATAGCCCAGACTTGGGTGCATCCTGCTCTGCCCAAGGTCTCTAAATAACTGGACCACTGAAGTGTCTCTCCTGGTGTCCTGCCAGGGCTGCTCCAGTGGGAAAAGCACAACAGAGCTCTGACAGGGTGTTGCTCAGAAACACCCTGCTCAGATATACTGCACAGAAAGCATGGAGGAGATTCTAACTAGAGGCACTTCTTTTGATAAGCAGGCTAAATGAACACGTTGAGTATCTCACTGTTCCAAGGGGAGGGGGATAGGGGAGTTTTTCCAGGCTTCCCCATCTTCAGCACTTCAAACACTGCAGCACATCCTCCCCACAGGGAAGTCTAAACCCAGTGTAGGCTGCACATCATTAGCCTCGTACAACACCTAGTACAGGCCTAATGATGTAATGCAAATAATTAAACATCAAATCATGGTTGGCAGTTGACAGAAGAAGGGAGTTGGCTGGAACAGCTCATAGTGACAGTTTGTCCTTCCTTTGCCCTAATTCAAATCACAGAGGTGAAAAGTACTGTGTCCTGGCTGGCAGGATCACGGAACAGCAGAGATGAGGACCCCTCCAAATCTCCACATCAAACCTCCCCTGCCCTGCCAGGAGGGTGCAGAGAGGTGGGCGATGGTCTCTTCAGCCAGGGGACAGGAGATGGGACAAGGGGCAATGGGCTCAAGCTGTGCCAGGGCAGGGTCAGAGCAGATGGGAGGGAAAAGTTCTTCCCTGGCAGAGTTGTGGGGCTGTGGCACAGGCTGCCCAGGGAGGGGCTGAGTCACCTTCCCTGGGTGTGTTTAAAAAAGGGTGGATGAGGTGCTCATGGATGTGGTTTAGCTTAGGATGGGAATTGTTGGACTTGATGATCTTAAAGGTCTTTTCCAACCTTGTGATGCTGGGATTCTGTGAAACTCCTTGTTAACTGTCTAACCAGCTGCAGCAGGGATAACTGTCCAGCTCTGACCTGCTAGCATCCTCCCAAAAAGGGTTAAAAAAAAAAGAAGAAAAAAAACAGTTGGTACTCCCAAAGTCTTCTGAAGCCTTTTCCAAATGCAGCAATAAAACCAAAAGCAGATCTGATGATAAACCATCAATACAGAGCTTAACTGCACATATTGCTCTTTTGCAGCTGGACACTTGAGCCAGGGGTACAACTTGGAACCCAACGTCAAGCAAATGATCTAGCTCCTTTGTCAGTTCACAAAGGAGCCACAAACAGGCTTGTTCAGCCTGGAGAAGAGAAGGCTGTGGGGGGACCTCATTGCAGCCTCCCAGTCCCTGAAGGGAGCAGAGACACAGGAGGGGAATCAGCTTGTTAAAAGGGTGGATAATGGCACGACAAGGGGGATGGATTAAAGCTAAAGGAGGGAAGGTTGAAATTGGATATTAGGGGGAAGCTCTTTCCAGAGAGAGTGGTGAGGGGCTGGAACAGGCTCCCCAGAGAGGGGGTGGGTGCCCCATCCCTGGGGGTGTTCAGGTTGGCTGGGGCCCTGGGCAACCTTGTGTAGCTCCAGGCCTGGAGGTTGGTGTCCCTGCCTGTGGCAGGGGGGTTGGAGCTCTGTGATCCTTGGGGTCCCTTCCAACCCAGACCAGTCTGGGATTCTATGATTCTATGTTGGGTTGTTTTGTTTTTTTTTTTTCTCCTCTGAAGCCTTCATTGAGCTCTGCTGGATATAAATATAAAAGTTAAACATTTCCTTTTCTGATCCATCCCACCAGTTGATACTTGACTCACAGACCTTCCAGGCCTAGAAAATTTTGCATTCTTACAGGAATATGTCTCCAAAATAAAGGCTTTTTTTTTGGTATGTTTTCCTGTTTACACTTCCATTGTGTTGCAGTTTGCTTTTTTTTTTCTTTTTCCTATGCAAAGCAAGAAGCCCTTTCAATTAACAAATTACAGATTCCTGTAAATATTTTCTACTTTGGGAGAATAAAGGAAAGATTTCCAGGGCAGAGAGAGAATAAAAAAACAACCAACCAACCAGAGTAAGGGTTATAAAACTGAAAAGTAAACAGGCCAAGTGACTTCTTAAAACCCCTTGCACAGAAGACACCTGTCTTCCAGTGGGCACAGCAGAAGCAGTCCTATGGAGCAGCACAAGGGGATACACTGAGACCCAAGAGCAACTTAAGAGCCATGAGGCTTGTTAAAAGCCATTGGCCTTTATCAGAAAGGAATGCCAACAGCAGAACCACCCATTCCTCTCAGTCCATGTCTGCAGGAAACACGATAAAAACCTTCACCAAAATATAAATAAGGAGTCAGGACCTGCCAGCTTGTTATTACGACAGCCGTGCCACAGGGGTGCTGCCTGGGAGCACGTCCCCGCTGGCGGGGACACTGAATAAAGTGGTAGGCAAAAGACAGCGCCCACCCTCAACTGGCTCTCACTGCTTGCTTCAGAGCCACACACCTGAAGTCATGTTTAAAGCCAGAAAGGAGGGTGAAGGAGCCCTGGGACAGGCTGCCCAGGGGGTGTGGAGTCTCCATCTCTGGAGAGATTCCAGCCCCGTCTGGATGCCGCCCTGTGCAATATGAGCTGGGGAGCTGCTTTGGCAGGGGGTTGGACCCCATGGGCTCTGGGGGTCCCTTCCCACCCCTGGGATTCTGTGATCTGTAGGCAGTACTCTCTGTTCATAGCTCTGCTTTCTGCTCGCTGGGGGTATCTGACTGCTGACTGTTATAACTGATGCTGCCTGTTGCTTTGTGCTCTTGTCCATGGTCACAACAAAACCCTCCACTTTCACCACCCTGCTCTTCCAAACACAGCAGTTCACCCAAACCCCAGGATGGGGTGCTCATTTAGAAAGGCCTCTACTTTCAGGAAACTGGTTGCTTCCACCCAAGCTGCCTTGGTAGGAAGTTTAATGAATGAAGAATGCCTTACAGAGAAAGGAGACAAGCGAGAGCTTGGCACAGACCATCCACCCCACCCTGCTTACCGAACACCAGTCCCTCCCAGTGCCATGAAGAGCATTTACCAGGGCTACCCTGGACCTGGGCCTGGAACTCAACCTGAAACCCCACCCTAAGATCCTGCTGTGTGCCCTGCACCTCCTCCTGTCCAAGCCTTCTCCAGGGCTTCCCCTAGGGCAGGATGCTGCTGCCTGCATTTCTCCAGGGAAAGACCTTCCGGGGGGTTGTTGGGGGCAGAACCTCAGCAGCTGGGTGGTCTGGCCTGACTCCTTAGGCCTATGCTTAAGAGCAGGCCTTGGAGAAGAAGGCTGGGCCATGGATTCTGGTGAAAGCTGGCTTGTGAAGAGCTCAGGGCTCAATCCCTGCTCTGCCATCAATTTCCTGTTAGTGGCTCAGCCCAGGGTCTGCTCACAGCCTGCACAGGACATGCCTTCCCCTCCATCTCCTGCCTGGCTGAGCACCCTGAGGCCGACACGTGCCTTTGCTGCACAGAGCAGACCAGATCCCAACAGTGCTTACAAAACAAGAGCTCTTGACTCTTCTTTCTGCAGCATCCCAACCTCTCCCTCCAGGGCTTCCACCCTCCCAAAGGTCGGTGCCTCCTCAGGGCACTTGGGGCTTTTCAGGAACTCCTGTCCCTTCAGCTCTGCGGCTCCTTCACTGCAGGGTGAAGGGAAACATCACACAGCAGCACCGAGCTAGCAAAGAATCAGCATTCAATCATCCACACTATGGGAGGTCTTGGGGAGGAAACTGATAGGCAAGGGTGGGCTTTGACCTATGCAAAGGAGAGGAGCATCCTGCGAGGAGGGGAAGACAGGAAAGGCAGTGAAACCCAGTGAGCTCAGCGACCAGGCACAGCATTTTAGCAAAGACCACACCACAGTGGATGTTTCCAGACCTGACTGGCAACTAGGCAGGATTAAAGCTCCACTTATAAAATTACAAGGTTAATAGATGTTACAAGCACGTTAGCAGGTGTCGTGACTTGCTGGAAGCACATCCCTGAAGATAGCAGAAGCAATTACAAGCACTCTGTTCGCTACTCAGCTGCATCAACCACCCGTAGGCACTACTTAGCAACCCTTTATCAAAGTAAACTTAGCACAAAGGAGGATCTGGTGTGCCCACACCACTGCGTATGTCCTCTGAACCAGCCCTGCACCCTGACAAGAGTTCATCTGAAACAGAGCCCAAACACATCATTTTAACATAAAATGAAAAACCCAACTAAACAAAAAACCCTTCAATGCCCCACTACTACCAAACAAAAGAACCCCAGCAAACCAGCCACTGGAGCCAAACTGTGCACTGTATGGAATAAAGTAGAGCCCTTAGATCTCATAACTTGCTATGGTGAGAACAACAAGGAAAAGCACCTGGGGAAGAGGTGGAAGTCCACATGGCATGACTCTTCTGCTGACTTTCAGGCAAAAATCCACTACCCCAGCAGGGCCAGAAATGAAAGGAAGTGGGAAACTAAGAGACACATGGGTGAAAGGCCTTGTCCTAACTCATACAGGTAGCCTGGGACAGGCAACTACCATGTCACTCCTCTGAGGCCAAGCCTGGTGAGGTCTCCTGTCCAAGCTGCACTATCTAAAAGGACCCAGAACGTTTCTAGGAAGTGGCAGGAGCTTTGTACATCACCATAGTTTCACAAGCATGGCCCACGACAAGGCCAGGAAAGCTCCTGAAGGAAGAAGCAGTGATCAACCCAAAGCAGGCCATTCAGTAAAGCACCCAGGAGCACCTGCCAGCTGGATGGGGAGTACAAAGCCAAACGAGTCCCAGCCCGCCAGGCCGTGACGGCATTTTCCAGGAACTTGCGACACTGCCTGCAGGCTGGGGCTGGGCAGCCCGTGCCCACACCTTGTGGTGCTGCAGCCACTGCCATGGCTAGGGAATGGTGCTAGAACAGCAGCTGCCCGTGGATATGTGGTGAGGGACCCTCACACATCCCTGTGAAGGGAGCTCGTTTCTCACAGACACGCGCAGCGTCTCACCTGCTTGCGAATGAAGCGCACAGAGACATCACAGAGCAGCCCTGCTGAGAAGGACCTGGGTGTTGAGGTGGATGAGGAACTTCCCCTGAGCCAGCAGTGGCTCTTGCAGCTGGGAAGGGCGATGGGATCCTGGGCTCCATCAGCAGAGGGTTGGCAGCAGGGACAGGGAGGGGATTGTCCCTCTCTGCTCTGCCCTCCCCAGCTGGAGTCCTGTGTCCAGAGCTGGGGCCCCAGGACAAGAAAGATGTGGGACTGGTGGAGAGGGGTCAGAGGAGCCACGGAGATGATCAGAGGGCTGGAGCAGCTCCCCTACGGAGAGAGGCTGAGGGAGCTGGGCTGGTTCAGCCTGGAGAAGAGAAGGCTGTGGGGGGACCTCATTGCAGCCTCCCAGTCTCTGAAGGGAGCAGAGGAACAGGAGGGGAATCAGCTTGTTAAAAGGGTAGAGAATGGCAGGACAAGGGGGATGGATTGAAGCTAAAGGAGGGAAGGTTTAAATTGGCTATTAGGGGGAAGTTCTTTCCAGAGAGAGTGGTGAGGGGCTGGAACAGGCTGCCCAGAGAGGGAGTGGGTGCCCCATCCCTGGGGGTGTTCAAGGCCAGGTTGGATGGGGCCCTGGGCAACCTTGTGTAGCTCCAGGCCTGGAGGTTGGTGTCCCTGCCTGTGGCAGGGGGTTGGAGCTCTGTGATCCTTGGGGTCCCTTCCAACCCAGACCAGTCTGGGATTCTATGATCACAGGTTTTGAGCATGGTGCCAGGATGTGGATAGGACAGGGATAGGTAGGAGGCAATGCTTCATTTTAACAGGTTCTCCAAAGAGGTTCATAAAAGCAGCTGTCTGTAGAGTACTCCCCACCACAAACATCTTCAGCACACTCCACCCAGCCCACATGAAAAGGTGAGCATGAGGGACAGGCCACATCCCTGACTGGTACAGGCTCCAGCTATGGGTCTAGGTGGAAAGAAACACCCCAGCCCACCAACTCCCTTCTGCCAGAAGTAAGGATTTGTGAGTTTCTACAGCTTCAGCAGTGCCATGCAGCACTAAAGACCCAGCAGGCATATTAGCATGTCTGCTTAAGGGAAAGAAAAAGAAAAATCCCACAGCCCTTTTTTTTCCTCCTCATTTAGTGTTTTATCTAAACTGAACCTGGGAAATAAAGCACTCCATCCTGCACTGCAGCTTGAGTTAGCACACAAGTGACAGAAGATTTGCTTCTAAAGACACTTTTTCCTTTTCTTTTCTCAGGCTGCTCCTCCCCCAGTGACACAAAACAGAATCTGTCTCCTTCCCTCTGCTGAAGCTGAGATCAAACAGCAACTTTACCACATCATAAGTTACAATTAAGGCTATTCCTGGCAAAAGACGATCCTTCCCTAACTAAATGCTAAAGCTCTTCTGGCACTTCTCTTCCTATTGTCTGTATCCAGCCCTGTATTTATAAGATTAGCCTCAAATTAGGACAGTTTCCTCATTCTTCCTTCACTCTTACTACAGCCTGGTTCCTGGGAATCTGATCCTATCTTCCACAGAGGTTACTCCCTGTTGATAGGAAATATCTAGTGTATGTGGGCAGGAAGCGACAACAGAGGATAACGAGGATTAAGAGACAGTCCTTGATAGGACTTATCACCACAGCAGATCAGGAGACTCCGTGGGCCATTGGATCAACAGGAACATTAGGAACTTGTCTCACACTCCCACACAGTGTCTCACCCCACCGTGGTGTGGGTGAGGGTAGCACAGGGGGGCTTTGAGGGCAGGATGAGCTGCTCTTGGCCCATCCAGCTACTTCCATGTCATCCAGCTCTTCCTAACCAGAAGCACAGTACTTAAGAAAAGACAGGTCAAAGAAAGCAAATCCTTTTGGAGTAGGTTTCTCACCCAGACATTGCTCAGAGGAGATGAGGACACAGGCAGTGGCTTTCCATCACCCCAGGGCTTTTTACTGCCCACCCAAGGAAACTGTTCATTTCAGAGTGACTGGTGCTGGTGACAAACAAAATGCTTCTGTTGGTACAAAGCCCCTCTCCCTGCTTTGGCTTCCCACACACAGACATTACAATGTCCCTTTGATAACAGATGTACCATAACCTCAGGAGTTTTCTCCTCCAGCCACACACTTCATCAGCTCTCTGGACAGAGAGGAGGAGAGCATAGTATCTCCAACCTCCATAGAAGCTCCTCATACACGTGCAGTCACAGTGTGCCACACGTGGCTCACTCCAGAACACCATCTTCGTGGACAAGCAGAGGAGTTAGAGCCACTAACTGCATTTGAATCTAACTTCATCCTGCCCTGTGTCTTGTCCTTGGTGGTACTTGGTAGCAGCACCTTGGGGAGCATGTGAGAACAGGCCAAACACGTAGCAGTGTTTCAGCACAAACACCTTCCCAGGCTCCAGGTATTTGCAGCTGTGGAACTCTCTCAGCAAGAGCCTTTGTGTTCATATTTAAAAGCACCCCATGGATTTTCCTTGCGTTAGTTACTTCAGTCCCACCCCCTCCCTCCCAGATGCTGTTGCTCACCACAGGTTGATATGGTGTGTCTATACAGCTTGTTCTCAGCTCTTCTTCTAGAGCTTGATCTTTTTCAGGGTTTTTTTAACCATACTCAGAATCAAGGATGATTCAGCTTATTGCACTTCTGAGATCTCTCTTCCAAGTGAAACGATCCTGTTTTGAGGCTTTTTAGGTTAAGATGGCTCTCTCTTTCCCCTGGATTGCTTCACTTTTCACAGCATCATGTGCTGCAACTCCACCACTCCACATTGCCAGGACTTCCTACAGTTATTCAGTGCAGCTGGTTTTGGGTTTCACTACTCTGGACAGACTTCTTCATCTGCCACTTACTCCTCTGAGTCGTTAGCAGACACATTCAAAAGCTCTGGCCTCTGACAGGCCCTTGTCACATTTGACTGATGTCAATTCTCCACTGGGAAACGTGTCCCTTTACCTCTCCGTCTTTGCTTCCCCTCTTTCAGCTTATTATTTACCCATTAGAGGCCCCCCATGAGATATCTCAATACCCTGAGAACACAATAGGACCTCTGGCTGGCCAGGGTCCAGCCACCCATGGAGTATCTTGAAAAAAAGACATGTGTTCCCATCTGCTGTCTCAGCCCAACTCCTCAGCTCGCCGGCCTCAATAGCCTCCCCTGGGGAGGCTCCTGGCTGTGTCAGTGAGGAAGGGAAATAGCTGCCCAGGGCAGTTGGTGCCACTCAGTATGGACTGAGGTGAGGTAACAGCAGCAGCCAGGCACCAAGGAGGAGGAGCATCCTTGACTCTGCTGAACTCCAGCTCTGCCAGACCCCTGCAAGAGATTCCTGGGGATCAATGGTTTTTGTTTTTGTTTCCTGGGGGGAGCCTGAACAGGTCCCCACAGAAACACCACCAGGACTTCCTCCTCCAACGCCCTGGGCTTGGAGCAGCCACAAAGAGAACTGTCATTACTCAGCAAGCCAGCGTACTCCCAAACCCTACAAAACATCTGGAGAGAGGAAAAAAACCCACTCATCTCCCTAACATCCCTTTGCTGGATACTATTCCTCAACCCCAGGGAAATGAACAGAGTGCAGCCGTTTCCTCCTAGTGACAGTCCTTCATCCTGCCCCCCCACCCTGACTGTCCCAATGGACTTCAGTCCTCACCTCTGCAGCACACCAGGCTTTTGCACAGTGCTCCCTTCAGCCTCCTCCACCCCAGAGCTACCCACATTTCAGCACAGAGAGAACCAGCCTCAGGAAAAGCACCTTCCTCTTCTTTCGTAAGGAGCAGCCGATTGCTTCAGATAATGGTATTAAGTGAACAAGTCGGACACTGAGCAGCAAGATTAGTTCCCACAAAGATTGGGGAGTAATGAGAGTGGTTAAAGATGGGTAATGAGTGGGTGGCATTTGTCAGCTTCATAATGTAGATCATAATTTGTTTATTACTCTTGCTACTGCTTTCGCTGCTGTTGGAATGCAATTAAATAATAGCACCTATGAGTCCTGCTGAGGATCTGTCATCCCTGACCTACAAACATCCCTGAGCCTCTGCTACACAGGTAGTAGCACTGGACACGTGGTGGCATCACATGGCCTGTAGGAAGTATCCCAGGGCCTGGGAAAAGCTAAGAGCTCCCCACACAAACCCAAACGGATCTCCAGGAGGAACAGGCTCCCATCAGTTCTGGAGACTAAAGAAAAGTACCCGCTGCCCAGAGCTTCAGTCATAGTTATCTCAGGACAGTGACACCTGGGAGTCATTCTGGACTGCCAGGGATCAGAGCTTGATTTTAACACCGAGGCAGAGAAAATGTTCCTCTGAGCAACTCCCCAGCAGTCCCATGCCCAGGGTCAAGTGGCACCTCTTTGGTGGCAAATCAACACAAGCTGCAAAAGCCCATCATTTTCCAGAGGAACTGGCACGTACAACCCAGAAGTTCTCTTTGCAAGACAGATGTCTCTCTGAGAGACCTGTCCTCTCCCTTCACACCTGAGAGGGGCCTGGCTAGCCCAGTCTGGGGCAGGCTGCAGGCACCAGGCTGATCCAAGAGGAGCACAGACAAGGGACAAGATGCAGCTCTCCCGGCCACTGCTGGTTCCAGATAGGAAGTGGCAGTCCCATCCTGTGGGTTGGGAACTGTATCCCAGTGGAAGCACTGGTTCTGTACTGGGAATGCACCCTGGCAGGCAGCAGAGTCAAACACAGCTAGATTTGTTTTATTGAAAATACTGAAGTTTGTAAATCTCACACACACTTCAACCCACCTTTGCCAGACTGAAAGCTGGACTGGGAATTTATCTAAGACTTGCCTGAGCAGCTGTCAACACGGGAAAGCAGCAAGCTGGCTGTGCTGGGCTTTGTCAGGCACAGTTTTTGTGTGGTTCAGGCTCTTGTTCAGAGCCCCACCAGCACAGCCCCCCATCAGCACCAGTGCCTACCCATCTTCCACTGCAGGCTGCCCAGGTTGGAGGCAGAGAGAGAACAGCAGAGAACCTCTGCTTGGCTAACTTCAAGTAACCACCCTCCTGCCCCTCCCCAGGACACTGAAGGCCTGGCCCATGCAAGGAGAGAAGCCCACGCTGGCGGGACGCAGATGAAAGGCTGCGGTGACGCGCGGCGCTGAGCCGCGCTATCGGTGCGTGTCCAGGCACGGGCGAGCGCCCACTGAAGTCAGCACAAGTTTGGAAAAGACAAAACACCTCCCACACAAAGGAGAGACAGAGGAAGCAGTCAGAGCTGCAAGGCAGATAAGCTGCTTGTCAGAACAGGCTTGGACTGTCCTGGCAGGAAGATGCTGTCCAATGAGAGGGAAAGCTATTTGGGGAATGAATGGTGAAGCTTCTGGTTTAAAAAAAAAAAGAACAAAAATACATTAAAAGCCCAACCAAAAAGCCCTCAACGCTTTCCCAAACACCTCCCTCTCTCTCAGCTGTCTGCCAACTGGATGCAAGGCCAAGACATGCAGGAGCCCGCCCCAACCTCCAGCACAGCAGGATCATTTGAAGAGAACAGCCTGAATGGGGGCAGAGGGAAGGTGATGAATGACAGAGGACATGGAGACAGAGCTCACCACGGAGCTGACCCTTGTGCTGTCAGAGGAGAGGGCAGCTTTCTGTGGGCTCAGCACCCTGTATCCCCTCAAACTCACATCCCGCATCCCTCTGTGCACAGCTCTGAGAGGATCCGGCTTGGCTCTCGGGGGTGCAGTTCTGTCTGCTCCAAGCAGGGGGGAATCAGCCATGCAGGGGGAAGAAGTGGCAACCTGAGAGGAAGAGCCCAGCTGCTTTGCTGGAGGAGAGCTGTAAATCTTCCACCGGTAGCTTCACTGCCAGGACTGCGTGGTAAAATGAGGGGTCTGATTCAGAGGCACACTGGCCAAAGGAGAGAGACTGCTTACCCCAAATCCAAAGCCACAACCCCTCTTACTGCACCCTCTCACACACGTTTCAATTCAAAACCCCCCCATCCAGCAAAATGCCATGCTTCTTGGGTGTTGGATCCACAATCAAAGACCAGAGGTCAGCTTCTTGCTGGCATGGTGCTTTCCCTAATGCCAAACCAGTGACCAGGGTCTCACCCATGCACCAGCCCTCTCCCACACCCTCCCACTTCGTGCAGGGTTCACCACAACAATTCACCTCTCAGCACAAAACAAGGCAAAACCACAAGCCAAACTAGAGCAGACCTTTACAAGGAAAGGAAAGAGAAGAAAAAGACAACACAGACCAGAAACAAAGAGTAAGCTTCATAAAAGCAAAACCCCAAATCATGAAGAATCTGCCCCTGAGGCAGTGATGGGAGATGAGAAGAGCAGGTTGATGAGAAGAGCAGAGTGCCTGAATGCAGAGACTTTCAAAATAAAGCACTGAGCAACCCAGCAAATGGCTTTACATAAGCCAGATGTTTCTCCAGGGAAAGAAAGTAGGAAAATAAATAAATCTGTCTGGATTCCCCTTCCTCCACTCCTACTTGGTTCCCTCACCAGATACTTCTTAAGGCTCTACGTGCTCTTGGATCACTTGGATCACTGAACAGCACAGAAGTAACAACACCCCCACCCCGCAAATCTCCCCAATAGCACAGCTGGTCTCTGTTTCCAACATGCCCCAGCATCCCAGAGACAGCCAAGGCTCCAGCCTCCTGCAGAAGGAGTGCAGCTTTGCAGGAGCAGCCGCCAGGCAAGAGCACCTCCAATCCCAACTATCTGAAGAAACACAAAGCAGTGGAGAAACCAGGGAAAGAAAAGAAAGATGATGCAGAACAAATGCCTCGGCTGTGTCGCTGGCCAGTGCTCTGAGAAAGTCACAGACCACAGAGCTGTAGGGGATGGAAGGGACCTCCAGAGGCCATGGGGTCCAACCCCCTGCCAAAGCAGCTCCCCAGCTCATATTGCACAGGGCGGTGTCCAGACGGGGCTGGAATCTCTCCAGAGATGGAGACTCCACACCCCCTGGGCAGCCTGTCCCAGGGCTCCCTCACCCTCACTGGGGAAAAGTTCTTCCCCATCTTGCTGTGGAACTTCCTGTGCTCCAACTTGCAGCCATTGCCCTTTGTCCTGTCCCCACAGACACTGAAAAGGGGCTGCCCATTCCCCCTTGCATCCTATACTACAGATATTGATAAACATTCATAAGGTCCCCCCTTAGTCTTCTTCTCTCCAGGCTGAACAGCCCCAGCTCACTCAGCCTTTCCTCATAGGAGAGATGCTCCAGGCCCTTCATCCTCTTCATAGCCCTCCGTTTCAAAAGACAAAGCCAGCAAAAAGGGAATGCTGCAGCTTGAACAGAGGAACTCACAGGAAAAGGAGGTTGAGGCTGGACAGGGCTCCCACGAGCTGCTCTCTCTACCTGCCGAACGATTCCTCGCCTGCCTTTCTCATCCTGAATGACGTTTTGCACTCTGACCTCAGGCAAGATTGAGAAAAAGGTCTGAGGAAGCAAAGAAACAAGTGCCACGACACCCAGGAGAAGGCCCACTTTCACACTCTTTCAGAGCAGCCCAGAGCATGACACAGCCTGTGCCAGTTGGCTGTAAACACAAGGATGTGTTGATTAGCTGAACTATTTACATGCCTTTGCAACACTGCAAATAGCCTGATTTGCTCACACAAAGGATAAAAAAAGAAAACAACAACCCTCAAATAACCTGGTTACCTTGGAAATGTGAGCACCCAAATTCAGACGGTGGCAGGAAGAGTCTGCTTGCCCACGTGTGTCTCTGGGTGACATAACAGCAGGCAAGTTCAGAGCTGCAGAGGCCAACTTGCATCATGTACAGAGCGTGTTTGGTGCCACACCAAGAAACAAGGGCCTAGGGGAGGGTAAGGGTAGACAAGTGAGGGAAAGCAAGCTACAGGTAACCTCAAAGCCCCTTCCCCGAGCTCACGTCCTGCTCATCCAGCTCCCAATAGAAGTGATATCAGCTGCCTGGGCTTCCTCCTGGAGAGCTGCAGAGGTTTAGCTCTGTCTATGTTCACAGCTTTGTGCTTCTGCCACAGTTTGAAACGGAGGGAGAAATGTTTTGAAAGCACCTGCGGTCCCTTCTAACTGTTGACATGGGAGAGGTAAGACAAAGGCATCCCTAGAAGAAAAAAACCCTGCTGCTTGTATTTCCTGAGGGCTTGTGGCCTGGCAAGTGAAAACCCAAGGACAGCAGATCTCCCTGGTCATGTAGATTACCTGGTTTTGTAGAGCGGAGCACCACAGAGCATCATGCGAGTGGCTTGTCTGAAATCCATGGGTTAACCGAGGAGCTTCTCCCTGCTGCATGTGGGCAGCAGTATCTCCTTGCCAAATTCCACCAATCTGAACATAACCAGCTTTCTCACTCAGCCCGTGCTCCTACGCTCAGCTAGTGCTCGTGCCCGCCTCTGCAAGGGAGTGTAGACAGACCCCATGCTCTCTTTTCTCCCTGTAACTATTTCTATTGCCCCTTTCTTGATGTCAGCTCTTCTCACTAAATTACAGGATGTCAGGTCTCCCAGGAGAACTCTCCAAGCCAAGAAGCACAGTGCAAGACATCAGTGAAACACCGGTAGCTAAGGACCAGCCAGGCTGGCTGCTCCCTGCTATATCAAGGCCAGGAATCTTGGAAAAGGCTCCTTTGGGTCCTGGAGGAAAGAGCACTTGCAGGGGGCAGGACAGTTTTTGGACAAGCTATCTCCTTCCTTTAGCAATGGGGCTTTTGAGTGCAGCAGTGGCAGGATGCTCACAGCAGACTTGCATCCCCCAGGCTCAGCTACCCGAGGGAGCTGCCTGTCGCACAGCATCCCAGCAGCTGCCTGCACACCAGCTCTTCCACCGAGAACGGCACAACCAGCAGCTGTGCTGTTCCAGCCAGACACAACTCCGCTACCATACGAACGTGCTCACAGAGCTAATGCTAACTGCTAATAGCCTGTTCGACACCTGAGCAGAAAATCCTAAAAGGAAATTAGATGGAAGCAAATAGAGCCATACACCTGACAAGCTGTTCTGCACTCCTTCGGTGCACAGCCAGCCTCCAGCACGGTTTCATATCTTCCTCAAGAGCTACTCTACCATGTAATTAGAGGAACACCTAAAGGTCTTCTGTTCCATGTATACCGGGTAGATTTCCATTTGCTGAGCCACAAGCAGGCCTCTCAATCAATATATAGATCCTCATCCTACAGTCATGGATTACACAAACTCTCTCACAGGCACAGGCTCCCTGGGCTCCTGCTCCAGCCTCCGACCGCCCACCCTGCTCGGCAACCGACTCCGCACCCACCAGCCCGAGCTCCTCCTGGAATGAGACCACCTATGGCTGTTCTAATCCAGGGCCCAAGCACCATGGAGACACACGCACACGCTCTCACTCTGAGGAGAGCGACTGAACAGACAGCAATTTGATTTCCCACCATTTCAGTTAAAACAAGGGCTGCCAGGGCTGGGGGAACCCACTCAGGCTCAGCCCTGCCCAGGAACAGGCACAGGGAGGCACAACTCCCTTCACTGGGCTACGCTGAGGCTCAGAGCCACCCTTCACCCCAAAGCAGCCTCACCAGCTCCCCCCAGGTCTCCCAACCGACTCCTTGCATCGTGTGACACTGTGGCAGGGCCTGGTCCCTCACCAAGGACTCAGGAGGGGGGCCTGCTCTCCTGGAGACCCAGAGGTCAGCAGGTGGCTGCCCACAAGGCCACAGCTTCTTGCTTTCCTATCTGAGTAGGGTCTGCTATCACAACAGTTGCGGGCTAGGCCTCGCCGCGCCCGTGTAGGCCACGCTTAAGCAGCGAACAAAAGTGTCTTTAGTTTATCTGTTTATTTTTGGCGCAGAGGAACGGCTGGGGTCAGAGCCAGAGAGTCCCGTTCTCAAGCTGTTCTTTGTTCTGTGCTTTATCCAATAGCCCAGATCCCTCTCCTCTCCTTCCCACCTCCCCCTCTCCGTTTTACCACAGGTCTTAAAAATTAAGCTCTGCACGAAACCAAACACCGCACTTGAGCTCTGCCCAGCAAATGCTCTTCATGGTCACAGAAGAACATTAATCAACCATAAATAGGGTAAAAAAAAGGGGCTAAGAGCCCTGTGCCCTTACACTGACAGAGACTAGACAAGTATCTGACACAAACATCATTTTTAAAGAAAAAATAATATTTATTTGCAATATAAACAAAGTCCCAATATTGGATCAGTATATATAGGGTCACTAATTTTCCTTCATAACTCAGAAAGCAGAACCATTCCTCACTAACAAGCTCTCATTTGGACTAATCAGAAGATGCATCTTTTTTCTTTTTTTTTTTTTTCTTTTTCCTTTAAAGAAGAAAGACCACTAACAGCACAGGAAGCCTTTACAAACCAGCTTAGCTGTAACGCGATACAGATGCACTGTCAAAAAATCCCTGAAAAAATAAATTCCTCCATGAGGTAAGATGCAATTAGGATACTCTCATTTTTCTCACTCACAACCATACTTAAGCCTATTCTCCCTTCCAATGACCCATGATCCCAACATTGTTGCAAACAAAACCCAAACAAACAAACAAACGGAAACCAACCAGAAAACAAGAAAGAAAAGCTCATTCCAAAATTCTGGTAACATCTTTAACGAAAAGAATGGTTTCAGGATGTGACAGCGTCAAACATTCCTCCAGACGGAGATTTTTTTATTATTTTTTTTCTTTTTCTTGAAAAAAGTACAAAAAACTGGATATTTAGAAAAAATCCGTGGCTTTTTTTTTTTTTTTTAGTTACATGAGAGTTAAAGTGGACAGGGAGGGGGGGAGAAAGGAGGGACTACATTGCAGCCAATAAAGAAACCTCCAAATCCGTTCTGCCCTCCTCCCAGAAATTATTACCACTTCCTCCCCCTCCCGGCTCTGTATAAGGTGTTTGCCAAACACTAGCCAGAAATATAAACAAGTCTTCTCAGAATAGAAGGCACGGCATAAAGTTATTTGAAAGAGGAAGAAAAAAAATCAGAACCTCTGTTGAAAGCTCCAATCATCTCAGAATTTGCCAGTTAATATATATATTCATATATATATATATAAAAAAATTCTCTGTTACAACGCTCTTGTCATCACTTCCACATCTCTTCACTCCCCTCACACGCTCCGTGCGTGACGATTCAGTCCCGTCCCGCTACGCAATCCTTGCTCTGCTCCAGGCGCTTGCCGGGTTCCCCCCTCCACCCCGCGCACGTGGGAAAGAACTGAGTGTGCACCAGAGACGCCACCACCACCACTACCTTCTGCGCTCAGGAAGCTGGAACTGCTTCAGGCCAGCTGGATGATGACGTTACGCCAGTCAACGGGCGGCACAGAACGAAGCTGGGCTCAGACATGCTTCTACCAACTCTGGAGGCTACAAGAGTTTTACCTCTGGCAACAGCAGACGGTGTTTTTGGCAGGGGTGGCATGAAAAAGAAAAGCTTGCGGCTTAGTCACCTTGGCTGAATCAGTGCAGAGTTTGTGATTGTGAGTGCAGGAGTGGTGAAGGGGTTGCGTTTAAGCCCAACTGGCCTTCACACATAAGAAAGCTTCCTACCAGATGCTAACAACAACAACAGCAGCAGCATGTATCTCTCTCTGGAGTACCCAGTAATATGCCAGGACATACCAAGGCTTCACAAAGTGTGCAAAATGCATTTGGTCAATATAAACATTTGATTAAAAAAAATAATAAATGATCAAACAAGAAACAATAAAATACTGGTTTTGCAACCTCGTCTGTACAAACAGTCAGGAACTTACACGTTTAAAAAGAGTTTGAACCCAAAGCTCGAGTAAGATCTACCTTTTCTTTTTCTTTTTTAAAATCAAAAAAAAAAAAAAAAAAAAGAAGTAAACTTGGGTTTTTAAAACAGTCTTGGCCCAACACCTTTTGTTCAAGGCTTCCAAGTGCATAAATCTCCTCACTTTCCACGGCAAGCTAACCCCCCGGTAGCTCTTCACACGTGTGCGTGCTCTGGCAGTCCCAATGCACCCAGGAAAGCGGTTATTGCCGGTAACAGCTGCGTTCAGAACACTGTAACATCGCCCGTATGAAATAACCCCCTGTCAAAAGACTACCTCTTCAAACCACTTGGATCAGGATACTAACCAATGGCATTAGCCTTCTTAAAGCAGCGATCAGGCACCTCTGCCCAGAGAAGCTAGTCGTTTCGGATCTGCCTGGCAAGGCAGACGTGTTTTACTTGTAAGAGTTGAAATGCTCAAGAGAAGCGCTTCGATGCTCAAGTTCCCGACCAGGCAGCATCCCCTTCATGTGGACTCCAGAGTGTTCAGCTGGAACAGGTTGTGGTTGGTGGGGGTGGTGAAGTAGAGCTGTTCGCTGGGCGAGCGGTTGTCGCAAGGGCTGTTGAGTCCCAGAGTCCTCTCAAAGTCCAGGAGCTGGCCCATGAAGTTAAAGTTTGGGGAAATGTTGGATTTTTTCCTTTTCACAAAGTCATAGGCATCGTTCAGGGACAAGTTGAGTTTTTGCATCAAGTAGGCGACAGTGACTGTTACAGACCGGCTGATGCCAGCGAGGCAGTGAACAAGGATCCCACACTTCTTGGAACGGGCCTCATCTGAAACAAGACAAGGGGAAGGTGGAGTCCATTATTCTGCACCACGTGTGGCTTTGGAGCAGGGCCAGGAAGCAGCTGCAAGCTCCCAGAACAAGGACAACTGCCAGAACTGGATCCCCTGCTCCCGGCATCACCAGCTTGTGTCTCCCCGACACCCACATCTCTCCCCAAAAGGTTCCTGAGGGATTCCCACCACACAGCCAAGCTGCACATCCCCGCTCTGCACAGCAAGATGAAGAATTAATTAAGCCTGGTGCAACACACCCCTTGCCTAGGGAGCATCGGTACCCTCTGTTCCACTAGAGACACGGGGTAATCCGCAAGAGGCAGGGTGGAGATGGGGACAGCAGCTCCAGGGAGATGCTGATGCTCGGGCACAGGATACACGCCTCACCACCAGCTCACTGGGGAAGGCCACGGGCTTGGTGTGAGGCTGCAGCCACGCAAGCTGCTCTCCTCCACCGTTCTTCTCCTCCTCCTAGAGAGTTATGTGCATGTGGTCAAAGCCAATTTAAGCAGAGGCTGAAGTGCGGGAACTTCCCTTATTGTGAAAGTGTTCTTTAGGATCGACAGAAATGCACTTCACTACAAACAAACGCTTGTGTTGGAGGAGCCTCTCGGGATGAATGGGAGCGGGGAGCAGGAATGCAGGCTGGACCAAAAAATGGTGAGGGAACAGCGGCGAAGTTTCCCCTCCCTTTGCCACCGATTGAAAAGCACACACACACGCTCATTGTCTCTGGCACAGCCGGAACAGCGTGATCCCTTTATGAATTGACATCTTAGTGCTGAAAGAGGGACACGCCGCTGAGAGCACTGAATGCGTGCAAGTACCCGGCGCTGCTTACTTCTGGGCAGCCCTGTTTGAAGTCGGGCCTTTGACCGAGAGCGTGGCGGGGAGGGAGAGGGTGGCAGGAGAAAGAGGATCCCCAGGGCAAAGCCAGAGGTAAGAGACACTGGCTCCACAAGCATGGGGAAGGGCAAAGAAAACGCAGGGAAAACAAAATCTGGGTCCAAGCCACAACAGGTTTTCTGCTCCAGCCCCCAAAACAGGGCAAGAATTTCCAGTGCGGTGGGCAATCACCCCCAGCACAGCCAGCCCTGCCTCCAGACTCTCCCTGTTCAACATCTTCCCGGAGACACTTCTGCCTTTCATCTGACCTGTGCCACCTATCTGGTGCTTTGTTTCAGCATGAGGTCATCCTCCATTTCCTGTCATTAACTGGAAGGCACAAGCCCCGTGTTGGGGGGCATCATCTGGCTGGAGCACAGAGGTCCCAAATGCCAGCAGGGACTCCTGCCCTCACCCCTGCCATTTACCACCACACCCTGTGCAGTGCAGGGGACATCAGACAGGCCCCTGATGCCACGCTGAGCCAGCCACTTCTGACCACAGTCATGATACTGGAGGACAGAAGCTGTGGGCAAAGGTGAGTGCCTGGGCACCAGTTTCTGTGGTGGCTGAGAAGCAGGCAAGGGCCTTGCACCACTCTGCTGCCTTCAGGCCTTACAGCACAGCATGCAGCAAGGGCTGAGCTGGAGAGGGGTCAACAAGGCAGCATCACAACAGGCTGTGCAGATTTCAGCCAGAAGGTAAAGGCCCCTGTTCAGTCAGCAGCACCAATGTCTGTACCCAGATCTGAAGCCACAGGGCTCCTAACAGTTCCCAGCAGGAATGACTACCTGCGCCACTCAGCCCCTCAGTCAGAAGCCATTAGGCTAGCAACTCTCACCGGCAGGCAGCACAGGTCCTGCTGGAAGCATACATCCCCATTCAGCCCGACAGACACTTTTCACAGAGCAAGAGGCAATTTTCAAAGTCCACACTAGCCTGGGAGAGGAGATCTGCCCTCTACCCCCTGCCCACAACCAGCCAAAGCCGTCTTGGGGGCTGCCTGCACAGCAGCTTTTCCAGCTGAGCTCCACAATGTAATTATAATCACTAGCTCATTGTACTGACGCTTACCTTAGGAGAAGTATCCATACAAGGAGTTAGTTACACCAGAGCAACTTAAGAGCAGGATCACAACTAGACTAGCAAATGCCCTGGGGAAGAGAAAACATCCTCCCCCCTGGACTTTAACCACGCTCAAGGCTAAGGAATTGCTGGCACCGGTCACGTTAACACAACTCCCGTCAACACTCATTCCTCTGAGCAAAGCAGGCAGAGGAGCTCCCCACCGCCTCGGTTCAGGCATTTCACACGAGCCAAAATCCCCATACAAGGGCAAGAGACAGCAGGACTGCGTCCACGGGGCCGGTCCCACTGCTCACAGGTAACCCAGCTGAGGTGCTGGGAGAAGCAGCCTCCCGGAACCCAGCCAGGGCGACACGCACCACAAGCATCACCTCAGCACAGCGCGGATGCTGCGCCCCAGAGAGGTGAGGGCAGAGCCACGCAGCAGCCCTGGGAAGCAGCCTGCCACATTCCCGAGCGGTGAGCACGAGGAGAGAGGTTCTGCCAACTACCTACCAATGAAAGCAATGGCCTCGGGAAAGAACTGCGAGAGGTTCTGGCTCCAGTGATCTGAGATGGGGATCTGCTTGTACTTGAACTCTCCGTCGTGCTCAAACATGTTTGGCAGGTTGGGAGTCACATTCAGGATGTATTTAATGCCGTATTTGCCCAGGACGTCCAAGTTGGTCGAATCTTTGGCACAGCCCAGGTACAGGTAAGGTAGGATCTGGACCGGAAAGGCAGGCTGATTGTTAGGGATGGGGCTCCCATCTGACTCCGTGGCACTGCTGGGTTCCCGGTCAGATTCACCATCCGAGCAGTCAGAGCTTATTCGCAGCCCTCCCAGGCCAAGGACCGATGCTGGGGGAGAGTTGCTGGGTGAGGAGCTGTCAAGGTTCGTCTCGCAGTGCTCTGAATATTCAGTCTGAAACTTGTTAAAGCCACCTGGGAAGCAGGAAAAGGAGAGAGGGAATGGGAGAGGCAGAGAGAAAAAGATGGTTTAATCTTTAGAATGTGAAATCCTCCTACCTGGACATGTGTTACTCAAAAAAGCCTTTGCCAGCACGAAGTCGGTATACCCTCACACCAAGACAGACTGCCACTGAGCTAACAGGTCCCAGGAAACCAAGGGGTGTTTCCTGCAAAGGTCAATACTCCTTGTGATAAACAGGGGCCAAACCTCCATCGCAAAAGAAACAAGCACCCAAAAATAAAGCCAGTGGCAAGAGACAATCTCGCCTCGCTTTGCTCCTCAGAGATACAGGTCAGGGCAGCTTAGGAAAGAGCTGTGAGCCACCTAGACAGAAAAGCACGAAAGCAACTGTGCCTGAGAGGACACAGTAACAACAACAACCACCCCCTGCCCAGCCCAGGCGCTACCCCTGATAAAACCGAGCGGGAAGGAGGGCTGTAAGCTTCACCAGGGCGACCCTCACACTTGCTGCATCACTACAGACATGTTCTGTGACAGCAGCGCCACAGGTCTGTCCCTCACCCCAGCCACCGCAGGCTCAAGGAGGGATGGGACCCCTCGCCCCCGCTCCTAAGGCCTTTTCTCCAGCTCCTTGGCTCCGCGGCTTGGGGAGGGAAGGCAGAGAAGCAAAACACCCCACGGATCCACCTCCTTCGCAGGCAGTATTAAACCCGAGCTCAGCCATCGGTGTCTGACACTGACAAATGGTTTAATTAGAAAGGCCTCCTGGAAACTTTGTCAGTGGGTTCGGCGGTTGCGGTGGGGTCACCGAGCAGGACAGACAGCTCCTGCCACATCCATTCATGAAAAAGGCTCGTCCTCCTCCTCCTCCTCCTCCCCCCTGCGCCGCCAGACAGCGCCGAGGAGCCATTTTGGAATTTTAATTGGAAACATTTCCCACCGAGGCTCCCAGAAAAAGGCAGAGAAAGGGGCTCGGCTCCTCCCCTGCCCATCGGGGCGAGCTGAGGAGCAACTTCAAAGCTGCTCCTTCCTGCTGGGGACGAGGGCGGCGAGGGAAGACAAAGCGCAGGGGGCAAGGGGGCCCATGGGAAGCCTCAAGTGAGGACGAGATGGGGGATTCAGCCCCCAGCACAGGCGGGGAGCAGGGGGACGGGAGGAAAGAGGGACGAGCCCCGGCGCTCGGACCCCCCCCGTCACCTCCGAAGGAGCTGTGGGGGCAGCGCAGCCCTGACCTGTGCCCAGGTGCCCGCCCGCGCCCCCGCCACGCCGACCCCTCGCCAGGGGCTCCCCCGGCCCCCCGAAAAGCGCCTATCACGAAGCAGCAGTGTTTTTTAAAGGGCTGGAAGCGGCAACTTTCTTCACTCTTCCCCCGCTCTGCTCCGCTCTCCTGTTATTTCTGCCTCAAACCCGCCACCCAGCGACGGGACTGGGAGGACTGGGAAGATGGGAAGGGTCCCAGCAGCCCAGCTGCGGGCTCCGCTCAGCCGCTGCGGAGGCCTCTGGGATCTTTCAAAATGGCCAAACCCTCCCTCCAAAAAAAAAAAACAACCCACCAAACCCAAAACAAACCAAACCCATCAACCCCCCAAAAAACCCCAAACAGAACCACCAAGCCACCCCAAAGCCCCAGAGCACCCCCCGGCCCTCGCCAAGGGACTTGTGCGGGGCTCGGCTCCCCCGCAACAGGGCTCCCGCTCCCCCACCGCCCGGCTCCGCAGCTGCCGCCGGGCCGCCCCCCTCGGCCCCGCCGGCGCTGCCAGGGAAGGGGGAGCAAGCCCCCAGCGCTTTCGGAGGTGGGGGAGAAAACGACAGCAACCAAAAAGGAGGGCCGGTCCTCCTGCCCCCTCTTCCCCCCCCCAGCCGTAAAACCTGTACATCTCTTCCGGAGGGGCTATAGGGAAGCCCGGCACCGGGGCGGGAGCCCCCCAAATGCCCCCTCCGGGGAGCGGCAGCGGTGCCCGGCCGAGGGTCCACTCGGGACGGGGCAGCGCTGGAGGGGACGCGCCGGCGGAGGGGCCGGGGGCTCCCTCCCGCTGCTGCCGGGAAGGAGCCGCAGGAGGATGCGAGGCGCTCCCGGCCTCTTCCAGCCTGCGACCATTTTGTGCGGGGGATTAAAGCGGGATGCAGAGGGGAGGGGAAAAAAAATTAAAAATAAAAAATTATATATATATATATCTATCTCAAATAAAGATAAATCAGGCGGAGGATGTGGGAGGGAGGGAGCAAAACAAGCCAGCCGCTCCAGCCGGCCCGAGGACGGGGGGCCGGCGATGCAGGGACTGGGCAGGGGTTTCACGGGGGGAGGGGGCCCGCAGGAAAGGGGGGGGGGGGGGTGTGTAGGGGGGGGCACCTCACCTTTCAGGTAATAGGCTTTGCAGCCGTCATCGCGCAGCTTCTGCAGCAGGAGCCCCAGGACGGAGGTGGCGGCGCCGCCGTCCTGCCAGTCGGCGGTGGCCTCGTCGTAGAGCAGGACGGTGTCGGCCTTGCAGCGCTTGACGAAGCGCTCCTTGTCCTCGTGGTTGGGAATGATGGAGCGGATGGGCAGGTTGCCCTTCTTGAGGCGGCGGAGCATGAGCCCGGGGATGGCCAGGTTGATGGCCGTCTCGATGTGCGAGCTCTCGAACAGCTCGTGGGGGCGGCAGTCGAGCAGCAGCAGCGAGCGGCCGCCGCCCGACTCCAGCTCCTCCTGCAGCCACTCCGCGCTCTTGCACGGCATCGCCGCAGCCATGGGCGCCCGCGGGGAGCTCCCCCAGACCTGTGTTTTCATGGGGCTCGGCGGCCGCCAACGCCCGCCCCGCCGGCCACCCACGCGGAGCCCGGACGCGGCCCCACTCGTCCACTCCCCCCCCCACCCCGCACCGGGGCCGGGCCGGCGCTGCGGCGGACACGGGCTCCGCTCCGCGCGGGTACGCGCTGCCTGAGGCCCGGAGCGCGGCGGCCCCCGCTCTGCCCTACGCGGCGCGCCCCATCCCCGCGGCCTCAATTAAAGCGGCGCTTCGCCGCCGGCTCGGCGTGTCATGCCTCGAGAGGCGGGGCGGGCGGCGGGGCCGGCCGAGCGGCAGCACGCCCCGCCCGGCGCCCAGCGGACCGGCCCGGCCCTGCGCACACGCACCGGGGCGGGGCGGGGCGGCCCGAGCCGGGGCCCCGCCCGCCGCCGCGCGTCACCGCCCCGCCCCGCCCCGTCCCGCCCCCAGCGCCAATGAGGCGCGGCGAGGGGGAGGGCGCGCCCCATATGGGCAGGGGGCGGGGCCGGCGCGGCGCCGGGGGCGGGGGCAGAGCGCGGGAGGGACCCCGCAGCTCCCGGGACCCCCGCAGCTCCGGGGAACCCCGCAGCTCCCGGGACCCCGGCAGCTCCCGGGACTCCCACAGCCCCCGGGACCCCCGCAGCTCCGGGGAACCCCACAGCTCCCGGCACCCCGCAGCTCCGGGGACCCCGCATCCCCCGGGATCCCTGCATCCCCCGGGATCCCCGCAGCTCCCGGAACCCCGCATCCCCCGGGACCCCCGCGACCCCCTCAGCTCCGGGGACCCCGGCAGCTCCCGGGACCCCGCAGCTCCCGGGACCCCAGCAGCCCCGGGGACCAGCGCAGGCCGCCGGGCAGAGCCAGCCGCCCCCTTCACCGCTCCCGTCAGTTCTCGGCCAGAGGCTTAAGGAGAAGTGACGGGAGCGACACGGGCCGGCGACATGGTCCCGAGCCAGGCGCCCCCGGCCCGGCCTCGGCCTGTGACAGCAGCGAACGGTTCGAAATAAAGTCGAGACTCAGTAAGCTCCCTTCGGCTCTCAGGACGAGCCTCGATGTCTTTACCCGGGCACCCTCGCTCGCTTAGGGAGTCCCTTCCCTACCCCCACCCTCTGCCCTCAGCACACCGTGTGCTGCGGCGCAGAAATGTCCAGGTAGGAGTGTAACCGGAGCTGTGCTCCCGCTTCCCCTCCGTGGGTTAGGTGCCTGTTCACATGGATCGGTAAGAAGCTTCTCGTGCCTCGCATGAACCGTCTCTGTTACAAACCAGATTCGATCTTTCTCTTTTTAATGAGCAGGATGACATTAAAAACGTGCTTGTGTACAAGCTGCCTCCATGGCAGTCAGACGTTGGTGGGTTGCTCAGAGAGGCTGTGCAATCTCCATCCTTGCTGGTTGCCAAGATTCGACTCCAAGTAGCCTGGTCTGCCCTCAGGGCTGGCCCAGCTTTGAGCAGGGGGCTTGGCCAGAGCCCTCCCGCAGTCCCTCCTCACCTGGGTTATCCTACAAGCCCAAACTCCAGTGGGCACCGGTGGGAGGGGAGACAGCTCCTTCCCAGTCCAGAGCTGATGAGCCATTCCTTTCTGACCCTACCTTCTGCTCTCTTTAGCCTCTTACTATAAACTTCCTCAGCAAGTGTTGTGACAAAGGGAAGAGTCAGGCTCCATCTCCCTGGCAGGTCCCCAGGCTCAGGGTCCTCACTGTGCCTCAATAGGGTTTTTTCCCAGCCAGCTGAACTTCAAGACCTGGGCTGGATTTTGTGTAACAGGAAAGATATTGTTCTTTAAAAAACCAACCCCACATGTAAACAAACACGTGTGTGTGCACATACACACAGAGTCTTAGTCAGAACAGTGCTTAAAACGGTGCTGTACAAATGACGCGGTCTCAACGCTTCTTGTCCTTCGTGGTCTGCTTTCCTCAGAGCCGAGATCTGCTGATGAACACATAACAGAGCCACTCTCTCCCCAGTGATCCTTTACATGCCCTATACCCATAACAGATGTGAAGGAGGATGTGTTCCTCGTAGTACAAAAGCAGCACTTGTCTCCTCTTAGTCTAATTCATAAGTTTGGGGGGAAAACCACCTTCTTTTCTTAGTGAAAAATACGGGCTCCATGCAGCACTTGAGCACATGCTTAACTTTGAGGACACCGAGCATCCCGTTGCAAAACCCTCTGTGATTGCAGTGGGTCCGTGCTCCCAGCCGCTCGTGGGTTTCGTCTGCATCAGCAAAATAAACGGCTTGTTCTCCACGGCTCCTTGTGACTCAAGTGTGCCCAAGAAAGCGGAAGAGCAGAAGCCGTCCACTTCCCCCTGCCCGGTTTATTTTTACCGCCGGTTGCTGTGGGAAGCTATTGTGATTCAGCGCCGCAGTAGGAAGTTACTAAGGCTGCTCTTGCAGCAAAGGATGTTGAGGTTCTTATGCAAGGCGCGGGGAAAAGAGCTGACCTTTCAAGTCTGTTTATCAAAGCACCTCCAATTCCTGAGGGGCACGGCGGCGGATTGTGCAAAAGAGCTTACGTCTGGCTCGAAAGCCCTCGGTGCGCTGGGAGGAGCGGCCCCAAGTCTTACCGGGGGGGAGGGTGGGGGGTGCCCGGCCGCTCTCGGGCGGCAGCGGGACCGCCGAGCCCGCAGAGAAATGTCTCGGCTCCATTTTGCGGTCGCGTTAGCAACCGCATCAGTTTCGGGACGGGCCTCGGGCGCATCCACCTGCGGAGGCGAAAGCGGATTCCGCCCGGGAAAGGCGCAAGCCCGACCGTGCCGCCCGGCACCGCCGCGGCATCTCAGCCGGGAGCACCGGAGCGTTGCGGGGGAGCACCGGAGGTTCCCCGGAGCGCGGCTCACGCCGGCAGCCCCGCGGCCGGGCCGGTGCCAGCCTGTCGGCATGCTGCCCTCTGGAGTCGGCCGCTCCGAAATGCACCGCAGCCAAAAGCCGGGCCGAGCTGCCACCCTCCCGGCTCCCCTTCCTTCCCTGGCCCCGTGCAGCGACCGGGCTGCCGGCCCGGGGATTCCCTCCGTCAAAGAAGAGATCTCCGCTCTGCAGGGAGCCGCGGGCACCCCCCTCAAATCGCCCCCAAGGAGGAGACAACTCGCACCCGCGAGGTGTCCCGAAATGCGGCGGGTGGGCTGGCACAGGGGGGCTGGCAGGGCTCAGGGCTCTCGGTGGCATTGGCCTGTCCGTGTGTGTGGCTTCGCTGAGAGCTGGAAAAGCAGCACATGTCCAGAAACCAGCAGCTTTCCACTTGACTACAAAGAGCCCCGAGTGCTGGCGATGAGGGCGGCGCGAAGCGATGGCAGCGCTACACGCGGCGTGGCACCGTCTGTGCCGCCCCGCCACAGCTGGCTCCTTGGACGCAGGGTTGTGTGTGTCTTTCTGGGCACTGCTTTGCTGTGAAAAGGCTCTCCCCTCCAGCAGTGCTCCTTACACCGTGCCCAGCACAGTGCCCAGCAGCTCCCCATGCCCACAGCCACGGCTTGGCTTCAGATCGCCTTTGTCCTCGTCCCTCCCGACCTCCCGCGATGCCGATGCAGCTGCCATGCCAGGTTCCTCATTTCTAGCACCACCAGTGCTCTGGTCCCAGGTTCTCCAGCTGCCAAAGCTGCAGACACAAAGACATGTTTTGATCTCTCTTTTCCACCAGAGTCTTTGTCTCATGTTCTGGAGACAAGGACCGTAACCAGGAGTCAGGGCAGAACATGAGCCAAGCGCACCACTAGCAGGTGTCTACCCAGAACTCACCCCAGGCCCTGCCTCAGCTCCTGCAGAGGAACTGCACCCAGGGATGTGATGAGCACCACCCTGAGCCGAGGGACCAGCCTGAGCCTGGACAGAGGCAGGCAGTGTCAGGGACTCATGGCACTAACCGCAGCTTGGGTGAGGGCTGGGGCTCTCAAGGATTTCAAGAGGAAAGCAGAAGTACTTCCAGTCAGGAGCTGGACAGGATTTAAACCGAGTTTTCCTTTTCAAAATGAGCCTCTGTAAAGCATGTCTGCTTTTTTTTAGCCTTCTAACATGCACTTTCTCACCAGCATTGCACCCCCCAAGGATTTTCCTTCCAGTCTCAGCTGTCAAAGCAACCCTTCCCCAACAACTCTGGGCTGCAGCAGTCAAACCTGCCCAGCACTTCCCTTCTCCTTGCTCAGTCAGCAGTTTGCAGCATCTAGTAACATGGACCAGGTATGATTTATGGCCCAGGTACTGATCCATAAAGCTACTAAGCTCCTCCTAGCAGGAGTCTTCACCTGTCTCAGGTGCCTGTGGTTAAACATCCACCAGTACCAAGAGCAGATGCTCCTTCCTGGCAGTGCAACAATGGCCCAGCAGCTTGAAGCCATATGTTGCAAGCAGCACCTCAGCTGGGCATCTGCTCAGGTCACCTGGGCTCCCAGGGTGGCTCCTGGTTTGCTCTGTGACACTGAGGGAGGTCACAGTTTTCTATACTGTGGTTGTCCCATCTGTAGGGTGGGGCTGGTGCCTCCCCATCACCTTTGCAAGCATTTGTGTGCAAGGGAAGCAATCAGGCTGATGAGATCTTAGCATCCTCTTGCAGTGCTGAATTTCTTGGATCAAATAGCTTTTTTTTTCTATTTATATATATTAAAAAAGCTTTTCATTTAAATTCAGCTTTCCTTCCTAATTCCTTAATTGCAGTAGGAGTTACTTTGTCAGGGTAGGGCACTTGTTGAGGGTTTACCCTGTGTTTCATTAGCACACAGAAGAGGTTAACTCCTGGTAGTGCAATAGATGCATGGGTTTAACAGGGGAGGGAAAGGAAGAAAAAAAAGCAGCAGCCCAAAATTTGCTTTCTACTCCTGCACTAATTTGTGACTATTTTTATCAACGCTAACACTGAGCCAGGGTAAAAATACTCCCTAGAAAGTTTAGAATTTACATTTGTCTTCATATATATTCAGCAGAAACCTAGCTCCTCAGCCCCCGTGCTGCCTAATTGGGATTCATTAGCTTCACCCGCCCCCGAGGAGAATGTCAGATGACTATGGCCTGGTGAGACGCTTCACCCACAACTGCTCAGCAGGAGGATCTAAGCACAGTGCTCTCTGTGGCAAGGTGTCCCTGCAGAGCATCCTCTCTGACACTGCCAGCGTCCAGCTCAGCGATGGGAACAGAGTCACCCTTCCCAACGCAGTCCCGCTCTGGGGCAGAGTCGCCGGTGGGCTCCACCCTGGGAGGATGCTGAGCCCTGGCAAGCATCTTCCTCCCTGTTGTTGCTGGGGAAGAACCACCATGAGGAGAAACCTCCATGGACCATCTGGTGAAGCATGAGGTGGCCACAAGCACTGCCAGGTCCTTGGGTGGTGCTGCTTTTCCTCTACTAAACAGGCACGGTGTCATTTGCCTCTCCAAGGCGCACTTCTGCTGCAGAGCTGGAGACTTTCCTGTCACATGGCAGTGCATTCTGACCCAGACACAACCAAACCATGCTCTGGAGCGTTCCCACAGGGGCAGCAAGCCAGCCCCTCCTGTGCAGGAGGCACGTGCAGTGGCTGGGCAGCTCAGGACAGCTGTCCCACCTTCCTGTCCATGCAGCTCAATCTGGCGCAGGTGCCTTCTCCTCGGGTGGGTCGGGCTGGCTCCCACCTTCCCAGGCCTCCAGGTAGATCCAGAAGCTCCGTGGCAACCTCAAGGGAGCAAAGCTGTGTGTAGAGTGCTGGAATGGGAACATTTGCTTCCCTTTAGACATCTCTGCAGCAGAAATCGAGGCTCCAAGAACCCCATTTTTCTGTTTTATGTGGTCATCTCTCAATAGTCGCAGAAGCCCAGAAGGGCTGAGACTGGAGGTCCCTCTGAGGAGCATCCACTCCAACCTGTGGCTCACAGCAGCACCTCTCAGAGCAGGTACGGCATCCCAGCTGGGTATCCCAGTATCTCCAAGGATGGAGACTCCACGTCTCTGGGCAACCTGATGCAGTGTTCGACCACCCTCACAGTGAAAAAGGGATTTCTTATTTTTAACTGTCAATGTCTCATGCCTCAGTTTGTACCTGTTACCCCTCATCCTTTCACTGGGCACCAAGAAAAGTCCATCTCCACCTTCAGGGTTTGAGGAACCCTCTGCGTTGTTACGGGAAGGGGTGTGTGTCTCCCTGGGTGTGGAAAACCTGACCTGCAGAGCCAACAGTATTTTTCCTGGGAAACATTTGCCCAGCTTTGCTCACAACACTTTGGCTGCGTTATCTGGTCACATGAAAACTCAGGAGGTTCCCCACACTCTCTGTGAAACCCAAAGCAGGATCCAGAAGCCCCCATGGGCTCCACAGCAAGTGAGGGCGGCTCCGATCTAATTAACCTCGGAAAGCATCGTTGAGCAGCAGCTGCTTCCTCTCTTCCCTGCCTCCACTTCCTGGGCTCCAGACTCCTTCCTGTGGGAGACCTGGGGAAATATTAATTTAAGAGTATTTGTCCTTGTAGCAGCGGGCTGTAAATGAGCAGGTATGGAAACCCTTCACCACTGCCCTCAGAGTCCCTTCCCCGTGGAGGATTAGAGGAGAGAGCAGACCCGATGTTCCCTCTGGCGTTAGACCCTCCGGAGCCCGTCCCTGCGATGACGGAGCCGGACAGGGTATTTATGGGTCTTAGAAAGCTGAGAGCATCTCAAGCCTGTCTCAGACACATATTGGACACAGATTGCACAGCCTGTGGCTGAATGTATACCTGCACGCCCGTTATTAACCATTCCTCCTTTTGCACGCCAAAAAAAAAGCCCCTTCCCCTTAGAAAACAATCAGGCAAGAGAGGAATGGCCCAAGGCAGCAAGTGCAGGACCTGTGGGTGCTGCCTGAGCACCCCCCCCCTTGATCCGTTCCTGTCTCCATCGCCTCTGCAGCTCTGCCATTCCAGCACCCTCGGTTGCCCCCCGCACACACGTCAGTTCCTCAGCAGCTTCCCCCCTGCAGCCCAGCGGGTTTCAAGAAGCAATTTCCTGCAGAGAAATGTTTCTTTCTCAAGGAGGCCAAGTGGTGAGCTTCCTGGAGCCGGCTGTTCGCAGGAAGCAGTTGCGAAAGCTGCCTCGCCACCCACCAGGAAGGGCCGTACAGGAGCAGGCGGGCGCAGGCTGCACCCAGGTCTCTGCCCCTCACCCAGCTCCCCCCATCCATGCCTGGGAGGGAGGTTTGCACTCCTTGCCCATGTCTGTGGGGTTGCTGGCTCGGGGCAGGGGAAATCTGGGATGGGTGCAGGCGGTTGCAGACCTCCCCAGGAATGGAACTGTATGGTGCCTCCAGCTCCTCGCCCATCCCTCCTGGGGGAGAAGCTGAGAGATGACACAATAATTGCCAGGCTTTGGCTCACCAGCCTTCATCAGGATGTTTCTGGGTCTGATTTCAAGCAAGGCCCCCAAATACCCACACAGGTGTCTGCCCCTGGCCTGAGCTAGGCATTGCTCCCCAGCCTGGTCCTGCGAGGCACCTGGGTGCTCCTCTGGGATGCAAACCCTGACGGGACTTCTCCCTGCGGCTGGAAGTGTGAGCCAGCCCGGATCCTACACGATCCCGGTGCTTCTCCGCGCTGTCTGGAACTCACACCGTGACAGGATCAGGGGCAGAGTCAGCATCACAGTGGTGCACTGCATCCCTGCCCATCAGCAGCACCCCAAACTGCACCGACCACCCTTTAGCTGATGCAGAGATTGCGGGGAAGGTGGGTGCACCATGCTCCTGCTTCTCATGGCTTTGAAGGCAGATACCATTCATATCCAGGCAGGGCTCCCAGCCAGTGCTTGTCCCACCAGGGCTGGTTTTCATTCCCATAGCCATTGTGGTTGGGATGTATTTGGTGGCTCCTGCTGGGTGGGCAGCCCAGGCTCCTGCCCTGCTCCAAGGGCTCACTACCTGTGCTGCAGCAGCACTGCCTTCTCATTGAGAAGTTTTGCCTGTTCCAGAGCTTGGGTTGGGGTTTTTTTCTTGCACAAAGCCCTCTGGTTTTGCAATCCCCTCACTGTAACTCAAACCCAAGTGAACAACCCCAGGCAGCCATTTCTGTGAAGCGTTTCATGACCAAAGGGCTGGTTCCCCCTTTCAGAACCTCGGAAGATGACTTCTGGTTTCCTCCCAGTATTAGTAATGTCCAGCTGAACCCTGCTCTTTTTCCCCAAGAAGTTTATTTTCCAGGAAGCAGCACTTCATTCTGAACGTGAAGCATCTCTTGGGACAATCTCTGCTTCACTTGTTCTTTTTTTTAATTTTATTTTCATTTAATGTATTTAACAAAATCCCAGTACCCTGTGAACTTGTCCCGTGGTCCCTGCCATCAGTGGTCCAGCCTGTCTGCTGGTCTGCTGTGTCCTGCTTCCTAGCCCTTAAATAGGGTTAAAGCTCCTTCATGCAGCACTTTGCTGCACCCAGGAGCTGGGAGGGAACACCTGAAACACCCACACCCCCAAGGCCAGTTTCTGGGGGTGCTTGGTGATGAAGGAGGAATCAAAACATTCTTCCTTGTCCCTTGGCCTGCCAGCAATGCTCTTCCTAGTGCTGCCCGTGTTGTTTCTTGCTGTGAGAAAGTATTGCTGGCTCAGAGTCAACTTGTTGCCCACCTGGAACCCCTCTGGCCTTTACCTGCAAAGCTGTTTTCCAGCTACTTGCCCTCCACCATATACTGGTGTGTGGGGTTGTTCCTCCCCAAGGGTAGGAGTCCCTAATCCCTTTTGTTGGACTTCATGAAGCTCCTCTCTGCCCACCAGTGTTCTCTGAATGGCAGCACGACCTTCTGATGGATCAGCTGCTCCTCCAAGACCTGTATCTTCTAAAAGCTGGTACACAAATTCCCATCATCCAGGCCATTAATAAAGAAGTTAAACTACGTTGGTCCCAGCGCCGACTCTTGGGGCACACCCCTGTCCTCCAGCTGGACTTTGAGCTGCTAACCACAACCTTCTGGGCATGGCCATTCAGCCTGGGTTTAGTTTATCTCACTGTGTGCCAGTAGGCACATACCATCCCGATCTGGACAAGACAACCTGCCCTCTGAGCGCTGTAGGCCTGTCTTGCTCTGGCTGCCTGGCTGCTGAACCATGGCAAAGGTGTTCTGGCTGCAGCTCCCACTCCTCCTGTGCCCAGTCCCTTGTTCCCTTAGTTCCTTGTTGTGCTGTAGGCTGGGGAGGAAGACACCAGTTTTCCCAATGCCCTCCAAGCCCCTCAGTGTGGTATCGAGTAATTTATCTACTCCACAACAGCCAAGCCCTGGAAATTTTGCTGATCCCTCAGCCCAGTCTATCACCCCAGCAAACACAGGGGACAAGATGTCAGATGGTATTGGTGTGAGGAAGCAATGGTCATCACTGAAGGCACTCTCTACATCCCACCTGAGACACCCTGTGCATTGCCATGCCCACTGACCAAGTCATCTCTGGAGGGTTTGGAGCTTGCTCTGGCATGGCTTGGAGGGGCCAGTTTTGGTGGCCAAACGGGACTCGGAGGAATCTGATGACACCATCTGAGTGGTGTTATTAACCAATGTGATGGAAGGACAGAGAGGACAGAGGGACCTGGACAGGTTGGAGAGGCGGGAGGTTCAATGAAGCCCAGCTCAGGGCCCTCCCCCTGTGTCAGGACAACCCCCATTATCCACACAGGTCAGGATATGATGTGCTGAGAATCAGCCCTGAGGGAAAGGACTTGGGGGGACTCATGGGTGAGAAGCTGGACAGGAGCCACCAATGTGCATCTGCAGCCCAGAAGGCCAACCCCATCCCAGGCTGCATCCCCAGGAGTGTGGGCAGCAGATGAGAGAGGGGATTGTCCCGTCTGCTCTGCCCTGGGGGGACCTCACCTGGAGTGCTGTGTCTGGAGCCCAGGGACCTCTTGGAGTGTGTCCAGAGGAGGCCACAAAAATGACCCAAGGGCTGGAGCAGCTCTGCTGTGAAGCCAGGCTGAGAGTTGGGCTGGTTCAGCCTGGAGAAGAGAAGGCTCTGGGTGCACCTTATAGCCCCTTCCAGTCCCTGAGAGGTGCCTGTAGGGAAGCTGGGAAGAACTGTTCCCAAGGGCAGGGAGCGATAGGATGAGGGATGATGGTTTTAAACTCAAAAAGGAGATTCATGATGGATATTAGGGAAAAGCTCTTCAATATGAGGGTGGTGGATCACTGGCACAGGTTGCCCAGGGAGGTGGTGGAGGCCCCATCCCTGGAGATATCCAAGGTCAGGCTTGATGGGGCTCTGAGCAACCTGCTGTAGTGAAGATGTCCCTGCTCACTGCAGGGGGTGGGACTAGGTGACCTTCAAAGGTCCCTTCCCACCTAACACATCCTATTATTCAACGAATCCTTCCCAGCTGTAGTAACATCCCATCCTGGGATGGGCCCAAGCCGAGATGTGCAGGGGATGCTCACAGCATTTCATGTGGAGGCGGAGCAGGACGAAGAGGGTTGGGCTTTGAGATGTGTGCGCCACAATGGGACACACGGCTTGAGGACACACTGGCCCTGAGGACCGGGTGAGCTTGTGAACGACCTTGTGCCCTCTCAGCACACGTGTGCAGCATGTCTGCCTGTGTGTCATCCTTCCTCCACTCCCCATCTGAAGAGGGAGGAAGCAGTGACGGAGAAAGAGGTGACCTGGCAACTTCTGAACCAAGGCATCATCCTGGGGAATGAGTCACTGGCTTTGCGCAAGGAGCCAGGCCCAGCTCTGGAGGGAGCAGACACTGAGGTGAACGCTCTGGGGAGATGCCTGCAGCATGATGGAAAGGGAACTTGGGCCCTGCAGTAGGAGAGCCACTCGAGGTGGCAGGCAGTGTGAGACCAAAGCTCTGGGTGCACCCACACAGCTCAGCACGCGGCGCGCTGACCCTGCAAGCCCGCAGCGGCGGGCGCACAGCTCGCAGGGCTGAGCCCCCCAGGAGCTGGAGAAGCCACAGCATCCACCTAAGCTGAGCTTTTCTCAGGAAAGGAAGGTTTGGGTCTGGGTGGTGGCATTTCTCACAAGGAACACTGATTCCTTGAAAACCACGGGTACTCCGGGCAAGTAAAAGCGGTCAGCAAAGCGGCATCGGGCACACCGGGGTGCTTGAGTCAGAAGGTAATTTCCAACTGCATGTAAGGTGATTTCCAAGGGCCAGGAGAATTTTCCTGAAGACATCTTAATCTGTTTTGCTTTTAAGAATCAGCCTTTTGTTTACTATTTTAGCTTATTTCTCCATGGAAATCCTTTCATTTACTCCCCAGCCTTACCTGTAGCTTTGCATCTGAGTGGGTGGAGGAGGAGGAGGAGGAAGAGGAACAGCACTTCAGCAGTGTGGCCAGTGTGCCAGAAAATACACTTTTCTTTCTAAGCTATAAAGAATAACGGGAGATATAACTAAAGATAACAGGAGATTAAAAGATTGTGCCGAGAGGTGGATCTTCTCTAGTTGGGAAACATGAAATACAAGAGTGCTGCTGTCTTTTCTGCTGGGGCTCTGGCACTTCTCATGTCACATCTCCCAGGGTTTGACCTATGGGGCAGATGCCTCTAAAGATGGATGGATGGATGGATGGATGGATGGATGGATGGATGGATGGATGGTTTGGCAACAAGCCCACCGAGGGGCTCGTACCCATTGTGGAGGGGCTGCAAGGCCTCAAAGAGAGAAGAAAATCAGTCTGGGAAAAAAAACCCACAACACCTCAGAGCCCAAATGTATTGGGTGAAAGGTGTTGGAAATGCAAATTATTAATTTAAAGAACTGGGACAGGAACCAGGGATGCCAGGCTGAGCTGTTATGTGCTGCATCAGCTGCGAGTCTGGCTCAGTGTTTGAAAAATAAAATTAGACTTGCAGTATATGTCTTTAAATATTTAAATGACTTTCAGTAATTCATATGGTGACATTTAAACACAGTACGCCAAGCAAACGGCTTCCAGTTCTGAAAGGAAATGTTTGCAGGTAAGAATATTTAATTTAAGCTGATATCCAGGCAGAATCTTGATGCTGAATTCAACCTACATACTCCTCTGAACTGAGAAATGAAGAGCGGGTCCTGCGGCCGGTGGATGGTGACACACACGGAGTGACTGCGATACTCGCAGGCCCATGGTCTCTGTGCAGACACTTCACAGGCTCCCCAGGGTGGGGGTGGGCAGGTCCACATCGGGAGATGAGGACCATCTCCCATGTTGGACCATCTCTCCATGTTGGAGAGGGTTCAGAGGAGGGCCACAAGGATGATTAGAGGGCTGGAGCAGCTCCCCTACAAAGAGAGGCTGAGGGAGCTGGGCTTGTTCAGCCTGGAGAAGAGAAGGCTGTGGGGGGACCTCATTGCAGCCTTCCAGTCCCTGAAGGGAGCTTATAAGCAGGAGGGGATTCAACTTTTTAAAAGAGCAGATAATGGCAGGACAAGGGGGAATGGACTAAAGCTAAAGGAGGGAAGGTTTAGATTAGATATTAGGGGGAAGTTTTTTACAGAAAGAGTGGTGAGGGACTGGAACAGGCTGCCCAGAGAAGTAGTAGATGCCGCATCCCTGGGGGTGTTCAAGGCCAGGTTGGATGGGGCCCTGGGCAGCCTTGTGTAGCTCCAGGCCTGGAGGTTGGTGTCCCTGCCTGTGGCAGGGGGGTTGGAGCTCTGTGATCCTTGGGGTCCCTTCCAACCCAGACCATTCCATGATTCTATGATTCTATGACCACCAGGCTTGGCAATGCCAACCCCTGCCCGCACCCTTCCCACATCCTTCTTGGCCCCTTCCCTGTGAGTCAGCTGCAGTAACCAAAGGCACAATCCAGCAACCCGGGCCCAAACAAGCACAGCCCAATGAAGGCCTCTTGCACGCAGCCTGCGCTTCGCTGTCGGCACTCCCAGACGATGTGGAGAGTCTCTTACATCAGTCACGCCGGTTTTCGTAACATCCGACGTCCCAACGGGGGTGACTCATCCCCTCTTGAAGCTGAACGTCTGCATGAGCACAGAGGGGTAACTTTTGCTGAATGGTGTGATTTCTGGGACGAGAGCTGCTCTTAATTGGGAGCGGATCTCAGATGTTCGCAAACCCCATGCTCATGGCCTACTTTGTGTATTTTTCTCTATTCTACTTGGAGTTTTTTTAGCTCAGGGTGAATACTAAAGGAGCTTCCCTACGATCTGCTGCTAGAGCAGCCAGACGTCCAGTGAAGGCTTCTGAATTTGTGGGCCAGGCATGTCCCAGGGCTGTCAATTCCTGTGCCCAGGCTTTAGCTCCCTGCCCTGAAAATACCCGATTTTACATTAAAAGCAAATGAAACAAAATTAAAGGGAGCTTCCATCCACTGCAAGAGCAGCAGATGAAGTAGCAAGGAGAGTAAAATAAGCTTAAATGGCTCAGAATGGAAAATACAAAGAACTACTCTTCCCCACTCTTCTTCAAAATTTTCTTTATCAAAAGAAAACCAGTTGGGGACTTGACACTAATTTTGTGGTTCTGGCAGTTAGGGGCTGAGCTTTCGGGGTTAGCAACGCCAGGGACCCTGGGATAACGAGCCTCCCAGGTTCTGGGAGCTGTGCCCTTTCAGCTGTGCTGGCTGCAGAGCTGGACAGCTTCCCAGCACAAAGGTCAGGGTACTTCATGGCTTCAAACCCATCTGCAGCATCCAACACCATGGCCCATGAAGGACCTTCTCTGCCTGAGAGCCTGAAGGTATTAAGAATAGCTTGCTTGTGGGGACGGAGCTGTCCTTCCTCACCTGGAAGTGCCTGGGGGATGCTGGGGACCGGCCAGGGCTAAAGCCAGGGTCTTGGCAGGCCAGGGCATTCTATGGCATCTTTCCACCACCATGTGACTCCCAGAAACTCTGTTTTGATGACAAGTTCCCCTCCCAGCTCCAGCCTGGAAACTCCCTCTCGCCCTACTTCATGGCACCAGCAGTGATGGGGCACACCATGGCCTAGGGAATGGCCAAGCTGTGGCCAAACTCTGCCTGCTCAGCAAGGAGCCAGAGGCAGTTTTCTTCCCCTTGTCTCCATGCAAGTCACCCGGGACTTCCAGAGAGAAAGAACAGGACATGGCTCAGCCTGGTACTCTGCCAGCAAGGATGAGGTTCATCTGCTTTGCTCATCACCATGCCTGCTCACCCCTACCCCGGCACTTACGGTCATTCCTCAAAGGCCAGGCAGGGACCGTGGGCAGCAGCTGTGCAAAGAAAGGGCACCGGGTCCGTGCTTTCCCCTTTCATCAGCTGAAGCTGCACGAGGCTCCTGGGCATGGGCTAGAAGCCTGGTCCTGCTCTGTGGCAGGCAGCGACGCTGAGCACAGGCAAAACCCAGGAGAAGTGAGCCCTGCCCATCTCCTTAACTAATCAAGACCAGAATTCCTGATTTTTTCAGTTAAAACTGAGATGGTCTGGGCATTTCAGTGTGGATTGTAGGGCCGAGCAGCAAGGCTGCCTGTGTGGCTGGCCAGCCCTAGCCCGGCATGTTTTGGGAACCTCTGTGGTAATGACTTGCTCTCCTCCACCCCTCCTGCCTGGCAGCACGCAAGGGCAGCACCTCTTCTCCCACAGCTCTGGGCAACTCGCTCTGGCTTGGGCACTGCAGCAGGTCTGGAAGCATCAAGCTTCCCCGTAACCACCACAGCTTCCAGGCTTGCCCTCAAGGCGTGGGAGCATCACAAGGTTCCTCCTTTCAGACTCACTGGTGAAGAACCTGCATTCAAAACGGAGGTGGAAGTGGTTTCCCTCAAGCTCACGGGAGGACGTCACTTCTCCTGCACATCAATCTAACTGTGAGCATAACTTTGAGGGGCATCTAGGGGTAGGAAGACCCCACACTTTGCTTAAAACGGGGCTGTTTGCACTGGTGCAACAGAAGTGTGGATGTGGGACTCGGGACATGGCTGCTACCCAAACTTCAGGTGTGTGGCAAAGCCTGAGCCATGCTGAGGATTTCCTTGGAGACTGATGCAGAAGGGACTTCTCCTCTGGAGTCTCCTCCTCTCCTCTGATTTGTCAGGCAAAGCACCACCTCAAACCCCACCGGTACCAGGAGAGCCATCGAGGCTCAACGGCACTGCTGGAGGAAGAGGCAGTGCTGGGATCCTGGCAGGAGGTTTCCCTCCCCTTGAAGCAGCTTTCCTGTGCACAGCTCCATCGTGCTTCTAAAAATGTATACAGAGCAACTGTCTCTAAGGCAATTTCCATAACAATGGGCACAGAAGAACAATCTACGCTGCTGGTGTGCCCTGTGAGGGTGAGGAACGCCACAGTTTCAGCCATGAGATGCTCACATGAACACAAGAAAAAGAATTTTTACCCAATTGGCCCTCGATGGCTGCTAGGAAGCTCCCAGGGGACCTGCTCCCATCACCCAGCCAAGCAGCACAGGCAGAGCTCCCTGCTTGCCCCAGCAAGGCAGCCTGGCCCCAGGCCATTGCTGGACCCTTTGAGCCTTCAGCCACTAAAACACCCAACACTGAAAGCACCAAACCCAGGGAGTGCTTCCACACCTTCCCCAAGATGCAGCTTACTGATGCCCCACCACTGCTCAGTGGACATGCAGCAGTGCAGGCAGACAGCGGTGGGCAAGGACCAGCACTGGGGCCAAGGTGTCCTCATGTCAGCCAAGAGCTCACCCTTCATCCCAGGCCTCAGCAAGTTACACAAAGCCCCATGTGTTGCCCTTCTCCCCCTCAGCTCTGGGTGCAGAGCCCCAGCCAAACCTGCCCAGGTTTGTGTCTTCCCCTGGAATGGCTCACATCCTGCCATTGCAGCTTTGTTTAAATCCGTGCAGAGCTCAACCTGTTGTCAGACATACACTAATTTGTGTGTTTCTAATTATTTGTTTCCATCTTAAAACCTGTTTTTCAGCAGATTGCAGCTTTATTTTAATACATGCTTGGCTGGAGTCCGATACACTGGCTGCCAGTAGCATAGGCACAAGTGGGCTTGCATTGCACAGGGGGAGAGAAGAGGCTGAGTTAAACCGAATTGAAAGCCCGCTCATAAAAATTAATTAACCAAAAACGAGTGGCAGAGCCTACTTTTATGTTCTTCTGTTTATACCCCTTGAAATAAGACAGTTCTCAGCACAGAGAGGGCTTGTGAACCACCTCCTCATGTCACGTGCCATCTCATCCTCGCACAGGAGCATCTTGTCCAGCCGCATCTGCCTCCACCCCCCAGCTGAGCCAGTGGGACACGGAGGGTCCATCGCCTCCTGGTAGCCCTTCCTTATTTCTGCCTCAAGACATTTCTGGTGAAAACTTCTCCTTTTTTTTTTTGTTGGTTTTTTTTTTTTTAATTTGTTTGCTAAAAAGGAAAGAAAAAGGGAAGAGACGTACTTGATGTTACGGAAACCTAACAGAGCGTGCAGCAATCCAACTGCTCAGACACATATGCCGCCTTCCTTCTGCTCTGCACCAGCGAGGCTGTGCCATATTTAGCTCTGGCTCCATCTCTCACAAACTTGACCAACTGTTCCTCCGCAGTGTCATCTTCACTTGTTTACCCCCAAACTGTTCATTGAAATCCTCAATTTGGTTGGGGGGGGGGGGGGGGGAAGTAGGGCTTTATTTTTAATGACCCGAAAAGCACTAAATACCAATAAAGCTGCATCGCCATGCTGCCAGGTAGCAAGGTCAGGAGATCCCCCGGATCGCCATGCTGCCAGGTAGCAAGGTCAGGAGATCCCCCGGATCGCCATGCTGCCAGGTAGCAAGGTCAGGAGATCCCCTGGTGACCCCCACCTTCATCAGTGACCAGCGGTGTGCACAGGCAGGTGGCCTTCCTAGAGCTCAGCCTGCGGCGGCCGCGGGACCAGCCCACGCTGACTGCCAGGGCAGTGTCCAGCCTGCTGGGCCGCCAGCCCGCGGGACGCTCCCGCAGCACCCTGATGAGTGGTGTGTTTAGCAACCACCTTTAGCAACCACGTGAAGGCAGGCAAGGCCCTGGTTGGGAAGTCCACCCTTGTTACAGGTAGGAAAGATGGGAAAAGGCCGCTCCTTGCCCTGCCCGCCGCTTTGTGCCGCACTTCTGCGAGTCTGCGCCAGCGTCCGGGCACTGGCTTCAGGGTCAGCGCCCAGGCAGAAACCCCCAAGGCTCTCACCCATAACAGCGCTGTGCACGAGGCTGAGGTGAGCCCTCGTCCTCCTGCACACAGCAGGGAGTCTTGGAGGCTTTTCATGGGACATCCACACCTCGTCCTGCTCGTCCTTGGTGTCGAGAGCCTGCTGTCAGTTGGAGGACCTGGTGACATGCCTTGTGGCCTTGCAGGACGCTGCAACACGAAGCCCCTCAGCCCTCCCACCAGCCCTGGGGTTTGCTCAGGAACCTTTCCCACAGTGGAGGCCGGTCTCACGGAGTTAAGTGTGTTTTCTTGGCTTGTTGTGCCAGTGGAAGAGCGACTTACAGCACAGCAGATGGATGATATTCTAATTTGGGTTTCACATGATTTATATAAATAGGCTTAGATGAGGTTGCGCATAGATGGCGCAGTCATCTGCCAGCTTCGCCCTGTCTGCCTCAGGACCCTCTCCTCCCTTCCCATCAATCTCAGCACCCTGGTAACGTCTGGTGTGCTCGCAGTGACAGGCCATCTCAGCCTGTGCCATCCTCCTGCCATTCTGGTAAGGTGAAGCAGCCTCCTGGCCACCCCAGTTACCTGGGAACAGTGTTCGAGCTCATCCCTGAAACAAGGGCTGGCTTGTCAAGGAGGACCCAGAGCTGCGACTACCCCAGTCAGCTCAGGGAGGGGGAGGAGGGTACATCCCATGCTGCTTCCCACCCAGGTGAGTGGGGACCAGAAGGATGGTCCCTCATCGCCCCGCACGCTCGCAGGACACCCGTTTCTGCCAGAGCTTCTCCCCACTGGTGGGTATGTGGAGTGAGAGGATACCAGTGGCCTTGCTGCCACCATCACAACGATGACACAGCAACTCCCTCCTCTTCCTCCTCACCAGTGCATCTCAAAGGAGCCTCCACCACATGCTGATGAAGAACAAATCCACAAGTGCATCCTTGCTGGGTTTCATTTGAACCCCCCTGCCCCATCCCCACTGCTCCTCTGCCCCTCACGGGGAGGCACGGGCTGGCAGGGCTGCCAAGGGGCTTGTGGCAAACAAAGGTCTGGTTGCTGCAGGGCTCCAGCATGTGCCCACAGAACATCTCCATCACACAGATCTTCACTTCTAGAAAACAAGTGTGACCTGATCCCAGCAGAAAAATCTAAAAAACTGAGCAGCTGAGTTTTTTTACCTGTCCAGCAGGAGCTGGTTATGGGAGAGCTGCATCTTCCCTGCGCTGGATATAGCTTGGAGGGTCACTCCACGCTCAGCGCAGAAAGCAGCAGGGCTCTGCTTTCAGCACCAGGCAACCCCAAGACATCCCTAGGTCTGAGCCACAGGAGGGATCAGTGCTGAAAACACTGAGTCTCGGCTGAAACGGGAAGTGGGGACAGGTTTCTCACATGCCAAAATGGACAATGTGATGAAGCAGAGGGGTGGCTTAGGGCAGAGACATCAGTAGCCTTCCCGGAGGCTGCTCTGCCTGCATCATTCACTTTGCAACCTGATTTCCTCTGGAAATGAGGTTGCTGCAGCCACACTGTCTGTGTACCCCTCCTCCCTGCCTCCTTTTTTCTTTGGGCACTTTCAGTGCCGCTGCCCAGGGGGTTGTTACAGGACTGTGATTTTTGTGAAGTGGCTGATGAGAAGCTGATGAGTGTGGGTGTAGCTTTCACCATCCGGCGAGGGCCCGTGGCACAACCCCAGTGGAAAGCGGCCTTTGCTGGTTTCCGCCGCTAGCGGAACAAGTCGTCTTATTTGTGTTATTGTCTCCTAGGAGCCCTGGTTTCTGTCCTGCATTTAGTCCCTGGCACGAGTGGTATTTTCCATGGTCAGCCTAGAAGCAGGGAACAGACCTTAACCCTTTTTGGTGTACAGAGCAGATTCCCACATCGGACTATTTCCTTGCAACTCTCTCCGTGAGGAAAAAAAGGGCCCTCCCAGGATGAAGGCAGCCAGAGAAAGGCTGATGCCAGCACAGGGCTGCTGGTTGGAAAGGTGCAGGTGGCTGGGGAGCAGGTGGGGAGGTTCCTGGGCTCCTGGGCTGCTTGAGCCTTCACGGCTCCACCAGATGGTACCATGCCCAAGCCCTCACTACCAAAACTCTCTGATTCAGCCCCTCTATTCCAAGCCACGCACTGTAAAATAGCTCTCCCCTAGCTGGGCCAAGGTCTAGGCCACCAAACAAATGAAGAGAGATTTCTCAAGCAGATAAAAGCCCAAGTTTTGGCCCAGTTTCCCTGCTCATGCATCTCTGGTGGAGGAGAAAAGCAGCATTAGGCTGGCAGTTGGAGCTGCCTCTAGTCTGGGGAGACAAGAGCAGAGCCAGGGTCCCTGCTCTGGACCCCTGCGGAAGGCAACAGGAGCTTCATCAGGTGGCTCTAGCCTGAGAGAGGCAGGCCAAGGCTTTGTGGAAATGACTTGGATCTTCCCAGGATCAGAGTCTGGTACAGGCTGAAGGACTCTGAGTTGAGAAGGCAAGAGCACAGGGAGGCCTTTGGGGAGATCACACTCATCCCAGAGTACCGCTAACCCAGTCTGAGTGCAGCACTGAGGCCCTTCTCAGCCAGCCTGAGCCACATCAGCTGCAATTCCCACTCCTGCACATGTCTGTGGTCTGAGGTCTGCCCCTAATTATGGGCAGCAGAGGAAGGGACTGAAGCACAGACGGGCCAGAGATTTTAGGTCAAGGAGCGGTGGGGCCCTGGGACACCAGCAATCGCCAAGGGACCTGCAAATGTGCTGTGGGTGGGGGTTAGGAGAGATGCAAGGTGCAGGGGCCCCATGGCCACAGAGCCCCGCACCATCGGCACCTCTGAGGGCACAGAGCCAAGCTGGGCTCACGGCAGTTCTTGTTGCAGCAGGACTGGGCTCAAAAAGTGGCCCTATGAACCTTCTGTCACAGAATCCCAGCATCACAAGATTGGAAAAGACCTTTAAGATCATCAAGTCCAGCCATTCCCATCCTAAGTTAAGCCACATCTCTGAGCACCTCATCTACCCTTTTTTAAACACACCCAGGGAAGGTGACTCAGCCCCTCCCTGGGCAGCCTGTGCCACAGCCCCACAACTCTGCCAGGGAAGAACTTTTCCCTCCCATCTGCTCTGACCCTGCCCTGGCACAGCTTGAGCCCATTGCCCCTTGTCCCATCTCCTGTCCCCTGGCTGAAGAGACCATCGCCCACCTCTCTGCACCCTCCTGGCAGGGCAGTGGAGATGGGGAGAAGGTCTCCCCTCAGCCTCCTCTTCTCCAGGCTCAACACCCCCAGCTCCCTCAGCTGCTCCTCAGAGGATTTGCCCTCCAGCCCCTTCCCCAGCCTGGTTGCCCTTCTCTGCACTCGCTCCAGGACCTCAATGTCCTTCTGATGGTGAGGAGCCCAGAACTGGACCCAGCACTCGAGGTGCAGCCTCACCAGCGCCCAGTCCAGGGCCACAATCCCCTCCCCAGACCCGCTGGCCACACTATTTTTGATACAAGCCAAGATGCCATTGGCTTTCCTGGCTGCCTGGGCAAATCTTGGGGACTGGGTTTCTCCTGCCCCAGGAAAGACGAGCAAGCGGCGGGTTCCAAGCGATGTCAGCAGCGGGAAGTTCACAGCGGCTGCTAGACGAGGGTGACGGCATTTCCCTAGTGCCCATGACAGCGGCAGATGAGATGTGTGTCATCCGGAAAACACTTGGGCTTTTCTTCTAAGTTGCTTCCTCTGTGCTGAGGACATGCAAGAGAAAGGGACAGGTCTCCTGCCAAAACCATTTCCCATTAGTGCAGTGTTTCTAAGCAAAAACTCCAAGCGTTCCAGAGAGAAAAAAAAAGCCAATGAAAACACCCATAAACCAGCAAAAATAACTGAAGGGATGACAAGCAGTTCAGGAGGTTGGGTGTCATGTGCTCCTGGGAAAAGTGGTAGACTCTGCACCGGCACCACCCGCAGAGGAGAAGGGAGGGAGGGAGCCCCAGGCTCAGGACACGGCACGGCACCCTCCTGGGTGTTGTGCGCTGGGAGGTACGGGGTCTCCAGCCATCCCACCATCCCATCCCCTAACACATCTCACTGTCAGAGAGGCTTTTGGCAGAGCTGGGGACGTGTCAAAAACCCCACAGAACATCATTTGGAGGGAAGGGGCAGCCTGAGCATCACCGAGGCAGAGAGGTGAAGGCAGTAGGAATGCTGAGTGGGGACAGTCCCACCCCCAGAACCTGATCTTGGGCCAGAGGGCAATCCTTTTTATCTGGTGGGACATTGCCACCGATGGGAACTCAGCCCCCACCAAAGCTGCATGTGTTTCTCACCCAAGATACGAGTGACTCGCGGCTGCCCGTGGAGTCAGAGGCACCGAGACGCATCCCTCACAATGCTTCAAACAGAAATTGCTCCAGAAAGCTTTAGGTTTAGAATCCATTTCAGAACTGGATGATTTGATTATTCCTGGATTTGATTTCAGCCTTCATTTTTCTAATCCCTTTAAAAAAGCACCTACTTAGTAGTAATGGCAGAGATATTCCCTTGGAGAAATCTGAGTAGCTTGTAGAGGCGACACTTGAAAAATAATAAAAAATAATAAAAAACAATAAAAAACTCTGCTAGCTCCCAAGAGCAAAGAAAAACCCAACCCCTTTGTCTAGGAACATACTTCCACCAGCAGGATTTTACCACATGTGAACCGGCGGTGAGCGTGGACATGGTTCCCTGGGTATTAAGAGTAAAGTGACTTTATTTCAGTAGAATTTCTTACAACATCTTCAACAAATACCCTGTGACCCAGCTGAGAGCTTTGATGACCAGGACAGCTGATTCCCACAGCAGGTCGCAAAGCGCCACTTCCCCTTTGTGAGGTTGAGCTACGCACGGATTCCAGCGTGAAGCACAAATCCCGACCTGAACCCCGGCCAGCACCAATGTTTGGATAAGGCATCTACTGAAGGCTCTTCTCAAGAGAGGGGCTTTCCTGGGCCCGGGGTCTTTGCCTCTCCCCTGTGACACAAGGGCATCATCTGGGCTGTTTCAGTCTCACGCCTGGTGAAGTCACCACTGCCATAGTGCTACACAGACAGAGCTGTGCCCGTTCACAACTCCTGTGTGTTCACTCCAAAGAATTCCCCTTGGCCAGATATTTATCATTCCTGGGTCATCCTCCAGCTATTTTGCAGGGGTGGTAGGAGTGGCTTTGCGAGACATTTGACCAAACACACACAAACACAGGCTTGGGCTGCTCTGTGCTTGGACAAATAAATAAAAACCAGATCTTCTTGAGTTGCACTTAATGTCAGGCTAGCTACGAGCAGGAAGAGAGGATCCCAGCCCTGCCAGGCAAAAACCCCCACGGGGATTTCTGAGCATACTCAAAACCAACCGGACCGAGACGCTGCGGGTCCACCCCACTGGCTGGTGTGGGTGAGGGATTTGAGAGAATAGGAAGCTTGAAAAAAAAAATAAAACTAAGCAAAAGAGATAATCCCCTTAGCTTCATAAGCACAGTCTAAACCACCTGAACAGCAGCGAGTGAGTGGAGCAATACAGCCCTGCACCAGGTCGCTCCAGCCCCAAGCACCTGGGAAGCAGGAGCTGGACATGGGCACAGGTGGAGGTGCAGCTTCCAGCACCTGGGCACCAGCAGCTTCTGCCCAGAACAGCCACTCACATACATACATATATATATATATATATATATTCTACATATATATATATTCTGCCATTTATATGCACCTAGGAAGGTCGGCCTGCCTGGGAGCACCCCACAGCACAGCAGCACTGGGCACATGGTGGCAGCCCCGGAGCAACGCTGATGGTGGTCTCAGTGTTCCATCCCCAGATGAGCCATCCCAGGGCTGTTTGCTCTGACATCCACACCAGGGTCCGGTGGTCCCGCCGGCTACAGGCAGCAGTGAGCTACTGCGGCATCAGGAGGTGGGTGTGAGAAGGCAGCTGAGGAATTAGCAGCCGCTGGTTGAGGTGTCACAGGTGGCTCAAAGGGAGTCTGGTGGGCTTGGTCTCAAGCCAGGACCTGGCAGGAGAAGGAAAACACAACTGTGGCACCCGCTGCCATCCCAAGTGCTGTGCGGATGCTGCACCACCACGGGAGCAGCGTCCTGGCCGCTCTCGCTCCCGGGCAGGCAGCCTGTCCCATGGAGGTTGGTAAGACAGACAGATGTGCATAACACCTGGCAGCAGGCCCCTGCCTCTGAAACCAGCAGCTAAAGCTCCCATTTCATGCCGTCAGGCCCAGGATATGGCCTGGAGCTCTACTAAACTCATGACAGTCAATGGCATCGCTTGGGATTTAATGCCTTGGATTAAGGGGATTGACCCCACAGCCCTCAGGGAGCCCCAGCCCCTGCGTCCCACCACCGCTCCATCATGGCCAATGCAAGCAAAACCACCCGAGGTCCCTGGGTTCTCAAACAAACAAACAGCAAGAAGAGAAAGGCATAAAGAAAAGAGAAGAGCAGCATTTATGTTCCCTGCAGCTGTGCTCACCCGGACAGAGGATTTCTGTGGCAGGACAATAACGCTCTGTGCAGCGAGGTTAAGTTGCAGTTACTTGAAACTATCAGCTCTTGTGTTCGAATCAGCTTATTACCTCCAGAGTCAAACAAGGCTTCCCCGTTGGCAACCATTCGGTCATGCTGCTTAAACTGGGCACAGGGGCCAAGCAAGGCTGGATTTAAAGTGATCTAATGGGAGCTGCCCACGGCTGCTTTGGGAGGGTACAGCTGAGGTGTTAGTCACCCTGTTGGGCTGTCCAGCTCCCTTCCCGCAGGGCAGGGACAGGTCCCACATGCTGAGCCCCATTCCTAGAAATGGATCCAAAATCAAGCTCTAGCATTGAGCTTTTGGCTCCCAAATATTCCCTCTGACAGTGGTGGGCACCCATCTGGCATCAGTTTTGGCATCATCTCCAAAATATGACAGGTATCTTCAGGCCCAGAGAGACATCTCTAGTAGACTTGCACCTTATCTTGCTTCAAGCAAACTTTCACACATTCCCTCCTGGCTATTGACTCTCCTGCCAGAAGCTTGCTGAGAGCAGCATCTCTTCCAATTACCCATCCGAACGCTCTCCATGACCCAAGTGCAAAGAAACAGTCCCAAAACCCATCAGTCCCAGCTACCCCTCAGCTTGGGGAAGTTAATTAATATGTGATGAAGTCAACATGTGTTTCAGAGCTGTGAAGCTAAAGGTAGCAGATGCTACAGCCCAAGAGGTGCTTCTGAGCTACAAGAGCACCGAGGGGAGTCAGTGGAACGGCCACCTTGGACTTCTGCAGGGCAGGCTTTGGACTGCTCAGAAGGCTGCTTGATAAAGTTCCATGGGAGACAGTCCTTAAGGGCAGAGGAGCCCAAGAGGGATGGGTGGATGACCTTCAAGAAGGAAACCCTGGTGGCACAAGAACAGCCTGTGCCCAGGTGCCAGGAAAGGAGCCAGAGAGGGAGTAACCAGCTTGGCCCAACAGAGAGACATCAGAAAAAAGAGGAAAGTCTATGAGCTTTAGAGGAAGGGGCAGGCATCTTGGGAGGACTACAGGGATGAAGTAAGATCATGTAGAGAGAAAATCAGAAGGGGTAAAGCCTGACTAGAACTCAGATTGGCCAATTCTGCGAAAGATAATAAAAAAATCCCTCAGCAAGTTTGTGGGTGACACTAAGCTGGGAGGAAGTATCCATCTGCCTGAGAGTGGGGAGGCTCTTCAGAGGGATCTGGCCAGGCTGGATCCATGGGCTGAGACCAATGGGATGAGGTTTAACAAGGCCAAGTGTAGAGTCCTATGCTTGGGACAGAACAACCCTGAGCAGCGCTACAGGCTGGGGCAGAGCAGCTGGAGAGCTGCTGGCAGAGTGTGGGGTGACTGTGACTGACCATGAGCCAGCAGTGTGGCCGGGTGGCCAGGAAAGCCAATGGCATCCTGGCTTGTGTCAGACACAGTGTGGCCAGCGGGTCTGGGGAGGGGATTGTGCCCCTGTACTGGGCATTGGTGAAGCTGCACCTTGAGTGCTGGGTCCAGCTCTGGGCTCCTCACCATCAGAAGGACATTGAGGTCCTGGAGCAAGTGCAGAGAAGGGCAACCAGGCTGGGGAAGGGGCTGGAGGGCAAATCCTCTGAGGAGCAGCTGAGGGAGCTGGGGGTGTTGAGCCTGGAGAAGAGGAGGCTGAGGGGAGACCTTCTCCCCACCTCCCCTGCCCTGCCAGGAGGGTGCAGAGAGGTGGGCGATGGTCTCTTCAGCCAGGGGACAGGAGATGGGACAAGGGGCAATGGGCTCAAGCTGCCCCAGGGCAGAGTCAGAGCAGATGGGAGGGAAAAGTTCTTCCCTGGCAGAGTTGTGGGGCTGTGGCACAGGCTGCCCAGGGAGGGGCTGAGTCACCTTCCCTGGGTGTGTTTAAAAAAGGGTAGATGAGGTGCTCAGGGATGTGGTCTAGCACAGGATGGGGATGGTTGGACTTGATGAGCTTAAAGGTCTTTTCCAACCGTGTGACCCTGTGATTCTGAGCACAGGGAGACACGTGCTGAGCCTCATCTGGAGAGGCTGTGGCTGACTGAGCACATGCATTTGTCCCTGTGCAGAGGACAGGAATTTACAGGCTCCCCTGGTGCCATGCAAACACGCAGAGACAAGGGGAACATCCCAGCCTGACATCTCACTGCACACACCTGGAAGGCAACCAGCAGTGAAACAGCAGGAGAACAAGTTGCCAGCATCTCGCTTATTCATCCTGAAACCCGCCACTCGTCCGCCCAGCCTCGCCCGGGCAGCTCCCCTTCCCCTCCCCAGCCCCACCAGTGCCTCAGAGCAGCTGCTAGAGAGGAGAAGCTGCTGGTACAAATCAGAGATGCTTCAGCACCCAGTGGCTTCTGTCTCCTGTGGGCTGCCTGGCCCTAGCGAGCTCCTGGTGGCTTAGCAGACGCTGCGTAACGGCGTTTGGGTCTCAGATACAGCCCTTCCACCGGGCACCCTGGGTACCAGCTGACACCCAGCTGATGCTCTGTGTAGGACACAGAGGTTCATTAGCAACACACTGTGTGGAGGGAGCCAGCACAGCAAAGGAATCAGCCTTCTGAAACACGCTCCCACAGGTACCCCAAACAGCTGAAATCACTCCCAGAACATCCACTTTTGAACCCATTTTGCCCTTCCTCAGCAGTAAATGGTCCCTGGCCTATCTCTGCACCAAAGCAGATGGCTCCTCCAAAAGAAGCAACAGAGCTGGTCTTGCTGCAGGACCCTGCAGCCTTCATAGCACAGCCAGGCTGGCTGGCTGGCTGCTCCTGCCACCCAAAGCCCCGATGCTCCATCAGTCCCGTACCAATGCAGCTGGGCACAGAGCAGGCACCAAGCCTGGGAGGTGCTCCAGCTCTACACAAGTCTCCAAGGGAAAACTGACTCCCATGACCTGATCCTCACCCCCAGCCCAAGGTAGGGTCTGTTGTTCTCCACTGAGGAGCTGTGGGGCAAGCGCACGGCGTGAAGCCTCCCCTGCAATCGGCTCGCTACCCTACAGCCTCATCTGCCAAGGGAGATGGTGTCACACTATCAGCCCCCTGGCTCTCAGGAGTTATTTCACACCCTGGGAAGGGGATGCAAGGGAGAACCACAGAGACCCCTGGGGATGCACCAGGCAGCAAGCTGCTCAGAGCAGCCTCCTGGGCTGCGTGCAGCAGAGTGCCTGGGAAGCTTCCAAATGCACGAGGCTCAGGCACACGTCAGCTCACCCTGTGGCTCCCTACCAACTAAAAGGCTTTTTCTCCCACCCAGCTTCCTTCCCAGTTCCCTGGGATCTCAGTCCAGGAGGTGGCCAGGAGACAGCGCTGATGTGGAGGGGTTAAGCACAGCCTGGCTAACAGTGGCATGAACACCACAAAGCGGGACCGGCTCTGCCTCCAGACCAGCCCCTGGGGTCTGTGTCCCAGAGGTGTGCCTTTCCTTAGATGGACCTTAGGTCCTGTCTTAACAGGCACAAACAACCTGAGCTCGCTGGCCAGCACCTCAGTCTGAGGTGAGTCCTGGTCTTTTCAGGTGAGCCCCAACCTCTCCACAAGGACAGAGGGGCAGCTCAGCCAGACTTCCCACATGTCCCTCCCCGTACAAGGAACCAGACCCAGGGCAAACAGCAGCTTGGCTGGAGGCAGGCAGGTGCTCAGGGGAGCCTCTGGGCACCATCCCCATTTCATACACCTGGTTTCACATCTGCAAGTGGCTCTCAAGTAGTTGGATTTAACGATCCAACACATTCCCACCCAAGCCTCAGGCTATGGGGAAATTTGCACGGGTGTGGCAGGGTTTCATGGCAAGATGCAACAGCTCCCAGCCGGGAACTGGAGCTTCCCAGGGCTCCCAGAGCACTATGGACACTCCCACCGCATTATCTCGGGCTTGAGATGCTCAGTGCAGGGCTGACATAAGCATCCACACCTCTGAGCCTGCTGCCATGGGGCAGGAGAGCTGGTGCAGGTCTGAGGCATGGCCACATCCCACAGCAGTGGTGGACCACCTTCCCTAAATTGCTCTGCCTTGCACATGATATCACATGGTCACCCTAGGTGAGAAGAAGTGTGGGTGAATGAGCTAAATCCCCTAATTATTTCATATAACTAATCCCAGGATGGGAACGGGTCATTATCTAGAAGATAAGCTGCTAGAAACCTCCCCTGCTCTTCTCAGAGCCCCAACCTGAACACGGGAAAGGCTTTGCCACACCTTGCCAAGTGGGGGAGCAGAGAGGAGGAGGAGGTCCTGCTTCTCTGTTTCCTTTTCTCTTTCCTTCTTTTCATGGATTATTGATCCTGCCTTCAAAGAGGAGACACCTCTCATCACAGGCTCTGGCACCACAGGATACCAGCACGACCCTGGACTCTGGATGGCCAGCACGTGTGCTCACACTGGTTTGGGTCAAAGCAAGGGTGGCAGCCACCTTCTGCAGCCCCATCAACCGCTCCCCAGAGCTGTGGCCAGCATCCTTCCACTGGGGCCAGTGAAATCAATTCATTATTTGCCTCCATCCTTTGGTGTTTCTTGTGAGACAGCTTACAAGGACCATCTATTCTCCATTTCTCCCCCTTCCCAAACCAGACCAGGCAATTTTAAAGCATTTTTGGCACTCCAGTGGGGATGCTGTTGATGTACTCTGTTGCAAAAGGAGCCCTGGCAGGAGTGGGACAGGACGAGGGTCCTCCCTGCACAACACACAGTTGGTGGGCTCTGGCCACATGTAGTCCTCGCAGCAGGACTGGAGAGTTTCAGCAACACCCTTCTGGCACACTCATGGGGTGTGGGGGTATCTCACAACACGCTGAGGCTGGGGTTCCTTCCACCAGCAATCGATCTGGCCCAAGGGAGCTGAGCTGCACTAGGAGATGTTCCCCTGTGCCTCAGGGGTGGCTGGAGAACATCACTAGATCTGTAAATGAGATGAGGTCAAACCGCTGTAGGGAAACAGCCCTACCAGGTTCCATCCCTGAGAGGCTTCACTTACTTGAAGAGAAGCAGCCAAATACCTGTCTCCTCCCAGCTCTTCCACTCCTACAGAGCCACCCAAACCCACCGTAAAGCTCTGGGGACTCTGAGCAGAGCCACCCAAAGCTGCGTTACCAGCTGAGCTGAGCTGGGCTGGCTCCTCCTCGCAGGGCAGCAGCGTGACGGGGTAGGAGGATGAAGACATCACTGGCAGCGCTTCCCCCCGGGCTCCTTTCCAGCAGCCCTCACTGCAAGGAGGGGGTGACCGATTCCCGGAGCCGCTCTGGGAACTCATTGTTTCCCGAGGTGCCTTCTCCTCCCTGACATCATCAGCTGGGGAAAGCAGGCACAACAGCAGTCCCCTGCTGCAGGACTGGCTTCCGAAGGCGCCCGCGAAGGATGCTGCTCATGGAGCTGGCCAGCAGCCCAGGGATCTCAGCCCAGAGCACCCAACTCCTTTGCCTTGAGAAGCAGCCCCAGAGGGCTGATGCTGGGTGGGCTGGGTGGCACCGGTGGGAAAAGGCTCAGGAAAGGCAGGAAGGAGGTGGCTCACCCAGCTCAGTCCCTCTTGTTGACCCTGGCTTGGGAGCACCCTCATGCAACCGATGAGTTCACAGCTCTGATGGCAAAGGAAGGCACACTCCTCTCATTGAGGCTGGGTTTTTCCTTCAGTCCCTTTGATGCCCATCAACACGCACAGGCAGAGAGAGCAAGGAGCCATACTGGGGGATACTGGGAGCCCAGACTACTGACCTAGGGAGAGGGGGACCCCTCAGACCCAGAGACAGCAGGTGAGAGCAGCTCCCAAATTAACAGGAGCTGGGGCTGAACTCCTGTGTTACAAATACTTAAACATTTTCCTTGTCCGATGTCCTCACCCCCTCGCCCACCCCAGCAGCACCCACCATGGTTTTACCTAACAAGAGCCCCAGTACAGCTCATCCTGCAGCGCCAGGGCTGCCCTTCCAAGAGCTCTTACCTGCTCAGGGTGCCCCAGCCAGCACACCCACCAACACTCACCTTCGGCCCCAGTTCCCAATGAAAGCATTTTAATTTAAGGCAGGATGAATGATTTCAAGGGGGAAGGGCATGCAGAAAGTGCAACTTCCCTTCCTTTTCCCAGAGATCAGCAGGAACCCTTCCTTTGCTCTTTAAGAGGTTAACTGGAAAAGGCAACATTTGGCCTTTTCACCGTTTCTCCTCCTTTTTTGCTTTACAAAACCCAAAGCAAACGTTGATGCCATTGGGAATCACTGAGAAAAGAGAAGAAACATTAATTTCTCAATGCCAACACAAGCAAGGTCTGTCATCCTCTTTTAGCACCATCGTGCTCCAACCTTCTTTCCCCTAGAATTCAGGAGGAGAGGGAGGGAGACCTGCTGAAAAGATTTGGGGGGGGGTGGGGGAGATGGATTCCAGCAGTGCTGGCCCCTTGTGTCCTAGAGAAGTTACCAAAACTTACTGGTAGTTGAAAAAAATACACTCTAGAACTGGGACCATGGTGGTGGTGGCAACAATTTCAGCTGAGTTTAAATTCCATGGGTTTGATGGTATTTGCTTGGACCTCCCCGTGCTCGCTTTCACACTCTCAGGGGCTGACAGGAGGCTGAAACAATCCCTTGGGCTTACAACTCCTGGGGTTATGTTCAGCTGGAGATGGGGAGGAGGCAGCGACCTTCCTCCAGCCTAGGGACGGCATCAGAGACACGCCTGGCCGAGGCAGCGCTGCGCCACCCATTTGCTCATTTGACTTCCAAGCAAAGAGCAAATTTGTGAGTAAACTGCCCCTGAGCAACCTTCCACTGTGACAGAGTCCAGAATAAGGGTGGATCTGTTCGTGGGTGTCCTGCAGCAAGGGAGGATGCACTCGTGACTGGTGGGATCAGTTCCAACTGCTGCTGGTCAGCTGTCCAGTTTATTCTCATGCCCACAGGATACTGGCTTGGGAATGAGGTCTGCTTGCACAGCCCAGACCCACAGAACCCCAAGGATGCACCCAGCAGAATGTGCTTGCAGCACTGAGGGGCCTCCAAGCTCTTGCAAATCAAACACACCTAAATACCACATGGATTTCTACCTGGTTCCAGAGGTCCCACCACCTACTTGGCTGCAGGGAGCAGACAGGTTGCTAATTAACGTGTCTCCTTCAGGAATCTTCCACTTCCCCAGGAGGAATTCGGTGCTGGAGCGAAAGGCTGCTGAAAGCCAGCCAAGCTCAGCTGAGCGGGGAGGATGCTTTGAAGCTGCTGAGATCCCTCTGGCAGGGCTGGTGCTGCAGCCAGCCCCTGGTTTTCACACCCGTGGGGTGAGTTGGTGGGTACTAACCCAGGTGACACCCCCAAAGCACACAGGCAGCTCACAGGCACGTCGCGGGGACACGGGGAGGTGGGGCAGGGACAGAGCTGGGGGAGAAACACCGTAAACCGCAGGGTGCTTGTGGCCTTGAACCATGATGTTTGACAGTACCTGGGGCCTGACCTTTCCCAGCCCACACCCAAATCCTTCCCTAAAGCCCTCTGGGCTCTTCCTTGGGCTGCAATACCCCTCTGGGGCTCACCCTAATTTCTGCAGTAAGCCACCGTCGCCCCAGGCAGTTGCCTGTCCCTGTCCGCTGACAGCGATCAGCAGCCCTGGGAAGGGCCGGCTTTGCCAGCCTGCTTGGAGCTGGGCAGGCAGGTTTCCCTCAGCCAGGGCTCCTGAAGCTCTCCCATGACAAGATATCCCCTTGGTCTCTATTTGTTTCTACTGGCAGCCTGTTTTGATGTTACCCCATGAGCCAGGGCAGGGAGGAACCAAAGAAACCTCACTCAGATGCACCTGGTGTTCCCAGGAAGCAGCAAGTTCCCTTGGTCTGCTCTTCACTGCAGCATCCCCACTCCCACTTCAGGGCAGCTCAGATGCCTGGGCCTCCAAAAGCCACACAGTACCTAAACCCCACTGGCCTTGTCTAGTAGAAATTGTGCTCCTGAACCCCCCAGGAACCTGGCTTTCCTAGTTGCAGTGGAACTGGATGGGGAAAGCCAGGTCTGACCACATGAAAAGGGATCCTGCTGGAGCTGCAGCAGTGCAGGCTGAAGGACTTGTCATTTTGGATGGCTGCAAATTCAGCTGCAGAGCTGACAGTGCAGACAGCAACCAACCAACGGTCCTACCAACCACCACCCCCCAGCCTGGCCTCATCTGGAAGAGGCTTTCAGAGATACTGCCCTGGGACTACAACGCCTGGTCCAGAGGAGGAGACAATGTCAGAGTGTTGGAGAGGCAGCACCTGCCAAGCCACATAGCCCCTGGCATTGGCTGCCACCCTGCCAGCACAGCAGGTGCCACAGGCTCTGCTGCTCACCCCTCAGACAGCAGGTGTGCTGCAGAGGGAACAGGGTGAGTCCTTTGGCCCAAGGACCCTGAGGTCCCCTACCCTGTGAGAGGGTGGCACCCTGGTTACCCCAGCAGAGAGACAACAGACGAGTGATGGGAGAGCAGGATGGACTGGGTTTTGCAGAACAAAACAACCTTTAAGTTTTCCTCCCAGGTCAGCTCGAAGGGTGCTGGTAACCCTGTGGAGAGACAACAGAGCATCCCTGGCCTCCAGGCCAGCCATGGTAAGAGAGCAAGCACGGGCTCACCTTCATCACTGGCCAAGTCAAAACACAGTCCTGCCTGGCTCTTGCTCTTAGGAGATCAAATCCAAGGGCTGTGTGAGAGCTCTCCAGCAGCCTGGCTGTTGGCATTTGGCCCGTGACAAAGAGCCACCCCAGCAGATGACTCCAGGCTGAGACTGGGTCCCACAGCAACCTCTGAAAGCCACTTCTGAGGAAATACAGACTCCGTGTTCCTGCCCTGTGGAGCAGGTACAAACTTCAGAGACCTGCTCCGTAGCCCTTTCTGGACAATCCCCCTTTACATTCAGCTCCTACTACAGGAATCCATGAAATCTACTTGGCAGAGGGGAAAAAAAAATGAAATTAAAAAAAAATCAATCCCAGAAGACTCAATCCCTGGCAGCTTTTCTAGTGCAGGACAAGCGTCCTCACTAGCTGCTAGAAACTGCCTTTCCCCAGCCAAAACACCCCTCTGCAAGACATTTGAGCTCTTACCTCAGAAACTCCTTTCCGGGCTGCACACACACACAGGGAAGCGGCTGTAATCTGACTTTATTACCGCCGCACACGTGCTGTTGCCATGGAAACGGCCGCGATGCTACCGGGGCCGACTGCGGCACAGCCGGGCACAGGCAGGGACCGCAGCCAGGCTCCCCGAGGATGCGGTGCTGGAGAAGCCCCCCGGCCAAGTTGGGGGGGGGGGGGGGGAAAGACGACCCCAGAGGCAGCAGTAAAAGCCTCCGGGTCTGGGATCTCAGGCTGGGGACAAGAGTCTGGGATCAAGCCCTTGGGGCAGCACCAGAGGCACACACATCAGCACAGCACTGGAGACCATTTGACATTCATCTTGGTATCGATGCAGCTCTTGCTCTGTCATTATCAACACACCTGCTTAATTAGTTCCACTGAAGTCATTATTAATCCCCAGGGATTAATAGGGACAAACATTCCTTAGTTTTTCTTCCTCTTCAGATAACTGTTCTCAAAGGCTTGGTCTCTTCCAGTGGTTTGGCCAGTCAGGTCAGTCCTGCGAGGGTGTGGATCAGTCACAGGAATAGGGAAAAGCCCTGGCAACCAGAGCAGGACATCCCCCAGGCTGGCACATCCTCCTCCCCAGTCTTGAGGGAGCAGGAAGAGGTGGAAAGGCCTGGCTGCCCTCCTCACCTTGGACCCCAATCCACAGGGCGCAGGGAGTAACAGCAGCCTTGGCAGCAGCAGCATTTCCACAGAGCCCGGCAGACAAGTTGAAATTGGGATAAGGAGGAGGAGAAGCAGCCATCCTCTTATGTGTGATGGGTAGGAAACCATCTATCGTGGGGAGCGGACCCAACCCTGCCCACCAGGGAAGGACAGCTCTACACACCCCCCTAATTCCTCTTTTACCTCCACAGCATCCTTACTGCTCACTGCTGGAAGCAGGAGATGCTTCCAGCCCGACCCACCGAGGCTGCGCTCGCCTCCTCCTCCCGCAGGCCTGTGCTCCATGCTGGGGAGCAGCCCAAATCCAAGGCTTGGGCTGTGCTGAGCGGCACCTCTCACAGTCCTGCACCAGCCCCCTGAGAAGGATGGTGCAGGGGATGGTTACCCTGCAGCTCCACAGCAGCAGGGGCTCAGTTACACCCGAAGCAAACTGAGAAGGAAAGCAGAGTAAAAACACTGAGTCACTGAAAACAGAGAGAGGGCAAAGCTTCAGCTGCCACGTGTGGGACTTGAGGAAGCAAAAAAATGCTCAAGGAAGGAGGGGAGGAAGGAGATGCATCCCAGCACCAACCTGTCCACTGATGTCCAACTGCTCTGTCACCACGGGGTGCGCGAGGGCGCATCAGCACCCCAAACCCTTCGCCCTTGAGCAGCGATGCAAATGCCCGGAGCTGCACCCGGCGCCACGTCAGCCAGGTTTGTCTCTGGTCTCTTTGTCTGGACTGGAAGGCTTTTAGCACCCCTCCCATCCTGGAGCCAGCACAAGTTATCTTCCAGGCTGGTGTTTGGCAGGTAGAAGCCGTGGCGAAGGGAGATCCCACATCAAGCGCGTGCCTCCCCACTGCACCGGGCTCCCAGACCGCATGGCTGAGCACCCCGCTCCCAATTACAGATCTTCCAGTTTCTTTGGCCCTTTCATCATCCCAGACATGCAATGCCAAGCAAATCTGGCAGCTGCTTCTCATTTACCTTCAGAAGAGTTGAGAGAACCTGGCCAATATTTATAGCAGCAAATCAAAAGGTAGAAGCGCACCGTCTGCTTTGAGAAAACAGCTGAGGCTTTCCCAAGCCTGAGATTATTTATATTCATCAACTTGGATTCCACCTTCCCTCTTCAATTTTATGAGGGTTTTTTTTTTTTTCCCCCTAAAATACAGGCTTTTTCTTTAGGTTGAGGTTTTACTTAAGAATTAAAAAGGAGAAGCCAGAAAAGGAGAACGGGAGAAGGGGGAAAGTGAGCCAAAGCCCCGCTGCTTTGTACCAGCCATGCTTTCAGCTAACAAGATTTGCCCGTACAGGAGCCAGAGGAGGAGAAGAGGACATCAGTGAAAGGCACAACACACATTTCTGTGAGCTGCTGAATGGATCAGGGCACCAGTTTGCACCAACATCCCACTGGGACCAAACCAATGGAATACAGTGTCCCAAACTGGCTGCAGGAATGAGGGCCCCCCCCCCCCCCCGCCCAGCCCCTGCAGCCAGGAGGATCCCTCTGGGAAGGCTGGAGCAGGGCAGGAGGTGCAGGAGCGGGCACTGGGCTGATGGAGGGCTCCTGCTCAGAGGAGCTCGCCCAGCGCACGCCTGGCAAAGCCAGTTGACCACAGGGCCGTGAGAAAAGGATGGGATCTGCAGCCCAATGACCACATCTGTTTTCTCCAGGGCTCACCCAGGAGTGAGTCACCCCGAGAGGCAGGTAAAAGCAGCACCACTTGTGTGCATTTGCTTGAACTAGCAAGAGAGAGGAGTGCACAACACACCAATCCTGCAGACACAGACCCTGCGCCGGGAAGGCTTGTCCAGGAGAGATTCCCTGGGGATTCTCCTCCTTTGTCCATCGTGTGCTTGAGGAGGAGAGAGCACAAAGCAAGAACCAGCCATGGCCAGAGGAGCAGTGCCAGGGCACGGGACAGCCTGTGCCCACCCAGACCCCGTGGAGCCAGACAACAAGTGGAGCTAGGAGCGGAGCACCGGGGTCAGCTCTGGCTGGGATTGCTCCTCCTGGGCCCTCACCTCTTCCCTCAGAGAGGAACAGCCCCAAAGCAGCACACGCTGCCTCTCAGAGGTGGGAGAGCAACGCATGGGCCTCCCTCCAGCACCAAGAGCAAGGCAAAGCTGAGGACAGTTACTTCCCACGTGTCATCTCCCCCCACACACCACGCGCAGGGCTGCTGCCTTCCCGGTGGTCCCTGTGAGGCCACCATGGGCACATGGTCCTTCCTCCCTGCTCCAGGAACACGATGCTGTGTAGTCAGGGTAAGAATTACCCATGGATGTACAAGGGCACGCTCCAACAGTACTGCCCAGTCTGGAATAGGGAGAGAAAGAAGAGCAGGGGGGGTTCTTCCCCTAGCAGAGTCCTTTGGGAGAGCCACCCTAAGGGTCAGATACAGCCAGGGAGGCATTTTGCATTTCCCTGGCTACTTTGGCAAGGAGTGCTTTCCCTCTGTGTTAGGGGTATGCTCCACCTTACAGCACCACATCAGCAGAAGCTCCAGTCCCTGGGGCTTGAGCAAAGGGAAGAACCAGGCAGAGCCTGAGCACATGTCTGCCACACAAAGGGGAGGGAGAGACTGCAAGAACCACTCAAACAAGAGAAATCAGGTTCCCAAGAGGGGTACTGCTGCAGGGATTTTAGCCTGGAGAAGAGGAGGCTGAGGGGAGACCTTCTCCCCACCTCCCCTGCCCTGCCAGGAGGGTGCAGAGAGGTGGGCGATGGTCTCTTCAGCCAGGGGACAGGAGATGGGACAAGGGGCAATGGGCTCAAGCTGCCCCAGGGCAGGGTCAGAGCAGATGTGAAGGAAAAGTTCTTCCCTGGCAGAGTTGTGGGGCTGTGGCACAGGCTGCCCAGGGAGGGGCTGAGTCACCTTCCCTGGGTATGTTTAAAAAAGGGTGGATGAGGTGCTCAGGGATCTGGTTCAGCACAGGATGGGAAAGGTTGGACTCGATGAGCTTAAAGGTCTTTTCCAACCTGGTAACTCTGTGATTCTGTGATTAAATCCACCATGAAGAATCAAGCCCAAGCCCAAGCCACCAGCGTGTTGGTAGGAAGAAGGCTACAGAACTGGCTTAGGATGGAAAACTGGGAAGAGGGAGAAGCGGCACCCACGGCAGGGACTGTGAGCGGAAAGAGGAGAACCAGGCTGAGGAGACACCAAGAAAGGGAAGAGACACTTACACAGCCAGGAACAGATGGTCCAAACTGACAGGCAGGTCCCTGCACGTCACCGCAGGCACTGTTGGTAAACGCTCACTGCCGTCATTTCACACCTACGCAGCACGTCACACCCCAACACCCGGCAGCTGAGACAACACCCGCACAGCCTCACACCCTCCAGCCCCTATCTTTGGAGTTAAAGTCCAGGTCTGTCCCCTGGAAGGTCTAAACAGAGGGTCTGGGTGTGATGGGAAGGGAGTCCAGCTCGAGTGGGCTCCAAATAGCTGCTGCACCCAAAACATCTCTGCTCTGGAGGTCAGAGTGGTCAAAGTGATCATTTACTTGATCACTTTTCCCTCGCTGTTCAGTCCAGAGAAAGAATTTGCAAGAATTTTCCAGGCAGAGGAAAGCTCCTGCCTGAATTCCCTTTGGTTTCCTCACCACCCTGAGGGTTACTGCAGCCTCCTAATGCTGTGGTGATGGGGCCTGCCACTTGGCAGGGGACAAGTCCTTTTGTCATCCGAGGGTGGAGGGTTTCACTGGGCTGAAAAACTGCTGAGAAATAAAAATGGGTGGGGGTTTAGGAACTGGGAAAATGGATTCAGCTCTTGTCAGAAGCAAGAGAGAGTTGGATAAGCAAGCTCAAGGGAGTGCTCTGCGCACAGGGGGCCACCAATGACCCCAGTACTCTCCTGACCACAGCTGGGCTGGATCTGGGACAGTTCCAGGGTCAATGAAGTGACACTTTTCTGCAAACTCACTGTCCACCCAAGTCTTTCACCCAACTGGACTTGGGGTGAGTCAGCAGGCGCTGGCTGGCAGCAGCCACCTCCATGAGGCTGCAGAGCGACTCCCACCGAAGCACTACAGCTCCTGAAGTTTTCCCCTTGGGAACCCAAGGCTGTCCCCAGCGCCAGCCAAAGGGACCTCTTCTTCCAGAGTTCAGCAACAAAACCAGCATTTGGCCTTTGGAAAGCCTGAGAAGAGCTGAAAAGCACTGTAAGCAAGCAAATGATTCCAAAGCATTTCAAAGGTCTCACTTTGCAGCCACAGGGAGTTTTCTCTGTAACCAAAATGATTTTCATCGTGTTTTTCCCTCCCTCAGGGCTCTGGACAGGGCACAAACCCTGCGTGTGTGAATGCAGCTGGAACATCTGTGCCATGCAAAGGGCAGAGACCTTCTTTGCCTCTACAGGAGCAGGAAGGCTCAGAGATCCCAGCATCCTGCTGTGAGTATTACACCTCACACTTGCCTTTCAAAGTCAGTTTGCTCCAAGGGTGACTGATCACCCCCCAACCCAAAACATCTCAATTGGATCTAGAGCCTGACAGAAAACAAAGGCACTTCTCATGGCAAACAGGTGGGAATTTGAGGGAAATGAAGGCATTTCAGAGAACCTATCTCCAGCAAGGTCTTTGCTATCTGTCCTGGCGCTGCTCACAACCCACCTGTGCCCAGGGCAGTGGGGGAGTTCTGTGACTGGAGCTCTGGACACTCCTGTCATGCCTAGGAAGCATCCCCAGGAGCTGCCAGCTCTACATGCTTCTCCAGCACCTATAAAGTCAGCGCTTCTTGTTGACCCACCCTGGATTCCTGATGGACCATGGCACGCTCGGCACCGCTCCCCTTCGGACACCCGCTCCTTCAGCCTGGGAGCTGAGAAACCCTTTTATCCATCTGGGTCGTAGCTTCCAACAGGAGAAACTGTTGGAGCTCTGAAACATCCCACCCAACCTAGATGGGCTCTGAGTGTGGCAGACATCCAGCCTGGACCTGCAGCTGGAGAGGCCGTGCTTGCCTCAGTGAACCCAGGAGCCTGCAGAGAGCTTAGACCAGTCGGGTAAAGATTCTCTAAGGATCTCCTCCAGAAAAGCAGGGGGAGCACAAAGCACCTCGCTCCTTCCCCTTCACTCACCGTGTTCTTGCTACCATTTTCTGCTCCCCAGCATGAAGTCCCATGCTCCAGAGCAGTCCAGGGACCTGAAAATGTGGGGTCCAGGGGACAGGAATGGTTGAAATCAGCCAGCCCAGAGGCTTTCCACAAGCACCACGCACAGACAGGGAAGCTCCTCTTCACAGCCAGGCACCTGCTGCTCACCCATCGGCACCACTGCAGGCCCTGGTAGAACTCATTTCTGCTCCAACCTGGAAGCTTTTGTTGCAGAAGACACTAGTGAGGACGTTTAGATAAGGGGAGGTACAACCAGCTCCCTGTTATGCCTTCCATGCAGCCCAATCTGCCCTCTCACACCAGCCTGACCAGAGGCCACCGATGCAGCGTTCCCACGGACCCTCGGCGCTGTGCTCAAGGCAGGAGCCAAAGGAGAGCTGCACAAGGAAGGGCAGACACACAGACACACACTGCTTGGCCAATGCCACCCACCTCTGCCTTGCAGCCAGTTGTCTTTGGGATGGTTTAGCCACCAAATTCTTCCCCGGGGCTGGGGAACAGACACACCGACGTCCCCGTGACCCTGCAGCTGTGCAGCCCCACGCAGCTCAGAGGAGCCCAGCTGCCAGTTTGCTCCTTGGCCAGTCAGAATTCCAGGCACAGGGAAAGCGCTGAGCAGCAGCCATCCAAAGCCCCTCCCCAGCAGCCAGCCTGGGCAGCAGCCCCCTCACCTCCCGGCTCCTTCTGCTGCCTCTTGCACCGGTCTCTCCTCATGCCCTGGGCCACCCCGAGAAACGGTGACCACAAACCCTATCAGCGAGTTCTGAGCATCTTCAGGGTGAGCTGAGTAGATGGACCTATGCCTGGTCACTTGGCGTGGGGGGAGAAAGCCTTTGTATCAAGGGAAGAAGAAGTCTTTGGGGAAGAAAAATGAGAGACGGATTCATCCCTTCCAAGAAGCCTCCAGTGAACCCACCAGGCAACATCATCAGGAGAAAAAGGGGAAGGGATTAAGGCACAAAGTCAGAGTGTGGAAACCAGCTTGTGGAGAGTCAACAAGGGAGGAGGTTTGGTGTGGGAGACAAGAAAGCCTCTTGAGAAAGCTCTTGAGAGATGAGCCCTTGGATGCACAGGAAATCCAACAGCACCCACAGCTCTGCACCTGGGCTGTGACCCAACCAAACACATTTCAACACAACCATGAGCTATTTCCTCAGCCAAACAGGGACACTGGTGAGGGACGCAGGCAACTGTGGGGACCTGTCTTTAGGACAATGTTCTGCAGGCTCCAGATGTTGAGGGTGAGCCAGAACAACCCATTTTGACCAACATTTGTGCCTCCTGCCCTAAATCAGTGGAGAGAAGATCACTGCAGCGTGGACCTCTTTCAGACCAAACACCTGAAGGTCTCTCAGCGTTACCTCTGCTCGCTTGGCTTGGACTCTCCCACCACCCCATTAATAGAAATATTGTCCCTGCCTGTGGGAAGTCCACAAGGGATCCCTCAGCAGCAGTGGAACCTCAGCTCACCCAAGACCTCCATCCTCTCCTTGATGGCCGAGGGCTGGCAAAGGAAGGAGAGCCCGACCATGTCCTTGGGTGAAGGAAAAGGAGGGGGGTGAGTCTAATGGTTGTCCCCATGGGCAAATCCCAGCTCACAGCTTGCCAAGGGGACATCACACAAACACTGGGCTACAGACCACATCCAAGGCTTTCAGCCCCACACCTGCTGAGGCCGAAGCACACACTTACCCCGGGCTGTGTGATCACACCACACACAGGGCTTTGCCACTCTGCTGGAAGCAGAGACACGTTGCCACCAGTGACACCATGGCTTGCCAGGCTGTTGGGATCTCCAGATGCCTCACCTGCCACTGGCTCCACTTGACGTCAGTATTCCAGATGGGGAGAAGTTTTGCAGCATCTGCTGGGGATCTACAATGGGCATTTCATTACCCCCCCACCTCCAACACCCTCCTCCCAGCATAACCTGAGCTGCTGCAGGGGCTTTTTGGCTGTGATGCCTCTGCCCAGGACAGGGTGAGTGCAGCTCCTTGCAGGATATGGGGCAACTGACAGCACCGCGCTGCGAAATGCCGGGGTGGGCTAGGGCAAGATGCCTCCAGCTGACTCTGCTTTGGCTTTCTGTGGCTCCTTCCCCATCACCCCAGCCTGGCGAGGTGGCAAAGGCAACCCCTGGGCCCAGGCAGCAGCACGGAGCGAAGGGGCTCCTCGTTTCGCTGCAGTGGAGCCCAGCAGGGTCGGGGTGAGATGACCACGTGAGGTTTCAAAGCTGCCATCCAACTTCAGCAGGTGGGAGAGGGAAGCAAACTTCACTCCTGCAAGCAAAACAAGCAACTGATGCCCAGAGCAGGGACAGACCCGACACCAAACCCAAGCTCCAGGTCTTTCTCAAGTGTGGCTGTGTTTACCCTTGCCCCCTCACTGTGCTGCCCCATGCATGACAATAGAGTGGTTCACTGCCTGGTGCCCTTACCCGATTTATTGCCTGGTAGCAGCACGGGATAGTTTGTCTCCAGCTCTCCTGGTCCTGCTGCCTGTTTTTTCCAGGACTCTTCTCCCTACTCTCCCTTCCAGCTCTGGCACATCCCCTAAGGACTCGCTCTGTTGGGACTCAGGCTGCCTTCAATGTGAGGGGAGCAGCCGCTCGCCGCAGAAGCAGCAGGGAGGGGGTACCTGTCTCTGCGAGCAGCCAGGCTGTGGGCAGAGGCAGCTCCTGCAACAGCCGAGCTGAGAGCAGGCAGGTACCCCACTGGCAGGCTGGGAAGCTGCTGGTTCTGACGGCTTCAGTCCCTCTAAAAATGCCACACCAGTGCCAGGACACTCCTGCCCAGTGCCAGCGGAGCACAGGGGACATTCATCACACCAGCCTGTGACAGAGCCTGAGCCAGGCTCCCTCCCCTGCTGGCACAGAGGCTCCTGGGTCACTCCTCGGATGTCCCCAGCCATCCAGGAGCTGCCTCACCAGTGGATCCCACCGCCAGGCATGGCTACGGGGGACAGCCTGGGCGGCTAGGGCAGTGAGGCTGCTCGCTGCTGCCTCCTCACACTCAGGTTTTGCCTTTTCCAGTCTGCAGGGATGGTCACAAACCCAACACTCAGAGCAGCTGCACAGTCCAGAGGCACAGGACTCGGTGGCACCGTGCAGGGCACAAACCTGGACTGTGGCAGGGGTACTGGCAAGCAGTGCCCAGACAGCCTTGGCACAGGCAAGGGACAGTGTTGTGCACCTTGCACAGGGTGCTGCACAGCAACAACCGCTCTGCCCTCCACAAACAAGGGTAAAAACCACCCCCTACCCCTGCCCACGCTTCACTGCCTGACCTGCAGGTATCTGGGCAGGAGTTTCTGCTTGTCCTGTCACCGGGACCACTGCCAAGGCACATCCAGGGACACACCAGCCCCTGGGCTCAGGGGAGCTGCCCTCCCCCACTCCACCAAAGCTGCCCAGCTGATGGGAAGGCCGTGGGGCCGGCTCTGCAGTCCCTCTCCAGCACACCTCGCTCCGGCCGCTTTGCAGCAAATGTTCCTTTTTAAGCTCTATTGATTTCATAAATAATAAAGGAAAGAAATACATCACCCCAATGCACGGGTCACAACCTCCTCCCTTAGGAAACAAACAGCAGCTGCAAAGAACATAACCCAGCGGGCACAGATCGATCTTTAAGCAAGAGATCAAGTGGCACTAAAGCTGTTTGTTAATCGACTTAACAGCGCAGAGGCACGGCCGTATCTGAATGGGTCACCTTGGCGGGGCTCAGCCCCCAAACCCGCAGCTTGACCCCTGCCCTCCTCATGCAGGGAGGCAGGGAAGCATCGTCTGCTGCATCATCACGCTGCAGACCGAGCCCTCAGAGAGCAGCTTCAGGGCAAGGCAGCTGCACCCCCCCCAAATCACTCCTCTCCAGCTTGCGGGCAGGATTTCAGTCTCTGCTTCTGGAGCACCCTCAGGAGCTTTTGTTCCAGATCATCCCACCCATCCTACGCTTTTCTTCTAGACAGCTGCCATCCAGCTGTGCCACCACTGCTGCGGAGCATGACTGGAGCTGCCCGGTGAGCTGGAAGGATTGAGAACACCTTTCCTGGGCCACCTCAGTGGTGGGAATGGCACCAGGCCCCACCGTTTCCCACCCACACTGTGGGACCTGAGGCTGGGGTTGGCGGGGGCAGCTGCTTCCCAGCCGAATGCTGCCGCTTCCCCTCTGGCCCTTCACCTCACTCCTGTAAGCGACCAGTTCCCTACCAGGGACTTCACCGCAGCCCCAGGCACACAGTGGTAGTGCTGGAGCACTAGCAAGTGGAAGAAGAGCTGGTCAGAGCCTTGCTGTGCAAAGCTTCTCCACATTAAGTGACCTCAGAAGCAGAGCCTGAAAACCAGCTTGACCCTGCTACACTGGCCAAACCTGAAGCTGCTTCAGGGAAGGAAGGGCTTCTTAAACTCCATCACTGCCAGTAGACACAAGGTGAACTGAGATGCTGCAGAGGCAAAGCTGCAAATTCAATGTCTGCCCCGCTCCCAGAGTCCCTGTGATGAAGCCAGGCAAAACTTTCAGCCAACAGCACACACCACCTGGAGCAAGCAGGATCAGCCTTTGAGAAGCTCCTGCCTCGACACCTGCGGAAGGAGCATCGCTGTCACCCACAGCTCCAGCGGCATCCCGAAGGCTGCAGTGAGCTATGGGCTGCGTGGAAGATGCCTGCAGGGAGCAGAAGCAGCGGAGGAGAAGCGAGGTGACAGGTTTTCAGCACTGGGTCACAGTGCTGGTTCAGCCTACCCGCTTTGTGACAACAGACTGGTGGGTTTCCAGCTGCATTGTGTTGTCAGGGAGGGAGGGCTGGAGCAAGTGTGAAGGAATCTAAGGGCAGCCACCAGGGAAAGACAAATTCATGGCCTCAGCCAGCGGTCACCCGGCTCAGCCAGCCACAGCTAAGGAGACAACAGGCTGCCCTCTGCCAGAGCATCCCACTGGTCACCATGCTCATCCCTCACCAGAGACCAGCCTGCAGCACCTGGTCCCAATGCGCTGATGCAGGCATGTGCCAATCTGCACTCAGAAGCCACACAGGTTACCTTCAAACTCAGCCCAGGGTGACAACTGTCACTGTGACACAGAGCTCAGCATGCAGCCCCCAGCAGTGCCGGCTGCCGCGCTACGAACGAGGAGAGGGAGAAAGCACAGGGTGCTGGGACCTGCGCCCTGGAAGCAAGCCCACCTCTCTCCCCTGACACGCCGTGCAAGCCTGGGAGGAGATCTCCATCCCCCGAGCCTGCACCTGGAGAGAGGAAGGCATCATTTCCATGGCTCGCCCCCGAGGAGAGCGGGGGACTGAGGAGGGAGGGATGCGTGCTTGTGACGCCAGCTCTGTTGCAGAGCTGGAAATAGCTCCCAGCTTTCCCAGAGACACACATGAAGCTTCCTACAGCTCCATCCAGGACAAATATACACATGAACATCACGAAGAAAAATCTTCTTTCCCAGTGCTCTTCCTTTCCAAAACTACAGCACTGGGGTCACGCCCCGTGCGTGGCACGTGGAGACAACCAGTTCTAAGAGCAGGACCAGCACCGCAGCCCAGCTCCCACGTCACCAGTGACAAATCTCTGCAAAGCGATTTGCTTCCCTCCCCTCCTACTCCCTCGTGTTTCAAGCAGCATTTCCTTCAGAAGTGGCTCTCCACAGTCCTTACGTAACACGCGCCGCGTGCCACGAGGCTGGCTGGTTTTAGCCCAGCTCCTTAGCTCATAGCTGGACTCCCTTCCTCCTTAACTGGTGGAGTCACATCCAGCAAGGACCCCGAGGGCAGAGGATGCTCCTGGTCCTCTTGCTTCCCAGACAGAAGAGTCAACACCACAGCGCCGGGTTTTTGCCTGCTCAGTTATGAGCTCAGCTGTGGTATCCATCCAATTCCAGTTCCCAGACAGGAAGGGAAGTGGGCAGTGCTTGAAGATTCTTACTTTTTTTCACTCACGGTTGTGTTTAACATGCTCCATGTTCACAGCAGCCAAGAAGCCATTTGCAGCAGCGCCAGGCTCCCCAGGGGCCGGGCTCGGCACAAAGAACTGTTGCTAAAAGTTTAGTGAGGTCATACGCCTGGCAAATGGAACAGCAACAAATTAAACTCCTTTTTTAAGAACTTGGCTTCAAGCATGCCTTGGAGATCCAAACCAGAGCCCTTAACTCTTCGTAGCACCGCGCTCGCTGCAGGCAGCTCCCACGGTCGGGTGTACCCTCACCCGGTGCCCAAGGACAAGCAACCCACCCCTGGCCCCGCTGTTCCACGGCTCCTGAGCGAACAGCTTCACCCATCAGCTGCTGAGGAGGGTCCCAAGTCAAGAAAAAGACAGTGAGCACAAGAGGAGAAGTGGATTTAACTCTCTCCAGAGGCTGCTCCCTCCCCTCCGCACTCAAAGCCCGGGCTGCTCAGCTGCAGAGCTACGCACGGAGCCTGGGATGAGACAGGCCGTGGGATTTGGGCTCCCCCAGTGTGTTTTTGAGGTTACTGATCAACATTTCAGCATGAGGATTATAGTTTGAGTCTTGTACTTTCACACCTGCCTCTCAAGCAGTAGCCGGTACGCTGCCACCCCGATACCCCCGCGGTACGAGGTACTGACCACACGAGAGCTTTTAAGAGGGTCAGCCCAGAAAAGCAACTCTCCCCAGGTCCCAGGGGCTTGCCCTTCAGCAGCACAGCATCTCATCCCTTTTAGAAACACAATTAAGTCTTGCAAATGGATTTGCTCAGCTGATCTGAAATGTAAAAAGGATCTCTCTCAAACACACCCAAGGCATTTGTATCGCTCTTCTCCCTAAAATATGACACACAAATTGGTTCTGTGGTCTCTAAGGCATTAGAAACCACAGGTAAAAGGAAGCAAAGGCTGTTTTTCAAGCAAAGCTGAAAAATTGATAAACAGCTTCAGTTCTCTTCTCCCCTCCCCACCCCAAAGGCCAGCCCATAACACTGAGGATCAAGCTGATAAACCCAGCTCATGTTTGTCATCGCTTCAGCGGATCAGAACAGCCCTCTCCTAGCAGCAAATTGACCACCCTACCTTGAGTCCCCTCCTCCCCACCCACTGCACCACAACAGAAGCTCATTTCAATGAAAATGATGTCAGTCTCAGCAGAAAGCCCCTGAAAGCCCAGAGCAGGAGCACAGAAGAATATCAGTGAATTGATTCCATTAGTGTAATCTAAGAGAAAATAATGATTTATGAGCCTCGGAGCAGGAAGCAGAAAACAAACAGTCTGTGTCAGGATAAGGAGAAACTCAGATTTATAACCAGCCCAATAAACATGGAAACAAGAAAGCTCCCAGCCTCCTGCAAATGAGAGTGTGAAATATTGATAGTGCCAGTGAGTGGTTCCTGGGGATGTACAAAGCTCTGGGAGGAGAGGGAAGGGGAGCAGAAGTTTCCCGGTGAATGCAAACAGCTTCACCCAGTGGGATGAGGAGTGTCACCGCTATCAAGGTGCTGTGACAGCAGCAGAAACAGGCACAAAGAAACCCCCCCTCCCCCCAAAACACTTGATCTCCTAAGTCCCACATGAAATAAAGATGCCAGCCAGGACTCAGGCAAGCATCCAGAATGCCCACAGCACACCTGGAGCTGGGGATCAGCACAGCCTCCCAGTTTAAAGGCATCAGGCTGTGGGGAGGAGGGTTTCGTGAACTCAGAGGTACTCGACTTCCCACTGCTCATTTCTCCAGCAATGTCAGCTCGTTGCAAGGAAGGAGACCTCTGGTGTGCCTTAGCAGGAGAGGTGTTGGAGAACAGAAGGTCCCAGAAGTCCGGATTCTTGTGCAGCTACATGCCAAACACCTGCTGCAGCCCTAAAAAAGCCAGGAGGGGAGCAGGGTAACCACACAGGTGTGAGTGATGAGCTCTTCAACTGTGAAAACATCTGCAAAATGACCAAAAAATTAAAGGCAGTTCAGGAAAAGAAGAGGGAAGTTCTACAATGAAGTGAACATTCAGCTATTTGGTTGCCTTTCCTGGCTCTCTCCACTGCCTTTAACTTAAAAAGCAGACTAAGTAAAACACCCTCGGAATGCACCGTGTGTCTGACCCTCCAGGGCCTCTCCTCCAGCCTCAAGCAACTGTTTTTCACATGTTGCAGAGGGAAGGGGTTAAATCCCACTACTTGGTTTAATGACCTCTGCACAAATACCATTCAGGGTCTGAACTCTCTTCATCAGGTCTGCCAGGTGAAACAGACCCTTCTCCAGGTGCTGGCTGCACAGGGACCTCACCTGCTCACTGTGGACCGAAAGCAGAGCTTCACCACCCAAAATACCCTGGGAGCTCTTCACTTGTCATCTGAGGCCAGCACAGACCTCAGCAGCAGCCCTAACACAGCTTCTGCCAGATGTCTGGGATCTCTGAGGTGCTTAAATGCTTTAAAACTAACTCAGCACCACCAAAGGTGGGAGAGATGCAACCTTCTTTGTCAGTACTCAGACCCCACGCTGGCTGCCATGTCTCTGGAAAACACAGGAGATGCCAATTGTTACCCATGCTTATGAACAAAACATTCCTTTTATTTCAGTAAAGTAACAAAGCTTATTTACAGATACAACAACTGTACAGCCCAAGTGAAAAAGAAGTTGCACCCAGAGTCATTAAAGCCAGTCACACACAGCCTGGGAGGAACATACCCAAGCTCAGACCTCCCAACGCCTTCACTCCCAGCACCTTTCAGGCACTCAGCTGGCTTTATTCTGAATGATCTTCTGCTGGTTCTCAAGGCATTCCTTCAGCTTGTCCTCAGTGAGGGTCAGCCTCTGCTCCAGGATGGAAACAGTCTGCAAAACCAAAGGAAAGCTCCTCAGAAAGACAAACAATGTATCCTCCCCTCAGTGGGTAACGAAATGCTAAATTCCCAGGACTATTTGAGGCATTTCAGGGTGGATGCAGCTCCAGCATCAGCCCTTCACGAGGGCTGAGCACCACACAACTTCAGAGAGAAGCAGCAGAGGCTGGCAGGGACAGAGCTCTCCCACAGGCACAGTGCCAGCTGCTCGTTGGGTACTTGGTCCCTGCAAATTGGGCTCTGTGCTTCCTCTCACCAACAGGTTTTATCCTGCCACAGTCAGAAGCCCCCAGACACTGGGGAGCTCACCAGAAGCTCTTCTGCTAATGAGACACACAGAGGCTGTGAGCAGTTCTGCCCAGTTCTAGCTTGGATTTTGTCTCTTTGCTTCCAACTCTTTCCTCCCTTCCCTGAACATCATCCATTAAAACATGCAAAACTTGCAGGACAAGCACAACAACAAGCAAGAAAACCCTCCCAGGGTACAGCAGCACAACAGGTGATGCAGGGGAACTGAACCCAAAGCAGCAACATCTACCCTGACACAATGCTGAAACACCTCTGTGTAACCCAGTTACCCCCAAAGGACTGCTCACTCCCCCCTCAAGCTGAAGTCACCACATAGAGGATGTGCAGGAAGAACACTGTAACCACATGGCAGTAAAAGCCTCTGCTGAAACCCTTTTATTGATCACTCTGAGGTAATCAAGGGACCCAGCTATGCAAAACTGCTTTCAGCTTCCAAAGACACCGGAACAGCCAGTAATAGGCAGTGATGATTTAATGCTTCAATATCCATAAACTTATCAGCAACAATCAATAGCTTTGCTTTTTGGGCTTTCTGACCACATAAATAACTTCCTCTGTTAGGAACACAGGATGTCCAGAGCCTTGGACTCCAAGAAAGTGATTCTAATACACTCAGACAACCGTTGTTTGGACAGACATTACACACAGAAAGCCTGTTAACAGCACACTCCATGCACACACCTCGAGGGGCTGGACAGCAGAAAGCAGGTCCCACTGTCCCCCTTTTGCAGCTGGGGAAACAGGAGCACAAAGAGAGGAAAGGCTTGGCCAAGGCCACTCAGTGCCCAGGAAAAAGTCTCCTGTAGAATGACTCAGGGAGTGAGACAGACAAGGGCTGGGAGAAGGACATGGGAAAGGAGGACTTCATCTGTCTCGTATCCAGCCCTGCTATGGCCACGTGCCTGCCTCACAGAGGTCAGCAGTAAAGCTGCTCAGGGCAGAACACAGCTGGCTGAAAGTCTACCAGGAGTCTCCAGGAGTCTTACCCTGCAAGCAGCCAGACAGAATCAAAAGCAGTTGGGATCCTGGCCTGGCAAGATCGTGGAGCAGATCCTGCTGGAGACTCTCTCAGGCACATGGAGAACAAGGGGGTTACTGGTGACAGACAACATGGCTTCACTAGGGGCAGCTCGTCCCTGACAAACCCAGTGGCCTTCTAGGATGGAGTAACAGAGACAGCAGACAGGTGAAGGGTGACAGACATCATCTTCCTAGACTTGTGCAAGGCATTCAACACTGCCCAGCACGACATCTACTCTGCTCTCCTGAGACCCCACCTGAAATGCTGTGTCCAGCTCTGGGGTCCCCAGTACAGGAGAGACATGGAGCTGCTGGAGCAAGTCCAGAGGAGGCCATGAAGATGATCAAGAGGCTGGAGCACCTCTCCTGTGAAGACAGGCTGGAAGAGCTGGGATTCTTCAGCCTGGAGAAGGCAAGGCTCTGGGGAGACCTAATTGTAGTGTGCCAGTACTTAAAGGGGTCCTACAGGAATGTGGGAGAGGGACTGGTCACCAAGGAGTGCAGGGACAGGCCAAGGGATAATAGCTTCAAGCTGGAAGAGGGCAGGGATAGGTCAGATGTTAGGAAGCAATTCTTTACTCTGAGGGGGGAGAATTGGGGGGATAGGGCCCAGCCCAGGTTGCCCAGAGAAGCTGGGGCTGCCCCGGGATCCCTGGCAGGGTTCGAGGCTGGATTGGATGAGGCTTTGGGCACCCTGGGCTAGTCCCTGCCCATGGCAGGGGGTTGAAACTGGATGATCTCTGAGGTTCCTTCCCACCCAAAGCTTTCTGTGATTTAAAATTAAGAGTAAGGAGTAACTCAGGTTAAAAAAAAAAAGAGGGTGTGAAGCATTGCCTCCAATTCCCTTCAGAGGGCTCCTCAAGATCCTGGCCCCACGACCCTGCCAGAAGCAAAGCCCCTGATCACTTATGGTTCCTGCACCCTGTGATTTATCACCACCACAGTCCTGCTGAGAGCAGCCCCGTGCCCTCGCCCAGCGCCGTGAGGCTGAGCACGTACAGAGTGGGCTGCAGAAAGCGCTGGATTCATGGAAAAGGTGTAAGGAGAAACCTTAGTGGAATGAAGTGGCAGGGAGGGCTGAGCTGAAAGCTTGTAGCGAGTATTTTTTGGAAGCTCCAAGTGGAAAAGCAGCAGGCAGAAATGAACTCCAGGAAGCCCAAGGCAGGAAGTGATGACCACAGCCCACAGACCTGTGCTGAGACGCCCAAGCCCAGCGGGCACCCGACACCGTAGGCAGGTAAGGGGAAGCCCAAGCCCTGCCCCGGCTCCACCGCAGCTTCCGCACGGCCACGGTCCTTGGCGAGCGGCTGACGGCGTCACTGTTGCCGCCGCGCTCCTTATATCCTGTCGTAGGGAGGGGAATTAAACTGCACCCAGCCCACTGCCCCCAGTTCCTGCTACAGCTTCTCTGGAGATAATGAGCCAACAGCCAGCCAGGGAGGACACACCAGCAGCTGGGAGGCTTCACTGGAGCCGGGTCCGCACGGGAGCCCGGTGCCTGCGGCAGGATCCCGGCTTCCTGTGCGGCCAGGGCACAGCACACATCCCCATTACACACACCAGGGAGTTCAAAGCCAGGTAACTTAGTAAAGTCTTGGCTCAAGAGGCAGAGGAATAGCAGCTTAGGCTCGACTGAGAAGATGGGGCTCTTCATGTGTTCCAGCAGCCCTCCGCCACGCCAGCGGCACGCGGCGCACAGCCACGGGCACCACCGCTGAACTGGAATTTCTCACACACAAAACTTCCTCCCATCACTTTCACCAACGCCTCCTGCACAGCTTCTCTTCATCTTCCCTGGCTCAGCCCAGAGAAAAACCTCTTCTTTTCTTTTTGTATGGAAACATTAATGGGAAATTAGGTAGCAAAATAGAACTTTGGGTTCTGGGGAATACTGGGGACACCTCAACTGAGGCACCCAGTAGCCAGTCACCCTGATGACACGATGACACACCCCCTAATTCCCTCAACCCAAACAATAGCCATGCAGGATGCCACTCCAGGGCTCCAGGATGCTTCCATTGGCACCTTTCCCCCAGTCCATTCCAAACATTTCCCTGCCTGATTAAGTAGCAGAGACAGTTAAAGCACCACCGGCCTCAGGGCTGAGACTGTGGCAGCAGGGAAATGAGGGGGAGCATGGACACAGGACAGGATGGGACAATCAACTCTTGTCCACCCCACCCCTGCCCTGGCCCAGGACCACAGAACCTGGTGCTAACTGAATGCCAACACAAACCAGTTCTCCAGCTGCCAGAGGAAACCTCAAAAGCAGAGTCCAGAGCAAGCAGGGCCATCAGCAACCCCCTTCAGTAGTGGCAGGAGTCCCTCTGAGAGAGAGAGAGAGAATGACAGATGCCCAATGGATGCTGCTCATGAACTAAATCAGTGCTTAACCTGGAGCTGGGGGCAAAGAGGGCAAGAGCATGGGAACAGCAGAACACCAAAACACTCACCTCCAATGGGGCTAGTGAGGAATACACTGCTCAGTGCTGCTGTACAGCTCTGGGCTAGGAAGTCCCACAAGACCCCTCAACATCAGTTTTGCACACTCAGTACCACTGGTGTGTCCCATGGCTTAGGAAGATGCTAAGACATCCTCACTGGGATACCCACAGAGCTCCAGACCTGCTCAAGAAGTCATGGTGCTAAACTGGCTGTTCTCCAGTACAGCAGGTGCCTTCAGCCAGCCAGCACCGTGCTGCCCAACACTCCAGAGGTAACCTGGTTTTTATATTTAACAGCAGAGAGCAGTACAAGAAGGGAACTGGGAGTTATCCAAGTCAGAACCAGTATGGCTCAGCTACCCCTCCCTCATTATTGTTACTGTGAGGGGTGGGAGGCCTCGGCACAGGGTGCCCAGGGAAGCTGGGGCTGCCCCAGGATACCTGGCAGGGCTCAAGGCTGGGTTGGATGGGGCTTGGGGTACCCTGGGCTGGGAGAGGGTGTCCCTGCCCGTGGCAGGGCATGGGACTTGATGGGCTTTGAGGTCCCTTCCAACTATACAATTCCATGATTATCAGCTGCCATCTCTCCTTCCATCTCCCAGTACACTGCAGCTTCCTTGCAGTTGGTCAGCCAACACTTTAACCTCCACACAGCAGGGGACAGAAGGCACAGGAGCAGCCTGTAACCAAGCCCTGCCTTTTACAGCACTCTTACCAAAAGGGTTTCATGGCACAGTGCTGGTGCATCAGTCTTGACAATCCCTCAGCCAAAGCAAAAGTGATGGCACTGGCATCGGATCCTGCGAGTTCCTGGAAGGGGGTGGCTGCACACTTCTGTGCACAGCAGTTCCAGACCTCTGGGGTTACACCAGCACATCACAAGCAGCCAGGAGACTTCAAGTTTCCCCACAGACTATGGAAACACAGCAAGTTAGGATGAGCTACCACAAAATATGCAACCACGGACCACGAGAACAACTGTGCAATAGAGCTTGGTGACCCCAAAAGACTAGTGGTCTCCCCAAACCAGAACAGCTTCAAAGACACCCCATGTCCTTCCCCTGCCACCTAGTCTACCTAGGACAGAAATCACTCAGCTAAATTAACCCAGCTGCTGGGACCCAAGGGCTGAACAACAGTTTATATTACTAAAGGTGTGCTTGCAAAAACGAACTGGGGAGGTGTTCAGCATTCCTCCCATGGAAGGATAATGGAAAGCCAAGGTCCTGTGGACCTCCAGGGAGATGCTCAGCACTTCTGAGAAGCTGGCCTTTGGGCACTGCCCTGCTCACACAGCAATATCCCCAGGAGCAGAGTCTTAGAGAGACAAGCCCATTTGCATCTAGACCTGGACACTGTGTAACCAGCGTATCTGGGAGGTGAGTTTCAGAAAAAGTACCTTGGGTGGCACCATACAGGGGACTGGCAACAACCAGGGCACGTCCTCTGCTCTGAGTGAAACATCAAAGCTGCTGCATCTCCAAGAGATGGCTCTGACTCAGGAGCAATAGCTTCTATCTATGTCCTTTAAATTAAGCTTTAAAAGCCATGCTCACCTGGCATTTCAGAGATTTTTCAGCTGGGAACTTTTTTTATGAGTGTTTTGAATTCCAAGCACTTTCTTTTGGAATAAAGAGAGCTTACAGGTTCTCTCCTGTGTGTTGGGTCCACCTGTAGGCAGCAGGTGTTCAGGTATTGAAAGTGATGCAGAAACCAAGCTGTTTGTGCAAGGCTTATAACAAGAAGGAAAAAAGAAATCATCTTTCTTGACTTGTAATCACTGGAAGTCCTAAAAACATTTATGTCCCTAAACCAGTTGTTCAATCTACATTCAGTACCTCTCAGAAGAGAGGAGCCCTTCACTCCTCACCAGCACGGGTTTTGGAGGCCACATCCCAAAGAAAGGAGTAAGAAATTTGATTTCACTGACACACAGAAACCTTTTCTGCCTTAATTAAAAAGCAACCCACTTGAAAAAGTCTTTTTTTATGCTCAAGAATTTAATTTTAAAAAATTCTCCTCTCTCTCCCTGCAATCTTTTCCTCCACAATCTTTTCTGGAGTGAAATAATCCTTTAATCTTATGTGAGCTAGATTGTCCTGCAGCTCAGGCTTGAATTATTGCACAGATTTAGTAAGTCATCTCCATTTCACTGCATTCTCTTCTCCCAGCTTCAATGCAAGATGAGTTTGGGGAAGTATATAAAGCTGTTTCCTGTGGGTGGATTATCGCAGCTATTTATGAATTTTGATGCTAACCTGATTCTGAACTCTTCCTTCAGAGCAGACATCTTCCTTCCCACATAAAACCAGCAGCTTTTGCCTCAGTTCCCACTGCCCACCAGTACTATGGGATTAACAGAGCGAACGTGGCAGCTGCAGGTGTTTGGAGTGAAGGAAAGAGCATACAGGCTCTTTGAAGGCCATGGCTGCAGACACAGTTTTCCCACCCCAGCTGAGACAGCTGCTCACAGATGATGATCTTCCAGAAATGCAGAAAATCCATTCCTTCACCAGGTTTGAACTGCCTGCTTTCCTACAAGGGCAAGTAGTCCCAAACTACTGGAAACAGCATGGTTTGGTCCCAGCTTCATTCTGTCCTCCAAGGCAGCAGGGTTATGAAGCACATGCTACTCTTCTGAAAGAGGCAGCCAAACACTAACTTCTTTATCTGTGGGGAAGAATGTCTGAAGACAAACCACAGATAGAAAGAATACAAATGAAGACCCTGTCAGGTCACTTCATAAATCCTTCTAACAGGTAAAACAAGAGTTGCCCTGGCAGCGCCCTAGTGAGGAGGGAGGGAGGAAGGTTTCTCTGACTCAAAGACCTGTTTAAAGAAAGTTGCCAAAACCTTAATGAATAACATCTTGGCACAAACAAAAAATGAAGCTTCTGAGAGTGGCATATCTAATCACTGTAATCTGCTAATCCCTATAGTGGTTACAGCCAGACAGGGCACACAACAGCCACCAGCTGCTTCTGATGCATCTCTCTCTCTAAGGGGCACTGAAGTGGTCCTGCTGCCTGGGGCACACCACCTCACCAGCCTCAGCACCTCTACTGCCAGGTGGTGGCTGGCAGGAGGAGACCTAATGGAACAAAGCAACCCCCCTGCCTCCAAGCATTCGACACCCTGCTTATCTGGAAGCCTGCTGTCACCAGAGGGAAGGGACCTGTGATTGCTGAGCAGACAATGCACCTCCAAGCATGCAGCTCAGAACAGAGCTGTGCACTGGCAGGAAAACACAGCCAAAGGCTGTCGCCTCCTACCACCTCCTGCAGCAGAAATGGAAAGCGTTTCCTCTGCTCCTCACTTTTCCACCCTACCAAGTTTAGCACAGTGAACTCTGAACTGACAGCTAAAGAAAGGTAGTAGGAGAATAAACTGGGTTTATGTTTATTTCTGAAAGTAGTTCAGCCCAACTAAGTTCCCCGCCCCGGTACACCACATCATGCCAACAGTGTAGGAAGCTCCCACGAGCTCAGAAACGTCAGGTACCACAGCAGAAACACACCAGGGCTTTCCATCCTGCTCACAGCAGTGGTATCCCTTCACAGAGAGCAGCCCACCAGCCCAAAGTCACCACACAAAACACAACCGAGGTCGGGATCTGCTGCACACAGGGAGCAGCACCCAGCTGGGCTTTGGCAGGGATGGCTAGGAAGGAGCCAACACCCCCAGCCATGCCTGCTCCCACACTGCTCCAACCCCCCAGCAGTCAGGATGCCCTGGCTCTTCTGAGCCAACATCAACTGCAGGAGAGAGGCTCTGCCAGAGCTGCCTTCCCTTCTGTTACAGGCCATCAGCACAAGGAGAACAAAGCTTGGACACCCTTCCCGTGCATAGCCAGAGTTACCTTCCAGAGCTCCCATATCCCTCTCCTTGGGGGAACCTCCTCCCTTACTCAGGGAATGAGTGTTTCTTCCACGCTCATTTGCCTAAGTTTGTTTGGTGGTGTGTTTTCCCCTGCTAAATCTCAGAACCTGGGCATGAAAAGGAATAATTATGAAGCTATTTCAGCAGCGTGTCTGGCTCATCTGCTTTTGTCCAAAGGCATTACAGCCATGTTAGTGCAACACACAGCATCAAAGATTAGAACCAATGGGAAATTAAGTACTTTAAGGATAGCAAAAAAAGCTACAAAAAGGTAAAAGGTTCCTGAATACAGAGTTAATCAAGATAGCTTTTGGAGTGGTTTTTTTTTTACTATAATTTGAGGCCTATTTCCAATTTTATCCTATAGCCTAATTTATTCCTCCCCCACTGATCTCAGTTTCACTTTCTGCTAGGTTTAAAACAACAGTTGGAATTTTCTTCAGTTACACAATATCTTTGAGAGAGGTCTGCATTGCTTATATCTACTTTAAATCCCACACACACTATTTACTGCAATATTTGCCTCCTCTAAACACCTATGAAGTTGAAAAGGAGCCATTACACATCCATCATCAGAAGCCAGGATCTGATTTATGTAATGAAAGATAAAGATCACATTCCAAACCTGCTAGGGAGACATAAAGCCAGTAATAAAATATTCTGTGTGTACACTGGGTTGCACTTTACTCTGAAGCATGAGGGCCCTGGGTCATGCACAGGCCTTCCCCTCCAGCGCTGGGCCTTTCAACGACCACAGGCCAAAGTGCCATCTGGCATGTCTGCCAAGTGAACCTAAACAGCTTTTGGGTTTCAACCTACACTATTTAAGGCTGTCTGGAGTTCTGGAATGTTTTTTATCCCTGTATCAGCCCTGCTTCAGTCCCCTGATGGGCCCTCCAACCTATCATCTTAGACTTTTTGACAAGTATCCCTTCCCAAGAGCAGAGAACTAACTGGGACAAGCAAGCAGCTCACCCGGCCCCAGGTGTTTGAGACCTGCTTGTTCTTCCCCAGAAGAAAACCCACTCCAACTCACAGAAAAACCTTCCCACCGTTTTTTCAATCCTCTAGATGGATGGAGGAGACCAGAGGTTTTCTGTCCCATGCTTTCTCCCTACTACTTGTATAACTCAAGAAACACCCCATGAAGTTCAGGCCCGGGCAGTGAGCAGAAGTGATATCACTTAAGGGGAGAACCAAGCAGCTACTCAGTTAAACCAAAAGCCAGCTCTGTCCCCAGGTTCTTATTAAACACACACATCCTGTGATGACAAACTGTTCAACCACTGCTCAGCGAGTCTGAGGAAGAGCTGATGTTAATGCTGTAGCGAGGAGTAGTTGTTTGCTAGCTGTGGGTGAGAAGCAGGCTTCAGAGATGAGGCACAGAAGGGCCCAGACTTGTTGATGGGAGCAGAACACTGCAGAAATTGGACTGTGTAGGTGAACACTGGGTGGGGGAAGGGAGCAGGATCTGAACAGAGTTTACCTACAGCCTGCAGAATGGGGAGGGAAGAGAGACAGATTATTTCACCAGAGGCCCCCTTCAAACCACTCCTTTGGGATCACCTTAGATAAGCCTTGGCTGATAGCACAGGCTGGCTCAAGTAACACTCTGCCACGCTGCGGCACAGAGGAGTTCAGGGAAGAGTGGGGCTTAAGCTGGAAGTCGATGCAAGGGAGCCAATAAACTGACATGCAGATGAAGACAGACTTAATCAAGAAGCTACTAAGAAGCAGAGACTTTGAACCAGCCACACTTACACTCTACAAAACTATTGCAAAAGATTCCCAACTCTTCTAGGCAGCAAACCTCCTCCATTACAAAACTAAAGAACAAGCCATACCTGAGTCAGAACATCCAGTTGTCCCATAATATGCTCCAAGGTATTCGCAAGGCTGATGTCCTCCTCTTGCTGCTCATGGTTCCTACCAGAATCCTGAGTTTTTGTTTTCTTCAGATGAACATCACCATCCACTTCTGACTGCTGGAAAAACAAGACATCATCTGCCACCACACTGCCAACAGCTGGCAAAGGGTTCCTGTGCTGCAGAGCAGTGTGTGTTGGGACAGCCTGGGCTGTTAAACACAGGGAAAGAAGAGGAATGGTTTGTTCTTGCCACAGCTGGAAGAGGAAAAGCTTCTGCAGTCTCCTCGGCCTTCCCCAGGTGGAGGGATTCCAGGGGTGGGCGTGTGTGTGTGTTTTCTAAGGTTTAAAACCAAATCCTGCCAGGTTCAGGTTCTGTACATGCAAAGAGCTCTGCGTGCTCAGGGGGTGCACGTGCAGGCTGCTCAGGTCAGCTGGGACATACAGAAGTACCACCTCCAAATCACAAGCAGTGAGCTACCCCGAGAGGAAACCAACTGTCCCACCCTGACAACACAGCAGAAGCCTCTCCACGTTCAGAAGTTAAGGGGTGGGGGGGAGGATGCAGTGCTGCAGCTCAGTTCAGAACAGCCAGACATTCCAAGATGTGTTAAACCAGACAGTTTTGATACAGCCATTGTAATGTTGTTTATATCTTGAACTGGTCTCCCCTCCTCAATGAGGTTAAGAACAAGTTTACTTTGAAGTTTTAATTTCCACTGTTTTAGTTATGCAAGCTTAAATGTTTCATTCAGAATACATTAAGTTTCAAAAGCACAAGTAGATCTCTCCTAGAGAACTTACTCCTCTTCCCTGCTCTTTCAGAAGGCTACCTTTCCTTTACAACAAACACTGCTCCCACTATTTATCGGCGCTGCTGCCAGTGGACGGACTCCTCTGAACTACAAACTACACAAGGCAGCCAACCAATTAAGCAATTGCAGACTTCAGTTTCTTGGTTTACACCAGGAGACAGGACAGGAATTTAAGGCCAAGACCACAGCACTCCAAGAGCAGTTCTCCACTGCCTGGTGCGGCTCCGTCCCACGCACTCCCTGCTCACGGAAACGACTGACGCCTGCAAATCCACACAGCAGCAAGAACCCTGTGACTGACTGGAAAGCAGACTCTCTAAGTCCTCCCACGTGCACTTTTTCCTCAGCAAAAGGTGAGGAGCTGCTTCCACATCTTCTTTTTGCAGGCACATGCATCCCTCCTCAGCGCTGAGCTGGTTTGCCCGCGCATCTCTGGTTGGTGCCAAGCCTACGCAGACATGCAACTGAGCTGCAACCAGACCTTAGATGAGCTCAGAACTTGAAACTCAAAGCTGTTTAGTGCCTTACATCTTCTAACTCCCTTCTCTGGTGGCAAAATGCCTCTGCCTGCAGGTTTTTTTTCTCCTATATGTGATTCCCAGAGGTGCTGTGACCATCTCCGACTGGCTCGGCCCTGGTCAGCAGCAACTCTGCCCTTGAACTGGCTGATGTTTGCAGTCTGGGGCCTGCAGAGAGCTTCTGGCTGCTGCTTGCAGAAGCCATTTTGGCAGCACAGCTACACAAAACTGCTACACACATCCCCATGTATACACATGCCACCTGTGTGTGTGTATATATATATATATGGTTTAAAACCCAAATAGGGATAAAGCCACTTGTGCAGCTGGGAGTCACCGACTGAGGCCACAAAAAGGCTCCAAGGCCGAGTCACCAAGTAGGAAAAATAAGCACTAAGCAGTGCAAAGAACAGAAGTGTGACTGCACAGGGGAGCTGGGCACTGGGGAGGCACGGGGGGACAGGACAGAAAGGGAGGAATAGAAAAGCAGGAAGAGGGCAATCCAAAAGGGCCAGTCTTTCTTGCAGACCCCGCCGAGCAAACTGTGATGCAGCCAAGCTTCTCAGGACCAGCTTTGCCTAAGGAGCAAGAAAGGAAGGGAGAAGTTTAAAGGATACATACAACAGCTGCTCCACAGGGACCACAGGCTTGGGATGCAGCTGGGTGTCAGGAGGGATCAGCCACACCACACCAACCTCCACTAATTTGCTTCCTCCCACTTGTTTTGGTACCTGGGACCCACCACAGGTCACACTGCACAGGCTCAGCATGGGAGCCAGGGCTGCAGGTAGTCCAGGACCAGGTGCTGCTCCCCAGTGCATCACTTTCATCAACTAAAATACTGCAGAGATGAGAGAGTCAGCCTCCCAAAGCTGCTGTCTGCTGCTTAAATTTAAACCCCACCCCAAACAGGGCTTTTCAGTGGCTAATTAGCATTAAAAAGCATGGTGTCCTGTTATTTTAAGGCTGACTATCCTATTTTGACCATGTAACTTGAGGCCAGTCAATCGTGGCACAGCAGAAATCTGAGTGAGCTAACAGGGCATGCAACCTGCACTTAAAAACCCCAAAGATGATAAGCTCTCCACTTCAAAACCCATTAGAACAAGCTGACTCACAGGAGCAGGAGAGTGACTGTACCAACATATTTTCTCCCTCTAGCTTCACAGCATCTGTCAGACAGCTTTCCATCCAGAGCTCTGTGGCTGAACTCAGAGCTGCTGTTCTCTTCACTACAGTTCACCAAGTTGAGGAATCCAACAGCATCTGCAAGCCCAACACTGCATAGATGTTCCCACACCTGATGCTTTGGAGAGATGGGGTGGTCCCTCATCGGGTCAAGCTGAAGTCAGGCCCTCTGTCACAGATGTCACATTCTGCTGATCAGCTCCCAGGCTACAGCCCACCCCCATGAAAAGCCAAGCAAGCCACCCCTACAAAGCCCCATGTGCTCCCAAATGCACTCTGAATAGTGGCAACACCCCCAAGAAGAGAGGTCTACCTACCTTTAAAAACAGAAGCATGCCAACATGACACACTGCCCCATTTCAGACACTGCAGCTGCCTGAGCAGTTCCTTAGAGCCCAACATCAAGAAGATGATAACCTCTAGCTACTCTGTTCAGCAACAAATTTGAGTCAGTTTGTCTATCTAAACTAGGAACACATCCAGCCAGCAAGTAAAAACTATGTCAATGTGTCAAGGAGCTGGCACTACCCAAGGTGCATCCCTCTGCTACTAGCAGTCTTCTGAACAGGAGGGAAAGAGATCCCATGGCCTCCCAACCACAGCGTCAAGGGGAGAGACAGAGGGATGTTTTGATCCTTGCAGGTTTCCATGCCAAAGCTGGGGGTTTAGTTCTGTTGTTTCCCCTCCCCCTTGCTTTTCTTTCCCCTCCAAACAAGAAAAGCTTTGCCTGCTAAGAAAACACAACCAGGACCTCAGAGGGCAGATGCTGGGGCACTTTACAAGTGTCCTAAATATGAATGGACACCCAGAATTTAATTTTAGAAAGGTGCCAAAGGACTGATGAGCTCAAACACATTCTCTGCTAAAAAACCTGGAGCAAGCACAATGCTCAGAGTCAGGTTGTCCACCATAAGCACTCACCCACCTTCTGTTGTAGTTCAAGTACAACAGTGACACCAGCTGAAGATGAATTATAAAGGCTGTAAGGCCGTGCCTACTCATTGTTAGTAAGGCTTTCAGACCTGGCAGTAGTAAGCACCACTGCAGGGTCCATCAGGGGAACTTTTAATAAGAAGTGTAAAGTGTTGTGGCAGCCAGACTGCAACTTTGTACTTACCATGACATCTGAAACACACACCCAGGTGAAGAACTGAACTGCCTCTCCAGATGTTGTGAGAGAGGATTAAATCACCCCTGCTACAACCCATAGGAAAACCTTCACACACCAAGCTACAGCCACCCTTCTCCCAGTAGCAACACACATCTGGTGAGCCAGCCACTAGGCATTAAAATCCTAACAGGTTTTTTTTCTTTTTAAATCATTGACAAAACCACAGAAAGAGCCCCCACAACACATGGGCTTTGTGGCAGTCTCAGCAGTGAGGAGCATCCCAGTTACTCCTGCCCTCCCATCTGACTCACCTGCGTGGTGAGGTGCCAGCTGAGGCCTGGGGACAGGCACAACACTGCTGCTGCTGCTGCAGAGGTTTCACTGCTTTTACTCAGAGTTCAAACACATGATTTACTCAGCCCAACCAAGCAGATGCATTTGCCAATATCTTATTATGACATCTGCTTATTAAGCACAGGGAGTAGAGAAGCAGCAGCTGAACATTAAAGGCAGAATAGCCAAGCAGTCCCAGAACACAATACAGGCTCAGTGACAAAGGGAAAACAGAAGGGATTTATTTATAGCAACCACTTAAAGACAGCACAGTGTAACTACTTGGGGGAAGGGGAACATTAATCAGCCTTCATTCCAGAGGTCTCTTACTGAGCCTCTTACGAAAATTCTTCTGGCTAAACAGCATTCTGGGCAGCTCTTCCAGTGCTGATCCTGGCTCCAGGACACACACATCCTCAGCAGAACTGCAAGGGACAGCTGAAAACCCCCCTGTTTGCTCTGACATATGGATGTTTGGAAGACACATCACCAGGATAACTACCCACCTGCATTTTTCACCTACTAGTAAAAAAGTAGGATTCTTCTAATTCAATCTAGAGGGATTAAGTGTTGCCCCTTCTCTTCAACCCTCTCCACCAGAAGGGAGGAACCAAATGGTGCAAAGGGGGTAGGTTCAGCTTTACCTTTGAGTCCCTTTAAAGCCCATTTCCAGAGCATACCTACTGGTTCTGGAGTTCTCTGCTTTTTGAAAGCAAACATAAACATTCCCTTTAAGGGACACACCCCCCCAGTGCATTAGCATTCACTGAGTGCAATTCAATTCACTGTCTTAGCTGAGAACATTCCCCTAGAAGCAGAAGACCCCCAAAGGTGATGTACCCTGGTTCTTCAGACTCCAATTCTACTAACCCCGAGGAGGGAGAAGCACCAATAAAAGCCTTACTATTTCCAAGAGTCATTTCCACCACAGGTAAAGTGAGATGTTTAAGCACGTTCCCAGAGAGCAACAGTGACATCCAGTGGCAGCACACTGGCTGAAGGTGAGCTCCACGGGCACTCCATACCTACCCTCCAGGACAGCAGAGGCTGACAGCTAGGAGTAGAGAAAGGTTTGTGAGCCTTCATCCCTGGTCACCTCTTATTTCAGGATTCAAGCTGTGATAACAAAAGGGGATTTCAAAGGAAGAAGGTGAAAGAGAACAGGGAGGTGAGAAGAACACTGCCTCTCTTGGCTTTTGGCTTGCATCTCTGCTTCACACCAGAAGTGAAGTGGACAGAACCCTTCTCCCTGCTGGTGCTAACTAAACCAAAGTTAAAACATTCAAACTACAGTGATGGTCATGTTTTGCCATAGACCAATAAATCATGGAATCCTTAAGGTTGGAAAAGGCCTCCGAGGTCATCCAGCCCAACCATCCCCCTACCACCCATATTCCTCACTAACCCATGTCCCTAAGCACCTCATCCAACCTCTCCTTGAGCACCCTGAGGGACAGTGACCCCAGCACCTCCCTGGGCAGCCCGTTCCAATGCCCAACCACTCTTTGGGAGAAGAAATGTCTCCTCATTTCTAACTGACCCTCCCCTGGCACAACTCACAGCCATTCCCTCTGTCCTGTCACTAATTACCTGCTAGAAGAGGCTGAGCCCCAGCTCACCACAGCCTCTTGTCAGGGAGCTGGAGAGAGCAATATGGTCTCCCCTCAGCCTCCTCCTCTCCAGGTTGAGCACCCCCAGCTCCCTCAGCTGCTCCTCATCAGATCTGTGCTCCAGACCCCTCACCTGCTTTGTTGCCCTTCTCTGGACACGCTCCAGGGCCTCCATGGCTTTCTTGGAGTGAGGGGCTCAAAACTGAACCCAGTATTTGAGGTGCAGCCTCACCAGAGCTGAACACAGGGGGATGATCCCCTCCCTGGTCCTGCTGGCCATTATGTTCCTGATGCAAGCCAGGATGCTGCAGACCTTCCTGACCACACTGCTATACTGTCTGCAATGACCCTAAGCAGCAGAGTTTACAGGTGCATCTCAACCCCCTTTAGGCCCAGTGCACCCCTGGCAGAGGCAGGCAGATGGAGTGAGGGTTGTAGACTTCAAGTGAAGCAGCATCACATCATCCAGCTGGGCTGACCAAGCTGCCAAGGAGGAAAGAAACAGGGGTACTGGCTGGCTGCAGTACTCCACAGGCATGGAACCAGCCCATCCACACACAGGAGGCTGTGCTTGGACTCAAACTGCTATCTGCCCACAGGAACACTAGGATCCTGTTTCTGCAAGGGATGCTGCTTGGTGATCTCTGCTCCTCTCCTGTGTTTCAGCAACCTTGCTCTTGGGTTCACTGTCTGTTGGGCCAATCAGGTTACCTCTGTATTCTCTAAGTACCACTTTTAAATCAAGACAGGTGGCAGAATCATGGTTTTAAAGGTTACTTCAGGTAACAAGCATCTATGCAGACTGGTGAGCACATCTGAGCTACGTGCTGCCCAGGCTTTGCAGCTGGGCTGTAGTGAGTGCCTGCCACTGTACATCCCATGGCATCAGCTGCTTGTGTTCCACCTGGGATCAGGCTCTGGGGTTTGCTGCAATGCTGTCTTTGCTTTTATGGAACAAGTTAAAAGAAAGCAGACCCCCACACACACTGATTTGCAAGGAGGGGTGTATCTGGCACTGGGAGAAATAGAAGTCACAGCTCCTGGTAAGCTCTGGCAAAGGAGCCAAAACCAGTGGGGAATTCACTGTTGTTAAAGGTAGGGCTTCCAAGCTATTAGCAACTGATGCATTACTACATTCATCCACAGGCTAAGAGACCAAAACAATAGGAACTCATCATCACCACCAGTCACCTCCTTCCTCAGCTGAGTTACTTGTTAAACAGCTAAAAAGCCCTGTACAAATACCAAAGAATGGGCAAGTTTTACATCTACTGGGTTTCCAGAAGTACAACTGGCATTTCTGCAATGGGTGAGAACGGGTAACAGTGATGCCAGACATCAAAAGCCCTGGGGAAGAGTACCTGGACAAGTGAAACAGAATGAACAACTAAGGGTAACCTTCAAGCCTTTAGATGTGTCTCTTCCTACTCCATCTATGTATTTTAACCTCCCATAACTAATTCTCCCCTCCCAATGGTCCTAGGTGTTTTCTTAGGAGATTTTCCAGAATTTAGTGGAATAAATTGAATAATTAAGTTTTGTTGTATAGGTGATGCTCAACTGCCTCTCCAAACACTGCTGCTGGAGAACAGCAGCACCAAAAATCTCAAAGGAACAGCTTTGTGTGGAAACACTAGAGGAACTAGAAGGTAGATAAGGGAACCACTGGTAAGAAATTTCACCAAGAATTCAACTACTGTTCTTTGGCCCCATTTAGGATTGCTCTTGGGAAAAGCTCCCAAGAAAAAGCAGCCAAATGCTGAAATGAAGTGCTCATCCCCAGCCTTGGGCTGGCCAGCTACAGGTTCTTTTACACTGAAAGCAACAGCCTCCAAGAGAAGGAGCAAACCAGAAAGTCATCTGAAGTGTGAACAGCAGCTTCCAGCTCATTTGCTTCATCAGAATTCTCCACCTTTTCTAATGAAGAACGTATAACACCGTATGACACACACATTACATGTGGCTGTGTTCCTTAGGTGTAAAGAACACATGTTCTGTATGTCAGTATGAGCAGATCACAGCATCACAGGGGTTGGAAGGGACCCCCAGAGCCCATGGGGTCCAACCCCCTGCCAAAGCAGCTCCCCAGCTCATATTGCACAGGGCGGCGTCCAGACGGGGCTGGAATCTCTCCAGAGATGGAGACTCCACACCCCCTGGGCAGCCTGTCCCAGGGCTCCCTCACCCTCACTGGGGAAAAGTTCTTCCCCATGGTGCTGTGGAACTTCCTATGCTCCAACTTGCAGCCATTGCCCCTTGTCCTGTCTCCACAGACACTGAAAAGGGGCTGCCCATTCCCCCTGCATCCCACACTTCAGATATTGATAAACATTCATAAGGTCCCCCCTTAGTCTTCTTTTCTCCAGGCTGAACAGCCCCAGCTCACTCAGCCTTTCCTCACAGGGGAGATGCTCCAGGCCCTTCATCCTCTCCGTAGCCTCCTCTGGACTCTCTCCAGGAGATCCCTGGCTTTGTTATCCCAGGGAGCCCAGAACTGGACACAACACTCCAGGTGGGGCCTGACCAGGGCAGAGTAGAGGGGGAGGATCCCCTCCTGTGACCTGCTGGCCACACTCCTCTTGATGCCCCCAGGATCCCATTGTCTCTCTCAGCCCCCAGGGCACACTGCTGGCTCATGGCCACCCTGTCACCCACCAGGACCCCCAGGTCCTTCTCCACAGAGCTCCTCTCCAGCAGGTCACCCCCAGCCTGTACTGATTCCAGTGGTTATTCCTTCCCAGGTGCCAGACTCTCCATTTGCTTTTGTTGAACCCCATCTGGTCTGTCCCTGCCCAGCTCTCCAGCCTGTCCAGGTCTCTCTGGATGGCAGCGCAGTGTCCTGCGTGTCAGCCACTCCTCCCAGCTCTGGATCAGCGGCACTTGCTGAGGGTGGATGCTGTTCCCTCATCAAGGTGGTCGATGAAGATGTTAAACAGGACTGGACCCAACACCAAGCCCTGGGTACATGCATGGTACAACATGCTCAGTTATTATTACCCTTGACTGAAGGTTCAGATCTTAGCAGATTGAAGTCTGAGACCTCAGAAGTGTTTAAAGCCTGAGAATTCTTCATCCATCTCCACGCTGCCACCGAACAGCAGCTGGGAAACAATATAAATCTTGCCTGTGTCTCTTCTCTTTGAATTATGACTCAGGCCTTACACCAAGCCACATCCAGCAGCAGCCTGAGGAGGAGAATTTACATTAATTAGCCTGAGATGCTGAACTTAAAAGGCAATTTTTATTCTGCCCAATAATGGCCTGTCAGGACTCGCCTCATTGTTCCAGATCCTTAAAGAACAAATCTATTCACTGTAAGATGACAGAAATTAAAACCTGATCCTCTTATTTCTACCAAAAACTATAAATCTTGTCAAACCAGCACCCAATGGAACAGAGCCACAGCAGTGTGGCTGCACCCACCACCTAACAGGCAAAGAAAGCACAGCCATTCAGAACCACCTGGAAAGCCAAGCTGAGGGTGTCTACACCCCATCCCCTTCCTTCCAAATCCCTCACCCAAATGAGACTTCAGAACTCTGATCAACAGCCTGCAACAATGTGTAAAACATGTTGAAGTGCAAAGTCAGAGAAGACCCAAGCCATGTTTGTTTGCCATGGACAGCCTTCTCCCCCACATTGGCCAGATCCAAAGAACAGCAAACCCAAAAGTTGCAGGGGTGTTGGGGTTTTGTGTGGCTGGATTCTGGTGGAGAAGGGGGGGCTGCAGGGGTGGCTTCTGCAACCAGCAGCCAGAAGCTCTCTGCAGCCCCACAGAGCTAACACCAGCCCATTCCAGGCTGGAGTCTCTGCTGACCAAGGCCCAGCCCATCAGTGATGGTCACAGCACTTCTGGGAGTCACAGTGAGGACAAAACAATGCAAGCAGCCACATTTTGCCACCAGAGAAGGGAGTGAGATGTGAGGTGCTATGCAGGCACCAAGGCTGGTGCTGGAGAGAAAGATGCCCCTGCAGCCCCTGGAGAAACCCATGGTGGAGTGGTGACCCCCCACAGCCCATGGGAAAGGGGAGACCCCACCTGCAGCCTGTGGAGAGGCCCCACACTGGGGCAGGGGGAGACAGACAGGAGATGCTGTGACCTGCATTGTAACAAGCCCCTGCCAGCACTTGCAGCCTGTGGAGAGACAGAGACACAGAGAGAGAGAGAGAAAGAGAAAGATGTGTGCTGGAGCACATTTGCTGTGGGGGGCACTTGTGACTGTGGGGGACCAGGCTGGAGCAGTCTGGTTCTCAAGGACTGCACCCATAGCAGTGACCCATGCTGGGGCAGCTGGGGAAGATCTGAAGCCCTGTGGGAAAGGACTCATGTTGGAGAAGTTCATGGAGCACTCTCTGCTGTGGGTGGGACCCCACAGTGCAGCAGGGGAAAGGGGGAGGAATGCCCTCCCCAGCTAAGGGGGAGAACATATCATAAGGAACTGACCCAAACCCCCATTCTCCCCTCCCTGTGCCACAATGGGGGGAAGAAGGGAGCAAAATCCTGACTGAAGTGCAGTCTGCTGAGAAGGGAGGGGTGGGGGAAGGTGCTTTAAGATCTGGTCACACTTCTCATCACCCAACTCTGGTGTCACTTGGGGTGCAGGGCAGTGTCATTAGTTAGAGAGTTTTCTGTCCCTTACTCCGTGTTGAGTCTGTTTTGCCCCTGATAACTGCAAAATGATCTCTCCCTGTCCTTATCTCCACTCTTAAGCCTCTCAATATCTATTTTCTCCCCTGTCCAGCTGAAAAGGGCAGTGATGGATCAGCTTTAGTGGGTATCTGGCCTCCAGCCAGAGCCAAACCTCGTGGAGAAAGAGCAAGAACATAGGGGCAATGCCCTTTAGCTTGTGAAAAGTGCAGTTCCACACTGCAACAACAACAAAACTGACTTGAGTATTAGAGGGCTAGCTATGAGAGAAGGCCTCCTGGGCATCTTCCAGAAAGCAGCTCCACTGCCAGCCAGTCATGAGGTAAACACTCATTTAGTGGAGTGAGAGAAAACCACTTGTTTTGCTCTGATGCACCCTCACCATCAAAATCATGATCTGCAGTGAGGCTCTACAAAGAGCACTGACAACTGATACAGCTATTGAGTTCTGCTGAAACTCCAGCTCCCCAACATGATGAAGCTTGGTACTATGGGCAGATGAGGTGCTCAGGGATATGGGTTACTAGAAGACAGGAATAGTTGGAGTCTATCCCAAAGGTCTTTTCCAGCCTGGTGATTCTGTGATGCTAGACTTGACTCTCCAGACATTTAGAGCTGGACTCTAGAGCTCAGTTGGATCCTGCCTTTTCAACAAGGAAACCAAGGGCTTGCTCCCTCAGGGACTACTCACAGAACAGATGATGCAACCCTGATGCCCTCCTGCCTGATGCTCTGGGCTGGAACCAGGTTACCTGTCCCAGGGTAAAGGAGTTCAGGTAGGCCTGGAAGCACACAGCATGAGAGAAGGAAGCTTGGTCTTACATATAAGCGTGGCACACGTGCTTATACATGAACAGGCAGCGTGTGTTTTCTGGCCCACATCACCTCAAGTGCCTGCTAACTGTATCACCACAGTGGGAAGCACTGTAATTATTCCTTTCCCCAGAGTGTGAGGATGCTGAACCAGGCTGGAAAAGGACAAGCAAACATTCCCAAAAGGCTTGCTAACCATGGCAGCTCCTTTAGTCGAGGAAGTGTGGAGCCTATCCCACTCTGAGTCTTTGGTTTCTCCAGTAAGATGAATCACAGAATCAGTGGGAACCACCACAGGAGCATGCTTCTTGCACAGGAACTGTTCTCACTAGAAGGATGAGAACAAGAAAATGACATTGTTCTGGCTCCCAGAAGTTTACAAGCACAGCCTCTTCAGGCACAGGCCAAAGCAGAGACCCAGCTTTGTCCACCCCACAAAGGAGGGAGGTGAAAGGAGCAGCTTTTGAGTCTGTTCCTGTTGAGCCTCCATCTCCCTGCAAAAAAACCTGCAAGGCCAAATGCTGCAGTGGCTTTACATCAGCAAGCTTCCTTTGGTGGAAGTGAAGGTTGGGCAGCTATAGGGGTAACCATCTGCAACTGCACTGCTTGCAAGGGACGTGGGGAAAAGGTCTTGAGCATCCTGTGATCAGTCCTGCCCATCCCTATGAAGCTTCTGCTTGGACAGTTAAGCAGGGTAGAGAACAGTGGAAGGATCTTGAGCACAGTTGTTTTTAAGTAAATAAGCTACCTACCTATTCCAGGAGGAAGCTACTAAAAGGTTCCTGGAAAAAAAAACCTCAAAAAACAAGGTGACAAGCAGATTAAGAAAAATAATCATCCTGCAGACTGCATTTACCCTGAAGGCTGAGGAGATTGGATCCCCTGCTGTTGAATACAAGATTCCTCCTTTATAATACTTTAAAAAAAAAATAAAGAGAAGGGGTGGTGGAGGTACAAACGACACCACTCAATCATATCCAGTAGGGAAGAGTCACAGCTCTGGGCAATGAAGCTGCTTCCCAGGAGGGGATTTCACAGCAAGCAAAAAAGTACAGAAGTACTCATAAGTTTTAACACAGACCAAGATTTGAGATAGCTACCAGTCTGGGAGTCAAAAGGCCAAAAAGAGAAAAGGCACATCTGGCTTGTGAGTAACTCAGGAGGAATTTATTTACACAAGGGACAAGCAGCTGACAGAATGAACTGCTGCAGTCAGCACAGAGACCCTCAAGGTCACCAAACATGAAACAGAACCAGCAAAGGAGAGAGTTGGAGTCAGCTGTGGACATCTGCAGGCTTCAGACAGCGTTAATTCCAAAATCCACAAACTGACCATTATCTCCAGTCCTATCTAACAGGAACAGTGGGGAAAAAATGCCATTGAAGAAATAAGCATAGTCTAATGCCTGTAGAAAAGTTTCAACCCATAGAGAGGCCTAAATACTTGTCTTAAAAGAGCATTTGAAGGATCAGAAGCTACTTGCTTGCTTAAAAGTCTTTTCAGCTGAAGCACTGCTCTTCTCAAACTGCACTCAAGCCTGCTATGCCACAGGCTTTCCAATTCAGTAGCTCCACAACTGAGCACCACTTCAATATCTTTTGCTCCTTTGAGGTTAAGACACTTTTGCTCTTGAACTTCCAAAGAATAGAAAGACTTCTTGAAAGAAGTGAGAGAACATTTCCAGATCCCTGCTTATGTCTCCCAAACTGCCCTACCAAGGGACCACCTGCCTTTGAGTCTGCCTGCACATCCATTCACACAAGCAGGTCTCTCAGTTCTAGCCTGTCCAGGTCTCTCTGGATGGCAGCGCAGTGTCCTGCGTGTCAGCCACTCCTCCCAGCTCTGGAGCAGTGGCACTTGCTGAGGGTGGAAGCTGTTCCCTCATTGAGGTTGTAGATGTTAAAGACCAAACCCAACACTGAGCCCTGGGGAACACCACTAGTCACAGGTCTCCAGCCAGACTCTGCTCCACTGATCACCACCCTACTTAAGCCCCGAGGCTGTAGCAGCGACAGTGCTCTTTAAGGGCCCAGCATGATACACTTCTGAAAGATAGAAGCCATTAAATTCAGTTGACAGAAAAGAGATGGCTGCCATGAACAGACAGTTACTACAGAGCCAAGATTTCCATGCTGAGGTTAAACTTACTGAAACTAACAGACCAAACCATTTTTCAGATGGATCACCTTTTTTTTTAAAGCAGTATCAAGTCTAATTTTAAACTCAAACTATGGTATTCCAAACAAGCTCTCAGACTACATGGTTTATTCTTCCCCTTCTACCTTTGACATTAGTGCAGCCCAAACTGCAGAGCCTTTCATCCCTCCTACCCTGACCCACATAGATGTTGTGGTACTGGTCATATCTTTGCCTTTCCTTTCTCATGAGGCATGAGAGCTCCTCACAGGCAGATTCACACACAACTCCTCTCACAACAACGACCACAATACACCAGTACAGATGGGATAAGCTGTACCAGAGTATCCTGTTAGCAGACTGTTGCAGTTTTGTGTAGCTGTGCTGCTGAGATGGCTTTTGCAAACAGCAGCCAGAAGCTCTCTGTAGGCCCCACACTGTAAACATTGGTCATTTCAAGGCCAGAGTTGCTGCTGACCAGGGCTGAGCCAGTTGGAGATGGTCACAGCACCTCAGGGAATCACATACAGGAGAAAAAAACCTGCAGGCAGACATATTTTGCCACTGGAGAAGGGAGTGAGAAGATGTAACACGCAGTGTGGACACCAAGGCCTGGGAAGAAGGTTGGGGCTGGGGGTGGGGGGGAGAATGAGGCCTTTTGGGTGCCAGAAAGAGATTCCCCTGCAGCTCGCAGAGAAGTCCATGATGGAGTGGGTGTCCCCTCGCAGCCCATGGATAAGGATGGGGAGCAGAGACATCTACAGCCTGTGAAGAGATGGATCCACGCCTCAGCAGGCTTGCTGGGGGACTTGTGACTTTGCAGGGACCAGGCCAGGGGAGTCTGGGCCCCAACATCAGCACCCCACAGAAGAGAGCCCTGCTGAGAGGCCTGTGGTGAGGAGATGACTCCCCCACAGAGAGGGCTCATGCTGCAGAAGTTTGTGGATACAACTCTCACATGCGTGGGACCCCACAGTGCAGCAGGGGAAGGGGGTGTGTGGAATGCGCCCCCCAGCTGAGACTGAAGACAACTCGGGAGGAAGGGACTGAAAACCCCCATTCCCCATTCCCTGCCCTTCCCCACGCTGTGATGGGAGGAAGAAGGGAGCAATATTATGATTGAAGCAAGCTCTGTGAAGAAGGGAGGGGTGGGGGGGAAGTAGAAGTGTTAAAATCTGGAGGAGGAAAGCACATTGTGAAGAACTGACTGGAACCCCACTGCCCATTCCCTGCCCCTCCCCACACCATGTTGGGGGGGGGAGAAGGGAGTAAAATCGTGATGAAGTTTAAGTCTGCTAAGAAGGGAGGGGTGGGGAGAAGGTGCTTTAAGACCTGGCCACGCTTCTCATTACCTGACTGTGGTTCACTGGGTGTGTAGTTGTAGTGTAATAAATCACATTTCTTTCCTTTACTCTGTGTCTGTTTTGCCCATTGCACTAATTGCAGAGTGATCCCTCTGTCCTTATCTCAAGTCCTAAGCCTCCCAATATATATTTTCTCCCCTTTCCAGCTGAAAAGGAGAGTGAGCAAGTGGTTTGGTGGGTATTTGGCCTCCAGCCAGGGCCAAACCACCACACAGACACCCTGTCTATACTACTGAAGCCATTCATTGGAATGTTACAAGCCAAAAATAGTATTCTCTTACAATAAAGGCTTTTGTAGTGTCTGCTGTATTTCCAGCCCAGAACTAACACTCCACAATGTCTTAAATAAAAGCAGAGAGAGTTCAGAGTTAATCCAGTTCAACAGGCTGATAAAGAGGTCACTGACTGCCAGTTTAACAGCCTGTGTAGCTTCAGAGTGAGCACACAGGAGAGGAGGAAGAGTCAGCTTTCACCAAAACCAGCCAAGGACTGTTAAACACTTTTACCTCCTTCCAGCTGTGATTGCTCCCTACCATCCCCTCCCATCCACCCAGCACTAACACCTTCTGGGTGCTTTTGCCTTCTTTACAGAGCAGGAAGGTTTCAGGATTAGAGCTGCAGGCTCAAATCTTGTCATCACAAAGTACCACAGCTGTGCCAACACCTCCAGCACCAGACTGAAGTAACAGTAAACAAAAACGCTCCTGTGTTTAAGAGAACAGAAGTTTAGTAGCCCAGTAAAGAAGATTTCAGTTGATAAGATTAAAAGTGCTGCCACAGAGCAGCAGATCCTAGCTAGAAGCTTACCTTTCAACCAAGGCAATGCCACATGAGGTAAGTCCTGCAGTTCAAAACCTCCTTTTTAACTTACAGCTCGTGTTGAAGACGATGAAGAAGCACCACAACACAGCTACAATAATGTATTTCAGAATCCTGGAGGTGCTGATATGCTCAAGTGTATCAAAAATATCCAAAGCTTAACAAGACAAAAGTACAGAAGCTGAAGGGAGGCATCACCATGCAGAGAGTAACTTGCAGGGACTCTGTAGGGTTACTCTCATGATAGCCACAACATTCAGCACCAGTCCTACACTCAGATCAGCACATCAGACCGAATTACTCTGTGGATTTATCCATTAGATATAGTCAGAACTCAGATGTCTCTTACCACATGGTTCAGGCAACGAGGAAAGAAGCTCCAGTATAATACCTCACTTATTTCTCATGTGTGAGGTCTCCAGAGTTTTCTTTCCATTGACAGACAGCAAAGACAAAAAGATACCATGAACAGCCTCTATTTTGGGGCCTGACACCAACCTGACAGATCCACATCACTTAGCAAACCTGACTCCTGGCTGCTATGCAGGTCTGTGCCTCTGAATTACCACCCAAGCTCACCACATGTTTTGAAACACAGGCTGGTAATACATGCACTACATGTATTTCCCTTTAAATTCATTATATAGCATTCTCTTCTAAAGTACACTTCACAAAACAAGTACAGGATTGGTTCAAAGCCAAGTTTCTAAGCTGTTTCTGTACTCTGACCTACCAGAGGGTGATGGGTCTCATCCACACTAGTGCCAGACTTCTGGGCTTTCAGTACGTCAGCGTCATCTGCTGCATCAAAGTTTGTCTTCCACACCATCACCTGGAGAACAAAGCAGTCCCTTAAGATTTCCCACCTATGTTTGCTTAAAGATCAATTTTGTCAACACAGAAGAGTCAGTAGATACACACCCACACCAGAGTTTACCCAAGAAAAGTTCTGCCATTGGTAACTAAGGATGTTCTTGGTTATACTGTGTCTGGAGCTAGTAGCATATTTACAGTGTTCTCAATGAGAAAGTGACTTCTTCCAACATCTGTTGGGTCAGAACCCTTGTGAAACTGGAGAACTTCAAAGCAACATGCAGAATACACCAGGAAAAATGCAGATATTTAAAATAACATGCTTAGCATCATAGCACCTATCAGCCACACCCCAAGCAATTGGTCACTGGTTTATTATGAGGTTCATTCACAGGAAAGGGAGAGCTAACACTCAGAAATTATCATTAGGGATCCTGTGTTAGTTTATCAGCTAAGCATGAAAATTAAATCCCACTTATAGGCAATTTCTCTTCTGAAATACTAATACCATACAGAGAGAAGAGAGGCCTCTACCACATAAACCATTTCATCATATCAAGAGCAAATCTAGAGAGCAAAATCCTTAGCAGTGGCTCCAAGTCTTTAAAAAAATCAAAAATAATCCATCAACAGTTTTGAAAGCCAGAGACACAACCATGAACCCAGGCAGCTCTTCTTGGTTGCTGGAAACAGCAGTGCTTTTTCACCTACAAATTTTCATCTATGCTTCACGTGTTAGTAACCAAAGCCATTCTGTTCTGCAGCAGAACCCCCCCACAATGCTCTTTTATCCTACAGGTTGTCTCCTCACAGCAAGCAAAGGTGTTAGGAGGGAGATGGGCTTAGCCACCTAGGGTTAAGAGCAACAAAATGCAGCTCAGTGAAGACTACCAGCAGAAATGGACTCCTGCTCAGACCACTGCTTTGGGCTGAAGCCCATCACATCCTCAGCAGGGCAGCTCTGCATTACAGCAGGGGTACGTTGCATCAAGAGGAGTGTGGCCAGCAGGTCACAGGAGGGGATCCTCCCCCTCTGCTCTGCCCTGGTCAGGCCCCACCTGGAGTGTTGTGTCCAGTTCTGGGCTCCCTGGGATAAAAAAGCCAGGGATCTCCTGGAGAGAGTCCAGAGGAGGCTACAGAGATGATGAAGGGCCTGGAGCATCTCCCCTGTGAGGAAAGGCTGAGTGAGCTGGGGCTGTTCAGCCTGGAGAAAAGAAGACTGAGAGGGGATCTGACCAATGGTTATCAATATCTGAAGGATATTGAAAGCTTCTGGGAGCCCAGAAATCAAAGACAAATGAAGCTTTGCACATAATCAATAGCAAACAAGTCATGATGAACTGCTCTACACCTGCACCTTCCAGCTACACCAGGGCATTTAAGGGGAACAGCAAAAAGGTGTATTTATTGCTTGTAGTCAATGAGCACTGCAAGCACACACCTTTATCCAGTGACCCCAATACAATCAGACAAAAACCTGGATGCTTCTCTTCCAAGGGGTCAGTTTTAAAGCCTGAAATCACAAGTGCCCTGGAGATGGGATGCCAAGTCACACTGCACATCTCAGCACAGCTATAAGATGGGCTTAAAGCACAGCAGGTTAATGGGACTGTCACCAGCTACAAGCCCAGGATTAGCTTCCTCCTCCATATGGCACCACTGAAAGATGAGGAACCCAGCAAGTCATTTCAGCATGGTCTGGGCATACTGGGTAATTTTTGCTTTCCACCCACTGGCAAGAGAAAACAAAGCCCAGCAGCTTTTAAAGAAACATGGCTTGTGGAACACAACTCAGAACTGGAACTATAAGGAAGATACCTCCCTTCCTGCCTCACCTGCTTCATCCACAAAACCCCTATCCATGACACCCAGGCTCCCAATCCTAACCTACATGTCAAGGTCAGCAAAGCCCAACTCTGACCCAAAACACTGTGCAGCCCCAGCATCAGTGCAGCTTTGTGCTGGGCTCATTAACAAAGCAGCCCACAGCCTCCAGTCACAGCCAATCAGACTTAAACCAATCTGATCTCCATCACTGCATCTCAGAGACAAGATCTGTGGGAGGAGAGCAGCACTAGGGAACACAAACTAGAGAACTCTGTAGGCCAGCAGAGCCTGGAAGGAGTGTTTAGGGAAAGCATATGCCTGCCTGGTCCTTGTGCTCGTGTCTCAGAACCAGCCAGTGGCAGAGCAGGAGGCAATCCATCAGCATGCCTTTGATACCACAGGGGTCTCTCACCATGGCCATTTATACACCCATCCAACCTACTCCCCACCTCAAAGGGACAGTATTTCCTTTTTGAACATACCCATCCCTAGAAAAAACCTGTCTGAAGAGCTTCCTCAGTAAGAAAGCTCCTCCTTTAATATCTTGTGCTATTTAATATCTTCTTCTCTCTTTGAAAGAAGCAAGAAGCCAAGAAAGCAGTGACAACAGAGCAGAAGACTCAAATTAAGCTAGTCAGATACCTGTTCATCTGAACCTCCAGATGCAAATAAGTCTCCAGCTCTTGAAAATGCTACACAGGTGACTGGCCCCTGCAAAGAGATTTAAAAAAAAAAGAAAGAAAACAAAGAGTTAAAAAGCTCTGCTCATTAGTTTAAAGGCAAAATTTAAAAAGCTTTTTCCTGTCAGCCAAGTGGGCTACAGCTCACTGGCACACACTTACCATTCTCCCCATTTTTGTCCACTGTTTAAGACACAGTTTAACATCCACAGCATTAAACCTGGAACAAACCAAGTGTTCCAGCTCCAGACTTTCCCCCATTCCCTCTCAGATATTTATTAGAAGTAGTGAAACTGTTAAGTTTTGTTAACTGCTGCCTGCAGCCAACCACCCAGAGAATCACAGGGGCTGGAAGGGACCCCCAGAGCCCATGGGGTCCAACCCCCTGCCAAAGCAGCTCCCCAGCTCATATTGCACAGGTTGGCATTTGAAGAAGCCTCACTCTTAGAAGAGTCAGTTCTGACAGACCTGGAAGGGTGCTGACTGCAAAGCCCTGCTAAGTACAGCACACACAGCACACCCCATGTCCATCCCCATGTCCTCAGCCTTCCCTCCAGCACACAGGAAGGAGCAGGCAGATGTGGAGACACAGTTAAAACAGAGCTGGGAAGTTGTTAAGTGTGTTCAAGCACATGCACAACAAACTGTTCTGTGTAGAATAAACAGCAGAGAACTTGGCCAGTGAAGTTTATGTGAGCTCCTGACCACATTACCTGCAGACTGGCTTAAGCCTGAGTTTTCATCCCTGCCTCTTCCCATCTCAGAGGCTGCCTGGGGCCAAGTTTGCTGGGAACAAGCTGAACTAGTGACAGGCTGAGAACAAACAGAACCAGCCAAACACAACCAGAAGAGCCATAGAAACAAGAACACTCCACTCCACACCCTGACAGGCCTGGAGTTACTGTCTTCCCAGTAAGATCATGTATCTCTGAAGACAAGTAAGAAGCTTCTCCTCACCCTGCACCGAGTTGCAAGGACAGATTATTCTGTTGGGAGTTCACATCTTCCCAGTGGGCTTCGATGGAAATCTCACTCCCAGTTTGTTTCTGGCTTCCCTTCTTTCTCTCCTTCATAAAAGGAAGCTCACCCTGAAGGTAAACAAACACCCATGACTGACCTTTGGCTGAGCACCCAGCTCACTGCAGCCTGTGGCCCACTGGCACAGGGTTACACCAGCAAACCTCCAGTGGGTGCAGTGACTCGAGCACAGAGCGCTGAGGGATTGCTGGATCACCCCTTCACTGCAGCAGGTCCCAGCAGTTTTGATGCCTTCTTACAGAAAGCTCTCAGGTGAGGAATCTCACCAGAAAGGGTGGCCAGCAGGGACAGGGAGGGGATTGTCACTCTCTGCTCTGCCCTGTGAGGCCTCAGCTGGAGTCCTGTGTCCAGAGCTGGGGCCCCAGGACAAGAAAGATGTGGGGCTGTTGGAGAGGGGTCAGAGGAGCCACGGAGATGATCAGAGGGCTGGAGCAGCTCCCCTACGGAGAGAGGCTGAGGGAGCTGGGCTGGGTCAGCCTGGAGAAGAGAAGGCTGTGGGGGGACCTCACTGCAGCCTTCCAGTCCCTGAAGGGAGCAGAGAAACAGGAGGGAATCAGCTTGTTAAAAGGGTAGAGCTGTTAGCACACACTGCTGGCTCATGCTGAGCTTCTCCTCAGTCAGCACCCTCAAGTCCTTCCCTCAGTGGTGCCCTCCATCCCTTCTCCCCCCAGCCTGTCCTTGTGCTCAGGATTGCACCAACCCACACACAGGACCTTGCCCTTGGCCTTGCTGAACCTCATGCAGTTCACATGGGCCCATCTCCACAGCCTGTCCAGGTCCCTCTGGATGGCATCCCCTCCCTCCAGTGTGTCAACCTCACCACACAGCTTGGTGTCGTTGGCAAACTTGCTGAGGGTGCATCAATCCCACTGTCCATGTCAGGACAAGGATACTGACCAGTGCTGGTCCCAGGGGTGACCCCTGAGGGACACCACTCCTTACACCTGCCTGTGGATGTTGCACCATTGACCACAACTGAGTGTGACCATCCAGACAGAAGCACCCTTCTGTTGTTATTCCAGAATTCCCAGGTCTGCAGCCTTATTGTGCCTGCAGAAGCTGCTAGCACTAATCCCCAAATTCCTACAGCTTCTTGCCTTAGATTAAAGAGCAAGCTGCAGAAAGAAGGGTTACACCAAGTCAGTGGTAAGGAACATCCCTATTTAGTCCAGAGCTGACCAAGAGCAGGAACACTGCTGAGTTTCTGTGCATGCCAGAGTTTGAAGCTACAGTATTGATTTTGGTGATACTGGGAGAGAGCTGGAAGAGTCTGAGAAAGCACACAGGGTGTGCTGAGTGGGAAGAACACTGCCCCTAAATGATACTCATCTCTTGTGAGCAGGGACTGCCAGGACAGGGATAAGCACCAGGGAGCCTTGAGAACCACCAAGGGCCTGCACACAGGATGTGGCAGAGAAACTGGAAACAAACAAATCCATACAGGAGGAATGATAACAGGATTAAACCTAGTCCTCTGCAGCAGAGTTGGGGCAGGTCAGATAACCATGCCATGGCAGCTGGAACACCAGGTGACATCCCACTCCTAGCTGCCCAGGTAGGCAAGAAGGGTGAGGCACAGCATGTCACACAAACTGAGCTATGTGCAGACTACCCACCCCAAGGGGGATTATACCTCCTCACTTCCCCACTTCCCACAGGAGGGTAACAAGCACAAGGCCTTTGCTGCCCTAGCAAGTCCCAGGCTGATCAGCTTTAATGTGGCCTTAGGAAGAGATATTCAGCACTATTCCAGATGGCTGGAGTGCATTCATCACCTGGAGAGGTGGGATCTGAAGCCAGGACACAGATTACACTACCAAACAAGTGACTGGCAGGATGCTAACAGCATTGACACAGGGATAAGAGAGCAGGAACAGCATGCCTGAACACAAAGCTTTCAAAAGGTGGAGCTGAAAATACATCTCTCTGATATAAGTACCTAAAAGAAAGGCCAAGAGTTTAGTTTGGAGAAATGGAAGTGTGCCTGGAGCAGAGTCCTACCTGCTGACAGCAGATGAATGTGTGCTGTCTATAAATAAGCAGCCCCAGAGAAAGCCCTCTTCAGCACCACTGCCTCCCACACAGGGCTGCTGGAAGACACAAAGCACGTGATTTCAAGAACAGCAGAGCCAACACCAACAGTCACTTCAAGTCAGGAAAGGCCAGACTTGCAAGCTGCAGTTCAGAACAGAGCTAACCTTTGGGCTTCAGCATAACAGGAGAAACAAAAGCCAGGCTGGAGAGGGTCCAGAAATGAACCAGGGGAGAGTAGTTTAATGATGCACAGTCTGCACAATGAAAGGAGAGACAGAGGAAGGTAGCTGGGAAGACAAGTGGGGTCAGGGATGCCCATAGATTTATTTTTTCTCTGGGAGAAACTAACACATCCTAGAGAGAAGCCAGGCAAGAGTAAAGGAGGCACCAAGAACAGACATAGCTAAAGGATGCAAACAGTTGAATTAAAGGAGAACTTCCTCTTCCCCTGCCCACAAAAGGAGACATAGAACTGGGGAAAGACAAATCAGTGCATCTCTGGGAATAGATTCACTAGTATCTCCTTTTTCTCTTTGTACAAGCAGAAACAAGGTCTGAGAAGCAAATCTAACAGTGACCAATACACTGGGATCACCCATTCAAGGTCTCAATGAAGACTACTGAACAGAGTAGTCATTCCCACCCTTCACAGTGCTTTCCATGGCTTTGTAGCACAGAAGAGGGCAAGTCACACTTGGACATTGGAAGGACAAAGGGTAGAGGAGCAAAAGATGCAGATTAAGTGATCAAAACAGTTTGGAAACCACAGAGAGCAGGTGAGTCTTGATAAAGGCATCTGAGCACCAAAGAACACAGAGTCTGGATGCACATGTCTCACCTACCACTTGGCTTCAGCAGCAGAGAGAGCAGTGAAGAGACTCCAGTGAAGACAGAGTTTAATTAACAGACCTTTTGGTAAGGTGGGAGTGCTCAGCTTGTATCACTGGACCAACAAATAGTGTACTTGTATTTCCTCTTAATACTCAGAAACACTCACCTCAAGGCAACTACTTGTTGTTTGCAACAAGCCCTTCTCTCCCTTTGCTGGTCCAGGTCTGCACAGCCCTGGGACATGCTCATACCCTTTAAAGAGGACTAAGCCTGCACTGATGTTTAATGCCACCTTGGGAGAGCTGACAGCAAAAGAGCCCCTGCCAACAAAGCAGAGAGCACTGACACCACCCAGGCAGGCAGAATGCAGCTACTTCATGTTCAAGTCAAGGCTGCCTGCTTGGAGCATTGGAACTTCTGTGTTTCCTGTCTTCCTATTTATAAATGTAGCCATGAGGATGCTTCCTGAGCATGTGCTGAGGCCTCCCACTGCCCTCCAGAAGTCAGCCTGGAAAGGCTCTGATCAGACCAGCACCATGTACGTCCCTGCCCTGCTCTAGCAGGGCTGCAGGCCCCAAAACATTCTGTTCCCCCACAGTGATGCAGTCCCAGAGGCAGACCTACGTACCAGCCCCATGTCTCATCCCAATGGAATGAGGCAAGAGGACTTCACAGCTTGAAGCACTCCAGAACTCAAGCATGCAGCACAGCAGAGTGATAGCTTGCAGCTGCAAGATGCCAGCTCCAAGCTGCAATCTCCAAGGATCCTTCTGGCAAAGGGGACCAGCTACATTACAACTGAAGACAGCAATGTAAACTTGGCAGTCCTCCCTAGGTAAACTACAGCTAATCAGCTGCTAACAAATTCCTGGCACTCCAGCAGTTGCGTCAAGAGTTCTGCCTGAAGGTCCTTCAGGGGAGTTTTTTTTTCATTCAAGTGTCCCCTCTCACGCTGCCTTCCCAGAACAGCCTCAGCAGCAGCCAGCTAGAGGAGCAGGAGCCAAGTCTCAGCCAGTGTAGTCACCCACACAAAGTCCCAACTCAAGAATGTCTTCAGAGGGGGCTGCTCATCTGGTGACTGACCTATAGCTCTCACTTCAGGCAGCAAGTCTACTTCATGACCCAAAAAAAATCCACACCCCCTTCGTTTTGAGCTACTTGGGGGATAGATACTGGCAGAAATCAGTGAGAACAGAGGAAAAAGGGGAAAAAAAAAGCCATCAGTATTAAGTAGCCTGGGTTTCTCTCTGATGAGGCTGGAGAAGCAGCCAGCACAGACCTTCATCCCCATAGCTCCTGACAAGAGCAGGGCCTGTTGTCACTGATGGTTGTTTACTGTTAGCAGCAGTTAGCACACGTGTAGGGGAAGAGGTTGGTATGTAGGTATCTCAAATCAGACACTTAGAGACCCAGCCCACAAGAGCAGAGCACACACCAGCAGAGAAGATGCCAGTGAGGGCTGGGCCATCTCCATGCAATGCCCTTGAAGACAACCAGGAAACACTTGTTTCCAACCCAAAGGAGGTTTAATCCCACAGTGGGAACTGCCCTTCAGCTGTGCTAAAGCCAGAGGGTTTCCAAGTGCCAGTCAGGTGCCCAAGAGTGGCAGACATTGCCTTACAGCTCTGGAACAGTGGTGGGGAAGAACACAGAGCTTTCATTCTGCTGCTGAGCAGAGGATTCCCAAAGTGTTTTGCAGAAGCCCTCAGTTTAGCATGGCACCAACCTGAAGGGACTCAGTATGGCCTAATTCTGAAGATATCTAACCACCATTGTCAGTTTTGAGCTCTCATCCAAAGCTGGACTCAGTTCTGTGCTGCTGCACTCTGAGGAGCAGCCTCCAGTGCAGGGGGAGCAAAAGGACAAGCAGGTCCAGCCTCCTGGGAGCAGCAGAACCAGCACATCCCCTCCTGAGGGCAGGGCAAGAGGGGGTCACTCACACTTACCCTCTCCCTAAAGACACCCCTGGCCAACTGACACAGGCAACAAAACCAAAACTCAATGTGAGGTCAGGACAACCATTAGCAGCTTTGCAGCCCCTAAGAGGAGGGTCCCTTAGTGCAGCTTCCAAATGAAGGAAGTGTTATGCAGTTGAGGTTTAAGCCTTAGGACAGCCAGCATTTCTTATCTGTTCCCCACTCTTTTCAGTATTTGAAGCCTTTGGTCAGATTTAATCATTATCTTCCTGTGAAATAGAACTTAAAGTATGACATTGTCTTATTTTTTCCATTACAATTGCAAGAAAGGAGACAAGTTTACCACCACAAAGTTAGTTACAGAACAAACCTGACCTTCCCAGACAGCAGACAAGGCAGTCACTAAACAAAGGCATAAGCCACCAGAATTATCCCTTCAGCAGCTGAGGCAGAACCATCCCCTCCACCCTCAACCACTTCAGACTGTGACTTACCCCAGCTAGTTCCCATGCTTTAGGGCTTATCCCATTTGCCTGTTTTCTTCATCCCTTTGGAAAGGGAACCTTTATAGCAGGTATGATTTTTCATGCCTTTGAGCCCCACTCAGCACAGATAATGAAGCTGGTTTATAGATTGTCATTTACCATTCCAAAAGAAAGCTCCAAGTATTCATATAACTCATCTAACAAGCAACACATCCAGCAGCACACTACCAGCAGGCCAGTCAGTTAAACTGTAACAGCCAGCAGCATTTATCACCTTTGATTATTTCATTCAGTCCATTAAGGAATTGGAAGTGTGCTCCCAGCCTCATCCCAAAATATATTTCCTCCATTTCACCACCACTGGCCTCAAGGCTCCTGTCAGGGAAATCCCATTTCTCTTCCCAACACCTACATAAGGGGACCCAGGGTGATCTGCACCACTCAGAGAGAGGGAGACAGAGCTGTGGTCCAGAAAACACAGGACAGACATGAGACTGTGCCCCTTCAGTCTGAGACCTGCATCCTCAGTACCACAGCTCCCTTCCTGCCTCACTGGCTCATCCTCTCCCTTCCTTCCCCACAGGTCTTCCCTTCAGAAGGGTGTAATAATCACTTCTGAGGTCAGGACTGCCAGTGCTGTTTATATGAGGAAGCTTTCCAAAGGTTTTTAGCCCTGAAGAAGAGGCTGAAGCATGTGTGACCAATAGGTCTGGGGAGGGAATTGTGCCCCTGTACCAGACACTGGTGAGGCTGCACCTTGAGTGCTGGGTCCAGCTCCACCATCAGAAGGACATGGAGGTCCTGGAGTGAGTGCAGAGAAGGGCAACCAGGCTGGGGAAGGGGCTGGAGGGCAAATCCTCTGAGGAGCAGCTGAGGGAGCTGGGGGTGTTGAGCCTGGAGAAGAGGAGGCTGAGGGGAGACCTTCTCCCCACCTCCCCTGCCCTGCCAGGAGGGTGCAGAGAGGTGGGTGATGGTCTCTTCAGCCAGGGGACAGGAGATGGGACAAGGGGCAATGGGCTCAAGCTGTGCCAGGGCAGGGTCAGAGCAGATGGGAGGGAAAAGTTCTTCCCTGGCAGAGTTGTGGGGCTGTGGCACAGGCTGCCCAGGGAGGGGCTGAGTCACCTTCCCTGAGTGTGTTTAACAGAGGGGAGATGAGGTGCTCAGGGATGTGGTTTAGCACAGGATGGGAAGAGTTGGACTCGATCTTAAAGGTCTTTTGCAACCTGGTGATGCTGTGATGAGTTCACCCCATTTGCTGTGAGCTGGTACATTGCTGTAGCAAAGGTTTTGTCTCACCTGGTGACTGTGAAGTGTGTACAGAAGTCTTCCTTCTAGCAAGTCCAGAATTTTAAGAGTTGAATCATTGGAAGCTGTAACCAGATAGTTTCCAGAGGGATGAAAGGAAAGACTGTTTACCACAGCACTGTGCACTAAAGATGGAAAGAAAAGTACATGATAATCACTGAGACCAGTTTACACAATCCCAAGGCAAAAGAATGAAATAAAGTACAAGCACATTCCAATTTTCTGTTACAAAGTTTAACAGGAAAACCATCACAGGGAAAACATTCCCCAATAACTCTTCAAAGCATTAGAGAACAAGGGCAGTATTCAATTCTTGCAAAATAGGCACTATATTGAAAAGGAAAAGGAAATTTAAGGCTACAGAAGCTTCCAGGGCAGCCCCAAAACATAACTGTGTGCACAAGCAAGCCTTACAGCTCAGGGAGGGGGCTGGACCCTTACATACTTTACTACTGCTCTGCTCTTGCTCCCAGGTGGCTGTAGAATGAAATCTGTGTGGCACATTAAGCAGGACTGGAGTGCTGATCAAAGCCAGACTCAAAGTTGGCACCACACAGGTACTTTGGGTTTGCTATCCAACTCTAACCATGTCTGGGCTTAAGAGAGACCAGGAAACAGGAGCCAGCAGCTGGAAAGGGATCCCACATGAGCACTACCCCTTCAGACATTCGTTTGCCTCACCAAAAGCTTTAAACAAGTCTGAGTACAGAAACTCCCAGGAGCGTGACATTCCCCTACAGCAATCCTTCCTGAAGGGTTATTTTGAAAAGACTTGAAGAAAATGCTCTAGGATAAAAGTCAAGCTACAATTTTAAGGTCACTGTAACATTCAACATCTACTCAACATGGGCCTTATTTCTTCCCCTTCCCCAGACTCTTACAGAACAGACTCTTGAACATATTTCTTTAGGAGACGTGCAGTACTTTAAGGAACACACAGCCTTCTGAGCATATGTGACATTACAGACTAGTGAGACTGACTATGCTTGAAGAGGGTTGCAACCACCCAATTATTCTTAATTACATGAGGTGCCCTCCAAATGTCCTGGTATCTCAAATCTACTAATAGATCTCCCCAACTAAACTTGTATTCTCCAGAGAGCCTACCATGCATTTCAAATCCAAACTGCACGTTAAGGACCACTCAAAATACAGCTTGAAAGACACTAGAAGCAAATCTCTTTTGCAGATGTGTGAAATAACCTTCCTCAGCACAATTCCTCTTGACCTGGACTATTAAAAGGCCTCAGCACAGGTAGCTTCTAAACAGTTGTTCTTGTTGGCAAATACCAGCTCTATCACAAGCTGCATCTCACCCTACCCTTCAGCCCTGCACTAGAGTAGGTATTAAAGGAGGAAGAAGTGACATGGAGCATTCCCTCTTGAAAGAGTGCTAAACAGACTTTCCTTTGACAATCTTATTCCAAGTGATTTGCACTATTCCTCACCCCATTAGCATCTAGATAAAGGCAGTTATTTTTGTCAACCAAGGCAAGTCCTGAAAGGAATCACACCAGAAATAGACAAAGTTAATGATCTATTTTCCAAAGTTCAGATAGTGAATAAGCTATTTCCAGTTTCACCAGAAAACCTTTTCATAAGGGAAAGGAATCAGGCAGACTGGGGCTCTGTATGCAGAGCCAAGGAATTCTTGGCTGTCATAAGCTCAGAGAAAACTTCATCTTCTTCTGCCAAACCAGCTCATACCTCCCACGAGAGGATTCACAACGCCTCTCCAAACACTTGCCAGCACGTCCTGCAGCCTCACTTTATTTCATGTCATAAACAATAAATCCAGTGCAGCACAAGGTGGCATCTCCCCTGCCTTGCTGCTGCAAGGCTACCCTTCTGTCAGCCAGGGCCCAGAAACCTCACAGCCATTTGTGGTGGTTCAGCCCTGGCTGGAGGCCAGACACCCACCAAAGTCGGTCCGTCACTCCCCTTTGTAGTTGGACAGGGGAGAAAAGATCTATTGAGAGGCTCAGGAGCCAGTGTAAGGACAGGGAGAGATCATCCTGTCACCAATGACATGGTCAAAACAGACTTAACACAGAGTGAAGGAAAGAAAACTCTCTGATTTATGACACTACACCCCCAGTGACACCAGAGTCGGGTGATGAAAAGTGCAACCAGATCTTGAAACACCTTCCCCCACCCCTCCCTTCTCAGCAGACTTCCCTTTAGTTATGATCTTGCTCCCTTCTTCACCCCCATCAGTGGCACTAAAATTGAGTCACTTCAGCCTGGAGAGTGACTGAACATCACTGTCCCAAGCCAGCCTTCTGTAATCAGTGAGGACAAGAACTTCACTAAATTAGGATGGACTTTGAGACAGGCAGAGTGCCTCACCAACAGACACCCAGCCCTGCAGGAACAGTAGAGAAGCACCAGTTGTTCCTCTTTAGCAGGAATTTAAAGCATCTCTTTCCCTACACCTGCAACAGAGGTGTGTGCCCCCCCCAGCTCAGCACAGGCCATTTCTGTAGGGGGATGACCTGCTGCATGAGAAGGTCCACACCAAGGACAGGACTGAATACAGCATCTGCTGCTCTCTCTGAGCACACTCAGATAGAGCTCCACCACCACCACACAAACCACCACCAATGGTTTGGCAGTTTGCTCTCTACTGCAGCTTTCATTTGGGCATGTCACACCTGGAACTAGCCCAGGCAAAGAGGGCAGCACTGCTGAGAGACTTGCCAGCTTTAAAGAACAACCCAACTTGAAGAGGAAAGCTTGCAGCAGGGCTACTTGTAACTCCCTGGAGCAGCACAGGCTTCAGCAGGGTTCCCTTGCAGGCAGCTAGGCAGCCCCACACACCCTGGGGGGACAGCTGCTCTCTAGTGGGACTCAGTGGAAGCTTCACCACCAGCTAGACCAGGTGTAGCCCAAAGGCAAGTGTGTAACCCCTCAGAGGAGCAAGGCTTGCATGCACCCCTCCAGAACAGGTTCCAGACGTGGCAGTTGGCAGCCAGAGGTGCATGAAGTGCCTGCACACAGCCACCACCACAAATCTGGGTTTCCTTGGCTTTTACAACTGCTTCAAGGGTCAATACACAATTAGCACTCACACAGCAGCTGTTAAAGACACCACTAAAACCAGGAAGCAATTCCACAGCCAGGGTGCCAGACTAAAACACTACTGGGTAAGGGTGGGATACTGGGGAAATACATCATTCCGTGACACAGGAGAACTTGGCAGCTAAGCCTAAACCACATTAGATTTGGACAATTTAACAGCAGCAAGTGGAAAGCAGGAAGAAATGGTTTTTGAGCCAATTTATACTGTGGCTGGAAACTCACACTGCAGATATTGCCCCTGTTGAGCAGCTGGAAGTACCTTAAAGGACAGCAACAGGCTGCTCAGGTACTTAAGCACACCACTGATTTTAGCAATGCAGTTTCAGACAGGCCTGACCCACATCAAGACTTGGAAACAAGTTAACAATGCAGCACAGGCCCACAACAAAGTCACATTTTGCTTCATTGTTGCATTGTCCTGCTCTGCCCTGTGCTGGGGCCAGGTTTGGGCACCACAGGGACAGGAAGCTATCAGAGAGTGTCCAGAGGAGGGCAGTGAGGATGGGGAAGGGTCTGGAGGGGAAGGCTCCCAAGGAGAGGCTGAAGGCCCTGGGTTTGTCCAGAATGCAGAAGAGGAGGCTGAGGAGGGACTGTGGCTCTCTGCCGAGGGGCAGCGCTGATCTCTCTCCTCTCTGGGGACCAGGGACAGAACCCAAGGGAAGAGTGTGAAGCTGGGACAGGGAGGTTTAGGCTGGGTGTCAGGAAGAGGTTCTGTGCTGAGAGGGGGGTTGGGTGCTGGCACAGGCTCCCCAGGGAAGGGGTCACAGCCCCGAGCTGGGCTGAGGGCAGGAAGTGTCTGGATGATGCGCTCAGTCCCTTGCTCTGACCTGGCTGGGCCTGTGTGGAGCCAGGAGTGGGACTCCACGGGCCTTACAGGTCCCTTCTGGCTCAGGAGATGCTGGGGTTTCCATTAGATTGTGTTTCCTGTCAGAGAACTGGGAGCAAGCAAGAGTCTGGAAGAATAACTGAAGGAATAACCTGTAAACATTGCATTATGAGAGCTCAGGGAGCTCGGGCAAGCTCACAGCTGAGGGAGCTCACAGAGCCCTTGACCTGACTACACAGGGAGAGTACACTTGTGAGGACCCCACATTTGAAGTCAGACTGGTTTGGGTTGGAGGGGATGTTAAAGCCCATCCAGTTCCAACCCCTGGCCACAGGCAGGGACACCCTCCCACCCCCAGCCCAGGGTGCCCCTGGCCTTGAACCCTGCCAGGGATCCAGGGGCAGCCTCAGCCTCTCTGGGCACCCTGTGCCAAGCCCCCCAAACTCAGAGAAGACTCTCTTCCTGGTACCTGATCTAATTTCCTCTCTTTAAAGCCATTTCTCCCTTGTCCTGTCCCTCCCTGCCCTTGTCACCAGTCCCTCTCCAGCTTCCCTGTAGCCCCTTCAGGGACTGGAAGGCCCCTATAAGGTCTCCCCACAGCCTTCTCTTCTCCAGGCTGAACCAGCCCAATTCTCTCAGCCTGTCTCCATAGCAGAGGTGCTCCAGCCCTCTCAGCATCTTCATGGCCTTTTCTGGACTTGCTCCAACAGCTCCTTATCTGTCTTACACTGGGCATGCCCAAGCTGGACACAGCACTGCAGGGCATCTCATCAGAACAGAGGGGGAGAATCCTCTCTCAGCTTGCAGGTCATCCTGCTTCCAATGCAGCTCAGGATACCATTAACCTTCTGGGCTGCAAACACACATTGCCAGCTCATGTTAGGAAAGGGGTAGAAAACCCCTGTTCCAGTAATGGTGTCACCACCAGTGCCTAACAGCCAGATGAGATGATCAAAGTGTTCCCATCTATATGCAAAGAGCAAAAGCACAGCCCTCTGCTGTTGCACTGCTGCTGTATTACATTCTCAAGCCCACAGACTGTTTCTGCTCCTCAGCAACCTCTTTTGGGGACCATTTGTTTACTTTGTTACAGAACCCAGAGGACCTCTGTAACCTTACTAGCCTCTCTGCAGTCTGCATTTGCTTCAAGATGAGTAACTCCCACTGCTCTGGGATTGTCTCATCTTCCCCAGACAACCAGAACTCTACTCCTTAAACATCACTACACTTTCACTGCCTTTCTCTGTCAAGGGAAACCAGAGAACATCCACTGAGCACCTGCAAGTTCCTTCACTGCCTTCTAAGTAAAAGGACACACAGCCAGAAACCATTTAAAAAGCAATTCTAATTACATAAAGTCAGGAGGACCAACAGCTTTAATTTAGAAATCAATTTTTGTCTCTCAACTTATGAGGGTAACAGAAATCCACTCTAAACTATTTGACTACTCCACCTTCTCTGCCCAGCATTCAGCTGTGGGGATGTCACAGCAGGAGCTGACAGTGTCCCATGCAGGTGGCAGGACAAACAATACACCAAGCTCCAGCCCTGTATCTCTGATCAGTTTTCCTGGCACATCAGAAGTGGTCTCTATGAAAGGCCAAAAATATTGAGATTAATGAGCTATCACTACTGGAAACTGGGCTTGAAAACATATGGAATTACAAGATCCTGCAGCAGCCCTACACATCATTAACAGTGAAGGAAAGAGCAGCCCTGATCTGCACATATTCATTTTGAAGCCCAAGCAGGACAATCAAATTCCAAGAAGCTCACAGGGATGGGAAAGCACCCTTCCCCTATCCAGCTGACCAAACAGCAGCACTAATCAGCTTAAAAAGAACAGGCAGTGGGAGAAGATGCCATTTGTAAGGTAAGGGGGTTGGAAGGGACCCCCAGAGCCCATGGGGTCCAACCCCCTGGGGAGCTGCTGCTCCCCAGCTCATATTGCACAGGGCGGCATCCAGACGGGGCTGGAATCTCTCCAGAGATGGAGACTCCACACCCCCTGGGCAGCCTGTCCCAGGGCTCCCTCACCCTCACTGGGGAAAAGTTCTTCCCCATGGTGCTGTGGAACTTCCTATGCTCCAACTTGCAGCCATTGCCCCTTGTCCTGTCTCCACAGACACTGAAAAGGGGCTGCCCATTTCCCCCTGCCCACACTCCAGATATTGATAGACATTAATAAAGGGACCCCCTTAGTCTTCTTCTCTCCAGGCTGAACAGCCCCAGCTCACTCAGCCTTTCCTCACAGGGGAGATGCTCCAGGCCCTTCATCATCTCCATAGCCTCCTCTGGACTCTCTCCAGGAGATCCCTGTCTTTTTTATCCCATGGAGCCCAGAACTGGACACAACACTCCAGGTGGGGCCTGACCAGGGCAGAGCAGAGGGGGAGGATCCCCTCTTTCAACCTGCTGGCCACACTCCCCTTGATCTCACAGGCACACCTGCAACATGGGACAGCTCCAGCACTGGGGTGTTTTTGCTTTTTGATGGTGGGCAGAGGGGGAGAAATCAGAGCAGAGGTGTCTCTCACCAGTATGTGAGGATCTGTCTCAGAGCTAACTCCAAGCAAAGCATGATGTTTGGTGAAAAAGCAGTTCCAGAGGCAGACCAGAGCCAGTGCCTTTCTGGAAAAGCAGCAGGTGATGGAAAAAATAAGTCCTTGGACTTCAGAGCAATTTGTTATTGTTAGGTGGAAAGATAGGGCTTGTCTGAGATGGTAACTTGCCTTGATAATGCTGAAGAAGTCTATTCATCCTAACGTCCCACACCTTCACCGTGCTGTCCGTGCCAGCCGCAGCGATGCACGTGCCACCGGGGTGAAAGTCCACGTGATTCACAAACCTGCAAGCACAGGCAGACCCAGCAGCTTACAGTCACCTCTTGGGAAAGGTCTTGGCAAGAAGGGAAGGGACATCAGGATGCACTGAACGTCAGGGTAACAAGGAGATAAAGTGAGAGTCTGTATGGCTGAATTTCTCCCAGGACCTTGCTTGTGACTGTGAGTGGATTGTAGGAGTATTCCAAGCATGCAGTCTGTCCCATGCTGCATTACAGGTGTGGGAGCTGGAGACACAAGCCTCTGGGAATTTGATAGATCCAACTGTCACAACACCATTCTCAAGTGTTCACTTAATGTTTGCATAATACATGTCTTGTATTAAATTCACTGGATTGCCAGAGTGGTGTGTACAAGACTGAACAGCTGCTTTTCTGCTATGACACTGAACTAATTTTAAGGTAGGACTTACTGAATCAGTACCTGGACTTGTGTGCTGGCACTCAGAGGGTAGCAAGGCCAGGACCAAATTACTTTCTGGACCTGTATGAAACCAGTTTTTATTCTGAACACATTAAAACCTGCAAAAACTTCTACTGAAGAGCATCTTGTACACACCAATCCACACAAACAGGATAAAATTAATTATCCTTTAAGTATACTTGTAACAAATGCTGAGGAAGTCAGGATATTTCAAGAATATCACTTGTGCAAGTGGCCTTTCATGAGCAATGGAAAAAATAATGTGTTCTGGATTTGGTTTGATATTGTATATTACTTGGAAACATCACAAATCTGCACTTAGAACTTCAACGAAGCGAGAAATCAGAAAGGTTCCAGCCTCAGCTCTCCAAGGACATGTTTCTGGACATAGTAACTTTTGCTGTGGCTCAATATTCTCCATGAAAGAGACACCCAATTCAACAGGTTTTTTTCTGAATACAGTGTTTTTTGGAATAACCTTGCTACTCAAAAATTTGAGGATGAAGCAAAGCATTTGAGCCTCAATCTGCCAGTACACTGTTGCTCTTTTAATTTACTTCAAACTCAGAGGAAAATAATACAGCTAAACACAGCTAGAAGAATTTAAGCTTCTCCAAAAATAAGTCTGCATAAAAAAAACTGAGGCTCAAAGAGTTGGACAGTTACTGAAATATAAACCCTTGAGGTTCTAATCTTGAGAATTCACAAAAAGGTGAAAGCAATTCTGGAAGCTCCCTCTGAATCTCATTCTCTGCTGGCTGCTTTTGTAATAGGAGCTGAGGGTTTTTTTAAGAGGTAGAAATGATTGCCAGGACAGGGACCTCTAACTGCAGTCACAAACCCAGGGTACATCCACCAGATTTCCCAGTTCCAGAAGCCACAAGGCGGCCGGTGCTCGTGCACCGCGGGTACTCACCCCCCGTGCTCACAGAAGGAGTGTATACATTCCCGGCTGGTTTTGTCCCACAGCTTGACAGTTTTATCATCACTGGCTGACACTATCAATCGTCCATCAGGAGAGAATCTAAGGGAAGAATTACAGCAATTAGGAAATACCCCAAAACACAAGGCAGACAGTGTCCACTGGCTCTGGCCGGCTGTCAAGGTGTGGAGACAGACACACCTCACACCTCACGAGGTCACACTGGCATCAGCAAGACTAAAAATCCAATCACTACATTGAGGGGAAAGAAAAAAGCCCACCATAAGTCCTCAAACTATCCCCAAGTCCATAAGTGCATAAAATAACCCTCAGGGAAGTCTTGAGTCTGACTTAGCATGTCCTGACCTACCTGTTTCAGTTTAAGTGTATCTCCAGTTGTTCACTGCCGTGATTCAGAACTGCCTCAAGCAGCCACAGCAAGACAACAGCTGCAGCAGGAGAAGCTTCATCATTCAGCTGCCTCAGAAGAATATTATTAAGCTCCTATCTCAACATTTCCCACACAAGACCAAGCAGTCTCTCCAGAGGTGTACATTTTCCAGGATCACACATAGCAGAACACCATTCCTTCTGCCTCACTGCAGGCACCTGCTGCTGCCACCCCACACTCCAGAGCAGTGAGCTCTGCACCAACAGAGGAGCTGTGGCTTTAAGCCTCGTGCACATACACAGACAAACCTCCCAGAACATCTCAGATGGACACCTGAAACATCCCATCTGAGAGTTATCTGGGAATACAAAAGAGGGCTCAGAGATGCTGAGGGGACTAGAACATCTCTTACAAGGACAGGCTGAGGGACTCAGGACTTTTTAGCCTAGAGAAAGCTGAGGGGGGATCTTATCAATGCTGATAAATCTTTGAGGGTGAGGTCAGGAAGATTGGTCAGTCTGTGTTCAGTGGTGCCCAGGGACAGGGCAAGAGGTGACAGGCACAGATTGGAATATAGGAAGTTTTATCCAAACATGGGGAGCAACATCTTTCTTGGGAGGTGGCAGAACCCTGGGCCAGGCTGCCCAGAGAGGCTGGGGAGTCTCCACCTCTGGAAACACTCAAACCCTGTGATCCTGGATGCTGCCCTGTGCAGCCTGCTCGAGGGGACCCTCCTCTGGGGGGGTGGGACTGGATGATCTCCAGAGGCCCCTCCAACCTCCATCATTCTGAGGGTCTGCAAAGTAATTTTTTCACTATAGCAACACTTTCAGCATGTTGGTGATGTTCTTAACTAGCTGCATGACAAGGCTAAGAGTAACTAAACTGAAAGTACCACAGACCTCTCACTGTCCTTCTGCCAGCCACTTCAGGATGCAGATGACTCAACACCAGGTAAGAACAAAACACAGAACCAACCACTAAGCAGGAAAGTCTCCACCTGACAAAAGATCACTGAAGAAGCAAAGTAGACACATAAATACTATCCAAAGGGATCTCCCTGCAGGTTAGAGAGATTTTTCCAGTTTCAAAACTCACCTGAACAGAAAGGTGTTACACAAGATCACAGAATCACACAAGGTTGGAAAAGACCTTTAAGATCATCAAGTCCAACCATAACCTTAAGTACCTCATCTAACCTTTTTTAAACACACCCAGGTGTGGGGACTCAGCCGCCTCCCTGGGCAGCCTGTTCCAGGCCCTGACAACTCTGCCAGGGAAGAACTTTGCCCTCCCATCTGCTCTGACCCTGCCCTGGCACAGCTTGAGCCCATTGCCCCTTGTCCCATCTCCTGTCCCCTGGCTGAAGAGACCATCGCCCACCTCTCTGCACCCTCCTGGCAGGGCAGTGGAGGTGGGGAGAAGGTCTCCCCTCAGCCTCCTCTTCTCCAGGCTGAACACCCCCAGCTCCCTCAGCTGCTCCTCAGAGGATTTGCCCTCCAGCCCCTTCCCCAGCCTGGTTGCCCTTCTCTGCACTCGCTCCAGGACCTCCATGTCCTTCTTATGGTGAGGAGCCCAGAACTGGACCCAGTACTCGAGGTGCAGCCTCACCAGTGCCCAGTACAGGGGCACAATCCCCTCCCCAGACCTACTGGCCACACTGTGTCTAACACAAGCCAGTATGCTGTTGGTTTTCCAGCTGCCTGGGCACACTGGCTTGTATCAAAGATGCACAGGTCCCTGCTTTTGGGGAGAAGCTCCTGATTCTGTCTGTCAGAAAGCTGCACTTACCTGGCACAGCGAACCCAGTTGATGTGCTGGCTAAGGGAGAACAGGAACTTCTGCCTGTGAACCGTCCACACTTTCACTGTCTTGTCATCAGAAGCTGTAACTAAGGACTGGCCATCGCTGGAGAAATGAACACTTCTGACAGTTGCTGTGTGAGCCTTGAACACAGTAGATTCTCCTTTGCTGTAGAGAAGGAAAGAGCACTTTAAAACTGCACAGCAGGGAAGCAAGCACATCATATACCTGAACACACAAAGCTTGTGGGTGCTGAGCAGTGCAAGGAACCACCACTTTGATGGGAGCTGCATATGCTTACATAGGAAGAAAAGGTTGATCCATCCCAAACCCACTGAGTTATACAGAACACGTATACGTTATACAGAACACAGTGCTCTCCTGCCTGTGCTCCATGTCCATTCAGCGCTACCACTTCAAGTGACATGTCACAGACAACAGAAGTCACGGTGTCTCAGCCTGTGACCACCAAGCCCTGACAGGCATCCAGGAGCCAGAGCAACAAAGCCCTCTGGCTCAGAAACAGAAGCCTCATAATTAGGCAAAGGTACTGAAAGTAAATGTTAGTGAATCAAGCACAACCTCACAGAAGAGTCAATGCACAACCCAAAGCAGCCTTGAGAACACAGAGTTAATAGTTTTAGACCAAGAAATACAAGTTAAAGGCACCCAAGTATGTTGTGTACTGCAGGAAGCCTGCAAGCTAGTAATGTGTTCTCTGTGCAGGGTGGGGGCATCACCATGGCTAAACCCCAACCTGCGTTCCAGGGGAGGAAAAACCCAACAGCTCACCATGGATGAGTTGCATTAGTGACATATTATACTGGAATAGGAAATCAATACTGGCTTTAAGATTTGGAAAGGATTCTTGTTTTGTTCCCAGTGCAATTTCAAGACCAAATTACCTCTCCTCTGTTACAGGTGTCACATAATGGTTCATCATTCGGTTTCTCACAGCATTCTGACTGAGAAACTGGCTGCCACTGGCCTGGACAGAGGGACCCTCAGCTGGGTTAAAAACTGGCTGGATGGCCGGGCCCAAAGGGGGGTGGTGACTGGAGCCAAATCCAGCTGAGGCCGGTCACGAGTGGCGTCCCCCAGGGCTCAGTCCTGGGTCCAGTTCTGTTCAACATCTTTATCAGTGACCTGGATGAAGGGATTGGATGCTCCCTTAGTCAGTTTGCAGATGACACTAAACTGGGAGGAAGTGTTGATCTGCCTGAGGGTAGGGAGGCTCTTCAGAGGGATCTGGACAGGCTGGACCGATGGGCTGAGACCAATGGGATGAGGTTTAACAAGGCCAAGTGCAGAGTGCTGCACATGGGACAGAACAACCCCCCCTGCAGCACTACAGGCTGGGGGAGACTGGCTGGAGAGCTGTCCGGAAGAGAAGGAGCTGGGGGTACTTCTCTCAGTTGGGTGGCTGCAGGCTGAATATGAGCCAGCAGTGTGCCCAGGCAGCCAAGAAGGCCAATGGCATCCTGGCTTGTATCAAAACAAGTGTGGCCAGTAGGTCTAGGGAGGTAATTGTGCCCCTGTACTCAGCATTGGTGAGGCTGCACCTTGAGTACTGTGTGCAGTTCTGGGCTCCTCACCATAAAAAGGACATGGAGGTCCTTGAGCAAGTGCAGAGAAGGGCAACCAGGCTGGGGAAGGGGCTGGAGGGCAAATCCTATGAGGAGCAGCTGAGGGAACTGGGGATGTTTAGCCTGGAGAAGAGGAGGCTGAGGGGAGACCTTATCACCACCTACAACTACCTGAAGGGAGGTTGTAGAGAGGTGGGCGATGGTCTCTTCAGCCAGGGGACAGGAGATGGGACAAGGGGAAATGACATGAAGCTGTGCCAGGGCAGTGTTAGATTGGATATTAGAAAAAAATATTTACTGAAAGAGTTGTCAGGGCTGGAACAGGCTGCCCAGGGAGGGGTTTGAGTCACCATCCCTGGATGTGTTCAAAAAAAGGGTAGATGAGGTACTTAGGGATCTGGTTTAGCTTAGGATGGGAATGGTTGGACTCGATCTTCAAAGGTCTCTAACCTTGTGATTCTGTTCTGTTCATTCCCTCAAAGAGACCCCAGTTCCATAGCTGGAGAAGCACTATCAAGAAGGAAGGAGAATTCCCAAACCACAGTTAATACACAAGACACAGGGAAGGGAAGAGCTACTTACACAGTGGGAACCCACAAACGGACCGTCTTGTCTCGAGAGCCCGAGGCCACCAGGTGACCAGAAGGTGAGAACTGAACACACATCACGGCATCTTTGTGGCCCACGAAGCGATAGGCTCTCATCTGAGGTCTCATACTCCAGATCATCAGGGTGGAATCCATGGAGCCACTTGCTGTGATACAGAGGGAAAAGAAAACCCCACAAAACCAAGATTCACATTAGCTCTCTCAGTGAGACTCAACACACCAGCACAGCGCCCTGGAAGCTCCAGTTCATCACCCCTGAAGCCTCACCAGTGTGCTGCATGCTGTGTGTTCCATCAGCAGGTCAAGCAAAACAAAGCCTCCCGTGCTGGCCTGGCCTCACAGCTTATTTCCAAGAGTCAGGCTCTGCAACAGCACAAAGCCTGCAAAACCTCTTCCAAATAACCACAGAGGAAACACAGAGTGAATGAAGGTTCTCTCCTCACTCTTCTTGGGAAGCAGAGGCTGCTATCAGCTGCAGCAGGTTAAGTATCAAGAAACATGCTACAAATTGAGCAGAGAAGCCCTGTGTGTTGGTGACTTAAAGGTAACACAGTTACACCTCCCTCTGACACATCTCTCTTGTTGCAAAACGTTGATCAAAGTCAGTTCAGGAGCTTTTAAAAATATATAAAAAGAAAAACCCAAGCTTACAAAGCCCACCACACTGTGGGAAGCCTGAAGCACCAGGACCACAGCAAACATATGCCCACAGCAACTTAAGTCTCAAACAATGGCAGGAAATATATCCCTTCAAGTCAATTTTAATGCCCAAATGACAACTTGGTAGATTTTCCACTGGCAAATACAGGACATACATATCTTAACCTGCCAACAAACCCAAGCTGCACCTGCAGCTCTCTACCAGAGTGCCAAACGGGGCACATCACCAGGGAGACCATCAGTTCCTAGAGAAGAGGTGCAGTTTGATGCTCAGTTCTGACATGGCAGTACCACAGTTACAGCAAGACTTTGGTTGGTTAGTGTTATGGCAAAGCAGGAAGCAAATCACACTGGAAGTGTCCTTCCACTCCACAGTAAATTCAATGCAAAAAAACCCCAAGTCATCCCTCTTCCTGCTGTTGATTTGGGATTGATACATACTCAGTTCAAACAGCATCATTCATTATGCATGTTCCTTAGGGATGCTGTGTTTCCCCTTACATATTAGTTGGTTCAGTTGTTGGGTTTGTGTTTCATACTGACAACAGCTTTCCTTGGGGATATTAAATTTTAAGGGGAGAGGAGTATGTACAAGTAGACTGAGCACACAGCCTAGTGTTAAGAGATTTGAGCATTAGTCATAATGACACAAAGTCACTCTCTGGCAAGGATATTAAGCTGTAGCATCCCAGCTTCCCCAGGACCCATGTTAAAAAATGTAAGGAAATTAATGCTCCAACAACTCAATCATAGAATCACAGAATGGTCTGGGTTGGAAGGGACCTCAAGGATCACAGAGCTCCAACCCCCCCTGCCACAGGCAGGGCCACCAACCTCCAGGCCTGGAGCTACACAAGGTTGCCCAGGGCCCCATCCAACCTGGCCTTGAACACCCCCAGGGATGGGGCACCCACCCCCTCTCTGGGCAGCCTGTTCAGCCCCTCACCACTCTCTCTGCAAAGAACTTCCCCCTAATATCTAATTTAACCCTTCCCTCCTTTAGCTTCACTCCATCCCCCTTGTCCTGCCATTCTCTACCCTTTTAACAAGCTGATTCCCCTCCTGTTTCTCTGCTGCCTTCAGGGACACTGCTGGCTCATGGGGAGTTTCTCACCCACCCTGACACCCAGGTCCTTCTCAGCAGGGCTGCTCTCCAGGAGCTCTTCTCCCAGTCTGTTTCTATGTCTGGGATTCTTCCAGCCCAAGTGCAACACCTGACACTTCAGTGTTGAACCTCATTAGGTTTACCTGGGCCCACCTTTCCAGCCTGTCAAGATCCCTCTGGATCAATACAGCATTCCAGTATGGTACTGCTTATGTGTGATTTATTGGCAATCACTAGCACGCTTACTGAATTTGGCAAGCAGTCCTATGGAATAAAGGCTGAATCCTCTACATTTGTTTACATGGAGTAGCAAGGGCAGGGAGAAGTGGGGAACAAGAACTTTAACATCCCCTAAGAGCCAAGTACACATGAATGACCCAACAGTACCTGAAAAAGAAGCTCTCTCAGAGTTGGTTCCCTTTCTTACCTGACCTCACTTACTAAAGACACCAAGCAGAACCATTTCACAGTGCAGGTGAAGGCACCCACACCACCCCTGAAAGGCCACTCAAACCCAACTCCAAGTTACATTCAGAGCACTCCTGCTAGACAGAGCTCTGCTTCAGGGACACACAGGCAGAATCACAGGCACAGAGCAAAGCAAACACTTGCCCTGCAACCAAAGGCGCCAGAACCAGAGAGGAAAACACAGCAGACAACAGTAAGAACAGCAGCAGGGAGAGAAGGGGGCCAAGACAAGCTTATCCCTGTTCATTTCCTCACACCTCCCAGAGCACTGTGTAGGCTGCAAGATCCAGACCAGGATTATTACCTGCTAGACTGCTGCATTTCTGTTTGCTCACGCCTGCTGCGCTCACCGCCTACCAGATCTATCGCCTCAAACTATCATCCTCCTCTTCTCTGTGAGGCAAAGCAATGCCCACTGCACCCCACAGACCAAACAGCCTCTTCAGTGAGAGCCAAACCCCCTCCAGGTTCTGACTCAAGGCACAGGCAGAGGATTCCTGAACAGCCACGAGGACACAAGCCTTGGCATAAGCACAGGCAGTTGTCTAAAGGAGAGAAACAGAAGAGGGAGAAGAAAAAGTAAAGCAAGGTGAGGAACAGTAGGTGCCTCCAAAGCATGAGCAGGATGCACACCGCCTGCCACCCCTACAGTTCAACAACAGGATTGTTTTTTAGAGCACATCCAAGTGTTCATCCTGAGGGCCTCTGAAATCTCTTCACCACAAAAATGGGTTCTTTGCTCTTACAGAGCTCAGTACCCCCACTGCTCTCCCCGTTTAACTAAGCCAGAGAAGCTCTTTATAATCCGGCCATCCACACACAGAGACCCACATTACCCAGTTGTTTCTTATTGAGGCTGAAGTCCACACTGGTGACAGCATCTCGGTGCCCTTTGAAGTGTCTCTCCAGGGATGGAGGTTCCTAGGAGACAATAAAATTCTTACACTATAGATATAGAACCATCTTTGCACAATAGACCCATTTTATTTCAGTGACAAGCAAACCAAGCCACACACTCATCCCACAAAAGCCAGGCAGAAACAAGAACACCATGCAACACAAAATCTGAAATTCACACACATTAACAAGCTTCAGAGCAGGCAAGTTATTCAAGCAAATCCCATTTCCCACCACAGCCCCCAATCTCACACGAAGCATTCACACATCTTCACAGCTTGCCACTGGCACAGAGACCCCAGAGCTGGCTTTGGAACAGATCAGCCATGTCAGTGACCTCCTGAGCAGGCAGTTAAGCTCAACCTTGCTCTGACAGCTGCTCATCCCAGCTCAGGCACAGCCAAGAGGCTACTGCTCACACAGAAGGGCCAAGCTTATCAGACTGAACACACCTGTTGAAACAGACAGGTAGCAAGAGATAACAGAACTGCAGGAAGAGATACAGACCCACTGCCCTTCCCCCAGGCCTGGGGGACACAGCACAGCCCTACACAGCACCTTACTGCAGAGGCCAAACAAAGCCTGAGGCCAGGGGCAAAACCCCACCAAGCCCAGAGAGAACCACTGCAAGAGGCTGTAACCCCTGAGAATCGCCCCATCTTCTGAAGACACTGAGGAGCCTGCAGCCTCCACTCTCAGACACGCAGCTCCTGCTCCCCTGGCCACCCCCTCCCCCCCCCCGCAGGCAGCTCCCCCTCAAACCCGGGCACAGCCCCAGCCGGCTCCAACCAGCACCCAGCCCCAGGGGAACGGGGCTGACCTACCCCCCCCCCCCCCCCCCCCCAACAGCCACCCTCACGGGCCCTCCCCAGACCCGGCGCTCCCCCCGCCCCCCCCCCCCCGAACCACCCCAGAGCCCCCGCACCCCGCCCGGCCCCAGCCGCAGCAGCGGCCCAAGCCCCAGAGCTGCCTCCTCCGGCCTGAGGCCGCCCCACAGCCCGGCCAGCCCAGCCGAGCCCCCAGCCCCGCTCCAGCAGCACCAGGCCGCCGCCTTCCTCCCTCCCGACAGCGCCAGGGACACCCCCCACCCCCTCCCCTCCCCTCCCCTCCCCTCCCCTCCCCTCCCCTCCCCTCCCCTCCCCTCCCCTCCCCTCCCAGCCTGGCGCTACCCGAGCCCCCCGCAGAGCTGCCCGGCCGCCCCTCACCTGGCAGCCGGTGGCCATGACACCCCCCAGCCCAGTTCCCGCGCCTCACGCGCCCCGTAGCAACGGTTCCGCCCTTAAACGGGCAGCGGCGCCGGGGCGGAAGGGGCGGGGCCGCTTCCGGCGGCCGTTAGCGCGGCGGGAATGCCCGCGCCCCGCTCCGCGGCCCTTCCCCGCGGATGAGGCGCCCGTAGAGAGCGGTGGTGGCGGCTCCGGGTCTAGACGGAAGCCGGTGGCGAGCGGAGCCCCCCGGGGCCCGTGTCTGTTCGGCAGTGGCCCCGGCAGGTGCCGGGGGCTGTCCGGAGGGGCCTGGCCGGGCTGGAGAGGCGGGCCCAGGGGAACCTCAGGAGGCTCAGCAAAGCCCAGCACAGGGCTCTGTCCCTGGGTCGGGACAACCCCCGTTATCCATACAGATGATGTGCTGGGAATCAGCCCTGAGGGAAAGGACTTGGGGGGACTCATGGGTGAGAAGCTGGACAGGAGCCACCAACGTGCATCTGCAGCCCAGAAGGCCAACCCCATCCCAGGCTGCATCCCCAGCAGATGAGAGAGGGGATTGTCCCCTCTGCTGTGCTCTGGGGGGACCTCACCTGCAGGGTGGTATAAGGAGGTAGCAAAATGTTGTTGGAGACTCTGGCTTGGCTATATAAACCAACAAGAAGGATGGCCTGGCCCTGGGCATAGGGTCTGAGCTGTGTGGAAGCTCAGAGCTGTCTGTGAGGAACAAATAACCCTCCCCCCAGCATCACACACAAGTTACCCCAGTAAAACTGGCTCCAGGGGTGTCTGGATCAACAGACAAAGCAGCAAGAATGCTGCAGAAACACGAGCTGCTTTGCGAAGTTCTCCTATGGTTAAGAATTACATTGTGTCCTGCTTGAAGGGTGTAGGATCTGGGGGTAAAACCACATATGGGTGCCACAGTTTGGCTGGGGCACCACATGCTCATGAAGAATGATTCACAGAATCACAGGATCACAGGGGTTGGAAGAGACCCCCAGAGCCCATGGGGTCCAACCCCCTGCCAAAGCAGCTCCCCAGCTCATATTGCACAGGGCGGCGTCCAGACGGGGCTGGAATCTCTCCAGAGATGGAGACTCCACACCCCCTGGGCAGCCTGTCCCAGGGCTCCCTCACCCTCACTGTCACCCTTGTTGTTCCAGACTTTGTGCCCTGGCTTCTCCCCTCTCTCAGCACAGGCCAGTTGTAATTTTTCACTGTGTAGCACGTAGCCCAGGCCGCTGCCAAGGCAGCTCTTTCATCCCACACAGTTCTTAGCACATCAGCAGGTGACGTTGGGCCCATGAAGAGCAGAACTGCCCCTAGTGCCGCTGCCTGCGTTTGACAGGCTGCTCGACAGACCAGCAAACGTTGTGCTCCTTCCTCTTCACCTACTGGGCAGGAGATGTTCCTTTATCAGAATCACTTCTGCTTTGTTCATACACACAGAGCACTTGCTGGTTTGGAGGCCTCATGACCTCACAGCGGAGGAGGGTTTTTTGGAGGGTGCTCATTCTGCTGTGTGGAGTTGGGTTAGAAAGGAAACGGCCTTTTCTGCAGCTGTTCAGGAACTGACAGCTCCGTTCAACATGCTTTTGGCTCCGGTGTTACCAAACTGCTTCACATCTACACAGGTCTGGCTTTGCTGCTGAACGCTGCCTGCTGTGACGTAGGGCAGTGTGGGTGGGCTCTAGCACCCACTGTGCTTCCCAGGAGAGCAGCCACACAACAGGGACCTTCACCACACAATAGGGACCTTCACAAGACCCGTTTCAGGCTGTGCTGAAGTTGGACTAGAAATTACTTTCCTCTTCCTCCTAATTGAGAGCAAGAAAAGGAAGCAGAAGCTTTCCTTCATGTGAATCAGCCCGGTCAAGCCCTGTGATTCCCAGAAAGCAACTGGTCATGTATTTAATGTAAATGCCTTTTGTGCCTTTTACAGCTTTTCTCCTCCTCAGAAATCCTTACGTTAATTTATCTCCAGCTGAAAAGCCATCAGCGGGATTGGGCTGCGCTCCTACTTATGAGAGTGGGAAATGGGAACGTTGGCTTTTATTGAAGGATTTTGCCACCCAAAAGAAACCCAACCCACCCTCTAGACAATAACAGCAGCGTGATGGACGTGGCTGGCGACTTCACTTCCCAAGTCCTCAGCCCGGGGCTGGAGCTGCACCACAGCAGCAGCCAGAGGAAACATCAGCCCACTGATGAGACAGTCACACCTGCAGCAGCCCAGAAAGTGTGCCAAAAGAATAAGAATTAAAGAATATTCGTGCCAGGGTCTTAGATTAAAAACAAAAGGCCCTCGGGAGCAACGGGGTCCTGCAGTAGAGAGGACGGGGTCTTCAGATAGCCCAGTTCAGGCAGAGCAGCACCGCCCGGGCTCTGACTGTCTATCATCTCAGCGTCTTCGTGGCACTGTCTGCCCCGGGCTTGGGCAGGATGGGATCCTCCCAGCCCTGAGGAGCCGCGGCCCCGGGCGCCAGGCCCTTCCCAGCGCCCTGGCCAGGGAGAAGGCCCGTCCCCAGCTGCCGCCTCCCGCCGGCACCCCGCGCCCAGGAGCCGGACTCCTGCTCTCCTTCGGACGGCCGCCTGAGGGCGGGCCCAGGCCGCCTCCAGCCCGGCCTTCCCAAGGGCACAGCAGCCAGGAGGAGAGCTGGGATAGCACGCGAGGGGCTTTCATACAGCTTCCCTGTCGAGACCGCCACAGCTCTGAGCGGGCGACAGGAGCCCTGAGCCAGCCCCCTCCAGACACCGGCCTGGGCACTGGTAACTCTCAGCGAGCCCTGCCTTGGGCTCATTTGGATGACTGTGAGCGACCAGAGAAGCCCCAGGACCTGCCTCGCGTGTCCCGGCGCACAGCCCTGCCCGGGCTGCGGTCCCTGCCCGGGCTGCGGTCCCTGCCCAGGCTGTGGTCCCTGCCCGGGCTGCGGTCCCTGCCCGGGTTGTCCCTGCCCAGGCTGCGGTCCCTGCCCGGGCTGCGGTCCCTGCCCGGGCTGCGGTCCCTGTCCGGGCTGTCCCTGCCTGGGCTGCGGTCCCTGCCTAGGCTGCGGTCTCTGCCCAGGCTGCGGTCCCTGCCCGGGTTGTCCCTGCCCGGGCTGCGGTCCCTGCCCAGGCTGCGGTCCCTGCCCGGGCTGTCCGTGCCCGGGCTGCGGTCCCTGCCCGCCTTGGGCAGCGTGGCCGCCTTGGGCAGCAGGGCTGTTGCGCAGCATCAGACCCACCCAGGATTCAGGCAGGTCATCCGTGCGTGAAATCGCAGTTAACCTTTGACTCCCAAGCCCAATTCACAAAGCCCTGAACTTCTCGCTAGAGTGAGAGGGCCTAAGATTAGCAACTAAACTGAGTGTTTACCACTTCTGCCTTGCAACCCCGCAGCCCTCACGTGTCCTGTTAATCTGTAAACTGCTGAGCACGTCAGCCCCGGGATGGGCTCTTGCAGCTTTATGAATAATGCCAACTGGGGGACAGTGTGCCAGGCTTCAGAAAGCCAAGGTGGGACTGTCTTCCTGGAAAAGCTGGGGTTCTCAACAAGTGGGGAGACACACCTGCCATCTCAGAGAAAGCACTGAGACATGTAGAGTTAGCCAGGACAAAGGCACGCAAGCTAAGATAGAACCAACAACCCCACCCTGGTCTCCCAGTCACCAGCAGCAGTCTTAGAACAAGGCTGCCCTGTCTCCATGACCACAGTGATCCCAGCATGGGTCTTCCACGGCTGTTTCGTGTCCCATCCCAACATGCCCTACAGATGGAGACAGGGGCCTTGAGCAACCAACCCTGCAGTGCTTGGGTGTGCCAACCCAGCCAGCGGGGATGGGACAGCCGCCCTGTCACTGCCCCTTTGCACAGGATTTAGCAGTGGGGACATGGGCAGCCTGAGGAGATTGCTATGAGGAGCCAGGAACTGCAGGTGAAGGTCAGTGGAGCCCAGAGACTTGCTGCCTGCCCTTCCCTTGCTGCTCCTGTGGAAAGAGGCAGCTCCAGGTAGTTTAGGCACTGCAGAGGGTCCCCCAAGATGCTCAGCTGATGACAATGACATGGTCCCATTGCTTCCATAGGGCAATGCTGCTGTACATCAGCTGAAGAAGCATCTTCTTGCTGCCACATCACTCATTTTCTTTCTTAATAATGACTTCACCCTCCCATGCGGACCAAGCCCATCTATTTATAGCCCACAGATTTTTTTTATCCCTCCTGCCTTTGTGCTTATTTTCTTTTCTCAGAGAGTGAAACAGGAAAAAAACCCCAAATTCTCTTCAAGTAAAGCTCTCACTGACCTAAATGCAAATTTGTTCAAGCAGATTCAGAGGGCTTTGATCTGGTGTAAGAGGGGAAGAGGGAGCGGAGCAGACTCTGCTGCTATCAAAACAGATCTTTACTGCTGCGGAACAACCAGGCAATGGAGCAAAAGCCACGGGAGTTTAAAGAGGAAGCTCAGCCAAAGGTCACCGGGCTGTCCTAGGTGCTTGGTATCAGAGCCTTGGAGAGAGGGAGGAAGGTGATATAAGCTGACTATAGCAACCGCTGGAGAAGGTGGACAGGGCTGGGGGAGCCCGTCGCCCCTCCTCAGCACCCTTTGCAGAGCAAAGTGTGAGCAGAGCCCAGGCTCTGGAGCTGCTTGGGCCTCTTAAGAGAAAATTTGGCTGTCTCTGACCCAAAGCATCCGCTAGGCAGAGAGCCAGAAAGCGCCCTGTTAATTGCAGTGGTGTATCTGATGTGCTGCCTTGCCTTTGCGGGTGGTTTGAACTACTCTCACTGCACATCACTGCAGCTGAAGTGGTGAGGGTGAGGGTGACCAGGGCAGAGACCTACCGACACCAGGACATGTCCTGGAGCACCCCAGGAACACACTGCTGCTGCCTGCATGAAGCCATACAGTTCTGCAGCCATCCAGGAGTGGTGGAGGGAAGGGAGCTCACACATAGCTACAGATTCCAGAACCGTCCTTAAGGAGGAAGGATTCAGGAGTGAGAGCTCCTGGCAAGCTGGATCCAGCCTACTACCCACCAGCAGCTTTCAGGGCCTCTACAAAGCTGTTTCTGACCACTTGCTTTGGTTCTTGTGTCTTAAGCCACCGTAGGATCTTCAAATCTGTTACTGGAATGTAGATCAAACCCTCTTTTAAGGTCTGTCCTTAATCATGGTGTCCCAAGTCACAGAGCTATGACTCCTGGACACATGCACCTCTTTTGTCTGTAGGTTTCACCTTTGGCACTATGAATAAAAGCCCTCTCTTCCCCACATCACAGGCTACCCCTGAACTCCTTGGCTCCCCAGCCATTTTGTTTTACTAAAATGTAGGTGCCTGCTAAGCCCCCAGCGCCCCTGCTGAGCTTGCTGGCCACAGGCAGGTGGCTGCTTTCAGCCCCTGAACTTTCCCTGCCATTGCCTGCCAGGGTGAGCAGAGTTCACACTTGGCTGAGCTCACGATTGCATCAAGCCAGAACCCAAAGTGCATGGAGATCGGTACCAGGAAAATGCCAACAGAGTTCACAGGAGTGAAGCCAAGACCTTTGGGAGGTGGAGTTCCCCCTTGGCAGGGGCATTACCACACAGACCCTGGCACTGGGGCAAGCCTGGCTAGCACAGTAATGCTGCACAGTCCAGCACCACTCTCCTCACACACCAGGGAGGTAATACCAGCCAGGAGAGCATGCTTTGAGTTCTTCACCACACTCTGTCAGCCTGCTTGCCCATCAACACTGCCCACTGGGCTGGGTCACATTTGGTCTTAACTTTTAAGCCCTCAATCTTGTCAAAAGTCTTTGTCCCAAAATATCCAAAGGCCGGACCCTCACTGCAGACCAGAGGATGGCCTCAGTCTGCCCGTGCTGAAGGGCATCCAGTTCTCACACAAAGGATTACATGGGAAGAGCCAAAAGGATCCGTGCCCAGCCATGCTGAGAGCAGAGTGGGCAGGAGGACAACAGCCTTTCCAGAGAAACCCCTGCTGACATCACCACGTTTGGTCAGCATGGGCAAGCACACAACATTCTGAGATGCCCTCTCTGAGATGCCCTCTCTGGATGCCCTCTCTGAGATGCCCTCTCGATGCTCCCAGTGGCCTTGCACCTTCTGAAGACCCAGGGTAGCCACCTGCTCTCCTCTCCACGCCGTTCCTGCACGCTGCGGAGGGGAACAGCAGATCAACACAACCAGGGCCAAACACCACCAACTGCCTGTTGCATTTCCTGTCTCCACATCATGGCTCCAACTGGAATTAACTCTGTGGCATCCACCTGACCATCTCCCCTGCAGCTTCCTTCTCCTCTCTCAGCAGCTTCTAGAGCCAAACCCTTCTGCAGCAAATTTAACTGCAGGAGGGAAGAGTGGTCCGTTCAATGCCAGTTCCAGGCAGACAGTGAGACCCACTGCCCACCACCCAAACCAGCTGCTTCTTTGAATGGCTCATTTCCCCTTCCAACAGCTCATCCTCAGAGAAAGAAAGGCACCTGGATGTTCTCCTGAGCAGTGGAACAGGAGCTTAGCCTTTTCTGGACTCCTTGGCGTTACCACAACGTTGGCTGGGATGTCTCTTTTGCTACAACCGCTAAAGGACAAATGGGAACATTAAAGCCACGTGAAGCTACATAAGAACAGTGCCTGCCACTGTCCAAAGAGGACAGGGCAACTGCAAAAGGTTAGTGTTGAGTTTATTACCAGCTCTATTTGGCTCCCTTTCTTACCAACTCTATTAGACCTGTGGAGGTCGGTGATGGGCAACACGCAACTCGATAGGAATTTTAGGTGAAGCCATTTCTTGGGTGGAATCACACAGATTAGGGACATTTGTTACTGCAAACGTGGCAAGCTGAGAAACTGCTAATTGGTTACACACACTGGTCACACCAAACTGATTGGTTAGTGATTATAACAAGTTCTGATAAGCATCTCTTACAGCCAAACATCGTTACTTTACCTGTGATGTCTAAAGGCATCCGCACACCGGCTGTTTCGCCCATCTATTCTGGCTGGTTCTTAACATGTTCCATTACTCCCAAATGCCTTCCCATAACTCCTCCTTGGTGTAGGGCAGTCTGTACCCCGTCATCAAGGCTGCTGTGTTTTGAGAAGGTGATTACCAAATATCTCTCAGCTTGAGGAACTTTCCTGTCTCACAGGAACTCAAGGATATTGTGAGGGCCTGTGTCTTCTGTGAGGAGAGTCAGGCTGCTGGCAGGCCTGCTGCCTTCCCTGACAACCTTAAGGTTGGAGCTCTCCCTGCCTGCTGCCCCTGCGGGGTTGGGAAGTTGTGGGAGCAACTGCACCCGGAGGTGTAGGGGGTCTGTGGGTGTGGGGATATGCTTTGGTGATGAGGTTCCTTGGGAAGCCTGGATTTGGTGTGAGGAGACCCCTGCGCGTCCTGCGGTGGGGTTGGTGTGACCATCTCCTTCTCCACTCCAGCCGCAGCTCCCCGGACAGGCCCAAGATCTCGGCGGCTTCTGGGGTGCTTCTCCCCCAACTCTGCATCCAGACACAAGGCAGCTGGGGCTCTTGTTCTGCATCCTGCTTGTACAAGCTTGGACCTTGTGAGCAGGTAACTTAATGAAATGATTAAAGTGCTTGTGCCCTGTTGCCATAAATTCGGTCTGGGCTTGCACTGTGCTCTGTGTTCAGAAAGGAAGGGGGGAAGCTGCCTGGGAAGGGGTTTGGCCAGGATGTGCTTTAGCCTGGCACCCCCAAGGGGGAAATGCCCATGTGTCCTGTGGTGGAGCTGGCATGAACGCTTCCTCCTCCCCCCCAGCCACTGCTCCTTGAACAGGCTGTAGATCTTGGTGGCTTCTGGACTGGCTTTCCTCCAGCTCCACATCCAGGCACAATGCAGTTCTCATTTTGTGACCCACTCTTGGCTTGCACCTTGCCAGCAGCTAGGGATGGTCCCTCTTAAAGCTGGGGCTATAAAATAGAGAGTAAAAAATGCAAAGGACAAGAGTTAGTTGCAATCAGTTCAGTCCTGGAAGAGCAAATGTATGAGAACTACGACTCTGAACCACGAAAGCCAAACTTGGGCACTGAAAAGGACTCATGGGGGTGTCTGAAACCCCACACTGGGGCTGTCTCAAACATTATGATATGGTTCTGTATGTCATCACCAGCCCCAGGTTTTCACCTGAGAAATGCCCTGAGAAAGAAATGACAGTGAGGACATTTATGGCCATCCCCATCTCCTCTGTTGCCTTTGAACATCAGTATCTCCTGCCAGTTCCTGTGCAGAGGAACTGCTGTACCTTTATGGGAGCAGGAGTGGCTGCTTCTGCTGGAAATTCATCCACAGGTTTAGACAAACCAGACACCTCTGGCAGCTCGTGCAGCTCATGGAGGTCAAGCTGCTGAGGGAAACTTTCCATGCTCTCCATTTCCACAGCTCACCCAAGTCCCCTTCTTGCCACCATTTCCTTCTTGAACGTTCTTTGTTGGTGATAACAAAGACTCCATCATCAGCCTACCAAATGGACTGAAACTTACCACTGCAAGCAATCTTCTAGAGCTGCTTGAGAAAGAAGGGGTCTTCAGTTTTGCCAGCACTCTCCTCAGAAGGAGGAGTGTGTCTTTCAGTAGTGCTGTCATCTCTCCAAGCCTGGAAAGACACTTTCTCCATCACTGCTCCTACAGCAGTGTCCCCAGCTGCTTGATCATCCTGACCTGGAGAGGCAGGAGGAGCTGAGCCTGACCACCTCCCCAAGCTCATCTGAGGAGGAGATTTCAGCTCTTGACAACTCTCTTTGAAACCACCTCATCCCATTTGGACTCAGCCTTTCTTCTGCAGCCATTGCTCTGGCCAGCCAGGCCTGATCCTGCTGGACTGCAGGCCATGTGGGGCCAACTGGCCAGCTGCAGGGTCCCATGGGACATGCTCAGACATCACCGTGGCACCCATGGGACATCGCAGTAACATCACAGGGTGGCACCTGTGACAGAATCACAGAATCACAGAACAACAAGGTTGGAAGAGACCTTTGAAGAGTCCAACCATTCCCATTCTGTGCTAAACCATATCCCTAAGTACCTCATCTACCCTTTTTTTGAACACATCCAGGGATGGTGACTCAACCCCCTCCCTGGGCAGCCTGTTCCAGCCCTGACAACTCTTTCAGTAAAAATTTTTTTTCTAATATCCAATCTACCCCTGCCCTGGCACAGCTTGAGGCCATTTCCCCTTGTTCTATCTCCTGTCACCTGGCTGAAGAGACCATCGCCCACCTCTCTACAACCTCCCTTCAGGTAGTTGTAGGTGGTGATAAGGTCTCCCCTCAGCCTCCTCCAAACTAAACATCCCCAGTTCCCTCAGCCCTTCCTCATAGGATTTGCCCTCCAGCCCCTTCCCCAGCCTGGTTGCCCTTCTCTGCACTTGCTCAAGGACATCCATGTCCTTCTTATGGTGGGGAGCCCAGAACTGCACACAGTGCTCAAGGTGTGACCTCACCAATGCTGAGTACAGGGGCACAATTACCTCCCTATACATACTGGCCACACTGTTTTTGATACAAGCCAAGATGCCATTGGCCTTCTTGGCTGCACAGGACCTAGCACAAGGGAGCAGTAACAGGAGGAATCGCTGCAGAGCACTTGTTGCTTTTTGCTCCCAGCCACACCAGTGGCAGGACTCCAGAGCCCAGAGGTCAACAAAGCCATGCTGAACAGCTGTGGGCAGTGAGATGACCATGTGGTGTCTGGCTGCATCCAGCAGTGGGTCTGCAGGGAGAAGCAGGGATGCTGCAGCCTCGGGCATCCCAGGGCCCATTTCTGAAGTGTCTGTGATTCACTGGAGAAGCACCTTACGAGCCTCAGCTGCTTATTCATTACAAGCTAAGCAAAACAGTCTCATCTCTAAACACTGCAGGACTGCACACCAGGAATCTCTCATCTGCCCAGGCACTGACAGTATTTTTGCTGCAGGAAAAGCCTAACAGGCCAGTGGAAGATCAGCACCTTTCCCCCTGAGTTGTGCAGCCGTTGCCAGAGGAGCCCAACACACAGCCCAGCCCAGCACACCAGGACAGTCAAGCTGTGCCTGATATGGGTTGTCATAACCTTTGTCTCAGCCCCCAAGCAGCCTCATGCTCCAGGCACGTGGCACCGTGCCGTGCTCCGACCTTTCAGCACACTCCCTCCCCGGTGCCGGCTGCATTCTGCCCGTCATCCTTCAGCGTCTTTGGCTGAGGAAGAGTTTCACTGGGAGGAAGACATTCTACCTTTTGTTTCTCACATTTGATAGGAAAGGGAAGGGGTTGCATGAAGAAATTTGCCTTGAAACACCCTCTGGATTTGAAGGGCTGGCCACAGCCCTGTACGCGTTACCACAACACAGACACAGCTCCTTCGGGCCAGCGCCCAGAGCTCTGCAGAGAGGACTCCACGTGTGCCCTCAGAGCTGGCCAGCAGCTGGAAAAGCTCCCTGGTAGCAAACTAATGTTTCAAAGGGGCTATGAATGCTTCTGCCAAACAAGGAGAAAGAGCTTCCCTTGTTGAAACTCAGCACAGAGAAGCTTTGTGTGGTGTAAACACGGCAGCTGGATCCATGCAAAGTACCTGTCCATGGTGGTGTCCTGGCTTCTCCCTCTGTTCCAGTGCAGCGAGGTGTCCGGCTGTGGCTTTCCATGAGCTCTGTAGCAGGGGGGGGGGCTGTTTCTGAACTGACAGACACCCAGCAGGCAGCTGAGAGCCTGGAGCAGGCCTAGAGCTCACCTTATCAGCAGTCCCAGGTTCCCCAGCCATCTAGCCTAAGCACTGGCCAAGTTTGGAAGTGGCATTAAAAGCAGGCGCGCTGCTATGGTGCCAGTGAAGGAAGGGATGTCAGGAGGGGGAGACACAGAGTCCCTCAAACCACTGTAACAGAGCTCCAAATTTGCACTGAGTGCTGGGAAACAGGAAGAGAGGGTATTACACCATCCAGCTTGAGACTTCTGTAAGGGGATGTGACTCTTCCTCCCAAAACACAGATTCGGCTAACAGGCCTGTTCCTAACACGTTCTGGCCCTTGAAGTGTCCATGCTCAGCTTTTGGCATGCACTTCATCTCCAGAAAACCCTCAGCACCCCAGACCTGCTCTGAGGGCGCAGTGCTCACACAAGCCAAGGCACAGCAAGTGGCACAGGGCTGCAGGCAGCAGGGCAGACCCGCTGGGGTGCAGAGCCAGGCCCAGAGACCGACCACAACCACCTCTCCTGCATCCTGTCAGGAAGCGACCACATGTTCTGCTCTCTCCTCCAACAGCAGAAAGGGGAAAAAGGGGCTGGAGTCACAGGAACACAGACAGGTCAGAGAGAGGTGCTGTGGGGAGTTTGGGGTGTGCTGCTCTGAGTCCCCCTGAGGAGCAGGAGCAGCTCTGGCTTTCCCAGGAGAATTTGGCTCCCCTCACAAGACACCCAGCCCTGCAGGTCTTGGTGAGGCCTTGCTGCCCTCCAGGGAACAGGCACGTTCCTCTGCCTTTCAGCTCAGTGCCAGCTCCCCGATGCACCTGACAGATAAACCAAGCCCTATCAAAAGTTAGAGCACTCTGGTCTATCACTGTACCTTGACCCATTGGATGAGATCTTTTTTATCAGCTCCTGGAGATGGGGGAAGCAGCTGGAACCCAGGATCCGTGGGAGGAAATGGGAGCATTATCAGGCACCTCAAAAAATAAAGAAAGGTAGGTTAGGCTGGCAGCAGGCAAGGCAGCAGAGCCTGTAGCCCCTTCCACGAGCATGAGCAATACAAACAGTGGAGCCCTGTGTCTCAAGTCGGGATTTTTCTTCCCAGCCCCAGCAAAGGAATGTGTTTTAAGAGCTGGCTTTTGGCCTTCTGCTTTGTTTACTCTTCCAAAGACAAAACCAAAAAGCGACTCCATATCCTGCTTTACTGGAGCACAGAAGGAAGCATCTGCAGCCAATGACAGAGTGCAGACCAGCCTGAAGGCAGACACACACCAACCTTCCTGCCCAGCCCGCTGCGCACACGACAGCCACCCACACGGAAAATTCCTGCTGGGCTTTGGGGTGCCCTGGGCAGCCAGGGGGAGAACAGAGGGAATATCACACTCACTTTCCTGAATAACCTCTGCCTGGAAGGACCAGCGCCTCAGCTGATGTGAGAAGGCTCCAGAGCCTCCAGCCACAGCTGCATTCGCACCTACACCAGCTCGAGGGCCTCACAGCTACTGCCCGGTTTTCAAGCTTGGGCCAACTTTTAACCACGGAAGTAGAAGCAGAAGAGCAGAACGAGGAAGCGATCCCCTGAAACTTGTCCCATCTGAGGGACTTCCCTGGAGAAGAAGTACAGAGGAAGCACGAAAAGGGCGCTGCCTGCCCAGCAAAGAGCGGTGCTGCTCCAGGCGCTGGAGAATGGCCAAGCACTGGTGCGAGCTGGGTGCTTCTCTCACAGCAGACAGTACCCCTGCCAAGCACAGGCAGTGGCTGAGTGCCACCAGCATTCCAGCTGAGGTGCCAGGCCAGCTTTTCCAACTCCTGTCATTTTTATTACGTGTACTTTCAGTAAAAAGTGACTTCTCAGTCGCTTTTTATTACGTGTCTCAGCAGACAGCAGGTGTCCAATTTTGGGGGGGAAGGAAAATACCATGCTATGGGTATCCTTAGTGGTTCGTTTCCCAGTTACATGGAACAGCCTCATCGCAAACCAGGTGGCACCCCAAAGGCTCACAACTGGAAGGCAGAGGGGAAGGACCCCACTTGCTAAATCAGCTTCTTGAGCAGTTCAGCCTGGCAGCATGTAGTTCTGTCGCATTCCTCCCAGGGTGATTTTTCTAATCAGCAAATGTTTATTAGAAACTGCAGAGGTACAGTAAGGGGCTGGAGCAGGGGGGGGATAGGCTATTTCATCTCCAACTGTCCTGACCTTCATGGAAAAAACCTTCCAGCGTAGCACAGTTGCCATAAATACTCACACCATGACAAAAGAGGCCAGGAATACAAGCTGTTGACATTACCGGATACTTGGCCAAAATGAAACCTTAACGCCTGTCAGACGTGGAGCTGCTGTGCTGGGTTTGGTTGGGATAGAGTTAATTTTCTTTACAGTGGCTGATACAGGGCTGTGGTTGGGGTCTGGTACCACAGAGACACTTTGGTTGCCGCAGAGCCAAGGCCTCCCCTGCTCCCCACCAGCCCGCGGGCCTGGGGCGCACAAGGAGTTGGGAGGGGAGGCAGCTGGGACAGCCAACCCCAGCTGACCCCAGGGATGGTGCATTCCCTGCGGTGTCACCCTCAGCATCCACAGCTGGGGAAGGAGGAGGGGGACACGTTTGGAGCAGCAAGTCGCTGTGTGATGGAGCCCTCCCTGCTGTCCTGAGGAGCACTGAGCACCCGCCTGCCCCGGGGCCTGGGGAACGAATCCCTCATCTGCACTTCAGCTTTACCTGTTAAACTGTCTTTATCTCAACCCACAAACCTTTCCGCTTTCACCCTTCCCGTTCTCTGCCCCATCCAGCCAGGGGAGCAGCGTGGCTGTCAGCTGAGGGTTAAACCGTGACAGCTGTAAAGATCAGCAAGGTTTATGACAGCGTGATGCCCTATCCTGGAGTTCAGGGGGCAGGCAAGTGCAGCTGACAGCAAACACAACACTAAGGTCTTTGAAGGAAGATTATCACCAAACGATACAGAAAGGTCTAGCTCATTGCCAAGCTCTGGATCTGAGCCAAGCAAGTTCATAAAAGGGCCAGATCGATGCAGAGTGGGTTCACCAGCTGTCCCGGGCTGTATCCCTGGCTCAGGGGATTGCCAGCAGCATAAAGCATCTTCCAGCATCTTTCCTTAGTGTCTGCTGCTACTGCCTGGATGCTTGGTCTGACTTAAATGTCACACACAGCCCAGACTCCAGTACTGGAGGCTCAGTTTTGTCTGCACAAAACAAGGACTCCTTGGCCAGTTGTGGGGGGTTTATAGGCCCAGTCCCTCATGGTTTAGTTCTTTCTGTCTCCTGTGAGCAGGAGACACGCTGCCACCTCCAGAGAGGGCAGATAGCTCCATGCAGGGCTGCTCTGCTCCCTGTTTGGAAAGCATTTCCACACACTGCGCAAACAAACAGCCTAACCTCCAAACAGATAAATCCCATGCACAGGATTAGTCATCCTGATGTCACAATCATTGATGTCATGGATTTAAATAAAAAAAAGGGAGTGTGAGAATCTGCTTGTTTACAGTAATTACAGACAAAAACTCCCAACTCTTGTGCTAGCCTGGCTACGACTCACATCTACGCGCTGGCTGGTACCTTAGCTCAGGACTACAGAGAGGAGATCTTCTGCCACATCTTTGGAGCAGACTGCCTTGTTCTTACAACTTCACCCAACAGCAAAAGCATGCATTTCCTGCAGCTGTTTTACTCCTCTCTTGCTCAGTTACAGGAAAACTTGCTGCTATAAAGACGCATCCTCATCGCACCTCCAGATGAGGTAAAGGCTCCCGGTGCCACCCACACTGTAACGCTCTTCCACAGGCAAACTCCCTGCTGAGGGTAGCACAGCAGGAAGCACTGCCCCTGCTCCTCTGCTGGGGCTGTCAGCACTCACGGTGCTTGCTGTGGTCTTAAAAAACTCCCAGTATCTCCTGAGCTGGAAGGGACTCGTGAGAATCATCAAGCCCAACTCCTGGCACCACCAGTAACGCACGCACTACATTGCCTTCAGTTAAACACATCCTTGACCCAACCCCTGCCCAACAGAAACACAGCTGTGCAGTTGCGATGCTCTGACAGCTTCTGACCTAATGCTTTCACGCAGTAGCAGAGGTGGAAGGATGATCTGAAACCCACACATCCTAAAACCACCTCTGCATCTGGAAAAATCTGACCCCTTACAGAGCAAGAGCAACCAATGGAGCGTCAGGCCAGCGGGCTAAAGCAACAGGTCAGATGGACAGACTGAGATACCTGACTGGTTTTCTTAGGAGTGGGCAATTCCTCACAGAGATTGTGCAACTGCCCTGCTCTGCAAGCACGGCCTGATGTCCAAACAGCAGCGTCCGTAGGAGCGTTGCTCTGCGGTGATCCTGTCTGCCTGCGTTTCGCAAAGAAACGGTGACTCACAGTGACGGTCCCAGAGAAACCCAAGGCAGGGCTGATAACCCAGGGTAAGTCATCACCTTCTCATTTGTCCAGAGATACCGTTGGATATAATGGGCCTGACTGCACCAGGGTAATTCCAGAGGGAACAACCCTGGATGCTGAGGGCAAATCTTCCTGCCTGTGCTTGCCACGACTAGCGCCTTGCCCGAGGTAGAGTCCCGCAGCGGCACACGTTCGCTCCAGCAGCTCCAGGACATTCGGTCCAACCAGCAAGAGCAGCCCTGGCCTGGCAGGATATCCCAGAGAGGCAGATGTATCACCCAAAAGCACCCCTTCTCCCCAGCGCTGCGAGCGCCATCCCGCCCCCCAGATACCTGCACTGAGTCAGCACTGGGCAAGCTGAACAAAGTGAAGAAAATACTAGATAGAAATTAATGTTTAACCTTTATCAGCCTTATGCAGCTGGCAAACACTTGCAGGCAACCCACAGACCTTTTCCACTGGCCTGCTTTCTAATTTGTGAGCACAGTGGTTTCCTCTGCTGTGCATGGACCTCCATCACTGGCAGACACAAGGAAACCTGGTCCCTTGTGGCTCTAGCATTTGGATCGCTGGTTTCTGCCTGTTTGGGGTTGTTTCTTTTTCCCTCGTGGCTACATGGTTCAAATCTGCTAGAGCCTCTTGGTCAGCTTACTGCAAGGTCTATCCACACAGTCTAACCGCAGTGTGGTTCCTGAGATCCCTTGAGGACCTTTAAAAGCTTTACTGGTCTTTGAGCTTTCCACTGAGCTGAAGTGCAGCCACGGCACCGGTGGGCAGGCAGTATGTACAGCACAGCTGTGAGCCACCATCAAGTCCAGCCTGAAACAGATGGAAAATGAAGCCAACAGCAAATCACTGCCTAGCAAAAACCCTCTAAACTGTGGCAGAACTGAAGTACCAAATCTGAAGAGACATCAGATCAGAAAATGCTTATTTGTAGCCATCCTGAATTCCCAGAGATACAGCCTGAACCTCCAAACCAAACAGCTCCACCAGTCATCGTCTGTCTGCCAGATCTTCAGCCCTGAATGCCCAGAGAGTAGAAGCACTTCAGTCCCAAACCGAAGTCTTGTTCTCCCACAAACAGTAGCCACCCACAACTGCCTAGCATGAACCCTCCTGTCACCAGAGGAGAGTCAGTGCTTTATCCTCACAGCCCATCATCTACAGGACTGCCTGGTACCGCTGGCAAAGCAGTAGCTGTACATAACTGGGAGGCTGATTCATGCTGGGACACTGGTCTATTTTTTTGTCCCCCCCCAACATGATCACACCCAGCACAAGAGAGCTGCAAAACCTTTTCCCCGCATGGTCCCGCTCCAAGCTGGAGTGACTACACTGGGCTGAGCAACCAGAGACACCAGCAGCTCACTAGAGGCTGTGATCTGTCAGGCTCTGTCCGGCTGCAATGAAGCCATCTCATTCTTCTTGAGGAAAGCTTGGTGGGGAGGGTGTCCTGACTGGAGGGCGTGCAGGAAAGAGCAACAGCCCCAGGCTGCAGCAAGCTCACTGCAGCACGAACAGCTGAAGCATTTTCCTCTTTCATGCACCCCCTGCTTTGAGATGAATTCAGGTAAAAGCTGTTTAATTCATAGGATGCTTGAGGCTTGCAAGACAAGTGACTGGTGGGGCAGCTGCTCACCAGCAGCTCCAATGAGATTCAAGATACATTCAAGAGCCAGGCTGGTGCTTACTCTAAAAAGCCTCCATGTTCTAGTTCGGCCCTTCCACCACCTGTAAGAGTTCAGCAACATCTGAGGCTCCGGCAGCCGTTAAACTGCTGTCCCGCGGTCTGGGCGAGCAGCCACGTTAAGCAGTATCAGGACTTATCTTGAGATGAGCTAAGCCAGGTTGAGCAAATGGGAGACGCAGTCTCGCAACAGAAAGCCACCCCGAGCCCTGCATGAGCGCTGCCCATCTCAAAAAGCCACGTCCACAGGCCTCATCTCTTGTCCACAGCAACACCAGATGTTTCCCAAAGTGAACCCCAGCCCGCCTGCGTAGGCCTCAAGCTCCCCCCCCAACACCTTGGGCCTGGGCAGTAACATCGTCACTCCCAAGTGAACCCCAGCCTGCCTGCGTAGGCCTCACGCTCCCCCCCCAACACCATGGGCCTTGGTCCAGTACCTTGGGCCTGGGCAGTAACACCATCACTCCCTGGAGTGATGTGGAGAATATCGCTGTTCATCCCGCACCAGGTCACCTGGCTTCCCATTTCAGAACCTGAGTTCGACTTGCTAAATTCACAGCCTCACCAAGCTCCTGAAGACAACAAGACACACATAAGCAAACTCAGTTAATCAGTGGCTAAAATGATTTTTCCACAGCTCAATCATCTTTTAATTAATTTCCATAGTTCCATGGCAACAAATCCCAGGCAGGCCAGAGGCGTTGGGCACAGGAGGTTTTCCCCAGCTACCACACAATATGTACCATTCCTGGGTCGCTGTTTGCTGGGAACAGCGCTGTGCCCCGTGACAGAGCAGACTCAGCTCACAACCAAAACACCCAAACCAAACCCCTGAAACAAACAACAAAACACAAAACCACACGAAGGAAAAAACAGGGCAGCCTTGACAAGATGGGCTTGACTCACCGCTGCCGCTGTGCTTAGTGGTGTTGGAGGATTGCTCCACGCAGGGAGCGATCTGGAAAAAGCTCAATCAGAAACAGGCTGCGATGAGGGAAGCTCATCTGCCTGCCCAGGCCAGCTGCCCCCCATCACAGACACGGCTCATGCACCCCAAAGGAGCAACTCATTCAACAACCACACGTTTCTGAGACAGCTTCCACTCAAACCCTTCCTCCAAGCGAAGATAAGAGGCTGTCCTTGACGGTCCCACCACAAGTACATGACAGCTTCAGCACGCTGCTGCCTGCAACACGGAGCAGCCTTGTGTGCAAGGACACATGACGCCAACCTGTCAGTCCCAGCCTCGGGGCACGTGTCCCCTCTCTAACTCAGAAAATCTCCTGCTAGGAACTCACCCCAATCCTACCTCTTGAGTAAGACTTCCAAGCCACCTGCGGCACACCAGCAGGTCACAGGGCAGTGTCCCTGTTGCGGACACAGACCTGCTCCCCTGCGTTCTTCACCCTCTGCTCTATGTGGGCGCAAAGCCTGGGGGAAAGCGTCGTTCTGCTCACAATGCTGCTGCTGCATCACATCCTACACTGCAGTCTCTCTAGCACACTGTGGTGTGACAGACAGGGAGGGCTGCTGACCCTTGGGTTAGGCCACAGAACTGGGATCCACGGGGATCTTCATACATTGCACAGAGATCACCAAGCTTGGGATGCTGAAGAGGGAGGCCAGTCTGGTCACCGACAGACACACATGCTTTCTAGACAGCACAGCAGATGCTGACACAAAGTGGAGAGCAAAGGCTGCAGGGATGAGCACATCTGGAACAGCACAAGCAGCTCTGCAAGAACCTGTATTCCAGGAAAAGGTCTGTCGTACCTCCCAGCACAAGAGTGTGCCAGGAAGCTCCTGCAGCTGGAGAGGCTTCAAACACTCAGCCTCAGTGCAGGTAACGCAACAACAGCACCAGCACTCAGCCTGCCCTGCTACAGCGAGCAGCCACGCAGCCCTGATGGGGACCTGGGGAGGGGACTCAGCAGGCAGCAGGGCAGTGGGGTGCAGAGCCCTCTGCTTGCTGTCTGACCCACCTCCCCATACACGTTTTCATTGCCAAAACCGCAGCGTATCGAAATCTCATTTTCTAAGGCAGCAATCACAAGGTCCTGTTGCCTCACCTTGATTGCTAATGAAGCCCACAAGTACTTTTTGGCTTCTCCCATTGAGCCTGAGAGAAACAAGACATTTCTACATGGTTTGAAGGGAAAGAGAAACCCCTCAACCAGCAGGTAGAGCAGGGAGCCACATCCAGGCTCCTGCGGAGGAACGGGACATCTCTCTGCCTGCTTGGCTCCCCAGGTAGCACGGGGGCCTCCAGCCTGGCCAATATTTGGGGTAACTGGGAGAGAAGTGAGGACAGTGAGGGATGTTAAGATCAGGGGCAAGCAGAAATGTTGAAAGTTGGGCTTCACCAGACCTCTTGTTCTGAGAGCGATTTGTCCCTTGCTTAGGTTACAGCCGGGAGTTCCTGCTGCGGGCCTGAACCATGACAGCACGACACTGTGGTGAATTTGGTTTGGGTCCCATTTGACATTTGGCACCCAAAAGCATTTGCTTGTTCTTTGTCCCCCTTTTTGCCCCAGGCAGTGCAGGCTTGTCTCCCAGCAGGGACTGCTCCTTCAGGGCACAGGTCTCTACAGTGCGGGGACACAACCATGGCAAGACCAGCTGAAACAACCTCCCCATCACCAAAACCAAGCCCAGGAAGGTCATCCAAGGGCAAAGAGCCCCAGACCACACAAGTTTTGTTCCTGTTGCTGACCCCAGTGCACAGTTCTCTCCTCACAGGGCACACCAGGTCTGTTTCAGGGTATCATACATCTTGCCCAGCCCCGGAGTTTCCCCTCTGGCACTGCTCTCCCGGAGGGGGGGTGGAAGAGGCCCCTCCGCTGCCACCCCCCCGGAGCAGCTTTCCCTGCTTCTCCAGAAGGAGCAGTGCAGCCCAGGAACCCTACTAGATTGCTCCTACTTTTGAAATTGTTTTTTTCCTTCCAGCTGATGTTGACCTACATAACAAGCAGGTCACTGGAACATGAGAGATGTTTTCCGAGGCGGAGGAGAAAAGCCGAGCAGCATCCCCACTGCGCGTGCTTCCGAGGACAAAGCCAAGCGCTGCTTCCTGGGGGTCCCACCCTGCAGCCTCCTCCACGCTCTCCCTGTCTGAAACCAGTGGGAGCTGCCGGGACCCCACTGGGGACATGATCACACCTGGAGCAGAACATCAGGCTAGTTAAGCACCAGCTCCCTGGGGGGGGGGCGAGGGGAACGCAACCCCTCCACACATGGAAGGAGAATAGGCCACATGCAGCCCCTGTGCACGAGGCTGTGAGCCCGGCAAGGTGAGCTCTCAGCAAACAGCATCAAAGGGAGGGATGGAGAGAGCAGGAAGATGAGTCCCCATCACGAGGGTTGCAACCCCCCCGAGCTGCAGGAAGGATCTGCTTGCCAGCCTGCAGACCACAGAGTACGAGGCCACCTTGTTCCCAGCTGGAACGGTGCCCTACCTGAAAATCTGGCAGGCAAGAGCCAGGGGTAGAAGGGCTTGGGCTCACTTCACTACTCAAGCATTCCCAGAGGCTTGCTACAATAAAGTACAAACTGGAAATGAGAAGGATTTGGGCAGCCAAGAGAAAAGAGACCCTGGGATATCCCTTCAGCACCACCATGGTTTAAGGCATGGCAGCATGGAACCACGCTGTCTCAGCACCATCCTCTAATCCTGCAGCTCATCTCATCTTCAGCCCCCCTCCCCCAAACAGGAGACAATGCTACGAAGTATGTAGGCCATCATATCTAATCCCCACATCCAGGGGTGCACTGCAGGCAGGGAGCAGCAGGTTACCTACCCAGAGCTACAGCAAGAATCTATTAGAGAAATGAGTGTAACACGATCTTGCCTGCGGCTCGGAGTCGGTCCCAGAAGGACGTACAGAGGGAGTAACCAGAGCAGAGCAGGGTAAGAAGCTCTCTCAAGCAGCCCCGGCTCAGCAAGCACCAGCAACAACGGTGCAAGTCTGGTAACTAGGTCACAGTTATGAGCCTTAATTAATCCTAAAGAGAGCCCATCTGCCGTGGGGAACATGGTAGATAAGGTAGCTCATTAAGCCCAAAAGCAGGCCAGGGGTAATGCCTAAGTCCCCAGAGGTTTGGGGACAAAACCCTGCTCAGCAGCAGCAGCCCCTTTGCCCAGCCTGCTGCCACACTTTTAGCCAGCAGATGCACCAGCTAAGCGCTCACCATCTCCTCTGAGGAAGCAATGGCAGCCCAAAGCCTGTCTGCTAGCCCAAACTGCACAGACATGATCCATGAAACAGGAGAGAGGGAACTGGAATCCACTGGGGGCAGGCAGCCATGGGGCTCCATCAGAAGAGCTGTACCAAATCCTGCTGGACAGCTGAGTCCCAGCCCACTGCCCTTGTCCTCTACGTCCTTCTGTGCCCGTGTGTGCTATCCTGAGTCACTCCTTCCCTTGACTCCTCCGGGGCTGAGAGATACCAGCTTCTCCACGTGCCCTGTCTCAGCTTGCACAGAGGGTTAAATGAACACGCTGGGCTGGCAGTCACAGCCCTGAGACAGGGATGCTGCAAAGCAGCATCAAGGCCAGTGGGGAAAAGCACCTGAAACTGTGGCTGAAGTTAGGAGGGGTCATGTGCTGGCATGCCCAGGGTGCTCACTTGGCAGCAAAACCTGTCCTGACCATGGCAGCAGAGAGCCCATCGGGCAGCGAAGCGGCCAAGACCAGCGGGGGCAAGGACAGGGATGGCCAGCCCCTGGAAGAAGGGTCTTGGTGCATGTGATCTGCCTCCAGGTAGCTCTGCATCTACATGTCACCCCTGTGAATGTCTCGATCTGCGTAAGGTGACAGGGAGATAAGCTGAGATAATGCTGATTGAGTTTTCAAGCCCTGCTCCTGCTCCCTGGGCAATTAAAAACCAGCCTAAGACAGCAGAACCTAACGGGGCTCCGAGGACTCGGTGCAGGACCGCTATTCAAGGGGGGATGATGTGGCTAGTAAGCCCTAAACTGCCAACTGTTGGGAGATGGGGGCAGCTCCATCCTAAAGCCATGTCTCAGGGACCCTCACCAAGGTGTCACGTGTGTCACTACCACCCCGAGGCTTTGTGTCAGCAACACACACAGCCAGCAGCACCCCAGGGAATGGACCCAACTCTGTACAGTCAAACCAGCACAGGGAGTAAGGAGAGGAGCTGCCAAGAGAACAGAAACCAGCCTTTCTGCCCAAGGAGACTCCAAAGAGCAGAGCGATCCAGCTCCAGGCACACGCGTCATCACTGCACACACACACACACTGTTCTCCCTCTCCAAGGGAAGGACTGCACCACAGCGGGATCACGCCATGGAAACTGGGTCACTGGCTATCAAAGCCAAGAGACAGCACAAGGACTTCAGGAAGGATGCACTGAAATCACCTCTTCCAAATGCAACACAAGCTCAGGAAGAAGCTCTGGCTAATTCGCTCTTGTGATTGGAGTTTAAATGTGAATGACTTGCTCAAAGTCTCCCCATCCTTCTCAGCAGATGTGCCTTGACAGCGCAGAGCTTGGCCCTTCACTCACCCACAGAGGAGCAGCACGCTCCACAGCCCCCAAACACCCTGCTGCACTGCCACACTAGGTAGCACAAGGGCCCCAGGGGTCACACACCTTCGTGTATTGCAGTTGTTGGCTTCTGTTTCGGGGCTGCCCCCTCCCAGGTACCCCAACACTGTGACAGCATCTCACTCCTGCTGCAGGTTGGACAGGACGGACGCCCTGGAGCCTGGCCTTGGTCAGCATCACAGCTCTGCCAGGAACAGCTTCTTCCAGGGCACTGCTGCCTCCTGAAACGCAGCTTGGAGAGCAGACCCTGCCATGCACCCAGCCAGGCAGGAAAGCAAACCCTGCCACACACCCAGCCAGGCAGGAAAGAAAGCCCTGCCACGCACCCAGCCAGGCACTGAAGAAAGCCCTGCCATGCACCCAGCCAGGCACCAAAGCAAGCCCTGCCATGCACCCAGCCAGGCACCAAAGCAAGCCCTGCCATGCACCCAGCCAGGCACTGAAGAAAGCCCTGCCATGCACCCAGCCAGGCACTGAAGGAAACCCTGCCACGCACCCAGCCAGGCACTGAAGAAAGCCCTGCCACGCACCCAGCCAGGCACTGAAGAAAGCCCTGCCACGCACCCAGCCAGGCACTGAAGAAAGCCCTGCCATGCACCCAGCCAGGCACCAAAGCAAACCCTGCCACACACCCAGCCAGGCACCAAAGCAAACCCTGCCACACAGCCAGCCAGGCACTGAAGAAAGCCCTGCCATGCACCCAGCCAGGCACTGAAGAAAGCCCTGCCATGCACCCAGCCAGACACTGAAGAAAGCCCTGCCACACACCCAGCCAGGCACTGAAGAAAGCCCTGCCACACACCCAGCCAGGCACCGAAGCAAACCCTGCCACACACCCAGCCAGGCACCGAAGCAAACCCTGCCACGCACCCAGCCATGCCCGGGGCTGCCCTGGCACACTCCGGCAGGTGCAGAAGCGTTGCCCCCTAAGCAGTGAAGGGGCTGTTGAGAACACTGCAAAGCGACCCAACGGCCTCCCCACACACTGAACACAGGAATAACCCGTTACTGACTGCACAGTGCCCAACCATGGAAACATGGATCCATCAGCAGGGCGTCGGGGGGGGACGGTTGGGCCAGCGCTGACCCCGCACCCAGCGCAGTGCAGTGAATCTGAACCCTTGCTGGTGCTGCTGGTGACTGGGGAGGATCAGCGACCCCAAACGACCTCTCTGCCAGGAGCCACCACTGCTCCTCACCACGTTCTCAGCCTAAGATGATCAACTATCCCTTGTCAGCACCAGAGGGGGTATCTCAGGTGAGCTCTCCTGGCCTAACACTGAATGATGTATTGTTTTTTAATTAGTGCATTATTGAATTTCACACTGGAAACAAGACATGAGTTTTTCAGAATGGGAACTCCAAATTGCTTCTTCAAGTTAAACTGTGAAACGGAGATCTGTCAAGACCAGAGGTCCTTAAAAACCAAGACTGGAAGTACTTCTAAACACCCCTAAACCATTAGAACTTACTCAGGTTCTTCTAGGAGCTTGTGGGATAGCAGCAGGAATTTTTGGGCAAAGTGCTGCAACTTGCAAGTCTGGAGAGACTAGATTTTCTAAGGCACACAAAAGCTCCACAAGATTAGGAGAGCTCTACATAGAACCACAGCACACAGGTCACCCACACGATCCATCAGCACTGCCACACCAGTAGCCTCCCACTCCCGTAGCCCCCCCCCTCCCCTTTGGCTTGCTCCTACAATCAGCTCAGCCTGAGAAACCCACTACAGACATGAAGAGAACGACTTAACCCCAGGTTTGTATTTTTGCCATTTCAGCCTTAATTTCTCAGCTGATCCCTTTCCACCTTTTTTCCTTAGGCAATGTCTGTGCTTCCAGCCCTCCCAGGACATTTGCTACAATCAGCTTTCATCTTCTTCACCCAGAGCTGAAACAATGCATATTTCCAAGAGAAACCATATGCATCTTGCCTGAGTAAGTCAAAGGATTCCTGAAAGGAAGACAGGAGAGGCTCCAGGGTCTTTACCACATCTTCTGGAGATACAAGAATCCCAGAACGGTCTGGGTTGGAAGGGACCTCAAAGATCATCTAGTTCCAACTCCCACCTTTTCCAACCATTACCATCAGCCCAAGCCAACGCCTGACAAGACTGTGTGTGCTCAGCTCACCAAATCACAGACTTTAAAACCTGGTCCTTTGGGTTCTCTAGCCCTGCAGATCTCAACTGGAGTGGTGTTCAAAGCAGCTGCGAGACCACCAGGTCAAATAAACTACACACAGAAAAGGGGTCACAGTGTCCCAAGAAGCCTCCCATATCCCAGCTGTCCTGGCTGACCCTCACTTGTGCTCCTCAGGCTCCTGGTACAGCCCGTGCTGCCTGGCAGGCAGAGCCACCCCGGAGCCTTGAAAGCAGAGCAAGGAGCTTTGCCCAACGTGGGCTGGCTGTAGGACACTGCAGAGAGCACTTGTCAGTGTTGGAAGAACCCAGCACAAAGGCAAACAAGGAATGGAAGCCTCGTGTACTTGAATAACTGGAGTATGTCCCAGAGTTTCTCCAGTCTGCGGCTCCCAAGTTCATATCTGGAGACCTGATGTGCCAATTTCCTCCCTTCACATTTCAGCACCGGCCCCTTCTTCCCTACTGCCAACAGTCTTCTCGTTTTAATACCTTATCACCCCCCTCTAACTTTATCTAGAATCTTTAGACCACAAGGAGGAATAATAATGATACACCCTGTGCCTCCAACGTTAAGCAACGAGAGCTGTTGCAAAAGAGCCCAGCGCAGCCCACAGGCAGAACGTGCCAACACTTAGGCTGGGACATGGAAGGATTTGCAGGGAAGGAGATGGACACTGAGGGCTGCAGCTCATCCTCCCAGCTTTCTACTGGGGGATCCAGGCTGGGGTGCTACACCGACTCACCTCCCACTCACCGGAGAGGGCTTGGCCCTCTGAGGTTTCGTAGCCCCCGTCACCACATCTATTGTCACGCCTGGAACATCTCCACTTCCACATCAGACGTCCTTCTGCTCTGCTGGGAGCCACTTCCCTCTCCATCTTTTGGAGTGTTTCTTTCCAGGAGCTCATTCTAAGTGATTATACAGCTACAGCAGCCAGTATCAGCTCTGACAACTGCCACCTTTCCCCGACCACTGTGGAAACAGCAACAGATCAAAACCCACTTTAGGCTGCCCCTCTGGTTATTGCCTGCTTTCTCCAAGGCAATTAAGGCTGTCTCCAGACTGGCAGTACCTAATGAATAGCTGGCTAAGAAGAAAAGCCACCTGGGTAACAGGAGAGTCCTGTTGCTTCACTGTGTGCTTGTTCCTGGGATAACACCCACACAGGAATTTCCAGCTCGGGTCTAGTCAGGAGGGGGATTTTCCCCCCCACCTTCTCAAGTCATCGGTGGGTATTTCAGTCTGAAATGATTCTCCTCCTTACTTCACTGAAATATCCAGTTGCCAAGGAAATCAAAATATCAGAGGCACTACAGCTGCCTTGCTTGTAGGTGTCCTGTGCCTTCAACAGGCCTGGGAAGGTGACAGCCTTTTGCAGTGCCAGCATTTCTACCAGCCCCTCAGACTTCCAGGGCTTTGTTGGATGCCTGTATCCCTCTTTCAGAACTGAAAAGGCAACCTTATTTATTTGTATTTCTACACCTGGGAAAAGAAAGGTAACAGTTATCTGCAGGACATGGTACTGCCCAAAAACCTGTCCAGTCAGGGAATCTCCATTTTGACAAACAAAACTACATGGAGTCATGCAGAGGATTTAACTGACTGTGTGCAACTCAGTCTGGAGTGACTGGAGGTGTGAGGGCACTCACACATACCCCTGTTCTGCAAGGTGTCCACAGCAGGGCCACAGGATGAGCTGGAGAGGTGATTTTTGTTCGTGGTTTAACCCAGTAAACAGCAACTCCCCACACAGTCACTCACACACGTGCTCTCCCCAGTAGGACAGGGGAAGAGAATCAGAAGGGTAAAAATACAAAGAATTTTGGGTTGAGCTACAGACAGTTTAATAAATAAAAGACAAAAATACCCCAACCCAAGAAAATGGAGTGGTACAAACCCAAAACAAACACTCACAACCCACTGATGCCTCATCAGCTCCCAAGCAGCAGCAGCCCTGGGCAACCTCCCCCAGTTTTGCTGCTGAGCTCGGTGCCTACGGTGTGGCATATCCCCTGGGTCAGTGGGATCATCCCTTCCCAGCCCACTCCCTGGCAGGGCAGCAGGAGACACAGACCCCAGCACTGTGCAAGCACTGACCAGCACCAACTAAAACACCCCTGTGTTTCATCACAGATCCCAAACACAGCCCCACACAAGCTGCTGTGAAGAACATCAACTCCATCCCAGCCAAACCCAGCAGGTTTTTACAGGGGGAGGGAACAAGGAATGCCCTTTCACTTCCAGCAGCCTCCTGCCTGAGGAGTCCTAACACTGATGCTGCTTCCAGAAGCTCCAGCTCAGCATTTCTCTGTCACTGCTGGGGGGCAACTTCTTGTTTCCACAGACTTTGACAATGCTTTCCCCAATGCCCACACTAACACCCAGAGGAGGAGCAGCAGCAGCAGCTCACCAGAGCTACCCAGTGTAGCAAAGATGTTTTACCACATAAACAGGACTTTAGTGTCTCTCCAGGCCCTGAGCATTTTGATTTGGGCAGAGAGACATTAATTTATCCCTCCTCTGTCAGCTCCTGTTCCTGTGTAGAAGGGAGCAGGCTCTCTGCTTAATTCTTTCCCAGAAAGTCCAGCTATGGAGAGGTAGAGAGCTCTGCCTTGAAAGCAAAGTCGTTTCCCCCTGCTCACACCCAGGTACAGATTGCACCCAGATCCACTTTTCTGAAGGTACTTCCAGCTCCCTGCTGACTACACAGGGAGCTTGAGCTCCAGAGCTGGATGTGGAAGGTGGTATCTCTGCCTGGGGAGCTAATGAGGAGAAACAAGGGCTGAGGCACACAAGGAAAGAAACAACAGGCCAGGCAATAATCCTGACTAAAACCACGCTGGTTGGAGTATGTGGGGTCTGTCCAAGAGGAGAAGGAAAACAGTGAGAGGAGCAAACAAGGGTGTGAGCACAAATCCCTGCAAGGGCAGGCAGGCTCCAGTAGCTGGGAGGATGCTACTAGCCACACAAAGCCAGACAAACCGAGGGTGTGAGAGGGAAGAGAGAGACTGCTGGGGGATTTTCCACATCTAAAGCAACTGGAGAGATGGCAGGGAGGTACTCTGGAATTAGGGTAAACCACAGCCAGCTGCATTCATCATGTGGGCCATAGACAGTACCCCTCAGCAGAACACAGGGGGCCTTGTAGGGGGGTAGCAACAGCTTCTGTTACCCCACTGAGCCCCCCCCTGCAGCGGGACTTTGCTGAGAGACCAAACTCTGCTTCCACAGGCAGCACCCAGGGCCTTGTGCAGACCCTTGGGCAGTTCCTGAGTTTCACAAGGCAGATGCCACAGCAGGGAGAGAAGCAGCTCAGTGCTGGTTTGTACCAGGGGTAAGCAGCTTGCTGGGCACACACCTGCAAAATGGGGGTGCTGCACAGTCACCCTGCAACAGGTCACACGTGCCTCAGTGGTCAGAGGTCAGTCCAGCTCTCCATGGATAAGAGGGTGCTGGAGAGACACACCATGTCCCATCCTGTCGTGGAAAGGGGAGACTGGATCCCAAAGAGGAAAATCTGCTGAAGAATCTCAGCATGGGAAGAATTTTCGCTATGCAGCTATCACTGAGACCCTTGGATTTTGCCTTAAAAGGTAAAATAAGTTCTAAGAACTGCTGATCTCCAGACCAGAGGTGGAAGTTCTCAGATCTCAGCCTGGAATTTGAGCCTGGATTATATCCAGATGTCAGGATCCCATCTACTCCCTTGGAAAATTCAGACCTCAATATAGACAGTGGCTTGTACACAGGGAAGGGGAATTGTTTCCCTGGCTCACCCTTTAGTGACACTGACTGGATGGGAAAAAAATGAGGAATATGCCCAGCTCTGACTTCAGACACAAGCAAAAGGGATTAAATGTTGCTAATGGTACAGCTACCTGCTGTCATCTGGGCAGGCTGAATGCAGAAGGGTTTTGCTCTCTTAAAAGCATAAAATTCAGTAAAATTCCATGAAAGCAGCTACCTGCTCACAGCCAGGAGGCCAGGTAAAGGCTCCAAGCCTAGGAATCAAGGAATATATTCCAGAAATACTAGGCAAAACATGCTTGAGAGAAGAGGGATGGGAGGGAAGCATTGAAGGCAGCTTGCTCTGAGCCTGTATGGTGAACCAACAGCATGGAGAGAGACAATACTCAGCAGGAACCCTTCACACACATCTGCTGAGCCCTGTGGCTGGGGATTTCACCCCCCAACACACACTCTTGATCTATGGGAAGCACTTTGTATGGCTTCTCCCACCTCTCAGATGACTGGAATTTAACCTTTCCCTCCCCCTTGGGACTTGGGGAAGAACCAACGAATCACCAGAGCAGAACAGGCTTTAGAAAGCTAAAATCAGCAGAGGCTCTCAGGGGAGAGGAGACCTCTCCCTTCCTGCACCATGGGCCTTCCCTCTGCCCAACCCATCCAGTACCCAGCATCTCAGGCACCACCTCCAAAACCACTCGACTTACCAGCCTTCCAGGCACAGCCAGCTGAGTAACCCTGCTCTCACACAGTGCCCCCCCAGCACAAACCAGCTTATTACACACTACTCTCTACCCTTTGCATGTTGGCAGGCAGCTGTGCTTCCCCCCAGCACCATCCAACGGGCTCCCTGCTCCTCCTGGGATGCTAAGGGACTGTGTCCCTTGCCCAAGGCTGAAGTCCTCCTGGAGTGCAGCAAACACCTCCTGAGCCCTGCAGGATTGCCACAATTAACATCTTTAAATACCATTTAATTAATCCCCTGAAGCCGGATGAAATTTTAATTAATGGCAGCTTTATTAGTATTTACTTCACCTTCAACCCATAAGCCCCAGCAATACTTCCAAAGGGAGCAAACTGGCTGTTCCCTGCCCCATTGGTCCCAGAGCTCAGCCCATCTCTGTGCGCTGACAAGGACAGTTCCTTCGGCAGCTCTCCAAGGTGAGGGTCAAGTTAATGTCATTCCATTGCCAGCAAGCTCTGTGCAACTCCTGTCACACACAAGGTTAAACACACTCACCCACATCAAGTCCTAGAGCAGAGCTCCAGAGCTCACACAGGCTTCTGGATCCAGAGCAGCAAGTTTCCAAAGCCCAGCAACAGGCTGGTGCGCTTCACCCCACAGCCTCGCTACACGGCCAGATGCTGCTGGTGAGATTATGGGGATAAAGGAAGAGAATGAGATTTCTGTGGGCTTGAACCTGCTGCAGCCTTTTGCAGCACACACACCTTTCTTTGGTGCCTCCCACACTTATTCCCTTCATCCCTCTTAGCTAGCTACCACAGTCCATTCATTAGGGAGGAAAAGCAGAAGGAAAACCCGCTATGGATGTACTACAGATCGAGCACATGGGACTCGATTCCTGCTGTTAAAACTTAACATTCATGCAAGGAGCACAGGGGTGCAGCTCCCTGAGGTCCAGGCACTTCATGGTAGGACCTTGTGCTGCTGCCTTGTGTTTTTAAAGCAACCCATATGATACACAGCTTCCAGGTAAGGAGCCAGGTGTGGATGGCTGGGGAAAGGGGATAGCAGTAATCTGAAACACATATCAGGTGCCTTTAAAAAACTTCAGGTGCTAATTACCTCTTGTATTTTGCAAAATGAAAATATTTGAGGCCTCTACCACCACCCAAAAGCCAGCTGTGGAGAACGAGCACGTTCCACAAGCACACTGAATCCGTTACCTGAAGCACTGCCTGGTGTTAGGACATGACCACCACTCTCACCACTGTAACTGCTATACAGGCTGACACCTTAAGGGGGCAAGGGGCAAGCAAGGGGGCTTCCTTTAATCATTTATTCACAGAACAAGTTAAAACTAGCACATACCCAAGTTTAGCGATGCCCACTGATGAAAAGACTCTTTCTTAACAATGATGCCTGCATTGCATTGCTGGACTAACAAAGGCCTAAGCACTGAGACTTACTGAACACCAGCATCCTAAACTCCCAATAAGCAAAAAGTGTTTAAAAAACCATCCAGCCCTACTACAACCCACATCCCAAGCCTCTGCCTTGTCTGAGGGCCCCCCAAGGACACGTGAGGGCAGGGCTCTGTCCCACTTCCTACCTGAGAGCTTCCTAACACCAGTCAACAGGGGGTCTGCTGTTTGACTGTGGGTTAAGGCTGCCTTCCTCTTGATCTACTCAGATCACAAAGCTTACATATGGCAGCCAGCATCCCCAAAGCAAGCCAGTGATGAGGAGGGTCAGGCAAATATGCTGCTGGTCTTTGCCCTGCCCTCTGACAGAGGGGTTATCTAGAGTTTAATCTGCAACATGTAAACACTGACCAGTAATTTCTGAGTGCTTTTTGAATCCAAACTTGAGTTCAGCAGCCACAGTCCCACGTAGGCTTTGTGTTTCCCCCATCCACCTACCACAAGCACCATCCTGTAACTGCACAACGATGCACAAGCAAAGGCAGAGCGGGCTCTGGGACAGCTCTCAAGCTCAGCACCTGCCCCAGACCCCTCTCTTGCCTCAGGGTGCCTGGCTGGGCTCTGGGGAAGCCGAGGGAAGGGCTGACACTCTGCCCGAATCCCACCTGCCGTGAAACCACTTCACGAGAGGAGGAAACCCCCTACGTTGCCACCTTCCCTCTCCATCCTCTCCACGCCTCGGCAGCTCGAGTGCGCTCGCAGGGACCGCAGGTACATCCCGGGCAGGCAGCGGGATGAGGCGCTCCCCGCATCGCCACCCGCCCGAGGGCTCCTCTCGGCAGCCGCTGCGATGCCACTCGCGCTGCCCTCGCCAGGCCCCTCTCCAGCCCCGCACCGGCGGGCTGCGGGCACGGCCGGGGGGCTCCGGCCGCGGGGAGGGAACCCCGCGGCGTGCCCAGCACCGGGCTCCCGGGCGGCTGCCTCAGGCCCGGGGCTACGAGCCCTGAGAGGCGCTGAGCCGCCGCGGGGAGCCCCGACCCGGGGCAACCACTGCCTCCCGCCCCACCAGCCACCCCCTACCTCTCGCCCGAAGAGCCGTCTAGGTACCCTCCAGCCCCCCTCGAGAGGGACCCGACCTCCCCCCTTCTCACTCCCCCGTTCCGCGCCTGCGCAGCGCGGCGGCAGCGGGAGGGGCGCAATGCGCCTGCGCCGTGCCCGGCGGGGCTATATAGGCAGCGGCGGCGCGGCGGGCGGAGGCAGGGTAGCGCTGCCCGTGCTCCGCCTCATCCCGCGGGCAGCAGAAGCAGCTGGTGCCGGCGTCACATCCGCTCTTCCGTCCGGCGGCGAGAATGGAGGCGGTGGCTCGGCGCTGCCCGTTCCTGGCCCGCGTCTCCCAGGCCTTCCTGCAGAAGGCTGGGCCCTCCCTGCTGCTCTACGCCCAGCACTGCCCCCGCATGATGGAGCCGGCCGCCCCCGCCGCCCGCGCCCTGGCCACCTCTGCCGCCCGCGGGCAGCAGGCGGAGGAGGAGACCCCCAGGGCCCGCCGGGGTGAGTGACGGCCGGGGCACCCGGGCGGGCGCGGCCGCCCTTGCTGAGAGCGGACCCGTGCGGCCTCCCGGGGCCGGCAGCTCTTGGGGGGGGAGGGAGGGAGGACGGGAAGGGCCTCTGCGCGCTCCCAGGGCCGGCAGCTCTTGGGGGTGGGGCGTGGGAGGGAGGCCGGGAAGGGCCTCTGCGCGCTCCCGGGGCCGGCAGCTCTTAGAGGGGTGGGGGGGGGGGGAGGCCGGGAAGGGCCTCTGCGCGCTCCCGGGGCCGGCAGCTCTTGGAGGGGTGGGAGGGAGGCCGGGAAGGGCCTCTGCGCGCTCCCGGGGCCGGCGGGGCTAATCGGGGCCGCGCCGTCCCGCAGCGAGCTCCCCGCCGGCTCTCCCGCCCCGGCCCTTCGCCCCCCCCCCCCGTGACGTTCCTCGGGGAATCCTCGGTCCCCGCGGCAGGGGCGGGGCTGGTGGCGGAAATAGCCCGGCTCCGGACCGGCTCCCCTTGGGAGCGGCGGGGTGCGTCTCGCCCTCCCGGGGTGTGGTGCCGCGTCTGGGGGGCTGCGATCCGGGTGACCCCGGGGACCCCGCGCTCGCGGCTGCCCCGTGAAGTGGCCCCTGAGCGGCCTGTGCCGCGCTAATAGCCAGGGCGGCGGGTAGAAAGGCTTCTGTGGCCGGGGTGAAATGATGAGGCTGAAGGGCTTTTCCTTCCTCTGCCCCTGTCCCAGAGGCCAAGAGCAGCAAAGAGGCGGCCCAGGAGCACGCAGATGGAGCCCACCCACCCGCTGCCACTGCCCAGAGCTCTGCTACCAAATGCCCGTTCCTGGCAGCTCAGATGAATCACCAGAGCAGTAATGTTTTCTGCAAAGCCAGCCTGGAGCTCCAGGAGGATGTGCAGGAAATGCAGGCAGACAGGAAAGGTATGTACCCTGTACACCAGAGCATCAGTTCCTGCTGAGAGCTCCTGACTTCAGAGCGTGCTGGGTCCAACAGTCACCACCTGAGTGAGGTGTGTGGCTGAGGTCATAGGAGACTGTGGTAGGAAGCTAGTGAAGGTAGGTGTTAAGGGAGTACCTGCAGCACTGCAGTGTTCCCTCTGGGTGGTTTAGGTGCAGGACTGTTTCAATAGTCTGGCTCTAAATGTGTGAATTGAGCTGCTAACGCTCACACTGAGCTTAGAACCAAAGAGATCTTCAGCAGGCAAAGGCAGCGTGGCCAGAGATGGAAGAAACTCTCCAGGTAGTAGGCAAGTGCCAGCACAAACCCACACTGGAGAGCAAAGGAAAGCAGTGTTGTGGGGTGGTTCTTGGCGTTCCTTCCTGGGACTGAAGGGTGTTGGCTGGCTTGCAGTCCTGATGCAGAAGGGCTGTCCTTCAAAGGAAGGAACTGCTCACTGTTATCAGCAAAGCCTTGCTCTCTATCTCAGGAAGCTTGTTTTGCTTTTCTGTGACACAGCTTAAAAAAAATAAATCTCTGCAAACCGAACAAAGCACTCGGGGTGAGGGGAGGGGCTAACCAGACCTCTGTGTTTGGGCAGGCATGTACCCCCTCTTCTAGGCAAGTGCTGCTGCTGTATGGACCAGTGTTCTGGTGAGCCAGATGTGCTGTAAGGATATTACATGCTGTACTGTTGGGGGTTAGCAAGGTGTTTGTTTTGTGTTTTACAGTGCAAAAGTAAGCAGATAGAATAGTTGATGCTAACAGGGACATGTGGATTCAAGCACATGCTTCCTAAAAAATGAACCCTTAAGAGTTACTTAATATTTGCTTTGCTGAACTCAACTTCCGTCTGTTTCGAACTGATTAAGCTCACTGGAAGTTGTTCCAATGTCTCTCTGTACAGATTTTGCCAAAATACCAACTTCTTCTGGGGGGAGGAACATCCAGGCTGAGGGAGAAGAGCAGAGTGGCTTGCTGAAGAGGTTCAAGGATATTGTGCTGAAGCAGAGACCAGAGAGCGTGTCTCACCTGCTTCAGGATAACTTGCCAAAATGTGAGATTGCCTGGCAACTCCCCCTGCCCCAGCCTGATCTCTTGTGGTTATTTCCTGTGTGCTTAAATCTCTTGTCTCCTTCCAGCTGTATCCACTTTCCAGTATGACCAGTTCTTTGAGAGAAAGATCGATGAGAAGAAGAAGGATCACACCTACCGGGTGTTCAAAACAGTGAACAGGAAGGCCCAGATCTTCCCCATGGCAGATGACTACACTGATTCCCTGATCACCAAGAAAGAGGTGTCTGTCTGGTGCAGCAATGACTACCTGGGGATGAGCCGCCACCCTCGTGTCTGTGGAGCAGTGATGTGAGTAGTGCCGTGGGCTCCAGGGGCGGTTCCAAGCTCTAGTGCCCTCTGGAAGCTTTAGTGGGAAGGCTTCTGAAGAGCTGAGTTCTGTGCTCTGCTCTGGAAGCAGCTTCTGCTGTTAGTCTTGGTGTGTGATTAAAATCCTGCTCCTCTCCTGGGCTGGGGTGGGTAACTTGGTGTTTAACTCCAGGGCTGCACTATGTTTGTCCATCACTGATGCTGCTCCTTGGGCTTTTCTGAAAAGCCCCCAGATCTCACCAGGGTCTTGGACCCTTGACATAGCACAGGCTGCTTAAAGACCTTGACCCTGACAGCTGCTCTTTGCAGCCTGTTCCTTTTCAGAGCAATACTGATTGTGTACTAGAATGTTTTCTGGCAAAGATCCTCTAGTTGTCTGTCTCACATGGTAACACTAACCCCTCTCTTTGGGTGCTCTGCAGGGATACACTGAAACAACATGGTGCTGGAGCAGGAGGTACAAGAAATATTTCAGGAACAAGTAAATTTCATGTTGATTTGGAGAAAGAACTAGCTGACCTTCACGGAAAAGATGCGGCCCTGTTGTTCTCCTCTTGCTTTGTAGCCAATGACTCCACTCTCTTCACTCTAGCTAAAATGCTGCCAGGTGAGATCTCAAGCTGCACCCCCTGCTTACCACAAAAACACAGTGCTGCCCCTAAAGCTGAGAGCAGATGTTACAAATCACTACCCAGAGTGAGGATTCACCCTGCTCAGTCAGCACAGTACGGTTGCTTTGGGGTTTTTTAATGCCATGTTCAAATATGTGTAACTTGTGGAAATCATAGTAGCAGTCTACTGAGAGATCTAGGAGCTAGGAACTGCAGAAGGAGTCAGCAAAAAGCACAATCTCTTCTGCTCTTGTATCTAAATGCTGCCTGAAAAATGGGGCAGCAGGTGTTTAGTGTCCTCCTGCCTGAGGTATGAACTTCTCTCCAACTTGGGAAGGTAGGAGGGGTAGATAAAAATATGAAGGACTTGGAAACCCCCTTCCTTAAACTCTAGTTTATGCTCATTTAAACACCTAAAACAAGCCTTAAATGTTCTTGCTTCGTTATCTGTGAGTTGCTCTTTTGATCAAGAGTGGTGCTTTTTAGAACACGCTGCTGTCCTTGCTGCCTGAACGCTTCCCATGCACAAAGCAGTGCAGGGGATCAGGCAGTGCTTTCCTGAGCCAAAGTCTAACCAAGCAGTTTCCCTCAGGCTGTGAGATCTACTCGGATTCTGGGAATCATGCCTCCATGATCCAGGGGATCCGCAACAGCAGGGTGCCAAAGCACATATTTCGCCATAACGACGTGGAGCATCTCCGAGAGCTGCTGAAGAAGTCTGACCCTTCCACCCCCAAGATCGTTGCCTTTGAAACAGTTCACTCCATGGATGGTAAGTTGGCATCAGACCTTTCTCCTCCCAGTGCAGCTGGTGCTCATATCACCTGTGTCCTGGGGGAGGAAGCATGGGGTGCTGGAAGAACATCCGTGAGCCGTAGCGCGTTTGGGGAACTCTGAGAACCACCCAGCCTGAGTGCTGGGGATCCTAAACTGCTGGTGGGGCTTTGGTTCCCTAGGTGCAGTGTGTCCCCTGGAAGAGCTGTGTGACGTGGCCCACGAGCACGGGGCAATCACTTTTGTGGATGAAGTGCATGCTGTGGGGCTGTACGGAGCACGAGGCGGCGGCATAGGAGACCGGGATGGGATCATGCACAAGATGGACATTATCTCTGGAACGCTTGGTATGCCTGGCTGAGCAGCCAAATTAAGGGGGTTAACTCAGAAATCAGGCTGTTCAGCAGCCCCTAGAAAGTTCACTTGGGGGGGGGTCTAGGGTTTTTCAGAAAGCCCAAAGGGTTTCAGTATGTCCCACAGTTTGTAAAGCTCATGTTTAAGCTGCTTACCTGCCTTACAAAGCAGTTCAGGCAGCGCTGTGGGGTTTTCTTCAAACAAGCTAGCAAGAAGTCCTGCAGTGGCATATTACACAACTCAAGAACAAATACAGGTGAGAGTGCTAGTAGGGTAGTACTCTATATTTAGAAGTGCTTGATTCTTTTATGTGAAATGGAGTGTTCCTAATGCAGAAACCTGAGCTGGGGAGTTATGTAAAGAGATTTGGCAAGAACTGAAGCAACTGCTATTATCTTCAGTTGGAATGCAGGCTTAGGAGTAAGTTTACTGCTACAAATCAGAAAGCTGTTCAAACAGCTTCCAAGGCATAAATAAAACTTACTGGGAAAGTTCATGGCTTATGAAACTTACAGTATTGGGATACATCCTAAGAGAAAGAGAAGCATTCCCTGACTCCCTAGTTCTGTCTGTCACTGCTCTGGTACCTGAACATTTGGGAAGGGGGTCTGGTGTTGACAGTGCCATCACAGTAACAGCACAGCACAACAGTATGCTCCTTAGGAGATTTCCAAGGATCCTCCTAGGCTATTTCTAGCATCTCTGGAACAGATTAATTTAAATCTGCTCAGACTTAGTGTTGATCTCTTGGGGTCACTATTGATGTCTGTGCTTGATTTAGGTTTAGAGGGTCTTTCCCAAACTCAGAACTGGCGTGTTTGGGCTGTCCTTGCTGTACAGTAACTAGATCTGTGCTATTAGGATTGGCTTAAAACCAAACCTCTGACACGTGCTGAGTGAACGCACGATTAGCCAGGGGCCAGCTAGAACTGCTGCCTGCCACGACCGTGTTCAGCAGGAATAATTCATGCCTTCAAGTGAAAGGCCGCTCAACTGGGAGGAAGGGATAAGCCTGACCACCTTTCTCCTTCCTCAGGCAAAGCCTTTGGCTGTGTGGGAGGCTACATCTCCAGCACCAGCTCTCTGATCGACACGGTTCGTTCCTACGCCGCCGGCTTTATTTTCACCACCTCGCTGCCGCCCATGCTGCTGGCGGGCGCCCTGGAGTCCGTCCGGACCCTGAAGAGCGCCGAGGGGCAGGTGCTGAGGCGCCAGCACCAGCGCAACGTCAAGCTCATGCGGCAGATGCTGATGGACGCGGGGCTGCCGGTGGTGCACTGCCCCAGCCACATCATCCCCATCAGGGTGAGTGCGCGGCCGGCTGCTGACGCAGGACGGTGGTGCCTGTCTTCCTCCCCCTGATCTCATTAGGCTCTCTGGGTATTAATTAACATTCACCAAGCTTAAACCGTGTGCTAGGAGGCTGGCATAAGCTGCCTTCAGCCTGCTGTAAGTGCTGTAAGGCAGAATGTGCGTATGAATCTGGGGTCTAACAGTGTGTGGAAAGGAAGGAAACTTTGATGACTTTGGGTATCACCAGCTGCCTGCCTGGGTTGCAGTGCTGGGCTTGCACCCAGAGGGCTCTACAGCACGGGCTTGCAGCCCTTTGTTCTGATGCATGTGCTGTTTGGGGAGGCACAGGACTACCCCTGTTTGCTTGCTGTAGCTAGCTAAGCTGGGCAAGCAGTCCAGGCACCTTGTTTCTTTTTTTTGGTCTGATCTTGTAACTTAGAATTTTGGAACTTCAGGTTGCAGATGCTGCTAAAAATACTGAGATCTGTGACAAGCTGATGAGCCAACACAGCATCTATGTCCAAGCAATCAACTACCCCACAGTTCCCCGTGGAGAGGAGCTGCTACGTATTGCCCCTACACCTCATCACACCCCCCAGATGATGAGTTACTTCCTCGGTGAGTGGATTGGGTTATGACCATTCATCAGTGCAATTAAAATATCAGGCTGGCTGTGCAGCCTCAGCATGAAGACAGGGCTAGGAAGTACATGGCTTTAGATGGCTGCAGCTGGATGGTGTCTTCCACTGCTGCAGTGTGAGTGGCACTTCTGCATGGCATGGGAGGGCTGGTACAGTCCTGTACCCCTCTTGGCACAGCTGCTGGCGGGGCTCTGCTCATGTGTTGTCCAAACAGAACTCCCTTTGTTCCATGGGGTGCAGAGAAATCGGCTCTCCCTGGCTGAGCTGGTAGAGCCATGTTTAAGACAGGTTGTCCTGGGAAAGTAGGTGCTGCATGGTCTGGCACAGGAGGTGCTGTGAGGGCAGCTGAGGCTTAGCTGGGGCTCAGTTGCCTCACTCAAGAGGTAAATTATGTCACAGTGAATTCCTGTTCCTCAGCTGCTAGGAGAGTGTGTGTGGTGCTGCTGCTGCTGCTCCAGAGCAATCCACTGCCTTAAACCATGACTAACTTTCCTGTTCCTCACAGAAAAACTGCTGGCTACGTGGAAGGATGTTGGGCTGGAGCTGAAACCCCACTCCTCAGCTGAGTGTAACTTCTGTAGGAGACCACTACACTTCGAAGTGATGAGTGAACGGGAAAGGTCCTACTTCAGCGGCATGAGCAAGCTGGTGTCTGTCAGCGCATGAACGTGGTGTGCTGCCTGTATTCCTGTCTAGTTGTAGTGCCCAGTCAGTAGCCTTTTTAAATTGCTTACCAAGTATTTTAATCCTAGATGAAGCACTAAGCTCTGAAAAATAAATTTCTAGAGCCACAATGCTCAGTCCTGTTCGTGTCTGCTTCTCCCTTCACTGCCTGTAACGTGCTGCAGTGTCTGGCTGGGGAAGGGGCAGCTGGGGTGACAAGCTCACTGCCCTGGTGCTGAGTGTGTGCCCACAGACCTCTGGCAGGACCTCTTGGTAAACTCAGCCCCTGGAGCACATTTCTTATGAGAAATAAAGAGAAAGCAGGTGGCTGTTGCTCCCTCTGAGCTCCTGAAACCATGCAGGGATAGCACTGCCCCTGTGCCAAGGCTAAAGCAGTGCTGCCCCTGGGGCTTGCACCTGCTTACTGGCAGCAGGCACACGCACACACAGGGCTTCTGTGGGATGCTGGCTGCCTCTCCTGCCTTCCTCTGTGGCTGCGTACTCAGCATCTCCTGTGGTGTTCTTAGTGCTTGCTGTGGAGAGAAGAAAGCACTAATGGGATTCAAAGTGGGTGGTTTGGTCTAGAGGGTTGGAAGTGCAGGGGGACAGGAGGGCCCCTCCTGAGGTGGTGGGTACCATGCTGTTCTTCCTGGCCCTACACTCTGCTCTTGGCACACTCAGAGCTAGCCTTTGGAGTAAGAACTGATTCCCAGGAAGCAGTTCCATAACTTGGTCCATGGCAGGAGAGTAAGATGCTGTCAGTGTGGCTTTTGCAGCCCCTCAGCCACCTTCAGCCTCGTGCTGAGTGGCTGTGCTGCCCAGCATGCTCATGGATACAAGGGCTGCCTCTGCACCATGGGAAGGAATTCTGTGGCTGTATCCAAGTACTTGGAGGTCGCTTCTGTTGTGAGAGCTGGAGTGGAGTGCTGACTGCTTCCTTTGTCTGAGGGCATGTCTGGTGCTGCTCCAGCCTGGTCTCCATGAGTTGGGGTTCAGCTGCTCTGTCTGGGCACTCTGGTCTAAATGCACCGAGCTGCTGGTACTGCCCTTGGTGCTCTGCCCACAGGGGAGCTATGGATGGAGCTCCTGCTAGGGATCAAGTATGACAAACAGCCACGTGCTGGGGCGATGGAGCAAAGTCATCAGCTCCATCAGCTGGAAGCTGCCAGGCATTTAAACACACACTGAAGAGGCACACTGCTGTTCTCAGAAGCATTCCTAGCAAAACACTTGGCTTTCCAAGCTGATTTTAAAAGCCCTGTACCAGCCAGTCAGGGGCTTGCTGCCTCTGCCACAGGTGGGGGCGTGTGGGAGGGGGATGTTGCCCCCCCATCAGGCTGTAGGGTCTCAGAGGGTAGCTTGGCTCTGTTGCTGAACAGGGTGGTTTGTGGGCTGGTGTGCTCAAACTCACCATACTTATTGTAGATGCAGGTAGCTGCGCTGCCCTTCAAAGGGCTTCGCTTTCACTTGCTGCGCCATCATCCTGATGCTGTTGAGGGAAGTTCCAGGGATACCCAAGGGAAAGCAGGGCCCCACCCTCACCCCCTTGCTCCCAGCAGCTCCTGGCCTAAGGTTGACAATGTGCATCTCTGTCACAGAGCTTGGGTTGTGTTCCTGCATTAGATGTGAAGTAAAGAAGCCACAGAACCTACACTGGCCCCTCCTGCCTCAGTCCCTAACCCTGTGTGTCTGCAGTGCCCTTCTGAGGTGCTGGCCCTCACCAGGATGTGAGGGGACCGGCTGTTAGTGCTGACTAACACCCAGCCAGGGGGGCAGTGTGAGGCTAATAGTATATATACCCTGTGAGTGCCCAGAGTCAGATCAGCACACGTCACGTAGCAGGGAGTAAGGACCTCGTCTTTCTTCCAGGGTTTTTACAGCAGCTACTCTCCGCTCCGTGCTGCAGAGGAGAAATGAGACCCAGAGAGGGTACCAGCTATCAGGAATCCCAAATGTTCTTCCAAGCCAGGAGAGAGCCAAATCCTAGGATTCAAAGCTAGCAACCTTCAAACTGTCAGGAGCCTGACGAACCCCGGCACGTGGCGATCGGATTAACATCAGCACGAGAGTTGCCTCGAGTTCTAGTGCTGGCAAGAAAGGGTGTGAGAGCAGAACCAACGTGCAGCAAGGGGCCAGCAGAAGCCCCCCTGAACCACAACAGCAAGGCAAATCCAGTGACAGGGAGGAAGGATAAATGTTCCCTGGTGAAAAGGACAAAACGAGAAAACAAATACATATTGTTTCCCAGCAAACACAACTTGAATGGCAGGTTGTGTAACTGGGGGTGGTTATGTAAGCCTGAGTTTGGTTTTGGAAAAAGAATAGAGGAAGTAATTGGGAAAAGATGTTTAACACCCAAGACGAATGGGCCGTGGCTGTGGCAGAGCAAGCAAGCAAGAAGGCATCTGCAGAGTCACCACTGACATTTGTCTGGGGCAGAAACAATTCATCTAGCTGAGCGCTGCGCAGCCCTGAACCCTCCCCCCGCCTCCATTTCCCCACCAGTTTACACAAGGGAGAACGGAAAACATCCCGAGTGCAAACAGGAGCGTTCCTGGTCGCTGGGAGGAGGCATCAGCAGGGTGCTCTTTGGTCCAGGGCCAGGGCTGGTGCCAGGCTGGGCAGGCCCTGGTGTCTTCCACCCCTCTGCTCCCTCCGCCACTGTGCTGGTGGCTCAGCCCAGCCGACACAGGCTGCTAATGAAGCTTTGGGGGGGTGGCCTTGGTTAGGTGCATCACAGAGCCGCAGAAGGTGGGGGTTAGGAGGGTCCCCTGGGTACCACCAGTGCTAAAGCAGGTTCACTCGGAGCAGGCCACGCAGCATCGTGTCCAGGCAGCTTTGGGATCTCTCCAGAGGAGGATGGAACTGGGGGGACTGGGTATAACCTGGCAGCTCAGCCCAGAAGGGGGATCCAGCATCACAAGCTCACAGCCTTTAGTGTTTTGGGGAGCTGAACTAAAGGTGGCCCATCAGGCCAGGCTCGGCTTCTCCTGCCAGCAGGAGAGGCAGGATGTGGTCATGGCTGCTGCGCCGCACGCTCCCTCTGCCCCAAGCTGCACAAGGCATTCATTGGCCTTGTCCACACACACACTCCTGTGGGGACATTAATGGCCTGAAGCTGATCCCTAGGGCCTGCATGTGCTGCTGGGGCCTTCAGCCAGCAAGGCCATGGCAGTTCCCCCCCAGCAGCAGCGAGAACTGGAGCTTCATTAACATGCCAGATTCACGACTTTGTATCCCTGATGCCTTGCACCCATTTATTTTGGGGCACATCTCCCATACCTCAGCCTGTGCTCGGTCTCCCAGTGCAGGGAGGACCCACAGTTTGTTTCTCCCCCCCCCGAGCCAGGGCCTTAAAAGCGCCCTGAGCTGCAAATATTGGGAAGCTGATGGACAGGCTCCCACCTGGTAACGGGTATTTCAGCACCCACACCGGTGCCTCACTACATGCGTCTCCCTTGGGGTGCATCCAGCCCCCTCCAGAGACCTTTCCTGTCCCTCTCCTGAAGAACCAAACCCACACTTTATTCCCCTTAACACACCAGGCAGAATGTCTGCTGGCTGTGGGACACCCCACCGCTCACGGGCTGAAGATGGACACGCGGGCAGGTCTCACCCCCAACGCCAGCAGCACACCAGGCACATCACAGCGCCGCATCGCCCGCTTCTCTTGTGCCCAGACAGGCCACCCAGCTCCACAGCAGCTGGGGCTTTGCCTTGAGCCAACTCGAGCTCTTAGATAGCCTTGATGCCACCAGCCCTGGCACAGGAGTCCTGCCTGGTTCAGCAGCCTCCACGCACCAGAAACCCCACTTCTTGGTGGACACGGCGTGGGGTGTGCAGAGGTTTGGGGCAGGGGAAGTACCCGTGGTTGCTGCTCTCTGGGGAGGAGCAGCAGGGAAATGCTGCCAAAGGGGATTGGGAGGAGCTCCTCAGCCCTGCTGCCCGCACAGGGATGCACACAGGGACCTGGGCAGCCTGCCATAGTTTCAGCACATACATGACTCTCATCCAGGGGGATGGATCCAGGAGCCACCAACCAGGCTGTAGCTGGTGCTGGCACAGGGCAACAAGCCCTAACACAAGCAGAGCCCCGGCCCAGAGCCACCAGCCCAGCACTGGCATGACCAGGCTTTGAGAAGCTCAGGATGCTCCATGCTGCAGCCACCCTCCAGCCTGACCCAGGGCACGGAGCTCTTGGGGGACCAGGACAGGACACAATAGGACACACTTGCCTCTCCTTCCTGCAGGCACCTGGGCTTCTTAGCTGGCATCCTAGGCAGCTCTTCCTGGTCACACACATGGCTTACAACCAGGTGGCTCATTCACAGCTCCCCAGGCAGCGACATTCCCCCTGCAGCGTTGGCTTCTCTGAGATTTTGCCCTTTGCACTTTTCCAGCTGGGAGCCCCACAGGAAAAAGCATACTGGTCCTGTCCTTCCCCCCACAGCTCATGAGCCCTCCTCTGGGAGTCTTGGAGCAGGGCTGCTCAGCCACATCCACCTGGAGCTGCCTTCTCTTTCCAGAGCTGCCTGTGCCCAGGCCCTGGGGAGGGGGGGTGGCCTCGACCCCCCCCAGCCCTGAGGTGGCCTCAGCAGCTGCCAACCAAACCTGGGGGTCCCAAAGACTTTTCCAGTTCGATCCTTGAAGAGGAAAGTGGGGCTGTGGTGCATGTGGAGACTCCTGTGTCACCCAGGTGTGGGGACACCACGGCAGGGGCAGCAGCCAGGCTGTGTGCCAGGCTTGGCCCAGGAGCTGCTTGGTGCTGAGCGCTGGCTTGGTGAGCCGCTTCCCGATGGAGCCTGGATGCAGGACCACTGGCACCCTGCCTGGCAGTTGTGCAGCTCCTCTCCACCCCCCACATGGTCCTGCACCCTCCTGTCCACTCTCTGGGTTCCATCCCACTGATTGTCATGCAGACCCAGCAGCGGGGGGGCTCCATCTAACGCCTGACAAGCCGGCAGCACCCTGCTCCCACCCCTCATATCACCCCTGGAGAACCCACTGCCACCGTCATGGGGAGACCTGGTGGCCCAAAGGTTGAAGTGGGGTGATGTGTAGGGGCACAGCACCACAGGACCCCCCCAACTCTGCGCTGTGGGGCTGGCTGTGCTGGGGGTGGCATGAAAGTGGTTTTTCCAGGGAATTTTTAACCCCACCAGCTGTTTTTGACCAGGGTGGTGGTGACAGATGGTGACCACAACCAGCACTGCCCTTCAAAACCAAACACCTTCCTGGGACGGCAGTGGCCAACTTTGGGGGGGAGGGGGAGGGTATAACCTACCCCCCAACCCCAGTCCCACTCTGCATACAGTGGAACTTGTGATTCCTTGGCTCCTGTGCAGATTCTCTGATGTGTTGTAGTAGGGTTGAGCTCAGCCTCTAAGTTAGCCACTCTATAATAAATCTGGGGGGTGGAGGGGTTTGTGTGGGGGGGGTGTTTTGCCAGGAAGCCTGGCCATAAACCTGCAGCAGCTACAGCACCCAGCCCATGGTGAGCACCCTCCCTGGGAAAAAGCCACCCAAGGGATGCTCCCAGCCACCCTACACCAAATCCTGTATCCTCTACATCACGTGAAAGAGCAGCTGGAACAGGTGGTGGAAGCTGAAGTAGGGATACTGGATGAAGGGATGCAGCTCCTGGCAACGGGATGTGATAGGATGGGACGGAAGGGGACAGCACAGGATGGGATGGGATGGTACAGGACAGGATGGGATGGGTACCAGCTGGGGATCTGCAGCCCTCAGGCTGCTCCTGGCCACTTCCCTCACAGTCACACACAGCCATCCTTAGGAGGCATGGGGTGGTTTCAGCTGGGGTTGGCTGTGCTGGCAGGGGGGCAGGTGGGACATGGGGGACACCCCTCACTGCCCCTCAATATTTGGGCAAGGTTAAAAATTGCAGAGCAGGGTGTGAAGGAGAAGGAGCCTGTCACACAGCTGGTGGTGTCGGTCCGTGCTGTCACCAAAGGAGCTGGCCTCTGGCAGGCTTGGACCTGGGTGACGTGGGGCTGGAGGCCTGATGGGGCCACCTGCCTGCGGAGCCGTGTCCTCCCCTTCCCAGCCGTGCAGCCACCACCCTGCCCAACCAAGGGAGCACGGTTGTCCCCCTGCCCCCTGCTTTGGGGAATGTCCCATGGGGGCAGCCCCCTCCCAAGAACCCTAGAGAGAGGCTGGGGCCTCCCCCTGCCCAGGAGCAGGGTTTTCCTGGCATCCCCAGCACCCCATAGGTAGCTGGAAGGATTATGAGCAGTGAGGTGCGGCGGGACCTCTCCTGCGCCCAGGCTGTTCCGCACAGGGCAGCATCGTCCCTCCTCCTCCTCCTCCCCAAAGGGAGAATCATTCCAGGCCTGGGAGTGAGCAGTGGGCTTTTCACAGCCAGCTCCCCAAACTGCCCAGCCAGGGTGGGGAAGAGGAGCCAGCAGCTTTCAGTGGCTCCATCACAGCCCGGGACACAACCCACATCCCGGCATCTCTGCCAGGAGCGCTGCTGGGAATTTCAGAGCCAGCAGCTGAGCTGGGGTTGGGAAGTTGGGGCTGCAGCTGCTGAAGGGCTCTGGCAGGGCAGCAGCTCCCCGTAGGGATGCACAGTCTGGCCCCTGGGAAACACTGCCTTGCCCCAAGCAAGGAGCAGGAGGGATGGGGCCCTGTGAGCAGACAGACCCCATCACCTCCTCCAGCTTGGCTGGGCATCACCCCATTGGCACCTGGGGCTTCATCCCAGCTGGGCAGGCAGCAGTGCCACTCCCAGCCCCAGCTGGTGCTGGAGGGTCCAGCCCTAAGCCCCTCACCGGCTTAAGGGTGGTCCCAGGGCTCTGGGCACAAGCACAGCTCCTTGGAGGGGAGAGGGGCCAGCTATGGGCACAGCAGCGAGGGTTCAGCACCCAGCCCAGAGAGGCCGAGCGGCTGCGCGCCGGAGCTGGGGAAGCCAGGGGAGCCTCAAAAGGGCCTCAGACTGTTTTAAAAATACTTTATTCTTTAGAAAATACAGCGTTCAGTACAGTGTGCTCTGCTCCACCTGCCCTCATCCCCCCTGCCCCCCCAGCGCCTGCTCCCGCTCCGCCGAGGCCACAGCAGCGCCGGCGTTCCCTGGGATGGCAGGGAAGCAGAGGGCAGGTTTCACCACGCTTCCAGCCCCTGGGGAGGTGGGGGGCTCCCGAGCCCCCAGCAGCGAGGTGTCTCCCCAGCTGCAGCACCAAGCTCGTCCCTCGGAGCTGGCTGATGACAGCCCTCGGTGGTGGGGGAGAGCCTGGGGGGCAGGGGCCATCACACCTCTCTGCACCAGGATTTGGGGTAGGCCATGGGATCATTAAGACACGGGGCTGCCCCAGAGTGGAGAGCCAGCAACAAACCCAGGGGAGGAGAGCGGGGCCCAGGGCACGGGGAGGGGCACCAGGACTGTGGACCCCCAGCTGCCATCCTAACCAAGAACAGGGCCAGGCAGGGCTGTAACAGCTCCCTCTGAGCAGAAGGGGAGGGGGCAAAGAGGGGGTGCAAACATTGCCCGAAGGCTGGGGGACCTTCATCGAGCACTGAGCAGAGCTCAGGACTTGGGGGGAGGGGGGAGAACCTTCTTCCTCCCCAGGGCCAAACTCCTGCCAGCAAAGCCCACCCTGCAGGGAGGGGTCCTGCCAGCACCCACGGCGGGTGCAGGGTGGCTCCAGGCTGGGGCAGAAGGGCTGTGCACATCATGTGTGGGGCCCAAGAGCAAAATCCAGGGGGAGGGGAACAGGGGAAGAAGCCTTTTTTCTTTTCAAAGCAGAGCCCCCATCACCATCCCTCCCCCTTTGCATAGAGCAGCTTGCAGGTGAGCGTGGCCCCTGGCACCCCGGGGACAGCAAGGGCAGCTCCCAGCACCCCAGGGACAGTGAGCACAGCCCTGGGGAGGGGACAGGACAGCAGCTCCCATCCTCCTCCAGCAGCCCCAGGGCTTGCACCGGGATGCAGAGAAAAGAAACACCAACAGCCCCTGACCCTCCCACCCAGTGCTCTGTCCCCGGTGCAACGAGGCACCGCCATGTGTGGAAAAGGAATGAAATAGGAGAAAAGAAAAGGGTCTGGGGGCAGGAAAGGCCGAGATGGAGGGAAAGATCCCCGGTCAGCGGCGAGGACGCGGGAAGCGCTGCGGGGTGCTGTCCGTTCACCGCCCGGGCCTGCAGGATCTAACTCTCCTCACCGTTCTCGCCCGGCCCCTTGATCAGCCGCTTCTGTCCCCGCTTCCCCACGGGCCCCTTGGGCTTGGCGAAGGCCTGCTTGAAGGCGTGCTGCTTGGGGTGCACCTCCTCGTACAGGAACTCTGCCGTCAGCTCGGCTCCATCGTCGATCTCAATCTGCACCCAGGAGGGGCGAGGGGAAGGGGGGGGGGTGTGTTAGCAGGGGTCTCGACACCCACCTGGGTACCCCCCTTGGTATCCCGCTGGGTACCCCCACGGCTGGATGCACCACACTGCGTCCCTGGCAGATGCCCGGCCTGGATCTCTGGCTGCACCATCGCCCCTGGGCAGGGTTGCTCTTACCTTCTTGGCTATCTCCAGGCAGAACTCCTGCTCCACAGTGTCCAGCAACCGGCTCTTGCAGCTGGAGTAGAGCATGCGCTCCTTGATGCTGCACTTGTACCCGGGCATGGAGTAGATGAACACTGTGGGAAGAGAGGGGGCTCGTGGCACTGCCCAGCCTCGCGGTGCTGCCCAGGCAGCGGCATCCTGGCCCAGCTGCGCCTCTTCCAGCCCCACATGTCCCAGTCTGCTCGGTGACAGAGGGCGAGCGGTGCCATTCATCACCCCTCCCCGAATCCCAGACTGGTCTGGGTTGGATGGGACCCCAAGGATCACAGAGCTCCAATCCCCCTGCCACAGGCAGGGACACCAACCTCCAGGCCTGGAGCTACACAAGGTTGCCCAGGGCCCCATCCAGCCTGGCCCTGAACACCTCCAGGGACAGGGCACCCACCCCCTCTCTGGGCAGCCTGTTCCAGCCCCTCACCACTCTCTCTGGAAAGAACTTCCCCCTAATATCTGTCCTAAACTTTCCTTCCTTTAGCTTTAATCCATCCCCCTTGTCCTGCCATTATCTATCCTTCTAACAAGCTGATTCCCCTCCTGTTCCTCTGCTCCCTTCAGGGACTAGAAAGCTGCAATGAGGTCCCCCCACAGCCTTCTCTTCTCCAGGCTGAACCAGCCCAGCTCCCTCAGCCTCTCTTCACAGGGCAGCTGCTCCAGCCCTCTGATCATCTCCATGGCTCCTCCGACCCCTCTCCAACAGCCCCACGTCTTCCTTGTGTTGGGCCCCAGCTCTGGACACAGGACTCCAGCTGGGGAGGGCAGAGCAGAGAGGGACAATCCCCTCCCTGTCCCTGCTGCCACCCCTCTGCTGATGGAGCCCAGGATCCCATCACCCTTCCCAGCTGCAAGAGCCACTGCTGGCTGAAAAGCCTCCGGCGAGGCGCCCACCAAGCTGCCAGCACCGCACCTCTGCAGCAGCACCCAGGCAGCCCCGCGCTGCTCGTGCCGGCGCCTTTTGGCAGCGCAGGGCTCGCCAGCGCCAGCCACGGGAGGATGGCACGCGGCACCGGACACAAGGCCCCCCCTGTGCCACAACATCCCCATCCCCACTTGCTCCCCAGGCAAGCACAGTCTGGGGGGAGCAGGGACCAGCACAGGCCCCAGCCAGCCACCCCCACACCCAGCACTCACCCACAGACTCCAGGTAGTCTCCCTCGTGCGAGTGCTTGTACAGGAAGAAGTGGTAGCGGGCGGAGTCCTGGGGGATCCTCTGGGGCAGGTCGGCGATCTCCGTGGGGCTCGTGTGCACCAGCTCAATGGTCTCCCGCTCCAGGTCCAGCTTCTGAGGGACAGAGGGCACGGGGGAGCAGGCGGCGGTGAGCAGGGCAGCGCGCGGCGGGGGCAGCGGCGGCGCCTCACAAGGGACCTACCAGCTGGATGTAGTTGATTTTCTTCTGCTTGAGGGCCTGGATGGCTTGCTGAGCATCTGGCTGCAGGGGGAAGGCCAGGCCCTGCAGCGTCTGGTGCTTGCTCTCCACGCTGATCTCTGTCTTCACCTGGGGAAGGAGACCCCCCCCCCCTCCAGCATCAGGGCAGAGATCGGCAAAGGGCAGGGATGGGGCACAGAGGAACCCCGAGCCACACTGCAGCCAGGGGTGTCTCATCCCAGGAGCTCCCAGCTCACAGGGCCCGCAGCATCAAGCCACCCCACCTCAGGCAGGCTCGGGGCAGCGATGCTCGGCACCGCACCGCCGCTCCAGGAGACCACCCGGCCCCAGACGTGCATCACCACCCCCGCCCTCCTAGGACAGACCATCTCAGAACCAGTGCTGCCCAGCAAGTCCCGGTGGGGATGCTGGAGCAACGCTGACACCAGTCACTGCTGACCACGACCTGCGGGTGACGGGGGAGCCCTGAGGTCACAGCGTTCAGCTGCGCGGGTCCCCAGGGCGGGCTGGGTCCTCCTCCACGGGTGTACCTGCGGCAGCCCCGCTGGCACCAGAGGAGGGAATGGATGGAGATGCACAGATCAGAGTGATCCCCCAACACCCTGCAAGGCTGCTGCCCGTACCCCAGGCAAACCCATCACGCCAGGAGACCCAACCCCGCTTTGAAAAGGGGAGAGAGAGATCACAGAGTCTATAGTCACGCCCTGGCTGCTGCCATCCAGCCACAGCGTGGGTGGGGGTCCCTGACTGGGACCAGGGGGGGTGCCGTGAGCCCGCAGGAGCGGGGGCAGGACACGGCCGGCGCGGCATACCTCCTCAGGGCCGGGGTACTCTACCAGCGATGGGCAGCAGCAACAGCCCCCCACCATCTGCCACAGAATACAGGGAGACGGTGTCACCCCGACGGCAGAGGAGCTGAGCCCACCCCACCTCCAGATCACACACACACCCCTCCCCCAGACAAAGGGTCCAGCCACGCTAACCTGAGCGCTCTGCAGCGAGCCTGGGCCCTTTCTTTTGGGCTGGGCTTGGGGGATTTGGGATAAAGACAGTCCAGTGGCCTTCCCGGCCTTCCCATCCCTCCCCCCAGCAGAGGAAAGGAAGAGAAGTCACGCCATGCCAAGAGCAACGCGGGAGTTTGAGCTCACAGCTCGGCAGTGGATCCCCTTACAAGGCTGCCCTTGGTCATGGCAGCCCCACACGGTCCCACACCCTGGGGCATGGCATGCAGAAAAACACCCCTGGGAGAAGGAAAGACCGGGCATCAAGCAGGCAGAGCAGCCTACCATCTCGGTGCTCGAGTCCTGGGAACAGGAGTCCTGCGAGCATGGGGAGAGGAGACACACCATCAACGGCACCCCGCACGGGGACGGGAAGGGGGGGTCTCATGGGAAGCAAGAAGGGGGGGGACGCTTGGATGTGTGAGGATGGAAGGATTCCACCTCTCTGCTGGCGGCCAGGGAAGGTGGCTCCTGGCAGCACAGGCAGGAGAGCAGCAAACAATGATGTGGGAGACATCGGAGTCGGGGAGACATCAGCAGGAGGGAGAGCCCCAGCCCCAGCCCCGCTCGCCTCCTCCCTGGCTCCCCAGCCACAGCAGCCCAGGGCCTGGGGGGCTTCAGCAGTGGGAGCAACAGATTTAGGCTATCCCCTGCCAGGCAGCATGTACTTGGGCAAGGGAAGCCATGCCTGATCCTGTATCCACACCAAGCATCCCGGAGGATGCACAGGGGGTGAACACGCAGCTCAAGGGAAATAAATGCTCAAGGGGCCCCCAGTGCTGGGTGGGCAAGAGGTCTGTCCTGCTGCTGAGCTCTATCCTGCCATCCCTGAGTCTCTGGAGGTGCCACAGCACCGGCAAGGGCCCAAGAGTGAGCACACTAGGCACGCTCCCAGTCCTACCCGGCAGAGATGTGCGGCGGGAGGGTATCACCACCGTCAGCACCTCCAGACCTTCATCCTTCTCCCCCATAAACCAAGGACCTGGGAGGGCTCCAGCAGGACTGGAGCGAGCCACGGCTGCGGCACGGCGAGGCCCAGAAACCCCCAGGGGTGGGAGTGATGCTGACTCCCCTGTACTTTGTGTTCACCTCCTTCCTTTCTCCAGCAAGTGAAGCCCAGCCCACAGAGCCCTGGGATGCGGAGCCGGAGCGGCACCTGGGATGCCCAGCACGTGCTGCATCCTGTGCCCAACCCCACCAGCAGCCAGCTGGGCCACAGAGGTTATTTCCCCTCCTTTTCCTTAGGTGAAGCTTCCCCCTGCTGTCCCTTTCCCGGCCTTGGCTAAGGAGCATTTCTCTGTTGTATGACTAAACCTTCACGGGGGCCGGGAGCGGGGGGCAGACACGGTTCTGGTGAAGACTCTGCTTCACCCACCCCCCGCTGCTGCGAGGCGCTCGGAGCAACAACACCCTGCACACTGCACCCAGTTCCCTCTGCATTCTCCCGTGTCCCCCCTGAAGCCACCTTCCTCCCCACTGCACCCTGCCACGGGTCACGCCTGGCTCCCCTCCACGGTGCCTCCCCAGGCTTCCCCCTTGCAGCTCGGCCCCAAATTCAGGGGGGTTTCTCAGTGCACGGTTTGCCCACAGCCCCCAGCCCCTCCGGGCTGGTGACACGCTCTCCAGCCAGTGACAACAGACATAACACAGCTACGGGAGCTCCCGCTCAGCTATGGAGGAAGAGGGTGGCTCAGGACATCACCACTGGCCATCCAGCCCTCAAACCGGAGGGGAAGCTGGGCACACAGGGCCTGCACCCCTCTGCACCAAAGGGGACCCCAGCCCCCCTCAGCTTGGGGAGAAGGGCTGCTGTGCCGCTGCCATGAGCCTGTTGCCTCCCTGCTCCTGCTTCACCACTGCCCTTCCCCTCCCACCCCCTCCCCGTGCTCATGCGGAGGTTGTGGAGGATCCAGGGGTTCTGCAGCCTGGGAACCAGGTCGGCATCTCCAAGGGGCAGGCGTGAAGGGGAGAGCTGCACCACCAGCCACAGTCCAGGCCAGGGCACAGCGAGGAAGCAGCATCCCTTGCGTCACTCCCAGCATCCCGCGGGATCGGTGACGCGCCGGCCCTGTCCCCGGGAGCGGGGCACGGGCAAGGGCAGGGTGCCCAGGGGCTGCCCCAGGCCCCACAGGCTGCATCCACCGCCCCAAACGAAGCCGCAGTGCGCGTGCAAGGCCCCCGCTGCTGGTGCTCAGTGCACACGCGCGTGCAAGGGCTGAGGAGGCGTGCGGGCATCGCCATGGCGGGAGGCATCCTTCACTGCCCCCAGCGGGTGCTGCCACAGGCTGCGCTGCCTCCAGCTCTGCAGCGGGGTGGGTGCAGCCCCCCAGACCGACAGGCTCTCCCCCACCCTTAAACCCACAGGTGAAAATTCAGCCACTTGCCTCTTACTCTGTGCTGGGGGCTGTGCCCCATGGCAGGGCTGGCACGGGGACAGCCAACCTTTACAGCTACCCCTATCCGAACCAGACAGCAGTGGCACCTTCCCACTTTGCCAAGGCCAGGGTGGGAAGCAGGGCACGGTAGCTCGGTTGGGAAGAGAGCACCAAAAGCACCTCTTACCTGGGCAATGTCACCCCGCGAGAGGCAGCCAAAACAACCCCCCACACTGCCTAATCCCACCGCACTGGCCAGCCCAGGCGACGACATGGACCCCAAAGGTGCCACACAAGCCACAGAGCCGCCATCAGAATCTTCTCTGAGCACAGGAGTCACCTCAGATCCCCCACAACAAATCCCACCCAGCCAGGAGCCGGGATAACTACCCGGAGGCCACAGGGCACAGAGCACCCCACGGTGGCATCTCCCAGCGCCCCCAGAGCTGCTGCAGCAGGTGGAATCCTCCTGCTTCACCTCTGCCATCAGGCTGATGAGCTTTGTGTGGCCCAGGCATGTCCCACTACACCTGTGAGCCCCACAGCCCCAGCACAGGCAGAAGAGAACGGGATGCTCCTGTGGGGAAGAAGGCTTTCTGTGGTGTCCAAGTGTAACCCCCCCTCCCTTCCCCAACGAAGTACTGCTTTTGGGGGTCTTTCCCCCATCCCAGCGAGCAAATCTCCTTATCCCAGTGGTTCACCGCACCATGGAGGGTGGCATGAGGGCCAGGAGATGCCAGGGGGAGATGATGGTGTTAAACAGCCTCATCCCACCCCCAAGCTGCCCTGGGGCCACTTCCACATCTTCTTCCAGCCCATGAGCCCCAAACCGGGGTAAGATCTGTACTCCTCAGGATAGCACCCCCTGTGTTACAGCCCATGGGGAAGGGAGCAAGAGCAGGGGGCTGCAGCCCAAAGGTAGGTCTGAGCTCTTGCTCCTTCCCTCACGCCTTCAGGCTCAGCTCAGGCTTTGCTCCAGCCCAGATACTGCTGTGCCAGGCCAGCTGCGACTGCCAGCACAACGGAGCCCTGGCCCCACATGCAAAGAGGGAACCCAACTGTGTCCTGCCACCCATCTGGATGCTCGGCCCCCATCAGCAAAGGCAGGAATGGGTTAAACAGAGGTACACGGAACGCTGGTGTTGGGGAGGCACACCCCACATCCCCAGCAGCAAGCAGGGCCCTGCACCCCACAGGGTCTCGGGCTCCTCGCCCCTGGGCCTGCAGACACCCACCTCGTTGATGCGGATCTGCTGGAGCTCCTGCTCGGCTGCGGTGAGTGGGGCGGGGGCAGAGCAGGAGGACACGTGCTTTTGGTAGCCACTCAGGGACACGTCCTCCTGCGGGCAGAGGGACAGCGACACAGTTACCACTGAGGGGCCAGGGGCAGCCCAAGCCTGAGGCTGGCTCCGAACAGCACAGAGGACCTCGGGCTCTCTCTCCTGCCCAGGAGGGTCAGCCCCAGCAGCACTTTTGGACACCTCCATGCAAACCCCACGCTGGGCTTTAGCCAGTGGCCATGCCCAGACCACCTGGCCCCTCCCAGGATGCCCACGGCTGCACAGCTCCTCCAGCTGACAGACAGAGCTCACGGGCACGAAAGCGCAGTGGGCAGGCAGACCCCAGGGCCTGGAGCACAGTGGGGGCCACCAGCACACGTGCCCCTGGCTCCCATCGGCACCAGAAGCCCCAGTGTGGGGTCTGATGCCTGGAAGGCCCCAGCTGTGAGTTGCTTGTGTGGAGAGCCCACAGTGGAGGAGAAACCTGGCACCCAGTGCTGCCAGGGAAGCGCAGCCGGATTAATCCAGCGCAGCGGCTCCCGGTGCCAGAGTGACACCACCACCGCCTGGTGCTGCTGCCATCTCCTCAGAGCCTTCCTCCCACCACCATCTCTTCAGAGCCTTCCTCCCACCGCCTCCATCACCAGCGTGCCAGGATGGGCAGGCAGGAGAAAGCAGCCGCACAGAGACTAAAGCAGAGTGGGAGATGAAGCCAGAGCGCCGGCATCCCACATCCCACCCGGCTTTGACGTGAGCTGGGATAGGCTCCCAAAACCCAGAGTCAAGCCCAAAAGGCCATGCAGGGCCCAGCACTGTACCTTCACCGTTCCAAACATCTCATCCTTGATGTGCCCCCCGCCAAACTCCTTCTTCACCGTGGCTCTGGTAGCAGCATACAGCATCTTCAGCCGGACCTGCGTGAGGAGGGAGGCAAGGGTGGTCATGCACAGCCCACAGCGTGGTGGCAGCCACCATCCCACCCACCCCCCAGCTGCCCAAGCCTCAGGGAACTGCTGGGAAAGCCCAGCACCACCCACGATCTGCCAGCGCATTCTCTGCGCTGCGTTCCCATCCCTGAGCTCCGGCACCTCAGTTCCCACCCACCTCCAGGGAACAGGCAGCACAAATGCCACCAGAGCCACCCAAAAGGGCCTTTGGGTGCTTTTTTTGCAGCCCCCTTCTGGGAAGTCCTCAGAGGAGCAAGACCCCTGAGGCACAGCCACTAAAACAGCACACCCAGAGAGTTATTTTACTGCAACTGTGTGTGTGTGTGTACACACACATGTGAAATCACACGTATCACCATGGCTGTATCTGTGAGCACACAGGTGTATGTCAGGAGACAGGTGTGTTACACACATCCCAACAGACCAGCAAGGTTTGTACCGCCAGCAGCACCACTGCTGTTACTACACCAGCACTGGGGGTACAGTGCACACAGATACACCCATCGCTGCGGCGTGGAGGCAACACACAGGAGGCAGGGAGCCTGGGTCCCACTGAGGGCCTGTCACACAGAGATGCTGCTCAGCCAGGCCGTGTTTCATAGAATCATAGAATTGTAGGGGTTGGAAGGGACCTCAAGAGATCATCGGGTCCAACCCCCCTGCCAAAGCAGCTCCCCAGCTCATATTGCACAGGGCGGCGTCCAGACGGGGCTGGAATCTCTCCAGAGATGGAGACTCCACCACCTCCCTGGGCAGCCTGTCCCAGGGCTCCCTCACCCTCGCTGGGGAAAAGTTCTTCCCCATGTTGCTGTGGAACTTCCTGTGCTCCAACTTGCAGCCATTGCCCCTTGTCCTGTCCCCACAGACACTGAAAAGGGGCTGGCTGATTCACCCTGCATCCCCTGCTTCAGATAATTATAAACTTTAATTAGGTCCCCCCTTAGTCTTCTCTTCTCAAGGCTGAAGAGTCCCAACTTACTCAGCCTATCCTCGTAGGGGAGATGTTCCAGGCCCCTAATCATCTTCGTGGCCCTTCTTTGGACTCTCTCCAGGAGATCCCTGTCCTTTTTAAACCAAGGAGCCCAGAACTGGACACAACACTCCAGGTGGGGCCTGACCAGGGCAGAGTAGAGGGGGAGGATCACCTCCTTTGACCTGCTGGCCACACTCCTCTTGATGCACCCCAGGATCCCATTGTCTCTCTCAGCCCCCAGGGCACACTGCTGGCTCATGGCCACCCTGTCACCCACCAGGACCCCCAGGCCGTCCCGCTGGAATCCCCCACGCCACCAGCATGGCAACACCGACTCACCCACACAGGGCTCAAGGGAACCTCAGGAAGGGTGAGCAGCAGCCCCTCCACACCGCCAGCGTCCCCCCCGCCCCCCGGAGCACCCCGCGTCCCCGCGCCGGCTGCCGCAGCCCTCCGCGGGTGCTCACCGGGGAGCTGTCGGGGGACCAGGAGATGAAGAGCCACTCGTAGCCCTGGGCGTTCTGGCTGTCCAGGCGGTACAGCACGTAGCACGGCTGCTGCTCGTCCAGCAAGGGCAGCACCAAGGCATCGTAGTCGGCGTCCCAGCGCCGGGACAGCTCTTTGTGGGCTCCCAGCACGAGCTGTTCTGGAAGGAGAAGGCAGAAGAGGCAGCATTAGATGGTGGGGGGCTCAGCAAACCTTGCAGGGTGACAGGGTGGCTTATCTAAAGGCTCGCCACAGCACCCGTTGTGACAGTGATGCCATCCCACAGAACAACAAACATGCAGGAGGGTACATCTCCACAGGTGACACCCCCATGGATGACACCCCCCAACCCAGGAGACACCATCAGGGCTACAGCCACCTTAAAGGGGCTGGTTTGCTGCCAGAATCCCACTGACTCCTGTCCAACCGTCTTCTTCCCTCCTGGGGTCTCCTCTCTGGTGACCATCCTTAGCCTCCTTCTGCTCTGGGCTGACCCCAACCACCCCTCCTTTTGCAGAGGGGAACACAAGACCTCCTCCATCCCATCTAGACAAACTCTAGTGCCTTGGGCTCCAGAAGAACCTTACCCTGGATGTGAGGAACCACCTATATTCGGGGTGCTGGGAAAAATGAAGGTCCCATAGCCAAAGCCAGGCTGAGGAGTCAACGCTGCTCTCATCACGTTCCCTGTAACCTCAATGGGTCAAAATCGGTGCTAATCCCCAAATCCCACGGCCAGAGGGACCAGGGGCTGTCCCAGAGACCCCAGCCAGGGAGCAACCACACTGCAGGAGAGCCCCAGCCTCTGTAAGCCACGAACATACAACCACAGGTATCTCGAGGCTCTGGGGGGTATTTTTTTCAGCTGCTCCCCAGGCAGCAGTGGGGCCACAAGCCCCCCCAAGCTGGGCAGCACTCAGCTGGGCCTGAAACACTGGCACAGGCACCCAATGAACGTGAAAACCCCACTGTGAGGGGCAAACAGGGCTTTGAGATGGGCAGTGGGACAGCAGCAGCACTGGAGGTGATGGGTGTGGGCTGCTGAGAAAGAGTCTGCAGGTTTATTCTGGTGTCAGTTGTAGAAAGATGTGTGGGGAGACGCTGGGACTCAGGACAGGATGCAGAAAATCCAGAGGTGCCAACACAGAACGAGCTGGGGTCTTGGACAGTTGGTGCTCAAGAGGATGCTCAGCTGGGCAGGTGCCTCACCTGCACCTCTGCCCCCAGCGCCGCAGCCCGCCGGGGCACCGCGCTCTCCCTCCCAACACCCCCGGCTCAGCAGCTCCAAATCCCACGGCAGGAAAAGCTTTGAAGGGAAATAGTTGAGGAGTAATGGGTTTGGGATGAATTAGCCCCAAGCCCATTCCCAGGTGAGCAGGGCATTCCCCCAGGGACAGTGGCGTGACCCTGCATCTCCCATTGCTCCAGCACAAGGGGCATGCAGTGCCAGGGCAGGAACAGGGATGGCACAGAAACAGGCTCTGGAAACACTTCCCCTCCAGCAAAGCTCCCCGGTGTGAGGAAGGGGAACGGGAGCACCTCCACGTACCCCTAAAATAAACACAGAGCCCCACAAAGGGATCTGCGCCTCACCAAGTCCCCCATCCCGGGGAGCCCATGAGGAATTGTGCCTGGCCAAACCCACAGGCAGCTTGTGGGGGTCTCTGACTGCCAAACACCCCGACACCTCACGGACGAGGCGATCGGAGCCGAGTCACTCCCGACCATGCCCCAGCCGGACCCTGGCTGTGCCGCTGCGAGCTGGCAGCCCCCAGCTTCCCCCTGGGCTGGGGGTGCTGCTGATGCCCCTGCATCTATCCCAGCGAGCTCTCTGCACTTCAGCTCAACCCATCCAGGGTCAAATATTCCTCCTTTTCTCACCAGGAAAGGGAGACCCAGAGCAGCTGCCCTCTGGCAGCATCGCCGGCAGCACCAGCTGTTCCAGGCTCTGGCTCTGCTGGGTGCTGCCGCTGGGAAAAGCACAGCTGGAGCACTTCTGGGGCTCGAGGTGCCCCCAGCTCCCCAGCCACAGGCTCCACAATGCCCGTACAAGGCAGGGCCACAGCTCAGGCGCCTGCAGAGCTCCACACACACCACCCCCAGCGTGCAGAGGGACACACCGCGACAGGCACGGCTGCCACGCTCTCCCTGTCCAGAGCCCCCTGGCAGCAAGGAGCAGAGCGTCCCCGAAAACTGTGCAGGGCCACGATGGCAGGAAAACATCACTGAGCCTCAGGGTGCCAACTGCTCCCCCCTGCACACCTTCTCTACCCAACCCTGGCTCCTCCTAGCCAGCCCCCAAGGCAACATCGGCTCAGAGCACTCCCAAGGGGCTGTTTAGCCATAGCTGCTGTCCTGAGGTTTCCAGACACAGCCTCTGCTGTAAGGCTCCAGCACTGTCCTCCTCCCCTTCCACCACCTTCCTCCCACCGCTGCTGACCCTGCCATGCCCCATGGCCAACACCTCGCAGGACAGAAGATCCTCCACAAGCCATTGAGCAGGGCTGGAGGCTCCTCTGCCAGGTCCCCGTGCAGGCCGGGCAGCTGGCACGTGCCTCTGGCTGAGATGTCCCTCCTGGGGTCACCAAGCCTGTGTCCATCTGTCCAGCTGTGACATGTGTCTGGCTGCTGTATCACTGCCTGAAGGTCCTCCCTGGACAGGTAGCAGCAGGGTGATGTCTTCTGCACTGCAGGGAAGAGCAGTGGCCCAGGGGGACCAAGCACCTCATCCCAAATCACATGGGGAGGCAGACAGGGGTTCTCTGAGCCAGGCTGCGGGGACCACCACCACCTTGTCCCCAACAGACCGAGTCCTTCAGTGCAGAGGTGCTTCTGCCTGCCTCCTCACCAGGGCATCAGGCTCTGCAGCATCTCAGAGGCTCCTCCAGAGCTGCTCACGGCTGGGCCGGGCTAGGGGAATAGGAACTGGTGGGGTGGGGGTGCTGGACTGGGAAGCACCAAGTGCCATCGCCTGAGGCCGCTCGATGAAGCAGCTGCAGCTGAGTGGAGACGGTGGGACTGGCTTCCTCTGATGGTAAAACACTCCCTTGCTGGTGTCACTGGCCACAACTCAAAGCTGTAGCACCCTGAGCTCAGGCTCCAGGGCACCCATGGCTTATCCCAACACAAGCCCCATTCCTGATTTTTGAAAGCAAAAGGAGCCCAGAGAGCCAGATGGGTGCCAAGGACACACGGATGAGCCAACGAGGCCACATGTCCCGACATCTGGGGACCGTGCTGAGGACAAAGTCAGCCCCTCCAAGGTGGTCCTGCTGACATGTTTCAAGTGCTGCTGCTCTTCCCAAAGGGGCTCAGCAGGCCCTGCCTAGGCCCCTCACAACCACACCCACTGCAGGGCTGGCAGCCTGGTGCTGGAGGGAGGAGGGAGGTGGTGAGGGCAGCTTGGCCGGGCATTAACATCCCGCTGCCAGGAGAAGCCAGCCATTCATATGCATCACAGGAGCAGTGATGGAAAACCTACACCGGGAGGCTGGGGCCTTCAATCAGTGCTCTGCTCCCTCAGCACTCTGCTCCCCCTCAGCCCTCTGCCCCCCCTCAGCCCTCTGCCCCCCCTCAGCCCTCTGCCCCCCTCAGCGCTCTGCCCCCCCTCAAAGTTCTGCTCCCCTCAGCCCTCTGCTCCCTCAGCACTCTGCCCCCCTCAGCCCTCTGCTCCCCTCAGCCCTCTGCTCCCCTCAGCACTCTGCTCCCCTCAGCCCTCTGCTCCCCTCAGCTCTCTGCTCCCCTCAGCACTCTGCTCCCCTCAGCACTCTGCTCCCCCTCAGCCCTCTGCTCCCCCTCAGCCCTCTGCTCCCCTCAGCCCTCTGCTCCCCTCAGCCCTCTGCTCCCCTCAGCGCTCTGCTCCCCCTCAGCGCTCTGCCCCCCTCAGCCCTCTGCCCCCCCTCAGCGCTCTGCTCCCTCAGCACTCTGCTCCCCTCAGCCCTCTGCTCCCCTCAGCACTCTGCTCCCTCAGCCCTCTGCTCCCCTCAGCCCTCTGCTCCCCTCAGCCCTCTGCTCCCCTCAGCCCTCTGCCCCCCTCAGCCCTCTGCTCCCCTCAGCACTCTGCTCCCCTCAGCCCTCTGCTCCCCTCAGCCCTCTGCTCCCCTCAGCCCTCTGCCCCCCCTCAGCGCTCTGCTCCCTCAGCACTCTGCTCCCCTCAGCCCTCTGCTCCCCTCAGCACTCTGCTCCCTCAGCACTCTGCTCCCCTCAGCACTCTGCCCCCCTCAGCCCTCTGCCCCCCCTCAGCGCTCTGCTCCCTCAGCACTCTGCTCCCCTCAGCCCTCTGCTCCCCTCAGCACTCTGCTCCCTTGCTGGTCTGATCAGCACAGGGGCCACCCAAGGCAGACGTGGGCAGGGTGGCTCTGGCCTGCAAGCCGGGCCCGGGGCAGCCCCTACACAGGAACAGGGCTGGGGTGGGTTTCAGAGCATCCTTCACGGGGTGCAGCTGGGGTCCCACACTGGGCCCCCCGCACCACAGGGTGACCCCTGCCTGGAGCATCTCCCTGCCTGCCCAGGAGGACGGTGCTGCCATCGCCCCCGACTGCAGCCCCACAGCACCCACAGCAGCTTCTCACAGGGCTCCCCAACCAAAATTCCTGACACGGTGGCAACAACCCCCCCCTGCCCCAGGCATGGGTGTCAGGCTGCTGGGAAAGCTGCCGCTCCCCCCACCCAGAGCCATCCTGGGGGGTCCAGTGGCTCTGGCACACCCATATTTTGGGCTTGGGAGGCCAGCTCCAGGCTGCCACACACCAGGAAGCCCCAGTAGGATCTTTCTGGGGGTTTCCAAAGCCCTGGGCTGGCACCACCACAGCACAGAGGAAAGGAGGAGAGGCAAACCGGAGTCAACATGGCATAAATCACAGCAATTAACCATGGGACTTACCATCCTCAATGACGACCTTGATGAGCCGCACCGAGCCGTTCCGGGCTTTGGCAAAGAAATCCCTTAGTTCTGTGGTGGCTGCAAGAACCAGAAACATTGTGATCAGACCCAGCAGCCAAGGAGGGGCTGGGGGCTCAGCTGTGCAGGGGAGCGACCTGGCAGGAGAGAAATTCTACAACTTAAAAAACAAGAAAGATGAAATATAAACCCCTCTGGTGGTGGGGGGGGAAAAATAAGTAATAAAAATAATAAGACAAAAGGCAAACAGCTGGGAGGGAAACGCTGCGTCTCCCCGGGGCATCAGAGCTAAAGAGCAGCTGGGAGGGAGCACATGTGATCCCAAGAACCTGATACTTGGCCTGGGTGAACATAATCACCCAAATTTAGACGAGGGCTCGGGCAGCACAGGCAGGCAGAGCTCAAGTGACAAGTTTATTTGCTTTCCAGAGGAGCAGGATTGGCACGCGGGGCGGCTGGTGGAGATCACGCGGGCGGTGACGCCCCGGGCTGGGGACGCGCAGCAGGGATGCTGCTCCTCAGGCAACTGGGGACCAGTCTGGCTCCGGGCTAGAGGCACTGGTTTGAGGCTGAGCCCCTGGGGAAGGGAAAGGCAGTGGTCCCGGGGTTTCACTCCAGAGCTGGCAGGTTTTGATTGCAGAAGGTTCCTGGGAAGTGTTTTGGGGAGCCATGTTCTTCCTCACCCCTCCTCTCCCGGAGCCAGGCACTGGGACCAGTCTGCAGCATCCCACAAGGAGGCAGCAGATGTTGAAGGGGCAGCCCACAGCCAGCGTCAGAGCCTTTATCCACCCACCCCAAAAGCCTCCCCAGTGCAGAGTTCCCCATCCCACCTACACGTGAAGGCAGCACGCAAGAGACATGGCTTGGAGGGGCTGAGCCCCCCAACAAGAAGCATCTCCCAGTCCAGCTCCCCGAGAGCCCACTCAAGCCCCTTCCCAGACACAGCAGCAGTGGGTACCGACTGCCCTTTGGCACAGCCCCCCCGGCATCACGGCAGGGGGACATCACCCAGGGACCCCAGGTCACTGCCCCTGCCATGTGCCCTCTGCTCCCTGGAGGCACCCCCAGGCTGGGGCACTGCCTGCCGCTCCCCCAGCCTGAGGGGGACGCAGTGGGGACGGGCTCATCCCCAGGCACAGCACCAAGCAACGGGCTCATCCCTGCACCCAGCACCGGGCGATGCGGGTGGACAGGTGGGCAGGGGGTCCCAGGGAGCTCCCACTTGCATGTGTGTGTGTCCCCACCCCACACCCCTTGTGCCATCTGCCCCCACCTCAGCTGAGGGGCTGCACAGACAGGAAGAGCTCCAGGCTGGTACCCACAGCCAGCAGCACCCACGCAGGCCCAGGACCCTGCAGGGAGGGGCATGCAGGCCCCCAGCAGAGGCACATCAGTCAGAGTCACGCAAAGAAGGTTTGCTGAGATAGTCCCACCACGAGCAAACCATCTTCCAGCCTCTCCCAGCGCCTGCTGGGAGCTCAGCCTGCTCCTCTTGCTCCCACCCAGGATGTGCTAGTATTTTTAGCCCCTTTCCTGCTGGGAAGGGCTCGTTTCTTCCAGCAGCATCTGCGGTTCATGTGGACAAGCAGGACGGAAGAGGAGGAGAAAAGAAAACAGGAAAAGATTAACTGAGAGACATTTGTACACCCAGGAAGCCGCAGGCAGGAGACAAAAGCTCCTCATCAGCATGAAGCTCTGTGGATTCCCATCGCAGAGACAGGAGCAAAGAACAGTGGTCTTGGATGCTCCTACAGCATCACCTACAGGGGAGAAGGGGAAAGCTCTGCCTGTACACCCCTCCTTCCCAGAGCCAGGGGGCACAGAGGGGGCTGGAGAACCTGGAGTTTGGGCAAATGCAACCCCCAGCCCCTGGAAGCGTAAGGAGCACCCAGAAGTACTGGACCAGCAGCTGGGTGATGACAGCTGAATGATTGGCCAGTGATGGCCGAGCACAGGGGGTGAGAGGGGATGGGGAGAAGTGTGGGTGCTGCTGGCAGAGGCAGGAGGTACCCCAAGGGCTGCCAAGGAGGGAGATGCTTTCCAGAGGGGATGGCCTCAGCACGGGCTGCAGAGCTTCAACTGCTGAAGTGCAACAGCTGCTTCAGAAAGGGCTTTTTCCGTTTAAATGGAAGATCCTGGGGCACCTCCCAAGTGCCGCCCCCATCTCTGCATCAGGCAGAGCCCAGCGCCAGCGAGGAGGCAGAGGGACTCGTGAGCAAAGGGCTCCCAGCACGAGCTCCACCACTGCTTCATTACAGAACAACTGGCCCAGCAGGCTGACAAGATGGTCCACTGTCTGAAATACTCCTCTCAAAGCCCTGAGATGCTCTGGAAGAAAAGCAGGGAGGAGATCTCACCCGGGAGCAGGGATGAGCTGCATCCCTGCCCAGGAGTCTCCAGACCCAACTCCAGGGCTCAAGCCCCATGTGTGGGGAAGCACAAAATTTAGGTGCTTTTCAGGGCTCAGCCCTTTTGCATCCAACAGGAAAGGAGCCTGTGGGCACCCCAGCACAGCCAGCGCTCCACATCCTCATCTCCAAGAGCAGAAGGGGGAAATGATGGGCATAGGGCTGGAGGGGAGTTTCCAAACCACCCTCCTGACCTGGGTTCCTGGAAAATCCTGGAACAAGCAGCCCAGAAACAAATCCAAGCTGGACTTCAGCCAGAAGGCACCTACCAAGAACAAGTTGCACAAGACCAGCCCAGCTCCCTCCAGCAGAGCCTCAGACTGTGGGATCTGGCTCGGCTTTTCAGAGGCAGCTTAGGAAACACAGTGGTGGTGGTGAACCTCTACAGCACAGGCACAAAGCTGCACGGACAGCTGCCCCTCAGGAGGCATCGGAGGCTGGATGGAGCAAGATCTCCCAGGGACCTGTGGTGGGTCCAGGTTTAGGCTGCGTTTCCACGAGCGCTTCCTGCAGCCCTAAGGCTGGAAGCCAGAGGAGATGCAAGCGTGCACTGGAGAAGAAGTAGTCTCATTCTCTCAGGACACTGGAGAAACGGGCTGGAAAACAAGAGAAATGGGATGAAACTCAAGAGGGAGCAAAGCACCGTAACCAGAAGGACCAGCAACACCCACACAGGGTCCAGCAGCTCTGGAGAGGAGAAGCAGGTCACAAGCCAAGCTGCAGGTTAATGGCTTCACGCTGCTGTGGGCAGTTATTTAGGAAGGGCCAGACAGGAGCACATCTCACAACCACTGCCATGTTATTGGGTACCACAGAAGCTTTAGGTGCAGCACAGGCGGCACGTCCAGGCTCAGCATCGTGCAAGGAGCGAGGCAAAGGAGGATCACACCTATGCCAGAGGTACCACGTGCAGGGCTGGCTGGCCCAGAGGAGAAAAATATGAACATCTTGTTCTGGTTTTCCAGCCAGAAGCATCAGGCTTCCACCTTGGCACGTGGGGAATCTCAGGATGAAGGTGACCAGCCACTGAGAAGGTCACCATACCCCCAGTCTCTGCCCCAAAAGGCGTCCAGAAACCCTCCTGGGACGCTGCTGCTTTGGGACTGGGTGAGCTTGGTGGCATCTGGAGGACCCTTTTGGCCATCCAGCAGCCCTCCTCGCAGATGCAGTGCATGCATGTACCCGTGCCTCCGCATCCACGCCCCCACCAGCCCAAAAATCACCTCCAGCCATCGAGTCGTGCAACACCTTCCTCTCCTGCCTGTTTGTAGGCTGCTGATGAGCTGTCCCCTACTCCCCAGCCACCTGCACGGATTAAAAGGCACTCAGCAGGCTGCTGACGCGACGGGAGGCGATGGCTTGGCCAGCGGTGGCTTCAGGTGGCCCTGGCCTCCTGAGGAAGAGAGGAGCTCATGGTGGGATGGCACAGCCATGCCCACCCTCTTGGTAGCACCAAGCAGGCATGGAGCAAAGCCCCAGGACCCCACGGCATGGGGACTGGCAGGCTGGCCAGGTCCCTGCATTCCATCAGGAGAGGCGCCTGCAGGCAGAGCAGGGAGCTGCCCTGCCCCGGGATGCGGCTCTTTGGGATGCACAGGGAGCTGCCCTGCCCGGGATGCAGCTCTTTGGGATGCACAGGCAGCTGCCCTGCCCAGGATGCAGCTCTTCGGGATGCACAGGCAGCTGCCCTGCCCGGGATGCAGCTCTTCGGGATGCACAGGCAGCTGCCCTGCCCGGGATGCAGCTCTTCGGGATGCACAGGCAGCTGCCCTGCCTGGGATGCAGCTCTTTGGGATGCACAGGCAGCTGCCCTGCCCCAGGATGCAGCTCTGTGGGATGCACAGGGAGCTGCCCTGCCCGGGATGCGGCTCTTTGGGACGCACAGGGAGCTGCCCTGCCCGGGATGCGGCTCTTTGGGATGCACAGGCAGCTGCCCTGCCTGGGATGCAGCTCTTCAGATGCTTCAGCACTGGGCTCAGCGCATCAGGCTTTGAGGTGATGCTGGCAGGTACCACCCCCTCCCCCCCAAAAGGCAGCCCCCCACCCCTACAGCTGGGCCTTTCAGGATGTTCACAGCCCCAGTTAGCTTGCCTGAGCAGCACAGGCTGCGATGGGGCTGGAGGGAGATGGGCACCGTGCAGTGATGACAGCTGTAGCCACAACAACAGGCCAGCCTCTCCCTAGGAGTGCCAGGGTGCCAGCATCCCCAGGGAAGCACTGTGGGGACAAGGATGCAGGTGACAGAGCCACTGCAGGGGTGCACCTTTCCCCTCTCCATCCTCTCCCTCGCTTGCTGGGGAAGCAACAGGTCTGTGCTTATCCAACCCATCCCAATGCCCCCCCACCCCCAACCTGACAACAGCGCCCAGCTCCCAGATCAATAATACATGGTCCCTGAAACAGATGCCTCTCTCGGGACATCAAGTCCCATCACCCTCCCGGAGGGAAACCCGAGCCTGCAGCCATCAATCTTTCATTCCCCAGACATAATCTTCGCGTTGATGCAACTCCAGGCAGCTGCTTCCCTTCCAGTGCCCGGGACACAGCGAGAAACTCAGCCAACAATCCAGCCACAAGCCCAGGCAGAGCTGGTCCAAGCGCCAGGGACGCTTGGCTAGACAGCGGGCGAGACGCTGGTGGCCACGGTGGGGTTACACCTGCTCGGTGCCTGCTGTTCCCACACAGGCAGCTGCCCTGGACTCCTGGCAAAGGAACAGCCACTCCAGGCACAAAGCAGCTGTAGCTGCCACTAGAACTCCTGCGTTTTGGTCTGTCCCAGTGTAGCTCCATCACTCAGCACCCGCTCAGCCCGCTCGCTGCTGACGGGTGCAGCCGGCCGGTTGCAGTGCTCGGAGCAAGGACTACAGCATCCTTCCAGGGAAGCTTTCCTGGGAGAAGCAGCTGCAGGTATCAGAATCAAATACAGAGAGGGGACAAAAGTGTCTGAGCCAGAGAGGACACAGGCAAAGCTTCTCTCTTAATTTTCTGGGGGTCCTGGACTGTGTCCCACAGAATCTCATGTAACTTAGCACAAATCCCGCCTGGAAACCTTTCCACACCCACCCCACCCCAGCCACTTGCTTCCCAACACCCGGTTTTCCATGTGCATGTGCCTGGGGACCCATTTTTCCCCCTCTCTGGCACCTCGGATCAGGTATCCATCCCCACGCTCACTCTGGGGTAGGCAGCACCAGTTGGGTCCAGGCAGCGACACAGCGTCCCAGAGCCAGGTGCTGGTGCCAGCTCTGCCAGCAGAAGCCACTCATTGCTGCTCCTCTTCTCTGCCCCTCTTCTCTGCCCAGTAAAGCCACCACTGGGAGCACTGGTTTGGGCATCAGTGGGGATGGAGACCCAGCAGACAGTACTGCACCCACAGCCTGTCCACACACACTGCCAGATTCCCTCTGCCCCACTGCTCGAGGGCTCTGTCATCCCAGGGTGTTCGCTGGGCCCTCCACCCACGCTGCAGCACCAGTGCCCCAAAGTGCCACCCACTGCATTGCCCCAAACGGGCACCACCCTCAATCTGGGTGCTGACCCCAGAGAACAGCTCGCAAGGGGGAATCAGCTCCGCCAACCTCCCTTGCAGCAGCCCAGTGCCCTCTGCGGACACAAGGCGCCACAGACCAACCCTCCCCTCTCCTCCTCCTCCTCCACTGACAGCACAGCACCCCCAGCATCCTCCACTGAGCCCCATGGCCGCCCCCCAGCCAAGGTGTCTGGGCACAGCAGGAGCCAGCGCTGCCTCCCAGCGCGAGGGGAGAGTGGGGCCAGAGCAGCAGCAGGTACAGAGGGAGGCTCCTGCCCCCTCCTCACTGGACCTTGTGGCTCCCACTGGGCACCTTCACAGACCCAGCAGCTCCCAGGTTCCTGTTTCTTCCCCCCACACCCCACCTGACATCACTCCTGCCCACCCACAGTATAGTTCAGCCTCTCCTGGGCCCTTCCCACCAGCTGCTTTCCCAGGGCTGGGGCCAGGCCTGGGGCAGACAAAGGTGTGTCCCCCCCATCCCCATGTCCCGCCACCCGAACGGGCCAGCCCCAGACTCCAGGGGTTGTTACTGAAGAAACAAGATGCATTGGAGTGCTGTATGTTTCAGATTAAAATAAATAATAATAACAAAAGCCCCATTTAAGGCACTTTCTGCGTCTACCCAGGGGTGACACCAGAGCACCCTGAGGCACCTGTTGATCTCCCCAAGGCCCCAGAGTTCAGCGTCGCCTTCCCAAGGACTGCAAACTGGGACAGTGGATCCCATCCCCTCCCAGGGGCTGCAGGAACACTCGGCACATCCATCCTCCCAGCCACAGTTCAAAAGCAGGTTGCCAGCCCCAAGCAGCCCCCAGCGATTCTCGACAGCTCCCAACCAGCCCGGCCGTCTCCATGGCAGCCCAGCTCTCGCCAGCACCTCTGAGGGAGCTGCTGCCAGTACCTCAAATAATAATAATAATTAGCCCCTTGCTCCCATGTGAAAGGCTCAGCCCTGATTACACCCCCCAAACCTGCAGCTCCCCATGCTGGGGACCCCCTGCTTCTTCCCAAGAGCCGGGATGACTCAGTGGCACCCAACAGGGGGCTGTTCCAGGGCTCCCTCCTCACCCTGCTCTCACGCTGATCAACCAAAACCTGCCAGGGCCTTGCCTGCAGCCTGCCCTAGGCCAGGCAGCAGCTCCTGCCGTGACTCCCCAGGGAGCAGATGACTTCCTGCAAACAGGGGAGAAAGGAGAACAAAACCCAAGCGCCCCGGCAATGCACGGCATGGGAACACCCAGGCCCCTGGAACCTGGGAGACACAGCAAATCCCTCCTCCTCCTCCTCCTCCTCAGCAAACAGCAGGCCTCAGTGTCTCAGCACAGTGGATGAAAGCAGCAGCAGGACTGCTGCTCCTCAGCCGACATGGAATCTGCTCCCTGCTCAGCAGAGGAGTTAGTCTGGTTGCTGTGCCAGGGTGGGGAGGATGGAAAGACCCCGGACACCTCCCAGCACGGTTCCCTTAGAGCCCTGAGCGCCCCAGTTGAGCATCACAAGGGCTGGAGGGGCAGATCTGCATTCAGAGAGGAAACAGCCGCTCCCCAGTTGAGGGGCCACGCGGCCGGGGATGCAGAAGGGCACCCACGGAGCTGTGAGACATCAGAGATGTGTGAGGTGGTCTCGCTCTTGCAGCAAGTTAATTGGTTTATGACCAGGGGTAGGTTTTTACACCACCCCTGTCTGGGGACGTGCTGCCCTGGCAGAGCTGCTGCTGGGTCTATCCCCACCCCACAGCGGTTCCTCTGGGGAAGTGCGAGTCCCTTCCCCTTCCAGCAGAGCTGCTGGCGGGGCACGTTAGGCCCAGTAACTCACGGCGAGCCGGTCCCGGCAGGGCTAGCCGGGCGGTGGGCAACGAGGGTCAGGGAAGGTCGGTACCCTCAGAGAGCAGCCCAGCAGCTCCACCGGGCCGGTGCATCCCCTCCAGCCGCCGCGGGGGAACCGGGGCGGGCTCAGGCAGGCTGGGCAGCCAGCAACAGGCAGCAGCCCCTTGGGGTGCAGGCAGCGCGATGGGCCTTGCTGGCTCCACGTCCCAAGAGGAAGCCCCACAGAGCACACCCTGGCCTCCAGCAGGCACCAGGGTCCATCCTGTGGTTTTGGGGGGGTATTATTATTATGTTTTTACAGCAGAGGGAACGTTCAGCTGGAGCCTGAGCTTCAGGGCCTCGGCTCGCTCCGGAAGTGATGAGTCTGAGCCCCAGCGCTGTCGGCTGCCGGCGTGCCCAAGCAAAGCAGGAGGAACCTCCAAGCACCCCCGCTACCCGCCTCTCAGCCACAGGTCCTCCGGGAGCATCCCAGGGATGCAACCACGTGCTCGAGGAGCAAGGATGCTCCTGCCACCACGGAACGGCAACCACAGATCCAACGGGCCGGCTGCGAGGAAGACGCTGAGGGTGGGCATCCCGGTTACCCCCCGGGGCGGGCATCCCGGTTACCCCCCGGGGCGGGCATCCCGGCTCTCCCCGGCACGCTGCGGTGCTGAGCTCGCACCCAGGGCTCGGGCAGCAGCTGCTCCCGCATCGCGTCCCCGCTCCCGCATCGCGTCCCCGCTCGCATACTGATTCGGGCCATGAATTATGCAGCGCCCCAGCTCCCGATTGACACCGTTAGGTGATACCGCTCCGATGGGGAGCGGGGAAGGGGGGGAAAGTGGGGGCGCAGGGTCGCGCAGCCCCAAACCAAAAGCTGTGGCGTCGGGGCGCTGCCCCCCGCACGCCGCGGGACAGGGGGTACGCGGGCATCCCCCACGGGGGCTGCGGCGGAGCCGGGCGGTACCGCGCACCAGCCCAGACAAAGGCTGCGGGAGAGCCCCGCGCCGGGAGCGCCCCGGAGCCGGGGGCCCCGTCCTTGGACCCCCGGGGAGGGCCCGGATGCGCTGAGCGCCCCTCGGCGCCGCCTTCCCCCCACCGCCCGCATCACGGCCGCGGCGGGGCCGGGCGCTCAGGGCGCATCCCCGCGGGTGCCGCCCGGGGCGGGTGCAGCGGAGCGGGCCGGGCGCGGGGGCCGGAGCCTTGCCGGGCACCCCGCGGGGCGAGGCGGGGCGAGGCGGGGCGGGCGTCGCTTACCGTGGATGCCGGTCTGGTGAGTCATGGCTCCGGCTGGGCTCCCGCTCCGCTCGGCTCCGGCTCCGGCTCCGCCGCGTCCCGGGCAGGAAACGGCTCGGCGGGCAGCGCCGCCCGCTTCCGGGGCCGCCCCGTGGGAGGAGCCGGCTTGGGGCAGCGCCGCGGCGCTCCCTGGCGGCGCCGCAGGAGCCGGGCCGAGCCCCGCCATGTCCGGCGAGTGGCTGCGGCTTTTCCGGTGGGGCGGCCCCGCGGAGCGGCCCGGAGCCGCCCGGCGCCCGGGCCCGCCGCCCGCTGCCCCCCGCTACCGCCGGCCCAAGTTCCTGCGCGGCGGCGGCGAGGAGAGCCCGCGGGGCGGGCGGGCCGTGCGGGGCACCGGGCCCGAGTGGCCCCTGCTCTGGGGCGCGGGCTACGCCGAGTGAGTGCGGGTCGGCAGCGGGGGGGTCCGGGGGAGCCCCGGGGGGGCGGGACGAGGGAGCTCCGGGAGAGCCCCGTTGCGGTGTGGGGGGACGCATGGGGTCTGCGTGGGGCGGAGGGCTGGAGGGGTGGGCGGCCGCGGTCCGGTTCTCTCCGCGCGGAGGTTCCGCCTTCCCGCAGAGTGGCCCGGGGGGAGCAGGGGGGAGCGGCTCCCCGCGCCCGGCCACGGCGCTGCGGGGCTTCAGGAGCTGGCGCGGCCTCCGGCCCCGCTCCCTCCCCGCCCGGGCCGGGCAGCAGCGCGGGGTGCAGCCGGCTGCCGTGCGGGGAGCGGCGCTCGGCCGGGACTGGCCCCGAACCGGGACAGCTCGGCCCCGAACCGGGACAGCTCGGCCCCGAACACGGCAGCGGTTGCCTATGGTCCCGGTGCCGGGATGGCAGCGGCCCCAGCTCGGGCTGGGCCGAGCTGTTGGGGGGGGCAGCGAGCCCCCCTCGCAGGGGAAGGGCCGGGGGCTGGGGCGGTTCGGGGGCTGGCGGCACCGGGCGGCCGTCCCCGTGCCCCGATAAGGAGGGGGGGTGGGCAGCCCAGAACGTGTCCGGGCTGTGCGAGGGCAGCAGAGCCCCGTGCTGGGCACTGGGGGGGTTTGGGCCCCACTGACAGCAGAGCCAGGCTGCCCGAGGCCGGGACGCTCCAGAGCCACCGCTCCCGCGGCCCTGGCCGGGCTTTTCCCCACCGCGCTTCCCGGGCTTGTTGCTTCCTCCCCATCGAGTGATTTTTCCAGTCCGAAGAGGGAGCCGGGAGCGCGGGGCTGGAGGGACGGGACACGGTGCAGCCCCTCGCCGTGGCTGCGGAGCAGCGGGTGCCGGGGATGGGCACGGCCGTGTGTCCGCGCGCCTCACCCGCAGCGTTTGGTCCCCAGGGTTATCAATGCTGAGAAGTCAGAGTTCAACGAGGACCAGGCAGCCTGCTGCCAGATCTCCATCCGGAGGAGAGAGCCGGGCCTGGAGGAGGACGAGGAATGGCTGATCCTGTGCTCCACGCAGGTATAGCCCCCAGGCAGGCCGAGCTCACCCTGCTGCCAGGCTGGGTCCGTGCACGGGAAGCAGCATTGCCCCGGCAGTCCTACTTGCCCACACGCTGAAAGCCCTTCCTTGGAGGCATTTGAAGGACCCATGTGCCCTGTGCCAGGCTGGCAAACACCCACCTCTGCCTATATGCGCCATTTCCATTTCCATAGCCCACCCCTTGCAGCATCAGAGCTCATCCAAGCCCTTTACTTGGTGTCCACACCTTTTCTTTCCTGACCTTGCTCGGCTTTCTGGGGCTGTGGTGAGGTTGGGGGACTGCAGGGAGGGTGGGAGCCTGTGGTTGCAGCTGCTCAGAGCTTAGGGGACAGGCCTGGCAGGCCAGCACCCAGGCAGCACCTGAGTCTGGGCTGCGCAGCGGGGTAACCGGTGGCACAGGAGGGGAGCCAGGGTGGAAAACCCAGGGAAAACACACAGAGCGATGTCCAGGCTGCAGCCTGCTGTCCGTAGGACCTCTCCAGACCGTCTTCCCTCTCCCTCACTGCAGTTTCTCACTGGTTACTACTGGGCGCTGTTTGATGGCCACGGTGGCCCTGAAGCCGCCATGATCGCCTCCAACTATTTGCACTACTGCATCAAGCAGAAGCTGGAGGAGGTTGTGGGGGGGGTCACAGAGGCCCGTCCCCCCATGCATCTCAGCAGACGCTGCGTTTGTGAGAGCGACCCGCAGTTCGTGGAGGAGAAGCACATCCACGCAGAAGACCTGGTGGTGGGAGCCCTGGAAAACGCCTTCCAGGAATGCGTGAGTAGCCCGTGCAGGACACCGGCCCCGCTGCCCCAGGCAGCCAGCCTGTCCCTGCCCGCAGCTTGCAGGGTCTGCGGGTCTGCAGCCCGTGGAGCGTTCGGCTCGGCCTTTAAGCGCGGTGAGACCGCGCTGGGCCAGGCCCTGGGCTCTGCAGACCAGCAGCACCCAGGGGATACCTTTGTTTGGGGCTTGGCCCGGGGCTGCTGTCAGACTCACAGGGTGAGTTCAGGTTTGAGATGTCCCATCACGCTCCTGGACCCACCCTTAACCCTGTGGTAACAGCTTTGCCAGCTGAACCAAAGCAACCCCTGTCTTGTGCCTTGCGGGTTTCCAGGGCCTGTCTGTACCCAGCTGTGGTCCTGGGCTTCTCCCAGGAGGCCACTGTAGTGCCACAGCCCAGCTTCCCTCACTCTCCAACAGGATGAAGTCATCGGCCAGGAGATGGAAGCGATGAACCAGACAGGAGGCTGCACTGCTCTGGCCGCCCTCTATTTCCAGGGAAAGCTCTACGTGGCTAATGCTGGGGACAGCAGGTGAGCAGCAGTAAAGAGGGGGGTTGCTGGGAGGCAGGCAGGGCCTCTGGTGTCTGCTTTGGCCCTGCAGAAGGTAAACACGCAGCGCAGCCGTGTCACTCCTGCCTGCCGTGGGGCTGGGTGGGTGGATGCGCTCGTGCCTCCTGGAGGGGGTTGGGGATTTCAGGGGACTGATGCTGCCCAGCCACAGGCAGCCCTGGCATGGTGGGGCAGCAGTAAGCTCGGGCTAGAAGGTGTTTAAAAGTGGAAGGTGGTCCCAAGGGCTTCCTCACCTGGCCCCAGAGCCCAGTTCCTCTAGCAGTGAGCTCTCTCACCCCCAGCTCCCTGCTGCAGTGGTGCCACTGCATTGGCGTTGCCTCTCCCTCCTTGTAGGGCGATCCTTGTTCTGAAGGACAGCGTTGTGCCCATGAGCTGCGAGTTCACACCCCAGACAGAGAGGCAGCGAATCCAGCATCTGGTGAGTGATTCCTTGTGGGTATCCGGTGATCCAGCTGTGAGCATCCCCCTGGGTCAGAGAGGGCTTGTGCCAAGAGCACCACCAGCTTTCCTCAAGGGCCAGAACATCACCTGGCACTAGCCAAGGAGGGCTGGGGACAAGGTTCAACCAACAGCCTTTAGCATGGGAGAGGTTTACACCCATTTCCCAGTCCAGTCCCCTGGCTGTTCCCACTCTGCTCCTGGGGGGTGATACCCATAAAGGTTTTGGTGCTCATCCCTGCTGAGGCAGAACCTGTCTCTCCTCATGCCCTCACCCCCTCCTCATGCCCTCATTCCCTCCCCCAGGCTTTTCTTTTCCCCAAGCTGCTGGATGGGGAGTTCACGCGCTTTGAGTTTCCGCGGAGGTTGAAGGGGGATGACGTGGGACAGAAGGTGCTGTACCGGGATTACTTCATGGAGGGCTGGTGAGTCCCTTCTGCCCAAGGGTGGCCCAGGGCAGCTTGACCTGCTCGTAGTGATGGGGAAGCAAAGGGAGAGGGGACGTGTCCTGCTGGTGAGAGCGGTGGGCTTGGTGGTGCCAGGTGAATTGAGAGGTGCCAGGAGTGGTTTCCCACCCAACTAAAGGATCAGGGCCCTGGCAGGGCAGCTGGGGAATGGTTGAGATGGTCCTTCTGGGCTCCTGCAAGGTGGGGATGGGGCAGGTACAAGCTGGAGAGGAAGAGGAGAGGGGAAAAGCCCCCGGGCACTCAGCAAGGGGTCATTTGCAGTGCATCTGCCTCAGCAGATCACCCTGGCCCTGCCTCTGTCTGTGCTTGGGGCACCCCAATGGGCAGATCAGGGTCAGGATGCTGCCTTCGAGTTACATAACCCCAAACCAGCTGTGAACTCTCTGTTCTAGGGGATACAAGACAGTGGAGAAAGCTGACCTCAAGTATCCTCTTGTCCACGGTCATGGGAAGCAGGTACCTTAATGCTCTACGTGCTGGGAAGGCAGAGGCCAGTCTGCACCCTGTGCAGCCCTCAGCCTGCCTACCCTTTCCTCACAGTGCTTTGGGGTGGGAGGGACCTCAGAGCCCATCAAGTCCCAGCCCCTGCCATGGGCAGGGACACCTCTCACCAGCCCAGGGTCTCCAAAACCCCATCCAACCCAGCCTTGGATACTTCCAGGCAAGGGGCAGCCACTGCCTCTCTGGGCACCCTGTACCAGGGCCTCACCACCCAGAATGTGGTTGGCCTTCTGGGCTGCAAGCACACACTGTCAGCTCATGTCGAGCTTCTCTTCCCCCATCCTTTCTCACCTCCCTCAGGAACACATTCCATCAGCTCCTACACAGAGGGGCTGTCTCCTCCAGCTCTAACTACTGCCTTTCCCATGAACCCTCTTCCTCCAGGAGAGGGTGAGAAAAGGAGCCCAGGGTGGGCAGGAGGTGGCAGGGAGAAGCAATGACTGCACACAGCCAGCACCTGCCCGCTGGGGCTGTGCAGAAAGCTCAGCCCCTCCTCAGTCAGCATGTGTTGGCTTTCTGTGGGTGCAGAACCTCCTTTGCCAGAAGGGACCCTCTTCCCCCCCCATCCAACGCCAGCCCAGGTTTCTTTCTTGTCCCCCAAGCCTGGAGCAGGTGCCACCACAGGCTTCAAGGCTGTAGCACTGCCCAGAGTACGCACAGCGTTGGGCCAGACAGGAGCTGTGTGTGTGTGAAGGCTGCCGGTCTCCACGCTCACCCCAGGACCTTGATTCCCATCGCTGCTCCATCTCTTGACGTCTCCAGGGGCTTCTCTGGGTGATGCTCAGAGAAGGTTCCTGAAGGCAAGAGGGAGACCAGGCAGGACGTGGCAGCCCTTTGACGGGCCGTGCTCTTACCTTGCGCTGCGGTTGTGCTCTGTCTGTGGCCAGGCTCGCCTGCTGGGGACTCTGGCTGTGTCTCGGGGCCTGGGGGATCATCAGCTCAAAGTCATCGACACCAACATCGAAGTCAAACCTTTCCTCTCCTGCATCCCCAAGGTCAGTTGCAACACATGGGAACTACCATGTAGAATTAAACACGCTGTCCCCCCCCCCCCACCCTCTGTAGCACCCACCTTACAGCCCTGGCACGGCTTAGCTGAGTCCTTTCCCCACCCCTGTCACTGCATGCTGCCCAGAGAAACCTCTGAGATGGAAGAATGGAGAAGCACTGCAGCAGGAGGACCTAAAAGAAAAGTCACCCCTGAGGGGAGCAGTTGCCTCCCTGACCCTTCCTACACCCCAGGACTGACCTGCTTCCCGCTGTGCTTCCAGGTGAAGGTGTTTGACTTTGCCCTGCACAACACTGAGGAAAACGATGTTCTCATCATGGCAACCGATGGTCTTTGGGACGTGCTGTGCAACACAGAGGTGGCCCACACGGTCAGGAGCTTCCTGGCAGAGAACCAGACAGACCCCCACAGGTACTGCCAGGGTTCTTCTGCCCACAGAGCCTGATCAGACCAAAGGCACGTTGAGATCACTCTGCTTCTAGGTCAGCCCCTGCATGCCCAAGCATTCTGCCTGCTGACTCTGGAAACTGCCTCCTGATCCTTCCCCATCCCACAGAACCAGCTCTGAAGCTGGTGCCTACCTGTTCTGACGTGGTGGAGCCACATTTCAGTGTTCCAAGGGACACATTAAACCAAACCTCTCTTTCCCACCTGCAGGTTTTCTGAACTGGCCAGGTGCTTGGTATGCAGAGCTCGGGGGCAGAAGAGAGGCCACCAGTGGATGCTGGATGACAGCCACGAGGCATCCTACGATGACATATCTGTGTTTGTCATCCCACTACACAACAGGGATAAGGACTGACTCTCGGCATCCACATCCCCCTGCTGTGGTGCTACCCTGATTGACCCTAGAGGGAAGGGTTCCTGCCACACACGTACCCTCTCTTCCAGCAAACCCCAGCAGAACCTGAAAACGCACAGCCAGCACTTAATGCAGACCAACAAGAACCTCAGGTGCTGGAGAACATGCAAGAGGGACAGTGGGCAGCAAATCCCCACCCTGCCTCCTTTCTCATTGTTGGCCCAAAGGGGGCCACGCTGGCCAGAGGGTGCTGTTTCCAAAGCTTTTTGAGGTACAGTGAACTGAAATCCACATGTCTGGAGACCCCCCTTTTCCCTCTCTGACACTGGAGAATGAGGATCCGTGGGGACCCAGCCAGTCTCAAGCTGTGAGCTGAACTGCATAGAACTGGATGTGTAGGCTGAAGCGTCCCTCACGTCCATCACCCGTGACACAGGATGGGGCCGAAACCCCGGGAGCCGCTGCACGGCCACGCCTGAGGGGCTGCTGCTTCAGCTCTCACACTAGGCACAAGCCTGTTGAGCAGGCTGTGGGCAGCACAGCTCACAGCAGATCCTGTTAGCAGGTGTAGTAGCTACACACAGGTGTGTAGCAGCCCCCTGTGTAACGATACGTGCCTTAATTTAAGAGCATCTGAGAGCATTGGCATGGGGGGGTAGCGGTAGCGCCGATGGGAGCTCAGCAGCTCATGGGGTGTAAGCTACAGCCGGCCTGTTGCCCCGTGCTGGGTCTCAGGCACTCGTGCTCCTTACAGAGCAGCAGTGCAGAAGCCAAGCTGTGCCTTAAGTTCTGGGATCTGCTGCTCAACCTGCCCCTTAGCCAGGCAAGGCCAGGTCTGGGAGCTTCCCGAGCCCCCACTTCCATGGTCATCGTTCATCCCACATGTCCTAAGCAGACAGACCCCCCCCAGTGTGTGTTTAAATTCCACAGGGATTAAAGTCTAAATAAAAACACCTTTTTGCCCACCCCACGTATCTTCCTGCAGTTTTGTTTTCTGTTGGGAGTTTACACAGTTCTGAGATGGTCAAACTGCTGCCTTAGGAAGCTCTGGGGGAGTTGCTGCTTTGGCTGGGTGTTGCCAAAACCCAGCCTACCACAAAGCATTCCCTTAGTGCCACCCCCCAGGCTAAGTGCCAACGGGCAGCTTCCCACAGTGGGAGGCCTGCACCCAGGAAGGAGGCTGCCTTCTCAGCTATCTGCTCATGGTTTAAACAAGGGACAGAAGAAAAGACATCTCTCTCCAACTTAGTTCCCCCCACCCCCCCAAAACTGAGTTTAACCTGAGAACAGCGGACATGAGGCTTTACCCACATCACCCTGGCTGCCATCCCCTCTACAGCAGCTGTACTGCTACACAGACACACACACAGACTGGCATCCAAGGCTCCTGCTGCTCCACACCAGCAAGATACTCCCCAGCTATTCCCCTTTGGAAAGGGCTTGGCTCTTCCCACCAGACCATCCCTGTTCCTGGGGCACAGCCCCTCACCCCTGGCTGTCACAGGACTGCTGCCCTACCCTAGGACATTGCCAGGCAAGAAAAGCCCCCTAAAACAGCCAAGCAGCAGCACAGCTTTGGGACACCAGAGTTTCTTCTCCCAAAACACCCACTTTCCACAGGGAAGGGGCTTTGTGAAACAATCCTTAAAAATTGTGTTTCCATTCCCCTCTAAGGAAGCAGTGAGCCATGTGGCACCGACAAACACAGGATTTACAGCACTTTCTGATCTCTCTACAAAATATTTATTGGGAACAGTCACAACACTGAATTCTCCATGAGAACTTTGCAACAAAGTGTAATTTGACTTTAGGTAGGTACACTCACCTGGCAGATCCCACCTGGGCGTCAGGCTCCCTGTCCCAGCTCACAACCACAGAGACCAGGTTCTGAGAGGCTCACCAGGATCCTAGCCCCTGACTCAAACCCACAGTGAAGTCTCCTAAAGTGCAAATACAGTCAAGAGGCATTGGAAAAGATACTGCTGCTTCCAAATTTGTTCACACAGTTGCTCCCCTGTCCCCCAAGCAGGGGCTGGGACATTAACCAAGGACCTGGGAGCCTCCAAAGAAAGGAAGTAACAAAACTGGCCTCTCGAAGGCTGACTTGGAGAAGAGAATTACACCCCAAGTCTCCCACAGCTCAAGCAGATGTGCTCAGCCACCACCACTCTCATCTTGGGTTGTCCCAGTATCACTTCCCCCTTGTTTTGAAGGGAAGTCTTCACAAGAAGAGGGTGGGGGTGGGGGGGAATTAGTCTTTTACATGTTGGATTTGGGGGGAGAATGCTGTTTCCCACTTGGCTTTACAGAAGGTTGGCCACTCAGACTGGGAGTGCTGGTTGTGGCGAGGTCTGCGCCTCCTTAGCTGGATGGAAGCTTCTAGAGAAGCACACAGAAGCAGGATGGCAGCAGCTTTATTCACCTTTCCTGCCTAACCCTTCAGAAGCATGTGGTATTTGAGTTCCTTGACAATACTGGGCACATTTCCCTCTTATGCAGGCAGATGGAAAACACTCACTGCTACATCAGTCAAGGAAGCCTGTGCCCACGGGGGTGACCATCAGCTTTAATTCTGAGCCTGTGAATTCATCTTCACTGCAGAAATCCACCGGTGTTCTTGGTGTTAGTGCCCCTCTGCATCAGTCCTCTGGTCCTCTCCAGCATTTCACACTGCAACACCCAGTGCCTTGCAATGCTTGGGAGTGGAAGTGCTTCCCTGTGAAAAGTAGCATGATAAATGGCTGGAGGCTCTCTGTGCACTTCCTCAGGCATCAGACTTGATAAAACCCTGGAAGATGATTTGCTACTGAATGCTAAACTTTATCTGTTAAAACACAACCACCCAAGTACCTGTATGTTAAACCCACTGAAACACAGCTGCTGACAGCAACACAAACAGTAAGATAGCACCAAGCAGCCTGAAACCCAGCACCACTGTGTTGAAGAGGTGGCTGTGGACACCTCGTCACTGTGAGGACCAAGGTACCAGTCTCCATTCCTACTGGGTGTTGACAGGTGATGGTGGGACAGTGTGTGCTGGGAAAAAGAGACACTGGTGTAGCTGTACCAATCCCTTGTCTGCATCTCCAGGTCTGTTCAGCAAGATCAAAAGCATTGGTCAGCTGTTCCTTTCCCTCCTCCAGCCTGGAGGAGGGCAAATTCACATGGCAGGCCACAGAGCCTGAGGAGAAGCTTCAGCCACAGCACTGATCCAAACAGCAAGTCAACTGGACCGCCCCTTGCCTGGCAGCACTCCTGCTGTCACACCCCCACACTGCTACTTTAAAGGACACAGCAGCAGAGAAATGCTCATTCCCCATGCTCAGCTCTTGTCACAGCAAGGGAAAGCAAACCACATGCCCTTCTACAAGCAGATTTACTTTCCAGGGAGGCATACTTTGAATCCTGTACTCAGCCCCACAGCTGAGGTGAACTCTGCTGTGATAGGGGAGTATCTTAACAACAGACCTAAGGTAAATGCTGGAGCACTGCTCCCTGGGCCGGCACCTGAGCACAGAGAACATGCCCACTACCCTGTTTGTTGCCTCAGCAGCACTTTACATTCAGGAGAGGGGAAGCACAGGTCACTGGACAAGGGAGAGAATAGGCTTTCCAAGCTGTGACCCAGCACATAAAGCCCTGTGTTTGGAAAGGGAAGAGTAGGAAAGGGCCTGTCTGGGCTGCTGGTGGGTACACTCATCGATGCAGCGTCTCAGGGCAGCAGAAGCCAGACCAGGGTTGAATCCCAGCTCCCAGCCTTTCTGTGCCACAGCCGACAAGGCCTCCCAGCCTTTCAGATCTGATTCTGAAGACCCACCTCTGACCAAGGAAGTGCCCCTCTTTCAGGGCTGCCACCAAAAACCTGCAGGGCCTCTAACAAACCCCACGAGCTAACTGCACACTGGTTCGTTCAACAAAGGGATGCAGGTCTAAGCCTGGTGCAGGGAGAATTTAATGGAGCTTATTTACAAACCAGGAGGGGAAGACTGCATTGGTGAAGGTAAACAGCCTGGACACCCCACAACACTGGCCCACAGAGTCATGTTTAATATCTAAAAGTAAAAAAATATGGCCCATTCCCACTGCCCTCCCCCCTTTTAATATTTACAGGTAAGACCAGCCAAGATAATACAGAAGGAAGATACACAGCAGACTGTGCCTTCAGTCCCAGTTTGGTTCCTCCCATCTTCCTGCAGACAGACTCCTTTATTGCTTAGGATACTGACCCGACCTCAGCAGTGCTGCTGGCGGCCTCCGGGACGCTGGCACAGCAAGCAGCAGGGAGGCTTCAGCAAGCTCTGGCAGTGGAGGACAAAACCCATGTGGTTTGTTGCACACTCAATCGTCAAGAGGATGATGACAGGATGCATAATGTATATTTAGAGTCACCTGCTCATTCGGCACATGTCCCACTGCATGAGAAACCAGCATCTGCCATTGAAGTTGAAATGTGTTCACATTTGGCACAGAAGTAACTTTGCATCTGTGGACTGCAGTGAAAGCAGAGATCCCAGGTGTGAAAAACATGCACTTCTGGGAAGGGACTGCACGTTCCACATTGGAACATCCACAGCCGTGTGCAACTTACAGAAGGAAAACACACACTTGGAGCTTAAAAATCTTCCACAAATATTTTATAAATAAAATGGACTTCACTGCTCTTAAAAGTAATACTGTGTCAGTTCCAACTTCGGCTGAAGCCCACGGGGCAGGGATGGAAGGTCAGAAGGTGTAGCACGCCGCTTCTGAGGACACTGGGAGGCCAGGTGGAGGAGTCCTCCCAAAGGGACGTGGCAAATAAAGGTAAGAGCTAGAAATGCACAGGAAGGGGAACACAGTCTAGGAGAGCCAGGCAGTTCCAATGCTACGCTTGCAACGACGCGCCGCTGTTCGCAGTATGGAAGTCACCTGACAGCAGCGGCAGTGTAGGAATTAGTCATCAATAGTTGGCAACCAGAAGGCCTACAGAAGAGGAAAGAAGAGAAATCTTTTACAGAGCAGAACACAAACCTCTCCTAGAGCAGGCTGCAGGAGCACATCACAGCTACCTTCTGTGAGCACGCGAACAGAGACCACCAGAGGCAGCATCACTTCCCCCACAGTTTATGTTACCATCTCTGCTTGCCCTGGTCTGCACTGCACGTTCTCCAGAGCAAGCTGGGCTTACCCAGCCTGACAATACTGGCCACGTGCAGTGACCTGAAGAACTCCCACTCCTGAGCAGACTTACTCACTGCTCTGCTTTCCCACACGTGCCCAGCCGCTGGCTGGCCAGGCGCGCTGCCCACGCAGCCACCTGCCAGGCAAGGCCCACCCAAGGCGTAGCAGACACGGGTCTGGCTCTCACCAGTGCCCAAGGAAATCCCCATCAGTGGCACTGAGCCTTCTCAGATTCATTGCTGGAAGGGTCAGCACCTCACTGAGCTAGGAGGAACTTAAACCACTTTCCTTACCATATTGGAACACGCGCTAGCGAAAGTCATGAATTTTGGATTGAACTGCAGACAGGTTATGGGGCCCGTGTGCTTCCCATCCAGCACAGCCACCTTCATCCCACTTTCCCCATTCCAAACATGAATCTTCCCATCCTCTGAACCTGCAGGCAGGAGTGGAAAACGAGATACGTGAGAGACTTTGGAGAGGCCAGCAGAGAAAGTTAAGTAGATAACCTTTCCTGTCAGGGACCTGTAGGAACAAGCTCTGAAGACAAGGCATGCTTAACCTTTAAAATACTCCGAGCATCACTGGGGCCTTGACAAAACCTCACTGCAGTTTACACACCTGTATCCAAGGAGTGGGTTTGTAACTCTGCACTGTGGAGACTCAGCTATGGACCGCAGCACAATGCTATTTGGGCAAAGAGGTTGACAACTGCAGTCACCCAGCAGAGGAGGAGAGCAGACACCCTGCACTGAGGAGGAAAGACCCTTGCCAGCTCGCAAGAGTTGGTGTGAGAGGCCAAAAGCTCAGTGTAAGAGTCACTTCACACTAGTTCTCAGCTCAGGCACAAGAGCAGCTCAGCATTTCACTTGGTAGGGACAGAATCAATTCACTGAAGGCCACCAGCTTTCAGTGTGCTGTGCCAAACACTGGAAGCTTCACTGAGCTGTCGGCTCTCTGCACTGCTACAGCAGGTCTGTCTCTTCAAATGCCGTTTTGAAAACTCTGAGGCTGGGCATTTAATGTTTCCCTAATTCCATCCTGCTTTCATCTGCCCACCTTCTCAGCACTTGGGAGTTCTCAGCCAGAACAAATGCAAGTTCTGCCAAGGCCATCACTCATCTAAGAAAAATGAGGCTGAGGACACCAGCTACACAACCTACCTGCACCCCAGCCACGGGGCAAGGATCAGGGACGTAAGTTATATGACAGATCTCCACATGTTAGTGATTGGCCAGGTTCTTTTTGGGAATAGTGTTTATATGTAACAAATAATCACAGAATCATAGAATAGTCTGGGTTGGAAGGGATCCCAAGGATCACAGAGCTCCAACCCCCTGCCACAGGCAGGGACACCAACCTCCAGGCCTGGAGCTACACAAGGTTGCCCAGGGCCCCATCCAACCTGACCTTGAACACCTCCAGGGACAGGGCACCTGCCACCTCTCTGGGCAGCCTGTTCCAGCCCCTCACCACTCTCTCTGCAAAGAACTTCCCCCTAATATTTGATCTAAACCTTCCCTCCTTTAGCTTCACTCCATCCCCCTTGTCCTGCCATTACCTACCCTTTTAACAAGCCGATTCCCCTTCTTGCAGGCTCATTTACATGAGCCTGGAAAACACTGAGTAAACGAACCACCCAGAAAACTGTCAAAGCAAACTCAGAGCTGCACTGTGTTGTTTAAACACACTGCACTTCCCAACAGACACACCTCCAGCCCTACACACCACACATAACGTCAGAGCACTGGAATTCTTTCCCAGCAGCATTCTCTTACCTATCATGATGAACTGAGAGTCTGGTGTGAAGGATGCCTCCAGCGTGACAGCCTTACTGTTGTTATAGCCCTGCAGCACAAAACAGGAAGAGATGCTTTGCAGAGCGTCCCCCCCCAGTCAGCTCGTAACCAAAAAGGGCTCCCATTCCCAAACCCCAGAGCCACGTTGCCTGCAGGTAACAGCAGCAAGGTGCTCACCCCAAAGGTGTGGAGGATGGCTCCTTTGAAGGCATCGATGAGGCGGATGAAGCCTCCGTTGGTGGATATCAGGATGAGCTTCCCGTCGTTGCTGAACTTCAGGCCTGTCCATTCGCAGGTCCGGTCATACTGCATCTTAAAGGTAGCAAACGGCCCCTTCAAAGGAAAAGAGAAGGCAAGAGATGCAGACTGTGTGTGTGTTGCTGCTGCTGACAGAAGCTGCCCTTTCACCTTTGCTCAGGAAAGCGTTTCAGACTTTTCAAGAGTAAGCTCTCAGTGCTCAGATGCCACAGGGAAGTGTTATGGTGAAGCCACATCACTGCATTATGTAAAAGCTGCAAAGAGGTATGGATCTAGTTGCCACAGCAAAGGAAGCCACAGGAGCGTGTTTCAGTGCCCAGCAGCCCTGTATTCTACTACATTCAACAGAAGGTAAGCTCACATAGGACCAAGTTTTCAAAGAAGGTTGCTAATACAAGTTGGGGGAAGAGCTTGAGCCACTTATTGCCTTTCTGAACGTGTCTTGTGTCTTTCTGAACGGCACAGAACACCAGGGTCAGATCAGATGGGAGGGAAAAGTTCTTCCCTGGCAGAGTTGTGGGGCTGTGGCACAGGCTGCCCAGGGAGGGGGCTGAGTCCCCACCCCTGGGTGTGTTTCACACATGGGGAGATGAGGTGCTCAGGGATGTGGGTCAGCACAGGACAGGGATGGTTGGACTCAATGGTCTTAAAGGGCTTTTCCAACCTGGTGATGCTGGGATTCTGTGAGCTCATTCTGCTCAACACTTAACCAGTTCAGCTGCCCACCCATTTACTGTTTCCTTGGAAATTTCCATCCTTTCTGACAATCCTGGCTCCATCTTTGCCAGTGTTCCTCCAGGGGACAAAAGTAAACAAACCACCAAACCCCAACAACAAGGAAAAGCCTAAGCAGGAGTTTGGAACGGGTTAAAAAGTCAGCAAAATAAACTTTAACATTGGTTCAAAGTGGTGGATTCCAGGACCTGATGACAGCACTCACTCTTCCCTGGGACGTGTACTTACCAAGCAGGCACCCCAGATAGTAAACAAACCCAGCCCTGAGCACTCTGAGCACTGAGTTTAGGCTACTTCTTCCAAGCCAAGCAGTACTGAAGTGAAGTGTGGGTAGCTCACCTTGTCAAAAGAACGGAGATCGTAAAGCTTCACCATTTCAGAATTGACTCCAGCAGCAAAAATCAACCCTTCTGGGTCAAAAGAACACACAGGCTTCCCCTGGAGATGCATTAAACCCTAAAAAATAGAAGTCCCAATTATGTTGTGAAACTGATGCTTGTACTTCTACCACCTCCCCTTGAGCCCACCGTGCACAGACAGCAGCCTATGGGTACAACAACTGAATTTCCATTGCAAACACTGAGGTTTGACAAAGGTTCAGAACTCAGCTCCTCAAAAGCAACTCTGACTACTGCACGTGATCACACAGAGCTTCCAGTCTGCTACAGTGTGAAGTTTACATTGGAACAAATCAAGACCTCGTTTGAGCTGTCATCCCTCCAAAAGAAGGAGGGATGATATGGCTGGATGGATAACCATACCAGGCAGTGCCACAAAACACTTGCTGCTGGGACTGACTGCAACACTCTACCCATTATAGTTGGGGCAGGGGGAAGTATTCTGGAAGCAAGTGGAAACAGCTCCAATGACCAGCACAGCTGAACCTCCCATCCCCGTTTAAAGGCTCATACCTTCTGGAAGGCAGCAGTCCTCACCTATTAAAACTGACAGGTTACCATCAACCCTTATTTTTCATGTTAACTTTTCCTTAACTCACACAGAAGGGATGCAAGAAAGGCCAACAAGAGATATGATCGTTGTTACCCTGACTGGCAGGTCCATGTGTGGCAGCCAAATGTCCCTATGTAACCATATGCCCATAAATAAGAACACATTTTTGATTAAATCATCAACCCATCCAAGAAGTTTCTGCATTTCTGAAACACCATCCTTCTCTAGAAAAGTCTAGAGACTTTACTACTGTCCTGGTTGGGGTCAGGATGGAGTTAACTTCTTTTGTAGCAGCGGGTGGGATGCTGTGTTTGAGGGTTACAGTGGAAGCCGTGCTGGTAACACCCTGATGGTTTTAGTTGTGTCAAGCAGTCAAGGATTTCTCAGCTCTTCATATTTCGCTGTGCATGAGAAAGGAGGGGACGAAGCCAGGACAGGTGACCCAAAGTGGCCAAAGAGAGTATTCCATGCCAATTCTGTCCTGCTCAGTATAAAGGGGGGCTGATGGGAGGAGGAGGGGGCGGCTCCAGGACGCGTGGTTTTTGGGGGACAGTTGGGTTCTGGGACACCTCTGGGTGGCACGGCCTGAGCTGTGGGTTGGGTGAGACACTGCATTGGGTAGCAACAGTTTCATAGATGTTTTGCTCTAAAGTCCTGTCAGCATTGTTATATTTTATCTTTCTGCTATTCTAGTAAACTCTCCTTATCCCAACCCACGGGCTTCTGGTTTCTTGGTTTTGGGGTTATTTGCCCCTTCCTTTTCCCTTCCCTCCCCTTCACCCCTCCACACTTCTCCCCCTGCTCTTTTCCTTTAAGGAGCAGGCAGCTGCGTGGATCTCGGCTCTCAGCCGGGGTAAAACCACCACAACTACTTGTCTTCCCAAGCCAGGCCAGCTTTCCCAGCCACCCCTGCAGGCTGGCAGTAAGCGAGCCTCAGGCCCTCCAAGTGGGTTTCCTGACCATCATTTCAGGCCCCACGGCTGCCATCTCACGGGCAAAATGAAAATGACAAGTAGCACTTTAAGGTGAACTAGACTTTAGTACAAATAGTGTGTTAGAATTAGTTCATTCCTGTTATGTAGGGATAGGATTAATGACAGGTCCACAGCTGTGTAATCACAGGTGTTTAAACAAAGTTCTACCCATACCAAGCTACCTTGGTGTCCTGTGCAAGCCCTGGCCACGGGTGAGCTGATCCCCAGCCCAGTTAATCAGTAGATAGGTATAAAAAGGATAAGCGCACAAATATAATAGAGATGGTTGGGTAAAGTATTTCAGTTTAAGAGAAGAATAAGGCATTTTATGGTGGGAGTTCTGAGAATTGAGATGTCTAACACAGCACACAGAGACCTTTTCTCAGAAAGGATGAAGAGGAGGCAGTGACCTCTGAGACAGATCAGCAGAATCTGGGATCCAAAGCAGAACAGAGACCGAGTACCAGTGATACCCAAAGACAAGACAAAAATCTACGGCACTTCGGCCAACCGAACGAAGGAGGTTCAGGGGACTCTGTCTGTCCTGTACTTTGTGTGAAGAGAGTGTGTAAGGCTGGAAACACAACACCCACAATGCCACTCACTGAGGTGATGGCCCAACTCCCAGCTGTTAACAGAAGCCAGCCTAGAGTAACCCAAAGTCTGGTGAAACTCTTTAACACGCTTCCTCAGCCTGCTTCCCAGGCTTTGTTGGATGCAGCTTCCTTACAAGAAGGATAAAACTAGTACTTGTAACTTTGGTCATTAGTATAAATCACAGACCTGCTGTTGAATTTACAACCCTATCTCATCTGTAGTAACTCTGAGACTGAGAATCAGCCCGAGGGAATCTTACATACTGGCATTAAAGGCATATTCCCAGACAAAAGCAAAGTTAAGATTTCTTGTTAGAAAAGGCTTAGGTTTAAGACAAATAAAACCATTTTGTGAGAAATACAATCTTTTCTTAATTCTACATTTACAGTTACATCATCTAGAGGAAGTAAACAGCCCTCTCTCATAAGCAAAATAGTCCCAGAGATGGGAAAAGAGAGAAAGCACAACACTACATGTGCAGACACAGGGACAGTAACAGCTCATCACCAATAAAAGGCAGAGATTCTACTCCCAAGTCTTTCAGTCCTGCCCCTGCTTCCAGTTCTGGCATTTTTCTCAACCCACACAATGCATTTAACTGCATTGAGGCATCAATTTTAAACACACATTATGAGTGCTCAGACAACACATTCCCAGCCCAGGAGAGGTGCTGGCTGCCATGGTCTAGCTCCAGCCAGCAAGGCAACTAAGCACCACGCAGCCGCTCGCTCGTTCCCCCCACGGGACGGGGAGGAGAATCGGAAGGAAAAGGTAAAACCCATCAGTTGGGATAAGGATGGTTTACTGGGACAGCAAAGGAAAAGGAAAACAGCAGCAATGCTAATAACACATACAAAGCAGGTGATATGCAGTCTGCCCACCACCTGATGCCCAGCCAGCTAAGCATGACACCATACAGTATCAAATACTCCTTTTGTTAGTGTGGGTCGGCTGTCCCAGCTGTGACCACTGCCAGCTTCTTGTGAAAAGCCACTGCTCCTGACAAAAACCAGGACACTGGCTAAGAGAGAACACTCTGCACGGGATAGCACTGCCTGATGAACAAGCTGATGACACCCAGCTCCTCTCATTTCATCAGCTGTGGGTGTTATTCCTTGCTCATCTCAGTGCTTCTCCAGCAGACACAGGTGAAAACAAGCCATGTCACACAATAAATACATATTTCACAGCAATTTGTTGAGTGAGGCTCCTTCAGCATTCCAGGAAGGTGTCAACAGTACATCAGCAGCATAAAAATACTGCACAGAAACATGTTTTGTAACAAGGACACATCCATTTTTCCCTCCTTCGGGCTGGAAACGCAACACTACGCACATGAGTGTGATATCCTACCTGGCAATTTGGAGAGCGGAGATCCCAGAGTCGGATAGTTTTATCAAGGGATCCAGAAATAAAAGTGTCATCCACTGGAGACATTGAGAGAGCAACCACTCTGCAACACAGAGTACCACACGCATCAGAGACACACACACAGGAAGCGAACGGACCAACACCCACCCCAATTGCTGTGAACAAGCTCATAATCGCCACCAACAGTTCTACAAAGCCAAATTCATTCTGCCAGGAGGAACTGAGCATAGCCCAACTCAAGCTCATTACAACCATTACTGTTCCTCCTGTGCTGTCTCCAAGCCACATCTCACCTTTTTGTATGTCCCGGGAAATAGCGAATGTATTTGTTGTCGTGGAGGGAGAGGTACCGGATTGTATCTGAAAACAGAACCAGACAGTAAGGTTTAGTACACCATGAGCCCAGCGTTATCTAAACCTGGTGACAGGGTAAACTCACTCCCTGCAGCAACAGCAGCCTTCCCACAGTAAGCCTGGCCATTCCATTTCAAGTCCAACTTTGAAACAGGCTCAAGTCAGCAACAGACGTAAACCAACTGGAAATTGGGTACCAGGAAGAGACCCTTCCTGTAGGCTGCAGTCACACCACACCCTAAAGGCAGACCGTGATCTATGCAAGTTCATCTCAAAGCCACTAATATTGAAGCACAAGCAGGGTTTATTCCATCATTCTCACAAAATCTATCAGTTTACAAAGTCAGTAACAGCATCAATCTTGCTGTGGTGCCAACGTGCAGGTCCAGCAACTGTGTCCAGCTAAACAGTAACCATGGGAAGTGTGCCCATTCCAGCATTTAGCCAAGGAGAAGGTAAACCCCACGATCTTCAAAGCCAAACCCAAGACCATTAAAGAGTAGCAAATCTTTTTTTAATCTGCCAATCAACAGTTTCACACAATCTCTGCACTTAGGGCAGCTAAGATTTAAACAGAGGACAGAAGAGTTATCAAAAGCTTAGCCCACTTAAAGCAATCTTAAGAACATACTGCATAAATCAAAGCAGCACAACGGGGTTTGTGAAGTGGTGGTTTTATTCTGAGTATAGAGAAGCATACCAAGAGCAGCCCAGAACTTTGGGAGATGCTGTTAAGGCTTTCTCCCAAGAGTAAAAAAAGACATCCTTCTAAGAGGGTACATTTATTAAAACTCAGAGGGCACTTTTTCATTTTTAGATGTAGGCCCATCTGGGCAATGAAACATAAAGAACACAAGTGAAACCTCTGCTACCTGAAAGTGGTATCAGAAAAAAAATCCCTTCTCACACTAGAGGACACCAGTTTAAGCTACTGCAAGTCTCCACCTGGCTGCAACAAGTCCTGCAGATGCTCCAAAGAACTGGAGGGAAAAGAACGTTTGTACTCTTAACTCAGAAGAACAAGAGCCACGAGGATGCAACGTGCACAGAGCAGCACTCTAACCCTCCTAAAGGTTCCTGTGTTCAGGGCTTTCTGAAAGGGCCACTCAGGAAAATTTACTTTCTGTGGAAAAAAAAAAAAGATCAAGTGACAGTTTTTTGCCTGAGGTCTCACACTAAGCTGAGACCAGAGCTTCACACCACCCTCCAGTATTTAACAAGAGAAAAGCTGACTGACCAAGCCGGGAATATGATGCTGGTGACACACTGTTGCCAAAGGCTCTAAGTGACCTGAGGTGACTAGCCAAAATATAAATCCCTGAGACCAGTGTCACCTCCCACGGTGGCTAGAAGTGACACGCTTCAAGCACGCTGTCAAGACACATCTCTAGCTGTTCCTCCAAGTACTGCCATTACCTGGTTCCTGAAGCATCTGTGCAGAACTTCATCTTCCTTTGCTACAGAGGAAGCCCTGGGGCAGCGCGATCCTTTGCGATCCTTTCTGTTGGCAGCGCTCTGTCCCAGGCAAGGCAGTGGCCTGTACAGTTATCTCCTGTACCGGGTGGTATCATAGACCCTCAAACTGTACAAACTACTACCTCAGCCTGGAATCAGGCAAGAGGAACTAGGTTCAAAGGTCTTGAGGAAATCTTCAGAAGCAGATGGGTAGCAACTCCAAACTATAAAACACTTGGGAGCAAACTCCAGCTCTCCTGTAATGCATTCCTGGGTTGTTTCCCTCCCAATAGCTAACGCTAAATGCATCACACCTCACCCAAACCCACACACATTGGGGATGACAGGGTATCTGGACCCCTACAGAACACACCAGTGGTGGCACAAGGCACTCTCATCCTAAGAGCAACAAGTACTTTCACAGCCTTATCTTTCCCTCTCCTTCTAATCAAGTTATTCACCAGAACGCCGCACTGCGGGATGAAGGCTCCTAAGTTTTGGTTCCTCAAAGGCTTACCAGGTGTTACAAATAGAAACTCACAATTAAAACAGCATTAAAAATGCTTCACTAAGATGTTAATTGTTAATAAACTGCAAATTAAACAACAGCCAAATCAGAAATATGACATAAGGAAATAATTTTTTAAAAAAAACCCCAAACAGCATGTCCTTTAGTTTCAGGCCCAGCTAGTTCTAGTTTAACCCACCTTCCTAATTCCATCAAATTCAGACTCTCTTAAACTGCTTAAGTGATCAAGTGCACACGCCAAGGCACCAGCACCTCTACTGTCAAACAAACCCAAAACCACTACTGCAGAAATGATGATGAGCTTACAAATGCAAAGTTAAACCTCATTCCTAAAGTGCTGCGCTAAAAGCCTTGTTCACTGAAGAACCCTCAGACACCCACAGCAAATCTGAGGCAAAATCTGCAATGAACACTAGCTGCTTCCAACCTTAGGAAGAACTACACAGAGCTATCTGTGCCAGTACTGACCTGTGAATTTTAAATTAAGCACAAACAGCGAGCCTGTCACAAAGCTCTAGAAGCCCTTTGATGTCACCAATGAGAGTGTAGCTATCACAGACACTAACTGGGGAGAAAACGGCATGAAAGTGGGTCTATTCTGTCTATTACACAGCAAAACAGATTACCAGAAGCACAGCTAATCTCAGTGGAGCTCTGTGACCTCCTCCAGGCTGGCTGGTCACTTGCCAAGTACAGAGAACAGAAAAACATTCCCTTCCTTTGCAGCTGACCTGTGCACCTACCAGGCTGGACCCACAGCAGTTATCCTACCTTCTGGCCAAATCTCCTTCTCCCTCACCTCAGGCATAGGACATTAATGCAGGAGGCTGCCTGCTCTGCTATCCAGCAGCAAAAGCCACCAGCAGAATCACAAATCGAACTTGTATGGCACTAACAATATTTAATCCCTCAGTTATCGCAGCAACGACCAGAACTCAGACCGGCACACCCGAGGGAACGTCACAGAGTTGTACATTAGAGCTGAACATTAATTCCTCTGTCCCTGACAGCACATTTATCACTGAAAAGCTGCTATCATTTCCCCCAGCTCTTTAGAGCTATTTACCCAGGCATGCAGTTTTTAACCTAAGGAGAGTAACCACGGCCAACTCCAGCAGATCACTTACCATCTATTTTGTTGGAGCTGTACACGACAGTGTTGGCAGCATGTGTGTACCTGATGAGGTCCACTCCGTACTTCTTACTGTACAGGGTTCTCTTTGGTCTGTCAGAAGGAAGCAGAAATAATTGCACTCACTGCAACACAAAGCTCACCACACGACCTCAGCCCGCTTTCACCGAGCCGTTGCAAGACTCTTTCAAGTGGCCAGACCATGTGTCATACAAAGAAAGGAAAGCTTTTGCTTTCAAAGAGGACCTTGGGGCTTTCTCCAAGACCATCCATCATCCCCAGGCCTGGTGAGGCCCTGCAACACCTGCAAAGTGCACTTATTTAATCCCCCCAAAGAGATTTTCCCTCTCCCAAAGGAGCCCTTCCTGCCAAGCAGCACTGCCTTATCCCTCCCATGCCCATGCACACTTATTTTAGATGAGAATAATTTGTCAATTTGTCCTGTGTTACTGCAAAACCTAGAACAGGGTGTCTGTTTCAGAACGTGGCTTCTTGGTATTAACACAAACACATACAGCAGTGGTCTATAAAAGCAACAGTAACCCAGGGACTCGCAAATCACTTGAGAATTATGCTCATATCTGAACTTAATTAAAAACAGAAGCTCAAATGTAACAATCAGCAACAATAGTAAAGACATTCTAGTGAGAGTTGGATTTTTAGGGAGCTGGTAAGCAACCAAAGTGCTGCAGTACTAGAAGTTTCACCTGTAAAGCAAACATAGAAGAGCTGACCTTAAACTGTGGCACCTGTTTAACCACTGCAAGGTCCCCACAACCCTCCTTCCCCCTTCTTCCTCAACTATGGTAGCACCGTGGTTTCAAAGCTGAGCAGCCGACCAACCGGGGTACCGCTCAGCGTCGGAAACAACACAAGTCTCTTCCGGGGGTTATTTTTAATCCAGAAATTCATTACTCTGGTTATCACACAAGCCCACAAAATACTTTACCAACACAAACAGAGAACAGCATGGGAATGGAAACAAACAGCAGGAGAGTATTTAAACCAATACCGCTGCCAAAAGCAAAGTTTATCAGACTACACCCTCAGACAAGGTATTTCTAAAATGCTCAACTTCTTCCTTGCTTTCATTAGCCTCAAGTTGACACACCCAGACACAAGCATAAGTTGGAGCCTTTCCATACCAGAACAAAACCATTCATTCATTCTTAAAGACCAATTCCCCAGCAGCAGAAGCCACAGGGCTCTGACTTCAAACGAACTTGCTGGGGACAAGGTCCCATTAACTGAAAGCCAATACAGCGGGAGTAACTAAAACCCGTACACCCCCCGACCCACTTACACCACATCTCAACAGATTCTCCCTCAGCTCCTCTGGGAGGCTTTGGGATCAGTTCTTCTGATGCAAACTGAAAGCAGCACCTCCAGTGTGTAAATTTAGACACCAAAGGTCTGTAACACCACGCCTGATACACTTCTCCATACTGCTCTCTGCAGAGAGCAAAACCCCTCAAAACACAATTAAGACTCTGGTGCCTAATCTGCTCTGTCCTTATCTATGGGAAGTTTAAAGCTTACAACATCCATTCAGAACAAACAGATATGGACTCAATATATGCATAGATAATAAATATGGACAGACAAACAAAAGCAGTTTTACCAAAAGTAAGGAAAGGATGTACTTCTGTGTTTTCAGAAAGGTGGAAGTTTTCCTGGAAGCCGACACAAAATCAACTGCCTGTTCCCAACTGGCTATTTAAACCCACCCACAAGAAACTCAAGTTTTGCCTATTTTTTAAAACAAATCACAAAATATAATTCGAAGCTTAAGGTTAATCCATCCCACCCACTTGTGAATCAGGCAGCATAGCCAAGGAAAAATGCTTTACAGCGTCACAGTCGAGGTTTGTGGTGTCTGTGCCTTGGTTCACCTCGCTACTGCTGTGGGCAAAGCCACTGTCCCAAACCAGGCCCCACCGCCACGTGTGCGGTGAACACCGCGGCTGTGCGGGCGGTCCAGACCCATCACCTTGTTATGTAGCAAACACACACACTAAAATAAGGAAAGTAAAACCCAAACATACCAAACTGAAGGCAAACCTTTGCCAGACCACCACTATACCCTATCAGGGTGACAGGTTTGCAGGCAGGAGCCTCCTGTTCCCAGCCTCCAAGGACTGCTGAGCACCCCAACTGTTCTAACAGCTTCCAGAGCTCAGTCCCCTAAGCCCCAACAGACTCAGGCAAGCCTCCTGGCTGTGCTTTTGAGTCTTGGCCTATTATGGAGCTGTCTGGTGATGCAGAAGAGGTTAAACCAAATAAAATAACCATTTAGTTGCCTACACATTTTGAAACAGAAGTGGAATCTCGGGTCCAAAGTTACTGGATGGTCATGAAGCAGGGCAAATTTCTCCAGCTTGCTGCCTGTGCCGGGAATGCAGCTGATAAGGGAAGGCGCGTTTCCAGGAGACAATCTTGTCCTTGGCCACACATCACTGGTGAAGCTGCTCTCACACTTTTAGGAACTGAAGCTCAGAGAGATGGGGCTTGGGCACACTGCTACGACTCTCTCAGCTCCACGGCTCATTGTTCTATGGCAAAACAGAAGTCACCTGGGTGAGGCCGAACCTAATGAATAACCAAACCCAACCAACGTTTTCATTCTACCAGCAAAACCACTCCTTAATAGGGAAAAAACAAACAAAAAACCCCAGCAAGTGTTCCCACTTTTACATGGGGAGAAGTTTTAACATCCAGAGCATTTGATGAAGCAAGGCATGGCACACAAACCCAGCAAGTGAGGCATGTCCTCCTGGCCATTATATTCATTAGCAGTGACATATATGGAGGCAAGTGAGAGTTCCAGGCCCTTGGGAAGGTGATTTAGTGGGAAATAACAAGCAAACCAACCAAACTGACAAAAAATAAAGGCCACAAAACCAAAATGACACACCTATAGGCCTGCAACTGCCAAAATTCCACCGTGCCCCAACAATGACCATTTGAGGATTTGATTTTATCATCTCCACGTGAATCTCCCATTAAAGCAATTCATAGATAACATTTTCCTAGTGAACACATGCCCTCTATCCCTTTGTACCTCAAAAATAAAAAAATCACACTTACAACTGATAGCACATAAGGAATAATTTTAGAACCATTCAAGAAATGCCTCCTGAATCGGGGGTTATCTTGATGGAATTAATCTCGTTACCCTGTAGCACTGCAGCAGGCAACCATCAATCTTCTACATTTAACTTAATTAAATCAAACCCTCTGGAAAAGCTTACATCAGTGCTAGATGGGGACAGGGATGAAAGGACCTTCAACCCAGCAAACTCTCCCTTACCCAGTTTGGAAGGGGAAAAGCAGTCGACCCAAACTCCACTATCATCACTAAGCCCTTCTATTGCTGCACTCAGCTGGGATCCAGACTACCACCCATGGCAGACACCACACTTGGAAAGTTGCCTGTTCTCTCATAAATAAAAACTCACTGACTTCAAATAAGAGCGTTATGAGTGCAAACTAACACATAACAAGTGATCTAGGAGCTGAGGAGACTACTCAGGATGCAGTCCTTCAAACACAGAGAGCATGATGTGTTTGGTCTGCTCCCAAAAGCATGAGGATTCAGAATACCTGGTTCACTAAGAAATACCCCCAAAACGAACACATCGCCCTCCTGGTACTCCCAAACCATTTCCTTGTCACTCCTGCATTACCCTGTCCCTTTTATTGTCTCTCCACGATAGGCATCTTCACTTTTCTTTCACTTTCTCTTCATAGACATCAAGTGCAAGTGCTGCTACTGCTGGTCTCACTTGCTTGTCTCTACCCTGTGAAGAAGGGTGCCACGTCTCGAGGGGCTGCACGTGAAGAAGCGTGGGGTGACCAATGAAAGAGGCAAGAGAAACTGGGCAGCTCTGGTCAGGGAGACACACACACACACACTCCCCCCCCCCCGAATTCATCACCCTTAAGGAACAGAATTCAAACACAGCCCTTGACTGATACACCATCAATTAACAGGGCATTTAAAGAGGTGTGTAAGCCACGTGTGTGTTTTGACTGTGCTTTATGGGTAAGAGTGCAACTGGAGGACAGGATGTAAAGCACAGGGGGTCAGTTTTACCTGCAACACCCCCAGACACCGCTTAGGAACCGGGTTTTAACCGCCGAGTTTTCAGAAGGTACAGTGAACACATGCTGCACCATCACCTCCTTCTGGCCTTAAAGCACTTCACACTCAGAGTAGGTGGCTTAAGATGGCACATCTGCACGGCACTCGCAAGAGCTACTTCCCTGAGGGAGGCTTAAACACGGAGCAGTCAGTTTGCCTATCTGTGACGATCCCGAGGCCTGGAAACATGACCAGGCTCCCCCCCCCCCACTTCGGCTCTCCCCGACTGTTCGGCTCCCACAGCACTGAACTCTCTCAGGCTTGAGAAACCATCACCGCTGGCTCCAGCCTACCGGGGGGGGGGTACGGGCGGGGGCACCCCCCGCTTCGAGCGCTCACACCCCCCACCTCCGCTGGCGAACCGACCAAGAAAAGGCCCCAGAGAACAGCCAAACCTGCCGGGCCAGCCCCATTAGCCCCCCCAGCCCCGAGGCCGGGCACGGCAGCCGCACCAGCGCCTCTCGCAGCGCCGGTCCCCACCCTCCCGGGGGAAGGGCATCCCCCGGGCCTGCGGGGGAGCGGGCCCGGCCGGGCCCCCGGCACTCACTTGCCCTCCTGGCAGTCATAGAGAACGATGGAGTCGTCGTCGCTGCTGGAGATGACGGTCTCGCCGTTGGGGCTGAAGTCGAAGCAGTTGATCTTGTCCGAGTTCTCGCGGAAGACCTTGGCCACGCGGAAGCTGCGCAGCACGTTGTCCGTCAGCTTCATCCCGCCGCCGGGCCGGGCCGCGCCGAGGGCGGCGGCGGCGCTGAAGGGAGCCGGGCGGGGCTCCGGGCGGCGGCGGGAGCAGGCGGGTGGGGCCTCGTGGGGCGGCGGGGGGCGGCGGAGGGCGGGGAGGGGCGGCGGGCTGGGGCGGGCGGCGCCCCGCGGCGCGGCTGGGCCCGCTCAGGCGGCGGAGAGGCGGCTCCCCCTCATTGTGTCCGCCATCTTGCTGCTCCGCCAGCGGCGGGGGGGGAGAGGGAGGGAGGAGGGGGGGGAAGCGGCGCGCACGGCACCCTGGGAAGGGCGGGAGGCGCCGCGCTCTCAGGCGCCGCGGGGCGTTGGGGGAGCGCGGGGCGTGCGCAGTGCCTGCTGGGACAGGGGAGGGCGGGGAGGGGAGGGAGGGGGATGCCGCGCTCGGCGGCCATATTGAGCGTGGCAGGAAGGCCAGGCCCGCTTCCCGGCTGGGGGGGGCTGTCGGCGTCCCCGCCCCACGCGGGAGGCCTGGGGCGGGAAGGGACGACCCGCGGCAGGGCACGACCCGCGGCAAGGCAAGGCGGCTGCGACGGGGCCGGGCCGGGCCGTCAGTTACCCACCCGCGCCTGGCGGCGGGCAGGGAACTCGGGTTAAGGGCGTGACACGGCCCCGCAGAGCGGGCGGCGGGGGCGTCACATCCGGCGCGGCGCAGGGCGGGAACAGCCTCACGCCGCCCGCGGGCAGCTGGAGCTCCGTCCCGGCGCCTTTCCCGCCGGGGCCGGCAGCAGGCCCGTGGCGGCGGGGCCGGGGAGGGGCGGCTCCGCCCTGCGCAGCAGCCCAGGGCCGCACCCGCGCTCTGCCGCCCGCGCGGGCCGGGCTGAGTCGCCCCCTCCCGCCGTGGAGTACGCGGCAGTCGCCGCCCCCCCCCCCCCCCCCCCCCCCCTTTCATCCGGTACCGCGGCGCCCCGACGGGGTGTTCGGCGCCGGGAGTGCCCCCGGCTCTGGACGGCTCCTACCTTAGCAAGCTCTTCCCGGCGGTAGCGGCCGCCGCGGGGATCCCCGGCCCTCCCTCTCCGCCTGGCCCCTCCTGCCGTCAGGCCGCATCTCCGCGCCTCTCCGGGCCCAGAACCCCCGAACCAACGAGCCCGGCCAGCCCACCGGTGCCTCGTAAACGTTAATGGCCTTTTCAGCCCCCGGGAGCCGAGCCTGGGCTTGCTTTGGGGGGTAACATTGCCCTCCTGTGGTCAGAGCCGCGCTCAGACGTTACCGTGCGCGCTGTGGGGAGACAAAAGCCCTTTCCCGCACCCCTCCCCGTTTGCTCATCAGCGTTCACCGTTCCAGGTCTGGACGCCCAGCCCAATTCACCTCCCGGTGCTGTGCTGGGACCGGCTCGCCAGAGCCATTCACCCATTTTTTTTGCTTTGAAACAGGGACAAGATCTTTTCACACCGGCGCCTAGGGAGAGGCTCAGCAAGAGGCACCTTCGCTACTTGGGAGGGTCCCGGGGTCAGCCACCCCGCTGCAGGTCAGCTCACGGCCTAGGACTGGTTTTTGTGGCGCTGAGAGATGTGAGAGCAGCACAGAGCCCGTGTGACGCCGCCCGCGCGCTGTGAATCCCGTGATCGGCCCCGATCCGTCTCGTGCAGGCCCTGGAGGTGACTCACCCACCAGTACCATCATGAGACAACGTACCTCCAAACACCTCCAGTACTTAGCTAAGTTTTAGAGTTGTGTAACACCGTGGGCTGTTGATTTGATGTTTTGTCACTCCCTTTTTCTTCTTCCTTCTGCCTCTCTTCCTAATCGGTGGAACTTCGTTTGTCAGTTTACACCGAGCTGGAATTTATCTGGCAGGATAATTGGATCTCTTAGCAGAATGTCATATTAAGTAGGAATTATGGATAATGCCCCTGCAAAACTAGCTAATGGAAAAAAAAAGATGTTTAATTGCTGCTTGAGTAATATTGATCAAACACGGCCGTTCTACCTATGCATTTCTGTATTAGATACCACTGTAACGTGCACAGTGCAGATGGGCCTGTGCTCACTCAGATGGGCAGATGTGAATTTCAGAGAGATGCTTCTGGAAACAGCACTGCTCAGGTCCAGAGAAGGGCAACCAGGCTGGGGAAGGGGCTGGAGGGCTGAGGAGCAGCTGAGGGAGCTGGGGGTGTTGAGCCTGGAGAAGAGGAGGCTGAGGGGAGACCTTCTCCCCACCTCCACTGCCCTGCCAGGAGGGTGCAGAGAGGTGGGCGATGGTCTCTTCAGCCAGGGGACAGGAGATGGGACAAGGGGCAATGGGCTCAAGCTGTGCCAGGGCAGGGTCAGAGCAGATGGGAGGGCAAAGTTCTTCCCTGGCAGAGTTGTGGGGCTGTGGCACAGGCTGCCCAGGGAGGGGCTGAGTCACCTTCCCTGGCTGTGTTTAAAAAAGGGTAGATGAGGTGCTCAGGGATCTGGTTTAGCTTAGGATGGGAATGGTTGGACTTGATGATCTTTAAGGTCTTCTCCAACCTTGTGATTCTGTGAATGCTTTTCCATCAGGCTCTTCTGGGAGCAGTGACTCTCTGTGAGTGACAGTTACGGCTCATGAGGAGGTCTTGGGTCCTACAACCCCTTTACAGGCTCTTGAAACTAAGCATGATGCTCTGAAGCATCAAACCCCATCCCTGCAGTTCCAACATGGAATTACAGAGGTACAGGGGGAAGGAACACCTGGTGCTGCTCTCCTCCTCAGTGCAGGACCATCACCAGGCACAAGATCAGCTTGGCCATGGCTTTGCTGACCCAAATCCTGAAAGGCACCAAGCATGGAGACCACAGCTGCTCTGCATGGCCCACTTGGTGCCACACAGCCCTCTCTAAAAAGGACTTTATTGCTACAAAGGTCCTGACTGGCAGGTCGTGGCTGTTGCTCCTTACACCTCCTGCCACTACCAAGAAGGGTTCATCTCCACTGTGGGTTTTGTTGTCCAACCTTCAAGTAGCTGTAGCTGCAATTAGGTTGCTCTCTAGCTGATTTTAGTGCTTGGTTCCCAGCCCACCCTGATGCACGGGGGTCCTGCCCCAGCAGCAGCACTTCACCCTTCTCCTTGCTGAGCAGCGTGAGGTTTCTGTTCTGTTGGCCCTGACCTGGAGGGTCAGGAAGGTGGTTCCATCAGCACCTCCCCCAGTGTGCTACCCTCCAGCTCACTAACAAAGCCATAGGGTGACACCAACCCCGACAGAGTCCTCGTTGATGCTGTCAGCTGGACCCTGAGCCACTGATTTCTGCCCTCCTGAGCTGTGCTCTGGCTGTGTCAGCAAGCTGAAGGGTGCATCGGGCCGGAGCACGCTGCTTCGGCATGAGAACAGCGTCAAAAACCTCACTCCAGTCAAGGGAGATCACATCTGTCACTCTCTGCCTTCCCCACAGCCCCTTGTCTCAGCCCTAATTGTCATCCTGTGACTGATTAATATTCCTGGCTCCTTCTCCTCTTAGGTTATTTCCAGTTGAGGAGCTTGTAATTTCTTGCTGTTAATCCCAAAGAGCATGACCTTGTACTTTGTGGTATTGAATTTCAAACCCTTCCTGCTATTCCAGTCCTCAAGGCTGGCAACTTTTCCTCTTCTCCAGAATACCACCATGCTTCCCTGGGTTCTAAATGACTCTCAACTCTTGATTGCAAGTTGACTCAGAATAGGTAGTTTGAGAAATTGCAGCATGAAAGGGAGTCGACTTGGCGTCGAGGTAGCGCTGCTCTGCACTGAGCTACAGAAGGGTGTTTCAGTGAAAGGTTTTTCTTCCCAGCACATGGGAAAATCATTTCCAAAAGGTAGATAGAGAGCGAAGGGATTGTGACCTAGAAAAACTAGTAAGATGCATATGTCAAACCCAGTTAATTTTTTTCCTAATGACACTGATCTATATATGTAAAATGCTGAACAGAACGCTTGTCTTCCCCATGCTTGGCCTTAGGCCACATTCCCCATCAAAGGCAAGGAAACCCTGTTGACACTTTCCTGGTGAGTAAATCAGTCCTGAGAGCAACATATTTCTTTTCCACAAAACATACAGACAGATGGGTATTGGAAATTAGGGCTCCTGGTTTCCCAGAGCTCGGCGTGCTCTTGGTACTCAGCCTCCAGCCTGGCTCCTGCCGTGCTGCCCAGCAGGTCCACCACCATCCTCCTGCCCAGTTATGGATGCAGGAGCATCAGTGAGCGAGGGCAGAAGGATCTCTGACCCTGTCTGTGTGTAGCAGAGCAGTGGTGAGCTGGTCCATCCTGGCTGCAGATGTTTTCTCTCACAGCCCAGGGGTGAGGCAGTGTGGGAACCTGATGGAGATCTTGTGGAGATGGGCGATGGGCAACACGCAACTCGATAGGAATTTTAGGTGAAGCCATTTCTTGGGTGGAATCACACAGATTAGAGACATCTGTTACTGCAAACGTGGCAAGCTGAGAAACTGCTAATTGGTTACACACACTGTTTACACCCCACTGATTGGTTAGTGATTATATCGAGTTCTGATGAGCATCTCTTCCAGCCAAACATCGTTACTTTACCTGTGATGTCTAAAGGCATCCGCACACCGGCTGTTTCGACCATCTATTCTGGCTGGTTCTTAACATGTTCCGTTACTCCCAAATACCTTCCCATAACTCCTCCTGGTTTAGGGCAGTCTGTACCCCTGTCATCAAGGCTGCTGTGTTTTGAGAAGGTGATTATCAAAATCCTCTCAGCTTGAGTAACTTTACTGTCTCATGGGAACTCAAGGATATTGTCAGGGCCTGTGTCTTTGGTGAGGAGAGCCAGGCCGCCGGCAGGCCTGCTGCCTTCCCTGACACAAATCTGTGTGGAGATGAAAAAAAATTAATCAAATTCCGAAATATTTAAAGACATTAATCTTCAACCCCCCCACCCATCTAATCCTCCCAGAACAGCTGCTTGGAATGAACCTTCCCTACTTGGTTTTCCTCCTGGGCTCAGTGCAGCCTGGGAAAGACTGAGTGAGCTGGGGCTGTTCAGCCTGGAGAGAAGAAGACTAAGGGGGGACCTTAGTAATGTATATCAATATCTGAAGGATGGGATGCAGGGGGGAATGGGCAGCCCCTTTTCAGTGTCTTTGGGGACAGGACAAGGGGCAATGGCTGCAAGTTGGAGCACAGGGAGTTCCACAGCAACATGGGGAAGAACTTTCCCCCAGTGAGGGTGAGGGAGCCCTGGGACAGGCTGCCCAGGGGGTGGTGGAGTCTTCATCTCTGGAGAGATTCCAGCCCCGTCTGGATGCCGCCCTGTGCAATATGAGCTGGGGAGCTGCTTTGGCAGGGGGTTGGACCCCATGGGCTCTGGGGGTCCCTTACAACCCCTGGGATTCTATGATCTCCTGGAAGATTTTCTAGCAGGCTTCTGGGACTGCCTGGAGCAGCGAGTTGAGGCCGAGCGGGGTTTGCCAGGCGAGCTGCAGTCCATGCATCAGGTGATAGAAACGTTGTGTCATAAGGGGGCACATGGGGGTCAAAGGCAGAGACAACTCTGCTCTGCTGTGCTTCGCAGGGAAGCTCCTGGGGTAACGTATGAAAAATGGGAGCAGTGAGCCTTGGCCAGCCTGCCGGTGATTCCCACCCACCCCAGGAGGCCAGAGGGAAGCCATGCAGCAAGGGAAACCAGTAGCCAGAGACACTGCCAGAGCTCGCTGTGTCTGGTAGTTCGCTGCTGTGACAGAGATGTGTTCTGGCTTTTAGGGTTTGAGCTCCAAGTTATCCTCAAACAACTGGGGTTTGGTCTGGTGTCGTCTCAAATCTTCCAAGCCCCCCGGGGATTTGGGGCCAGCCACTGTCGACTGCCACACTGGGGAAGTCCAGAGACATCCCAGTGACCTTAAAACCAAACTGCCTCTGACCCCAGCAGATCTCAGGTACAGCAGAGATCCCAGAGCACTAACATACAGCATCCTACAGCACCCAAAACGCTCGGGGCGTGCGACTGGCTTGGCTGGCAGCCAGCCCAATCACCCCAGCTTCAAGAAGATCACAAGCCTGTGGTGCAAACCCTTGGACAGACCCCCAAGGCAGCCCCTGGAGTAGCTCAGCTCTACCCAGTGTGGGCAGGCAGGGCCAAGGAGGCAATGTTGTTCTGGCTTTCCAGTACCTGCCATGGAGCAAGGCCCTGGCTCCTTTTTCTCACTGTGTGTCCGTAACCAGCCCATTTGTTCACTCTGTTCCTCCCCAGTGTGACTTGGAGTTTATGGTTTGGGATGTAGCCCCCCACACACACCTCCCATGTCTGTGCTTTTGGTCTCATGCCACTGTCTGACTTACCTGGCAGCTCAACACATCTCTTCCCTGAGTGCTGGCTTATTGCTGTCTCCCTCTGACGTTGGCTCCTTGCCTGCAGAGTTGCTTTAATTAAAAAGTTAATGAAAGGTAATGCTAATGAGCGCTTTGCCTGTATTTTATCACAGTCCAGCTCCTCTCCCTCCCTGTTTCCCACAGATGGGGAAAATGAGGAGCTGGGGTTTTGCTGCTTTTTATTGTCAGAGAGAAAATTTCTGTGGGGTGAGGAGAAGCCCTGTGAAGAGGGAGCTCATAATGCACGCCAGCAAGTGTGGAGACGGGGAGTGTTACTCATCACTGAAGGCTGGGGAAGTTTTCATTTAAAGGGGATTAATCTAAGCCCCTGACAGTCCTGCTCTCTTTGGAACAGGAAATTCTTAGCATTGTTTTCCTCCTAAGCTTAGTGAGAACTTCTAGAAAACTTTCCAACAGACTATCTTGTACCCCAGCTCTGAGCAGGGACAAAGGGAAGGTGTAAAACTGGAGCCCCACTGGTGCCTACAGCTTGTCACTTTATATCCATGTAGAAGAGGGCTGGTTGTGATGTCCCTGAGAGACTGGGGAACAAAGATGAGGGCATGAAGCAATGGGAGTTGCATCATCAGCCCCTTCTCCTGGCCCAGGTGCCTCCCAGCCAGCAGTGGGATGAGGAAGGTGAGGAGATGTGAGGATGTTTCCCCACGTGCAGTGCACAGCAGCTAACTGGCCAGTACATCACCTCGAGACCCGCCGTCCCCAGAGGCAGCCTGAGAGCTGTCTTTTGGGTTCTTTTTCTTTCCAAGGCTGCCTGTGCCTTGGTGTGGGGTGATGTTTGGTTCACTTGATCTTGGGTTTTAAAGCCCTAGTAGGACGAGTAGGAGGTTTAGTTTTCGTTAAGCTCTCCGGTGGGTTTCGTAGCGCTGATTTATAGCTGTTCCCTGGTGACATTTAGGAACCAGTGCTGGAGACTGTATAAATAAATTACATAAAAATGGCTCTGTGGCATCAGCAGCAGCACCCCCATTCCAAGGGGAGCCTCCAGTGAGCCTGCGTGTCTAATCAGAGCTGACAGGGAGTGGAGTTACACACAGAGGCCTCCACAGCTAATGGGTCTGTGCCAAATTCAGCTCTCCATTGGGTTGGTGTAAAGCTGGGTAACCTCTGCTTGCAAGGGGGTTTTACACCGGATTTACTCTGCATTTACACCTGCAGAATGAGACCTGTGCCAGGCAGCGTGCCCTACAACCCTCAGGGGCTCTGGAAAGACACCCACTGACTTCAGCAGGCTCTGGCTCAGGCCTTGGCAGTTAAAATACAATCTGAGTTCAGAGTGCAGAGGACAGCTCGCATGCCTGGCATGGCAGTGAAGCGCTTTCCGGAGCCAGCATTCGCAGTCTGGACACCAGTGGGAGAGGAATTAAGCCGGTGTTGACTTTCCCCAGCCCCAGGAGGAGAGGATTGCCTTTGAACAACTCCCACCCGCTGTGTCACGGCTGGAGCTGGAGCCGAGCGGAGCTGCCAGGAGGGCGCGTGTGACAGGAGCCGCGGTCGCAGGTCTGGTTGGTTGTGCTCAATTCCCCTCGCCTTCGGGGTCAGCCGTGCACAGAAACATCAAGAGATGCCTTAAGAGGGCCTGTTAAAAGCTTTGGGGCTTGATTTTATTACCCTCCCCTGGCTCCATTTAAGCCTTTTTTTCTCCAGTCGCTCCCGCAACCCCTGTGTGCGGCTCAGAGGAGCCAGCCCGGGGCATGATGCACTGCTTGTTTGTGACACCTTCCCCTGGTTGTGCTGTGCTGCCAGGTGAATCTAGACACGCTGGGAACAGAGATCATAGAATCATAGAATTGTAGGGGTTGGAAGGGACCTCAAGAGATCATCGGGTCCAACCCCCTGCCAAAGCAGCTCCCTAGGACATATCACTCAGATAGGCGTCCAGACGGGGCTGGAATCTCTCCAGAGATGGAGACTCCACACCCCCTGGGCAGCCTGTCCCAGGGCTCCCTCACCCTCACTGGGGAAAAGTTCTTCCCCATGTTGGTGCGGAACTTCCTGTGCTCCAACTTGCAGCCATTGCCCCTTGTCCTGTCTCCACAGACACTGAAAAGGGGCTGGCTGATTCCCCCTGCATCCCATACTTAAGATAATTATAAACTTTAATTAGGTCCCCCCTTAGTCTTCTCTTCTCAAGGCTGAAGAGTCCCAACTTACTCAGCCTATCCTCATAGGGGAGATGTTCCAGGCCCCTAATCATCTTCGTGGCCCTGCTGAGAGGTGTGCATACAGCTGACTTCCCTGGTGTCAGGAGGGTTGCTCTGGCCCTTGTTGTAAGTGGGCTGAGGCTCAGTGCTTTACACTGCTGGTGCTGTGATGTTTAGGACTTCAGTGACAGGTCAGGATGCCCTGTCTTACTTTTCTCTCTCTTCGTGACTGAAAAGCCAGTCCTTCTGACCAGTATCTAAAGGGAGCATAGATAGTTTGTGTGTCCTGGGTTTCATGTTTAAAATCTGTTCCTTCTAAGCACTGAGCCATGTTCTCCTTTGGCACACCCGATTCTCGGTACAGTTTCACCTGCGGGTCCCTTCACTGGCAGATTTCAGAGTGTGTCCAAGTTTCATGGCCTGAGAAGGAGCCTGCACGAAGGTCTTCAGAGCCCTTGGGGTCTTGCAGCAAAATGAGGCAGATTTACACCCGGAGGAGCTGTTGGAAAACTTGTCTGGCTTAATGATTAACACTATGCAATGCCGGGGAGCAGAGGGACCTCTGGACTCGTGAGCTCTCCCAGCAGCAGCCAGCCACTGGCCTTGCAATAAAACACACCCATTTACTAGAGAGGATTAATTATCTCAGGTGATTGGGACAGTTCTGTGATCGAGGGCTGCCCCAGCCTCCTGGCCCCCTGCCCTAATTGCTTGTGCCGTAATTGCCACAAGTGGGAGAGGTGTGGATCACAGGGATCACAGGGATCTTTGATCCTGATAAACCAGCAGTGAACGTGCCGCCAGTTCACAGAGGGAAGGGGAAATGCTGGCCAGGGCTGCCTTTCCTCTGTCAGAACAAGTGTCTGCCCTTGAGCAGCCAGGAGCCTTTGGTCCACAGTCATCCCTTGCATATAATGCCAGTAATCAGTGGAGACGAGCTCAAATGGGCTTCTGCAGACACATCCTATTTGGGCTCTAAATGTGATTTTAATGGATAACGAGAGGACTGAAAAAATAACAGCGAATTAAGCCTTAAGGTTAATTTGCTCCTTGGTGGGGAGGCCTCTCTGTGGCCACCAGCAGCACGGGCTCAGCAGCCAGCGAGCTGTTGTTTCCCTGGAGCCCGTGCCCGACGCTGCAGCGACACGCGGGGCAACGCAACGCGCAGCCAGGGAGTGAGGTCAGCGTTTGGCTAGCGTGAGGGTGGGAGGCATCGCAGGGAGACGCCGTTCCTCCCTGCTCTCCCCAGGACACAGGGCAGCTTCCACAGTCTGGAAAAGCATCAAACACCATGCAAACAGAGGCTTGCCAGAGGCAAAGCCACAGCAGCGGAGGAGCTGGCTGGCAGGGCTCACCTTCTCTGAGGGTTGCAAGGGAGCTACAAGGTGATGGGGAGTTTGAGTGTGACGCTGCCCTCCCCTCCCTCCTGGGCAGAGCTTTGATAGCGCATTGAGATCTACAAGAAATGGGAACTAGAGCTGCATGGTCCATGCTGTGCCCCTCCCTGTGTCACCCCTGTCTCTTCTGCTTCCCCTGGCAGGTTGGAGCGTGCCAGCTGCTCGAGCTGTCCAGAGCTCACCAGTGTCAGCAGAGTGGCTGGCCTGGGCAGCATGGCCCTCCGCGAGCACGCACTGACCCTCTTCCGCAGCGCGGTGGGCACCGTCCAGCCAGCTCCCATGCTGAGGAGGGCTGTGAAGCTCCAGGGAGATGGGTGCCCTCAGCTGCTGGTGAAGGGCCGGGCCTTTCCAGTGAAGAAGGACCTGTACCTGGTGGGTTTCGGCAAAGCTGTGCTGGGGATGGCTGCAGCAGCAGAAGAGATCCTGGGAGACCACCTCGTTCGGGGGATCATCAGTGTGCCTCTAGGCATCCAGGAGAGCCTGCAGCGAGCAGGAATGCAGTAAGTAGGGCTCGGGGTGGTTTGGGCAGGGAAGTGGGCTGCCAGACTTGTCCTCTGTAGGATGTCACTGCCACCCCCCTTCAGTCCTGGCCAGCTGCCCTCACTCTGGTGCCCAGCCCATCCACCGCACTGCCCTGGTCTTCAACCACCATCACATCCCAGTGGCACCAGTGCCACAGCCCCTCTTTTGCACTGGATGCACTGCCACCCCAATTCATGGGAAAAGACCCTCAGCAAAGGCCACCCCCTGCCCTGATCACTGCCTGCACACCCCCAGCACGCCAGGGCCGACTCCCTGCTGCGGGACAGCCTGGCTAACCAGGGAGGTGCATGTGTCATTGGTGTGATTCCCTCACTTACCTCACCAGGGAGATGCTCCTGAAGCCACACAGCAAAATCCAGGTCATCGAAGGTGCCAGGAACAACCTCCCAGACCTGGAGGCTCTGAAGGGAGCAGTTGCCATTCGGGAGCTGGCCGAGGGCCTGACTGAAGATGACCTGCTCCTTGTGCTCATCTCAGGTAGGGGGGGGATCCTAAGGAATGAGCTCTGCTGCAGGGGAGCACTGTGGTCTTTCCTCTCCCCTCTGCCTGCCAGCTGTTCTCCAGGGTTGCAGCAGGGGATGGCACAGGGCTGCCCGCTGCTGCAGTGGACACGCTGCCTCCCAGCACTGGGCTGAGCTGCAGAGGCTGGGGCCTGTGGTTGTGCCACCACTGGGAGGTGACATCTCTGGGCACAGCCCGCCAGCTGCTCCCACCCCTTGGCAAGGAGACCCTTTCCTCCTGCCCCCTCCGTACGTTTGGGGATGCAGACCCAGAGGAGGAAGCACTTGGTGGGCTTGCGTGCCCTGAATTCGGGCAGGGGTACGAGTCTGTGAGCTGAGCTTCCACACCGACCCTGCCCAGGGCTTTGCAGGGGAAACAAGGCCCCAGGTTCCCAGGCAGGGCTGGGTGCCCGGTGGGGTCAGCCCTGAACACTCCCAGGCCTGTGGCTGCAGAAGGACGGCGGGTACTGGGCATCAGAGGAATGCAGTGACCTCACCCCAGGCTGGGTGGGTGGGTGTTGGGGAGCAGAAGCACACAGGGGCTGGGCACAGCCCTGCTGAAACCACTTGGTCTCTGTGCTCAGGGATTGTTTTCCCTCTGGTTCCCCTGTGGGTGCTGCAGCCCACTCTGGCACAGAGACAGGAGTGCCATTAGGCAAACACCCAAGCAACCGGCACTTAGCTGAGCTGTCTGCAGCTTCCCCTGGGCTTCCTCCTGTCCTTTGGCTCCAGGGATCTCCAGGAGACTCCTCAACCCTTCGGGGAGCCTGCACAGGATCTCCACGCAGCAGCCAGTCCCCGGCTGCTCCCGACTCCCTGCTAGATCCCAGCCAGTGACTGAAACACAGGCTCTGCATTTGTTTCTCTTGCTCATCATGTTTTATTGATGCCGATTTGTCTCAGATGCCTGCGCAGGCTTTGCCTTCAGACAGCAGCTTTCAGCTGTGCACCCTCTGCTCAGTCCTTGCTCCTTTCCCCACTCTGTTTCCCATCCATTCTGCCCTTCCTTTAGAACCTTTTCTGCATTTCCAGTGCCTGGTGTTTTTACACATGGCCCTGCATGAAAAGAGCCAAAATGGGCAGTGTTCTGAAGAGGAAAGACTCAGGCATCGACCAGCCTGGCTTTCCCCATCCTCCTTTTCCTGCCCTGCTGATACTCTTTGCCATCTCTTCTGCATCCCAGGGGGTGGATCAGCCCTGCTGCCTGCTCCCATCCCTCCCATCCTCCTCAGAGAGAAGGAGGAACTCACGAAGATGCTGGCAGCCCGGGGAGCCACTATACAGGAGCTGAATATTGTCCGGAAGTCCCTGTCCCTGCTGAAGGGTGGAGGGCTGGCCCAGCTCGCGTATCCCGCTCAGGTAAACTGAAGGGAAGCCCCTACTTGCCCAGAGATCACCCCTCTGCCCTCAAAACAGGTTTAACCAAGTGACCTAAGGGTTCCCCTCCCGGACTGAGCAACCTCTGCGCGCGCTGTTTGGGATGCTGTGGCTCAGGTTTCATCGGGGACCCAAACTCTTGGGGAGACAGAGACAGGGGAACTCAGACTCTGCGGGTGTCAGCCACCCCACAGGCCCCTGCCCACAGGCCCCTGCCCACAGGCCCCCGCCCACAGGCCCTGCCATGGTGCCGGTGCTCCAGCACGGCGCTCCCGAGGCTGGCTCTGACTCCTGGCTCCCCTGGGACCCGTTCTTCATGTGCTGCCGCTGGGCCCACACCAGGTGCCCGGCCTGGCAGGCACAGCGGCACAGGGTACATCTTCCAACGCGATGATCCAGCGTCAAAGGTTTGTTAAGCTCTGTCAGTTCAGGAAGGGCAAGGAGACTGTCACAGGACCCTAAAACAAAAATGGCCCCAGGTCCACCCGCTCCCACCCCCTTGGGCATGGGGGTGGTGCAGGTGTAACTCAAAGCAGCAGTTCCAGGGCTCTGGTGTGATCGCTGGGCTCTGCCTCTCGATAATCGGCGGGTGTTTCTCGTGGTAGGTGGTGAGCCTCATCCTTTCTGATGTGATTGGTGACCCCCTGGACATCATAGCAAGTGGGCCCACTACTGCCAGCTCCCACAGCGCCCAGGACTGCCTTGGGATACTCGCCAAGTACAGCCTGCGGCACAGCCTGCCCACCTCCGTGGAGACCGTTCTGTCCCGCTCTCCTGCCAAGCCCGCTGCTCCCGAAGACTATTCCCACGTTTGCAACGTCCTCATCGGGTCCAACACGCTGGCTCTGGGCGAGGCCAAGCGCCAGGCCCAGGCCCTGGGCTACGCCGCTCTGATTCTGAGCGCAGCAGTCTGCGGGGAGGTTGGCCGCGTCGCCGCGCTGTACAGCCAGCTGATCCGCCTGGTCTGCCTGGGCTTCGCCGGCCTCGGAGAAGGGCCCCGGGCTCAGGAGGTGAGAGGGAATCTCCTGCAGCTGGCGGCAGAGCTGGACATCCCGGGGTTGAACCTTGCCGAGTTCCTGCAGGCCCTGCGAGGGTTGGGACCCGGAAGACCCGTCTGCATCCTGGCCGGCGGAGAAACCACGGTGCGGCTCCAAGGGCCTGGCAAGGGAGGGAGGAACCAGGAGCTCGCCCTGCGCGTGGGGCTGGAGCTGCACAGGGCGCAGGCTGCCGACGTCGGCAGCCCCCTGGGGAGGCTGGAGGTCGTCTTCCTCAGCGCAGGAACGGACGGGCAGGACGGGCCGACAGAGGCGGCGGGCGCCGTCTGCGGCCCTGGGCTGGTGGGAGCCGCGCTGCGGGAGGGGCTTGACGCAGAGGCCTTCCTCACCAACAACGACTCCTACACCTTCTTCAGCCAGTTCCAGAGTGGGCACCACCTCCTGATGACCGGCTTGACGGGCACCAATGTCATGGACATCCAGGCCATTTTAATTAGAGCCACGGAGAGGTCCTGAGAGCTCCCTCTGCAGATATCCAGGCGTGTTTAATTGGGTCTGGGGTAAATGAAGGCTTCAACGCTGCAGGCAGACGTAAACTGCTTCAGCCAGGGCTCGCTGCTAGGGCTGCTAATATCCCTGACAGAAAGAATCCGCTAATTAAACACAAGTGGACGGCCCTGGCAAAAGCAAGGACTTGAAACTGGGATCAGAGGGAGGTAGGAGGTCGCGTCACGGACACGGAGTTCAGCACTTCTGGGGAGAGCCGCTGCTCTGCTGCCCGCTCAGTGTGGGGAAATGGAGGCTGGCAGGGAGAGCCCTCACCCTGGCTGCTGCAGGTTCCCGGTGCTTTATCCGATGCCGAGGCAGCACCAGGGACGCAGAGGGTGGTGTCAGCCCTTCTCCCCCCAGCCTTCATCCCTCGCAGGGATGTCCTCCCCGCTGATCCCTGTCCAGAGAGCCTCCAGGCCAGGCCAGCAGCACCCGTGCTGTGAGCTTTCCCAGCATTGTTTTCCGATTGCCTAGAAAACAGTCAGGCATCCAGCCCGAGCCACTGACCTTTCCTCTGCGTGGAGGCAGAAGCCGCTGTCACTCCGATTAACTCGGCTAATTCTGTGGAACAAAAGGCAGGGAAACCTTCCCGCTCGGCTCTGCTGCCCTGTGCTGCTGGGCTGATCAAAGGGCAGAGCTGCCGGAGCCGCGCTTGTGATGGGAGCTGCTCCCTGCGTGGTTATCACAGCTTTGTCACCTACAGCAGTGCGATTCGGGGCAGTGGGGGGGAGCAGGGATGAGTTTCGTGGGATGGGGAGCCCATGGTGGGGCCGGATTTCGGAATAGCCCTGCCTGCAGCAACAGGCACAGCAGCAGCTTTGGCTGGATATTCAAAGGGCTCAGCAGCCCGACTCTCAGAATATCAGCCCGTTTGTTAGAGAGCCCAGGCAGGAGCTGAGCTCCTTTGAAAGCCCGGCCCTAATTTAATAGGACACGCTTGACTTAGGCTGCTTCCAGACAGACAGACAGACAGACCTGCTCAGTGAGGCTGATCTCATCTCGTGACATAAACACACCATCCTGCCAACACCACGAGTCGGGGTGGCTCACTCCAGTCGTGCTGCGCCCTGCTCCGAGGCGGATTGGAGGGTGGAATTTTGAGGAGGCTGCAACACCTCCTGCTTTGGTTTTGGAGCCAATATCTAACAAGTAGGGCTATCAGCAGGACCAGCACAGGGCGCGCTGCCGATGCCAGGCTGGCAGCTGGCCTGTCTGGGCCCCAGCCCAGGCGTGGTGTCGAGGCACAAGCCGGGGGATTTCAGAGCTCCGGCACGTTAAACTCACCCACGCATCTCATTTGTCCTCTGGGGCTGAAGGCCTTCCCTGACATGCCCCAACTCGCTCGCGCTGGCAAACAGCTTTTAGGTCTGCTGGGCTTCTGCCTGCCAAGCGTTGGGAAGCTCGCTGTGCCCCACCGCGTCCAGCCGCGGTCGCACAGGAGAAGCCGCTTTGTGCTCCGTGTTTTGCTCCAGAGGTCTCCAGCAGGTTTCAGAGCATTTGGCTTTTCCCACATGCCCGGCATGCCAGCACCGCGGGGGCACAGCCGCGGGCAGCGGTCCAGCCAAAGAACTCCGGGCTGCAGGCAGGGTAACGGGGTAGTGCTGGCTCCAAAGCGTTAATGCTTCCTGCCCTGTTCTGCTGTGGTGAACCCCAGAGTGACTCCAGTTTTGGGCTGGGGTGCCCAGCCAAAGGGTCACCGGCATCTCCAGCGGCAGGCCCGGCGTGTCAGACTGCGCCCACCATGCCCCTGTGCCACCCACCCACAGCCCTGCGGTGCTGCCCAGCGCCGTGCCAGTCCTTGGAGCTGCCGCTGGCACTGCTGAGGAGACCTTGGGCTGAGGCTTGTCGGCTTCTCCCGGGAAACGCCAACAGAGGCAGCACCACGCATCCCTGGAGCAGTGTCCTTGCTTTCTAAACAGTGCCTTTCCACCAGCGCTCCGGAGGGCTTGTGCTGGGGAGGGGAGGAGGCTGGCGAAGGGTTTGCTGAAAGGCTGGAGCTGTGTGAAGTGCTCTTCACACCCGCACTCCCCGGGCCGCTGGGTTTTTGAACTTGTCCCTCCTTTTCTAATGAGGAGATAATGGGATGTGGGGGGAGGTTGGCCAAGGACACCCGGCTTGCAAAACCACTTTTCCCAGGTGTTAACTGGATAAGGTTCTGAGGGATTGCTTGGGGAGACCTTGTGCAGTTCCTGCTGAGGGAGCAGAGGAGGTTTGGTGTGGGTGCACCCCTTGGAGCGCCGCGCATGCCATTCCCCGGGGCCACACTCAGCACAGAGCTGCGTTCCACCGCTCCCTCTGCCCTGCAGTCCCTTCAGGAGCCACGCAGGTCAGGCTTCCCCGAGGATCTACAAGGTAAGGGCTGCACCTGAGGATGCAGCAGCATTGCTTACCCACCTCTGGGCTGCCAGAGCCTGCCAGGAGCAAATTCCACGTTGCCACAGCTGAGCAGGGTCCTGCTGCTTGCCCATGCTGGCCAGGCCGGGCGCCGCATGCCGGCCGCCTTCACCTGAGGAGACAAGACACAGAAAGCAGCGAGGCCAACACAAGCTGCTTGGCTGCTTGTTTCCAACCCCAACAGGGACAGCTGTGGGGAGAGGCGCTGGGCAGGGAGTGGGCTCGCTCAGGGTGGGTTTGCTCTCTGGAGCAGGCTGCTCACAGCCAGCCAGCGCTGGGGGCCGGGGACTAACTGTGTTATTAACAGCACGAGCTTCTGGCAGTAAATTAAAACTCTTGGCTGGCGCCCTTGGCTCTGCTCTTGCCTCTTCGGAGACATTAATACCGTGGCTCCCCAGCACTCCCATTATCACTTCATTAAGGGGCCAATAATGACAAATGGGAATGGGTTTATTTTGCACGGGGCCTGATTAATAGGCGGTATGTCACCAGGTGTTAACAGGCCCTGCCTCCAGAAGGGGCCTGCCTGCCCCCTCCCCACACCAGGGCTGTTGTGGCCAACATGTGGCATTCAACACAAACCTTGGAAGGGCTGCGGAGGCCTCGAGAGGGACGGTGAGGGCGTCGTGCTTGGGGCATCTCTTCTGCTGCTGCCACTCCCCAGCTCCTTCCTCTTCCTCCTCCTCCTCCTCTTCCTCTTCCTCCTCTTCCTCCTCTTCCTCCTCTTCCTCCTCTTCCTCCTCTTCCTCTTCCTCTTCCTCTTCCTCTTCCTCTTCCTCTTCCTCTTCCTCTTCCTCTTCCTCTTCCTCTTCCTCCTCCTCTCCTGCTGGCAGCACCTCCTCCCAGCACCCTCACTGGGAGGCTGTCCCCCATCTCCCGGGTGAGCAGGGGGCAGGAGTGAGGCAAGGGGCTCCCCAAGGACCTCCCACCCCAGGGCTGGGCCCATGGGTGCTGCTGCAGCTCCCTGCACCAGCCCTGGTGCGGAATCAGGGGAGGCAGTGCAAGGGGAGACTTCTGCTGGGCCTCACCCCAACACCGCTTTGCACCCCTCATCTGCCCCCTGAGAGGGCTGGGGAGCCTGGGATTTGGGATAGAGCCCGAGCTGACGCCAGCAGCTCTCCACCTGCACCCTAGGGATAGATTTGGTGGCTGATCCGAGGCTGGCTCCCGTGGCACGGGGGCTGTTCTCCGCCGTAGGACCCCGGTGTATTGCACGGCTTCAATCCCTATATGAAGCGGGATGTATAATCACATAGGAATAAAAAGCCATACAAGACAGCAGGCTGCGAGTTGCTCCGTGCTGGCAGGGTCACGGGCTGGTCCCACTGCAGCGGCACAGCTCCCGCTGGGATGGGGCTAGGCCCTGGGGAGCCCCCAGGACACCCCCCCAGCGGGATCTGTGGGGACACAGGGCAGCCCTGCGTCGGACAGAGAGGCTGTTCCAGCCAGGAGAAAGCACAGGAGGCCGGAGCCACCAGAGAGGGGTCCTGTGGGGCAGCTGCACATGCTGCCAACTCCACCAGCTAACAGCAGCTGCTCACCCCAGCCCCCCCCGATCTGAGACAAGGCTTGTCCTGCAGGACCCCCAGACCTCCCCTCTGCCCACCCCTGAGCATCACCCCCCATCCCAGGGCTCCTCCAGCCCAGGGACCCTCCACTTCCACTGCCATCGTCCACAGGGCTGCATCGACCCCCCCAGGGCAGCGTCCCGCAACCCCAGCTCCATCACAAACCCCAGGGCAGGGGGTGGCAGGGGTGTTGGAAGAAGGAGCCAGCCCACCCCCATCTGACCCAGAGCTGAGCCCAGCAGGCAGAGCGAGAGCTTCCAAGGAGCTGTGGGAGCACAAGCAGCCCCGGCTGCCTTCCCGAGCTCCAGATGCAGCCAGGTGCCGGCCGGTGTGAGCGGCTGTGGGGACCCCACCAAGGAGGATGGAGGTGGAACAGACACCAGCCAGCGCTCCCTGCATGGTACCAGCACAGTGCAGGTATTGGCGGGGGGGGGGAAGATGTGGGGCCTGTGTGGCAGAGGGGCAGGGGTCCCCGGGCAAGGGTCCCCACACCCAGCAGCTGACAGCAAGGGGCCAAACCAGGAGGGTTTGACTGCCCCCCCCGCTGCTCCGGGGGCTGTGAGAAGGCAAGGGTTGAGCCACATTTTGGGAGGCTGGAGGGGTCGACCCCACCCCAGAGGGGGCACCCCCAGCCCTTGCTGGATCAGGTGCCGCGGCTCTTCACAGAGCCACGGGTCCCCCAGCCCGAGGGCCTTGGCCCACCCACACCCCCCAGCAACGCCCGCTCAGGGAGCGGGACGGCAGGGAGGAGACACAGGCTGAAGCCACAGCACCCAGCTCCCAGCAGGAGACGGTGCTGCCAGGTCCTCCATGGCTCCTGAGCCGCCTCCAGGCCGGAGCACAGAATCACAGAGTCACAGAGTCACAGGGTTGGAAGAGACCTTTAAGATCACCAACTCCAACCATCCCCATCCTGTGCTAAACCACATCCCTGAGCACCTCATCTACCCTTTTTTTGAACACACCCAGGGAAGGTGACTCAGCCCCTCCCTGGGCAGCCTGTGCCACAGCCCCACAACTCTGCCAGGGAAGAACTTTTGCCTCCCATCTGCTCTGACCCTGCCCTGGGGCAGCTTGAGCCCATTGCCCCTTGTCCCATCTCCTGTCCCCTGGCTGAAGAGACCAGCGCCCACCTCTCTGCACCCTCCTGGCAGGGCAGGGGAGGTGGGGAGAAGGTCTCCCCTCAGCCTCCTCTTCTCCAGGCTGAACACCCCCAGCTCCCTCAGCTGCTCCTCAGAGGATTTGCCCTCCAGCCCCTTCCCCAGCCTGGTTGCCCTTCTCTGGACTCGCTCCAGGACCTCCATGTCCTTCTGATGGTGAGGAGCCCAGAACTGGACCCAGCACTCGAGGTGCAGCCTCACCAGTGCCCAGTCCAGGGGCACAATCCCCTCCCCAGACCTACTGGCCACACTGTGTCTGACACAAGCCAGGATGCAGCGCTGAGGGGAGCAGTGAGGAACCGTAGGGAAAGCGGCGCTTGTGAATCACCGCGCCCAGGCCGGGCGGGCGCGCTGCCGGGGCTGGGTTTGGGAGTAATTACTCTCCACGAGCATGTGAATCATTAGACATAATTACCCTAATAAATAAAAGGAAGATAACTCCAGTCTCCAGCCTAATCTGGCACAAGTGATTTTTCGGGGCGAGCGGCGTGAAGGAACACCGGGAGCACGAAGGGGGGAGCGTCAGACCCTGCTCATCCTCTGCACAGCCCTGGTGGGTCCCCGCTGGGGTTTGGTGGCAGAGGGTTTGGTGGCAGAGGGGCTCGGGTTTGGCATCCCACCAGCTCAGGGCTGCTCCTGGCACGAGGTGCTCTCGGATTAAATAAATAAATAAACACTGATTTACTGGGGGATGGAGGGGGGGGGGGGGCAGTGCTTACATGAGCCTAACGAAACCATTTTGCTTTTCCCTGGGGAAGCACCAGGATAGGAAAAAGAAAAACCCCATCCCCAAAGCCGCCCCGCTCGCAGCTGACATTTCCAAACCAAGCAGCAATTTTCTTCTCCGCTTAAAATGTCATCACAGGCTTTTTGCTGTTAAAAAAAAAAAAACAACCCCAAAAATGCTTTTCCTGAGTGACATTTTAAGGGGAAACGTTGACTTAAATCCTGAAGGAAACCCCCAGCCTGCACAGGGAAATGCTCTGAGCGGCAGTGGGACTCCGTGTCGTAGCTACAGGTGTGTCATGGGACAGCCCAGCCCTCGAGGAGGTGAGATTTTGGAGCTCTCTTTGCATGGAAAAGGCCAGGACAGCATCCCTGCCCCATCCCCCTGGAAATGGCACCCCCAATTCTGGGCACGTTTCCTCAAAAGCCCCGCAAAGCAAAGCAGAACTGGGAGGAGAGGTGGGTTCTGTCCCTGCGAGGTGCCAGTGCCGGAGCCACCCCTGCCCAGCCCCGTCGCTGGGGAAGGTGCTGAGACCAGGGGATGCCAGCACCAGGATGGGTGGCCCCGGTGAGCGGTAGTGGGGTTTATCCTGCTTCCCCCAGGGCTCCCTGCAGCCTCCCCAGGGAGGAGCAGGATTTAGTCTGCAACTCCTGGGAATCCCTACGCACTCCCCGGGGAGGAAGAATATCGTGGCTCATCCCTTCTCTGCTTGGAAGAGGGGCTGGGCTCAGCCTAGAGCTGCTCCACGAGACCCAGCCATGCTGTGCTGTGCCACCTCCGCATGTGGCTCTTCTGCTGGGTGGGGTGTGACCAGGAACAGCCTGTGCCCAGGCTCTCTGCGGCCCGGTTATTGCTGCCTGGGTTTTTGTTTTTAATAACCCATGATATGAGAAGCCTGCCTGGGGGAGCAGGGGATTATTGGCAAATATCACTTCCCACTTGCCCGGCTTCAAGGGGCTTTAGCCATGTGGATCAGCTGGGAGCCAAGAGGCTGGGATGGAGCCGGGCTGACGGCCACTGACACTGGGCTGCGGCGAAATCCCACAGACAGCAAGTATCCTCTGAAGGAGAGGGACGGGCAGGGAGGGCTGCGGAATCCTAATTAGCTCTTTGATATTAATGAACCAGCGCTGAAGCAAACCAGCCAGCCACAGCAGCTGGCACAGCTCAGGCCACCACCTCCCAGTCTGTCCCAGCGACAGGCTGCCTGTAAGGGTGGGCTCGGTGGCATGGCCACCAAGGTGGGGGACAGCCCATGGGGACCCAAGGAAGTGGGGGGGGGGGGCACATGACATCACAAGAGAAGCACTGGTGGGGGCACAGGGAGAATCCAAAGCCAAATGCAAGAGCATGTGGCAGGCCAAGCCACAGCCCCAGTCCCCAGCCCCACCACTGATGCTGGGAGATGCCACCATTGGCACAGGGACACCCACCTGGCCAGGGGCTCTCTGCAAGCCCGAGGCTGGGTCACTTCGCCCTCAGATGATGTCAGCAGCCCAGGGATGGGGCATCCATCACCAGCATCACCAACGGGTGCCTGTGGGCTTGGAAACCTAGAAGCTGCCGACTGGAGACCTCAGGCACACAAATCATAGAATCATAGGGGTTGGAAGGGACCTCGAGAGATCATCGGGTCCAACCCCCAAATCAACCCTTCCTCCAGACATCCACACCTCAGTCCCTAAGGGCTCCAAAAGCCTACAGGGTGCCCAGCAGACAAGCCAAGAGGGAGCCACAGGGTGCAGAGCGGGGCCCCATGTCGGAGGCGCCGGGGACACCCTGCAATAGCCGTTACCGCCGTTGGTGACTAAATGCTGCTGGAGGGGGGAAGGAGCCAGTGACCAGCAGCACCTTTCTTGTCTCCAGGGCCAAACGCCTGGGGCGAAGAGGCTGCTGCCAGCCTGGCACCTGGGGTGTGAGGCCCAGAGCCACCCACCCGCAGCGGGACACGAGGCCCAGGTGCAGCCCCAACCCCTAATAGCCCAGGGCTCAGCCCTGCCTAAAGCCACCCCAAGCTCGAGCAGTGCCAAAACTGAGCAGCACAGGCAGCCCTGGGCAGAGGCACGACCTGAAGCCCGGCTCAGCTCCCACCTGCTGCCAGCACCAGCCCCAGCCCAGCCCGGGACACGCTGCTCTCACCCCAGCACCCAGCTCACCCGACCCCCGCTTGCCAGGACACCCCCGCTGAGCCTCCAAACGGCATCTCGGCCACTTTATAACCCCTTAGAAACCCTTCTGGAGAGGCAGGAATCGCCGTGTGCCGTGCTGAGCCCCCAGAAGTTGATTAAGGCCTAATTAATTGCATTAAGGCCAGCCAATGTACTCTGGTAAGGAAGAAAGGCAATAATTACACTCCACGCGAGGGGGGTGCTTCTGCCATCGGCTCCCCGGGCTCGGTGGGGTCGCGGCAGCTCACGGCCCGGCCCTCCCCCCCCCGCCCCGGGGATAATTAAGTGCCCGGTATAAACCCGTCAGCGCTTCCGCAGCCGGGTGACGAAACCCCCCCAGCGCGGTGGCTGCGGGGCTGCCCAGGGAGGGCCGGGGCGGAGGGGACGCCGGCTGCCCAGGGAGCATCCCCTGCGCAGGACGCAGCCGTGCCCGGCCGGGCTCAGCCATCTCGCCGGCGGTGCTGGGGTGAGGAGCGCGGCGGGACTGGCGCGGGTCCCTGCAGCCCAGGGAAGCCCGTGGGGAGGGGGGCTGACAATGGGGTTTTGTGCGGCCCAGACGACAGCACCTGCCCCGGCGCTGGGAGCCGGCCAGGGGCACCATATGGAAGGGACCTGCCTGCCCCTCGCCGCCGCCTCGGCGCGGGGCCAGCCCGGCTTGGGGACGCGTCCCCCGGCGCCAAGAGGAGCCGGGCGGGATGGGGCCACAGGAGCCCAGCCTCTGCCCATCACCAGCCCAGCCTCTGCCCATCACCAGCCCAGCCTGGAAGCGCCCAGAGCTGATGGGTACGAGCTGGGCACAAGCAGCAGGTTGTTCCTGGCCACCCCCAGCCCTGGGTGCCACGGGAAAGGGAGGGTGCTGCGTGGGAGCCCAAACATCGCCCGGACTCCAGGCTTTGGGGTGCACAGGGAGCACCCACACTCCTAGGAGGAGAGAGGGGCAGCAGCAGACAGGGTACTGCGGCTGCCGGGGAGGGGAGCGGGCAGGAGGCACCGGAGCTGGGTCCCTCCCCGGCAGCAAGCTCAGCTCAGGCTTTTCTTTGCTCCCAGCTGAAAAAATAAAGGCCAAGGTAATCTGCCTGCCCGTCCCTCTTTGTCTCGGGGATAATAGCAGCCCCGCAGCGCGCAGCCCCCCAGGGCTTTGCAGATTACAGCTTTCAGAGATGTCTACGGTGCCTGGACAAAAATGGGAGGTGGTGGAGCAAAGCAGGACGGCGGGGACGTCACAAGGTCACCCGCTCCCTGCCTGCTTAACCGCCGGGCCCCTCTCCTTCCCTGGTCCCCTCTCCTTCCCTGGCCCCCGGACGGGTGATGGGACGGGGGCAGAGGGCTACGACCGTTTCACGAGGCTGTTTTGCGTTTTGATTTACACTTTGCCAGCTCTGACGAACACTCACCCGGTCGGGGTGGGGGGAAGTAGAGGCACAGCCTCGGTCACGGCCACGGAGCAGGACTTGTTTGCAAACCACCCCCCCTCCCAGCCCCGAAAGCCGCTTGGCCGGGGACACGGAGAGTCGCTGGATGGGGCTGGGCTGCAGCTGCTCTTTCGGTACCTCAACGGGTCCACACGCAGAAGGGAAAAATCCCCGAGCCGATGCCCCCGTTGCCATTAGTTGTGTCTGGCAGGAGGCGTCCCGGCCCCAGCAACGAATATCCGCGCAGGAATGTCTCGTGTCTAAAAGGGATGGAAAAAGGAGGTGGGGAGGAACCCCTCCGCACCCTTCGAACGCTTCCAGGGGCCGGCGGGGACTCGCAGCACCTCGTGCGGGCACCGGGGCGGACGGAGGACGAATCCGCCCCTTGTGCATCCCTCACCCCGGCTCCCCGTCCTCGCCCTGGCTGCCCGCGCCAGCCCCGGGTCGTGGCCGGGCTCCGGCTCGTCCCCTGCTCGCCCTCCCACCCTCCCGTCACCGCACACGTCATCCCTCCAAACACAGCCCACGGAGCTGGCGGGGCGATGCCGACACCGGTGAGCCGGAGGGGCCTGGGCACGGCACGGGGCCCCGCACCTCCCTCCGTGCCCCGCTCCCGCACAGCCCGGCTGCGTCTCCTTCACCGGACCCACCGAGTGCCCCACGGCACAACAGCGGCCGCCAGAAAATGCCCTGAGGGGACACGGCCTTTCTCTCTCTCTGTGCCGGGGATTTGTGGACCCTGGTGTACGTGCACCCCCAAAACAGCCCGTGAGCCCGCCGTGTGCCTCCCGCCCCGAGCAGCATCTCTCCTCCCCATCAGAGCCAGCCCCGGGGTGAAGGAACCGGACGGAGCAGAGGGGAGACGGGGGCACCAGGCAATAAAACCGGGGCTCAACCCCCTGTCCTTCCCGGTCCCGCTCTGGGAGAGGTCGCTGCTCCCCTGCCCCAGCCGGGGTGCCCTCGCCAGCCCCCGGGCACCCCATCTCCTGGGGCAGCACCCACGCTGGCTGTCCCCCGGGGCGACCCACAGCACCCAGCCAGCTCTGACCTGGGCAGTGGATGGAGAGAAGGACCAAACTACTCCCCGCTTCCAACAAGGGGGCGGGTTCTGCCGCCAGCACCCGGCAGTCGACCCGCCGGCCCCGGACAGCCCAGGCCCGGACACGGCAGCTCCGTGGGGGGATGGATCCCGGCCAGGACCCGGCAGCCTGGCCCGGTACCGGGAGTGGGGAGCGCGGATCAGTCCCGGATTCTCCTTTTACCTGGGGCCGGCGTGAATCGGAGGGGCAACGCGGGGCGAAAGTGGCCTGGGAAACGGGATCCCCTCCCTGGGAAACGGGATCCCCTCCCGGGGTCAGCACCGGAGGCACATGCAGAAGGGAAAATGAAAGGCTGAAGCCCCCCGTCCCCATCCCCGTCCCTGCTCCAGACAAAGGTACACCTGGGCATAGCAGCACAACGGGAAGCACAACCCCCCCCCGGGACCCCAGGCGGCTCCCCTGGCCCCGCGGGATCCCCGGACCAGCCCCGCACCCAGAGCCGAGCGATGGAGACGCGGGAGCCGGGACGCGCAGGGACAATGGTGGCGGGAGAAGAGCCCACCCGGCGCGATGCGCAGCCCGGCCGCGGGTCATCCCGCACCGCACCGCACCGGCCTCCCGGGAGGCGACAGGTACGGCGCGGGGGCAGCGGCCGCCTCCCCGCGCTGGGGCCGGGGGCTGGCCGGCGGCGGGGGCTGCCAGGGGCTCCCGCAGCCCCGGGCAGCGCCGCTCCCCAGGGGCTCCTCTGCCGGGGGCAACTTCACAGGGGAACCGATTATTTCCTTTTCTCTTTTTATTTTTAACCCAGCTGAAACAAAGAGGAGGGAGAGCAGGATGGGGAGACAGGCGGGGGGGGGGGGGGGGGGAGAGCTGGAAAAACCCCACACAAACCCTGGAAGCGAGAGGGAAGGATGGAGAAACCGGAGGCTGCAGAGGTAGACGAGGAGATGGGAAGGTAAAGAAATCGCGGAGGGAAGAGGCGGCAGCCGGGAGCTGAGCGGGGAGCGCGGCCCCAGAGCCACCCGCCGCCCTGACAGCGCTCCGGGGGGGGGGGGGGGCTGCCGTGCCCCCGCCGCCAGTGCCGGGGCTCCGCGGGGAGAGAAGGCGAGGGCTCGCCCCCCGCCCTCGGCACAGCCCCGCAACCCAGGGCTGCTCCCCGCCCGGCCCCCACGGCTCCTCCTCGGGCCGCCGCGGACGCGGGGGGGTGGGGTGGGGGGGGGGGGTGTCACCGCGAGCGGCCGCGGGGTCCCCCCGAGCTCTCCCCCCCCTGCGTCCACCTGCCACCAGCCTGCCCGGCGCCCCGAGAGCCCCCGGCATCCCGCCGCTCTGCCTTCCCTGCGGCACCGAGAGGCACCCCCCGTCCTCCATTGCCCGAGGCGTCCCCGGGACCACCGACCCTCCAGCCCCGGAGTCCGTTCTTCCCGGCCGGCGAGGCGCCCGCCGCCCTCCCCGCCGGCTCCCGGCACCCTCCGGCGGCCGGGTCCGTCCCCGGCTCCAGCCCAACGGCAGCCGCGGGGAGGGGAGGGCAGGGGAGGGGATCGGGGCGACCCCCGCGCCGGGCTCCTCCGCTCCCCGTGCCCGGCGACGCTCCCCCCGGGGCCGGTAGCGGCCGGGCAGGACCCGACCCCGCTCCCTCCCTCCCTCCCTCCCTCGCCCGGCGAGCCGGGGCGCGCCCGCCCCGCTGCTGCCCGCGCAGCGAGCTCCCCCCGCCCGGCCGCGGCCCCGTCGCCGGTCCCGGTGCCGGTGCCGGTCCTACCTGCGCGGCGCCGCCGCCGTCCCCGTCTGCAGCCTCCGCCGAGTCGCGCTGCCGCGGGGGCGGGCAGCGGGAGGAGGGGGGGGGGGGGCGAGCGCCCCCTCCCCGCCCCCGGCCTCCCCTCGGCACCGCCGGTCCGCCCTGCCCGGGCCGGCCCCGGCGGCCCCCCGCCCCGGCAGCGCCGGCCGGAGCTCCCCGCCCCCTCCGCAGCGTCCCCCGGAGCCCCCGCACTGCCCCGCGCCCCCCGCCCCCGGACCCCCCCGCTGGGCGCAGGCGGGGCCACAGGAGGAGCACAGCGGGGATGGGGGCACACGCCCGCCCTGGGAGAGACCCGAGCCCGTGCTGGCCGGGACGGAGCATCCTCGCCCGCCGCTCTCCCCGCGGAGAGGCTCCGGGACCGCGGCCGTGACCGTCCCCAGCGCGTGGCGATGGGGGCTGCGGGTGCACCCCCCCTCCTCCCCCGCCGGTGCCGTGCCCATGGGTGTTGGGACATACGCAGGAAGCCCCCCAAAACCATCCGCACACAGGCACTGCTCCGTGTCCTCAGGCTGGGCTCTGCCCGCCCTCCCTGCCCGATGCTCCGGGGGCAGAGTGGCGACCACCCCCCACCCCCCACCCCCGGGTGACATCAGCTGGGAGGGGGCGTTGGGCCGGTGCTGTGGCCCGTCCTCAGGTAGGTGTGCCCCTTTGATGCCCCCCAACCCATCTGCCGTCCCCTCTGTCTCTGAGAGCTGGGGCCGAGCGGGAGGAACAACCGAAGGATGGAGCCCGCCCGGGTTTGGGGACGCCAGCCTGGAACTGCACGGGGACGCTGGCCCTTGGTGCCAGGCAGAGAGGGGGACACTGCTCTGCAGGACGGGTACCTTGACTTCCCTCTTGCCTGTGCTGGTCTAAGGGCAGCAATTTCATCCCAAAACCACAAGGGAAGGCGGCCCTTGGGCTAGACGGGGCACAGTGTGAGGATCCATCTGCTTTGGACCGATGTCCCTGCTTGGCTGCTTCCCAAAAAGACCCCCCCCTTGGTGATGTTCTACCCGCTGCCAGCCCCACGGCGTGCCCAGCTGGAGGGTGCCACAGCTGCCTGGGTGGCCCTGGGGCTGTCCCTGCACACGATGGGCACAAGGCAAGAGAGCTGCATCCCCCCCCGGGACAGCCCAAGCTCCCCTGCCCCTCCTCGTCTGCAGCCCCCAGGCGCAACCTGTGCCATTCCTCCAGCATTAATGAAGCCATTAATTAATTAACAGGCTGGAGAGGCGGCTCGGAAATGCCGCTTTGCAAAGGAGCTGGAAGAGCCCCAGTTCGGCTCTGGGTGAGGAGCGGGCTCAGGGAGGCAGAAGACATTTTAATGCCGGGGCAGCTGTTTAGTGCAGGCAGAGACACCCCCCCACCCCCCCCGCAGCCCCCCGCACGCCAAGCGCCGGCCCGCAGAGGGGAAACCAACGATGCTGTAGGCGAGCTGGGTTTCCCAGGAGAAAAGCCCAAAAGGGGAGCAGAGGAGACCCGGGCGCTGCGCTGCACAGAGCTGCCTTTCAGTACAAAGGGCCGGGAAGCGGCTCGGAGCTGCCAGCAGCACCGACACCATGCAAGAGGGGATTTTGCAGGCTGATGTAGCAACAAAGGCAGTTAAATCCAGCCAGGTAAGAGGCTTGTGGGGTTAGTCGGCCATTCCCACAGCACAGGCTGGGTTTGGGTTTTTTCTTTCCTTTTTATTTCTTTCTCTTCCCCCCCCCCCCCCCTTTCTTTTTTCCCTCCTTTTCTAGGGGGAATTATTTTGGGTAATCCGTGCGTTGCTGCTCCTTGGGCACTGGAGCAGAAGTAAGCAGGTAAGCGGCACTTTCATCCCCCTGCCTGGCTTCCCCCTGGGGCTGAGACCCCAGGGAGGGGCTCTGAGCCCCGCAGGGGAGCGGCAAGGCTGGGCCAAGGCCCCAGGAGCGGGGCTGAGCTCACAGCACCTGGGAGCTGGAGGGGATTTCCTCTCTGATGGAAGTGATGGCAGCAGAAAGGTACCTGGGGATGGGCGGCTTTCACACCAAACACCAGCTGCACCAGCAGAAGCAGGGCACCATAAGGCATCGCTGGGTGGTTTGGGGCACTACCCAGCCCCTCCTGGCAGGGCAAAGGGGTGCTGGGAGCCAGAGAGCCACCCATGACACCCACGTCCATGGTTCCCCCCGGGTGCCTGGCAGCCTTGTCTGGGGAGAGGCAGGTGGGGTGGCAGGAGGATGTTCCCATTGCAGGGAGACTGGGTGGCTGGGGTGGCACAGTGGGACGGAGCAGGGTGGAGCCCAGACCTTGAAGCCTGTCGGAAGGCAGGAGGGTATTTCTGAAGGGTCCCTGGGGTCCTGCATGCCCACAGCTCTGCTCCTCCCTGGGGAAACGCCCTGGGCCAAGGTGGGCTTCACCCTGGGCAGCCACCTTCCTGTGGTTCAGCTGGAGGATGCCCAGCAGCCCGTGGCACAGTAGCTTCTCCCAGCACTTTGCATCAGTGAGTGGGAAACTCAGTGAACCCAAAGGCTGTGCTGAGCCTTGATGCCACGCAGGGACCTGCAGCCCCCGCAGCCCGTGCTGGGGCGATGCCGGGGGGTGGCCACAACCCATCCCCTGATGGAGCTCACTGTCTCCTCCTCCTGAGGGTTCCTCAGCCATCACCCCACTGAGCCCTGAAGACCCTGTGCTGACCTGGCTGGTGCAGTGATGCTGTTGCACAGAGCCCATCCATCCCCTCATGATGCCAGGCCACACAGCGACCTGTGTGTGCTGTGCCAATGCCACACGATGCCAGCTGCCACCCGCAGCCACGTGCCCACACCTCTGACTCTGGTCAGTGGTGCAAGGAGAGCGCCCACCACGCTGTACCACCCACACCACACACCTCATGACCTGCCTCAGAGCGGGGCAAAGGCTTCCTCCCCATCCTCCTCTTCTTCCTCTCCCCTTGCCTGGCCAGCATCCACCGCTGCAACAAGATTAAGCCAATTGCACCGTTATTTGTTTCATATTTAATAAGGGCCCGAGGAGCAGCTCTCTCAGCAAGCCCCCTCTATCAATCAAACCCGCACAGAGGCCCCTTCGCGCCTGCCTTTCCAAGAAGAAAGAAAACAAAATTGGACTAATATATTATTCATTCCTTCATTAAGTCCGTATTAACCAGATATATTATAAAGGAAAACAGGATTGTTCCTTTTGATCAGCAAACTCTCTGCTCATGAATATCCATGAGGCTCCCCCTGCCCTGGCACACGCAGGGACGAGCTGGGGATGCAGTGGGTGCCCACAGCAGGTGCCAGGTCCCGGCACACAGTGGGGCTGGGAAGCTGCCCTCTGCACCCTCTGCTCCCAGGGTGTCCCTGGAGCTCCAGAGCTCAGGTCACCCACGGGTGCCCATGGCTGGAAGGGGATGGTTAGCTCCTTAGGGGGCTTCTGGAGATGTCCTGGGGGGGTGCAGGGTGATGGGCTCCCCTCCTGCCTGCCTGGGGCTGAGCAGGGAGCTGAGCAGGTGTTGTTTCTGTGGCACGAAAAAGCAGCATATGTCACCGGTTCCTCAGCACGGCGGTGGGCGGCGATGCCCGCGGTTCCCCAGGGCTGTGGGGAGGCAGAGTGGGACCCCAGCAAGCTGCAGGACCAGCACAGGGCTGGGGCAGAGTGTCCCCTGGCTCCCTGGGGCACCCTCTGCCAGCCCCTGGGCCCAGCCCAGGGAGGACAGGCTGCAGCAGGCCCAGGGCTGCACTGGGATGCTCTTGTCAGGACCACATCACAAACTCAGGGCAACATGTGCCTGAGGGAGTTGGCAACATCTTGGGCAGCGGCGGGGCGCAGAGGAGCCACATCCAGCCCAGTGGGGTGCTGGTGGGTCCCAGCTGTGCCCGGAGGTGCTTCACCAGGAGCGCAGGGGGAGATGCCGGGCGGCACATCCACGCTGTGTCCATGTGCTCATGCAGACCTGAAAATAGGCTGGTTTAAAAAATGCATGGCCTGAGGTGATGTGAACGAGGCAGCGGATGGAGCCTGATGGCCAAGGGGCCCTTTCTCTTCTTTTTTTTTTTTTAAAAAAAATCTTTTCCTCCTCCCCAGCTTCCTCTGGTTAAAATTGGGTTGCGATTCATTAATAAAGGAACAGTTGTACTGAATACGCTCCCGTGCTTAAATCAGGACAGAGAAGCGTAATTAACCCAGCTCCAGCCTGATGCGATGGAGAGGGAAAGGCTCTTCTGTTTCGGTCCCTTCCCTTAAAAGCCCCGGTGCGTCCGCCCAGCCTCCCGGGAGCGGCGCCGAGCGGCTCGTTTCGAGCGGGAGCTCGCGCCTGGCAGAGCGGGTTCATGTCTGGATATGAAAGTTGTCATCGTGATATTTTATTCATACCCCTCTTCCCCTTCCCTTTGCTTGGAAAATCCAGGAGCAGCCAGCAGGCAGCTCAGAGAGAGAGAGAGAGAGAGAGAGAGGAAGCAAGAATCCCCTTTTAAAAATGAATTACAGATGCGAGTCACATCGGTTGAAGCCCCGCGAGGCGGCAGATTCCCGAGCACCGGGGTTGGCACCAGCAGCTCGGCCAGCCTGGGTTGGGCACAGCAGCCTCACACCCCAAATGCCACCCCGGGCAGCAGGAGGGGACAGGTGGGGTGGCCACAGCACCAGGGTCACGCCACTGATTTGTGTGGTCTGAGGACGCGGCTTTGCTTCTCTAATTGGCGCCAGTGCTTAAATTGCAGCCTAATTACAGACAAGGCCACGAGGAGCCCCCGCCAGCGGGTCCCACGGGTGGGATTCAGCCCACTGCCTCCAGTCTTGGGTGGGGGGAACCCTTCCCCACCACTGTTTTAGGGGCTGCATTCACCACCTTTCCCCGTGGCGGTCTGTCTGGGTGAGCCAGACGCTGTCCGGCCACCGTCGAGCTGGCGCGCTGCACCGCATCTTGATGCAGCATCCCCGTGGCTCAGCGCTGCTCTGCCCAGCCCCGCTGCCCGTCCTCCGCCTCCGCTCCCCACCGGCTGTACCGAACAGCCGCCTGGTTGTGCGGGAAGGGAAACCGGGTCTGGGGGGTCTTGGAGCGGGGAGGAGCTGCCCACAGCCAGCTGCTGGCCCAGGAGAGCGAGGCGGCCTGGGCCGTCGACACCAGGAGTGCTACGGGAGGGTCACGGCACCCCGAAAGTGGTGGGACCCACTGAGCTCCCATGGGACCAGCCACGGCCCCATCAGCATCTCCTCTGCGCCTGCCGGGGTGAGCTGGGGGGACCTCCCAGCGGGATGCGGGAGGACCCCCGAGATGGGGACACGCAGCAGCACCCCTGCAGCGGGGACTTGCAGGAGCATCTGTTTGACAGGGGCAGGAGCAGCCCTGCAGTGGGGACGTGCAGGGCTGGCCCAGTGACAGGGACGTGCAGGAGCAGCCCTGTGTCATGGGGCTGCCTGCATCCCCTGCGTGGAGCTGGAGCAGGGCTGGCTTTGTGGCTCCCCATGGCTCCAGTGCCCCCACCTCCATCAGGGACCTCCCTGGGGACCTTTTCCTCTGTATTTCTTCTGCATCACTCCCAGTGACCTGTGCCCATGCTCCCCCCATATCCTTGCCACAGGGGATTCCTGGGGATACTGGTGTCTGCTGCGCTGTGACCCATTGTACGCCCCATGCACAGCCAGTCTAGCACCACTGGTACCAGTGTGGAGCAGCTGGAGCATCACCAGGCTCATCCCCCCCGCTGCCACGCACTGGGCAGCCTGGAAATCCTCAGCAGGGTGGGGCTGGGACCCCAGGGCTGGAGGAGGTGTGGGGTGATGCTGGCTGGCCCTGATGCAGCCGAGCTGCTCCTGCTGAGGAGGGGGGTGGGGAAATGAGTGTTTGTTTCTTTCGGGGACGATGGCTCTCCGCGCGCTCCGTGTATTTAGTTATTATTAACGGGTTGTTTTGCTGTCAGTGGAAGGCTGCAATTACAGCTCTCTCCTGTTCTCTGCTGTCACCACCATTCCCCACAAATGCCATGCCCACAATTTCAGCATCTCTGCATTTCAATGAGGAGGGGGAAAAAAAAAACCCAACCCAAATTGCTGTGAGATTTGGGACATTCTTCATGTGTGCCCAGCTGGGTTTGAACTTCTCTGATTGTACCCCCCCCGACACAGCAGCATTTTGGGGGCTCAGCCTGGTGTGTGGGGTCTCACTGCTTTTTTCCCCCTTGCTGCCTCAATCCATATTCCTATGGGATATCCCATGGTGCCAGGAAGCCAAGGCCACCTCGCCCCCGACCCCTCAGGTGTTACTGGGGATAAAACCTGTACTATTGTCACTGCAGATCCCTGGGATGGGTTCCCCTTGGTGAAAGGCACAGCAGTGGTGGCTGAAAGCACGTGTCACACCCCGCATCTGTCTGCAGCAGCTGCGTATCATGCCTCTTGCACCCTGCATCCCTTCCCTGGCCCCGTGCGGTGCAAGGACATGCCCCGCCAGATCCAGCATCCCTGTGGGATGCAGCAGCTGGGGCAGACCCAGCTCTGCCAGACCCCATATCCCAGCTGTGCCTGAAGGAATTCCCCCCAAAGTTCACAGGGGTGCAACACCTCTCTCTGAACCCCCTCCTTCGCAGCCATATCGCTGCTAACCCAAATGTGGGTTCTTTTAAAGGAAGCTGCCCCTCCCCTGCCACGCATCTCCCCGTGGCACCGAAATTAAATGTAGGCTGTAATTTGGCATTTGAGAAGCGAAAGGGATGGTGGCCCTAAGGGAGAAGATAACAGCTTGGCTGTTTGTGTTAAATAGCTGTCTGCGAGCTTCAAGCTGCAGCCGGGATCCAGCTCGCCGCGGGCAGGCTGCCAGCCGCCGGCCTGCTTTTTGGCTACCGCTCTTTCGCAGCAGGAAGCTCGGTGGGAGGGGGGAATGTCAGCCCTGACCCCCCCACACACATCTCTCGGGGCATCTGCTTGCTCCCCACCCTCTGCAGCTCCTGTGAAAAGTGTCTCGCAGGCGCCCGGCTCCAGCAAGGGGGGGTTGGCCGAGGGGCACAGCCACCCGGCAAGCGCCAAGGGGGGGGATGAATGGCCCCCAGAAATGGGGCACGGGGCAGCACAGCCTGGCAGGGGCACCCCTACTGTGGGCTGCATCTTGTGTGGTGAGGGCAACCCGTCAGGGACGTCCACCTTGCACCCTGTATGTTTCAAACTGCACCTTGCAGGGTGGTGGGAGCCCATCAGGGATGTCCCCTCTGTGTGGTGTGCCTTGCCTATTGCACCTTGTACCTTGCAGGGTGGTGGGAGCCCATCAGGGATGTCCCCTCTGTGTGGTGTGCCTTGCCCATCACACCTTATACCTTGCAGGGTGGTGGGAGCCCATCAGGGATGTTCTTGTCCCCCACTGCACATCACAGGGTGGGTGCCACACAGCTGGAGAGGAGGAACATGACACAGGGTGACACAGGGTGGGAGCACCTTGGGTAGCACCATCCCTTGTACCAGCCCTGGTTGAAGCAAGGGCTGGTGTCGCACTGAGCAAGGGGGAGCTGCCACCAAGCCAAGCGACCTTGAGCCCTGCTTGCTGTGGGGTTGTAACCTCAGCCAGCCCCAAACACTGCACTGGCATGGACCTGGAGCCAGTGATGCCAGGGTCTGGCCTCAGCAGGGCAGAGGGGTCTCCAGAGCAGCTCCCAGCACCCGGGCAGCGCACAGAGCTGCCTGGCGCCCGAGCACTCTGCCTGCAATAAAACTTTATCAAATCCAATGTTTCTCTTGGCCCAAAATGAAAATTAATTCCAATTTCCAGCTCACTTTTCTCCTTCCTAATGGCTGCTGTTAATAACAGGAGATGTCCAGATAGTCATTCCAGCACAGAACATGCCTGTTCGGGGGGCAGTTTGCTTTAAACTGGAGACACTCAACCAGTGGGTGGGAATTTGCCTGTGCACCCTGGCTGGGGGGGGCTTACTGGGACAGGGACCCCCCCAAACCCCTTTGCAGGGAGCAGGGAGGCAGGCAGGGGCTGGCAGTGGATGGGGAAGATGCACATATCCCCATGGCCAGACCCGGCTGCAGGCAGGTGACAAGGACAGGTGACCTGCTGCACCCCACAGCCCCCTGACTCCCACGGGTGACCAAACCCAGCCCGTGAGCCACCTCCATCCCTCTGCCTTCCTCTTCCTCACGGTTGTGTTTCCCAGGAGCCGCTGGTCCCTCCCAGCCCTTTGTAGGGCTGTCCTCCATCCTCCCCTTTGTTTAGCATTTTAATTATTTTAATTACCTTGTTTGCCAGCTTATCGCGCCGCTCAGCCCCATCTGCCTGTGTGCAGGCAGACACACACACACAGACTTTTATCTCAGCCCCTGCCAGCCCCATTAGCATTTTCACTGGCTTGGGGTGAGGAAAGGAGGAATTAGCATCTCTGCCACCGTCCCTCGCCTCGCAGGGTCACCTCATTCTCCCCAGAAGAATGGGGCTGATTTATCTCTCCAGCCTTGTGTCCCTTCCAAACCAGAGAGCAGATGAACAGCACATACAATACAGCCCAAGCGGGTGGTGATGCCCGTGCCCTGCCGCTGGGTTCCCTTCTGGAGGTGGTGGTGGTGCCCCAGAGATGGGTGACATCCCTGGGGAGCAGCGTGGGGTGACAGGAGCAAAGGGGCCTTTGGAAAACAGCTTCTGGCTGTTGGGCTTGGATGCCAAAAGGCTGCTGGGTGGTGGAGGTGGGATGAAAGGCAGGGATGCTGGATCTGTGGGGAGCGCGGCCGGCGGCTCCGGGCCCTGGATAAAACACCCACCGTGCTGGAGCAGCAGGTGCTTTTCGGGTGGGCTGCAGGGCTGGAGCCCCCCCTCTCCTCCAGGGACAGTTTTCATGGCTGGAATTGCTTTTCCACATCCTCTCTCTCAGCGCTACTGAAATGTCTCTCCCAGAGAGACCTGGCCACTGAGAAATCTGTACCAGCTCACCCCAGTTTCCCTCCACAACAACAAAATAACAGCTCCTGTTTGGAAACAGCCGCCAGCCCCCCGGGGCAGGTCTCATGAGGGACCCAAGACCCCTTTTCCCCATGAGAAGCAGCAGTGTAAGCATGGCATGAACTGCCCCACAGGACTGCCCACGGGGGGAAGGGGGCATAGCAGGGACCTTGGGGGGGCAAGGCTGGATGAGCAGCAGTCCCTCGGGGAGGCTGGGGTGCCCAGGGGGGTTCATGGTGTGAGCAGGGTGGGACATGTCCCACAGGGCAAGGCTGCGGAGCCAGGAGCTTGGGCAGGACAGTCGTGGGGACAGGGCAGCCATGGGGACAGGACCCCTAATGGGAACAGAACCCCCCCCCAGAGAGAGGACTCCCTTCCAGGAGAGGATGTCCCTTGGGGACAGGACCCTTGGCCACAACAGGACATCCATCAGGGACAGAAAAACTCTTGGAGAAAGGGTCCCCCCAATCCAGGACAGTATGGCCCTTAGGGACAAGAGGGACTGGATGTCCCCAGACAGCCCCCCCCCCCCAGCACAGGATGTGTCCTGGGAACAGAAGATCCTCTGAGAGAGAGGACCCTCATCCAGGACAGGATGCTTCTTCAGGACAGAAAGCCCCTTGAGGACACAATGCCCCCAGGGAACAGCCTGGCCCCTTTTCTGCTGGGGGTCCTGGCCAGCCCCACCCACGACCCTCAGAGCCCTCCCCATACCTGCCACCTGCTTCTGAACCTCCGTTACCCCCTTGGCAACCCGTTAACATGGGAATTGAGTCATTGAGGAGGACAGAGTGACTTAACCAAATTCCAGACCGGGAGAAACCTCCGGAAAGCCTGCCTTCTGCTGAGCCCACAGCAGCCTCCCCTGCACCCTGAGCCCTTTGAGGCTCAGGAAAGGCAATAAAGGCCAATTTATTACCTGTTAAACAAACGGAGAGGCGTGAGGGAGCAGGGCAGGGGTCCCACGGGGTGGAGTGCAGGGACACCCCAGCAGCTGGGCGTCACAGCCTGCCCTGGGGGTGCAACAGACAGGTGCTCTGCCAAGACTGAGCGTTAGTAACTTAACGAGGCAGAAATGAGAAGCAGAGACATTAACAAGACAGCGTTAGGGCATCGTCCCACCGAAGAGACGGCGCGGGAGCAACGGGGCAGAGCGACAAGCTCCAAGGGGGGCAACAGCTGGCATGGCACCGAGCACAGAATCTGCTTGGGTGAGGAGGAGGAAGGGCTGCCCGGCGCAGCTGGTGGGGATGGGATGGGATGGGATGGGATGGGATGGGATGGGATGGGATGGGATGGGCTAGGTGGTGCTGGGGCAGGGGAGAGAAGCGGCTGGCACCATCCCACCATCCCACGGTGTCCAGCCATGCCAAGCCATGCCTTACTATGCTGTGCTGTGCCGTGCTGTGCTGAGCCGTGCCATGCCATGCCATGCCATGCCATGCTGAGCTGTGCCATGCCATGCCATGCCATGCCATGCCATGCCGAGCTGTGCCATGCCATGCTGTGCCATGCCATGCTGTGCCGAGCCATTCTGTGCCGTACCATGCTGTGCCATGCCATGCCATGCTGTGCCATGCCATGCTGTGCTGAGCCATGCTGAGCTGTGTCATGCTGAGCTGTGCTGTATCATGCCATGCCATGCTGAGCTATGCCATGCCATGCCATGCCATGCCATGCCGTGCTGTGCTGTGCCATGCCATGCCATGCCATGCCATGCCATGCCATGCCGTGCTGTGCCATGCCATGCCATGCTGAGTTGTGCCATGCCATACCATGCTGAGCTATGCCATGCCATGCCAATCTGTGCCATGCCATGCCATGCTGTGCCGTGCTGTGCTGTGCCATGCCATGCCGTGCTGTGCTGTGCCATGCCATGCCATGCTGAGCTGTGCCATGCCGTGCCGTGCTGAGCTGTGCCATGCCATGCCATGCTGAGCTATGCCATGCCGTGCCATGCTGTGCCATGCCATGCCATGCCATGCCATGCTGAGCTATGCCGTGCCATGCCATGCCGAGCTATGCCATAACGTGCCGTGCTGTGCCATGCCATGCCATGCCGAGCTATACCATGCCATGCAAAGCTGTGACATGCCATGCCATGCCATGCTGAGCTGTGCCGTGGGGGACAGGCTCTCCATTCACAAGCGCATCACGGGCTCAGCTGCTTGGCTGCTGCCGGGAAGCACAGGGAATTTGATCCATAATTTACAGAGAAGTCATCTGGGGAGCAGCTCAAGGAGCCTGGGAGAGCAGCACTGCTCCCTCACCTCTCGCTCTTCTTTTAATGTAGAAACCCCTTTACACCACGAGCTGGTACCAGGAAGGGCTGGTGACAGGTGCTGTCACCTTCCACCACCCCTGTGGCCGGCTGCAGCAGGGTCAGAGGGGCTGGCTCCCTCACCCTGGACTCAGGCCATTGCTGAAGCCGGGCCCCACATGGGAGAAATCAAAATGTTGTGATGGACACGCTTCCTTGGGAAGCCCTGGAGAGATGCCACAGCTACCAGGGACAGGTGATGCTGGTTGCTGTGGAAACAGCAGGGCTGGATCCAGGGACCGCAGCATCCTCCCTGCACCCAGAACCAGCTCTCCTCACCCGGCCGGACAGCGGAGGAGGTGGGACAGCAACACCAGTGGCTCTGGGCCATGTCCAGCCTGATCCAGCCCCATCTCCTGCAGGGATGGGCAGGATCCTGCCCTGCTCATGTCGAGTTGGGGGTGATTCCTCACACGGGGCTCCCCAGGATGGGAGACCCTGTGCCAGAGCTCGGCCACCACCTCTCTCCTGGCCACCCTGGGTCATTGTGCCCACGGAAAGCACCAGCACCAAGGGCTCACCCGCAGGCTCACTGCCCCAGGCTCTCCTGAGCCTCACCCAGGGCTGGGCTACCCCGGGCATGGTGACAATTCACTGGCAAGAAGCACAGGTCCCTGGGAGCATGGCCCAGTCCTGCCACCTGCCAGGCAGGTGCCCAGCGGGTGCCCAGCTCCCACCCATCCCCAGCACATCCCCGCTCCGCTCGCGGGCAGCTCAGCTCGTTAGGGATGCCGAGATGATGGAGTATCCTGCCGGAGCAGAGGAAGCCAGGCAAAACCTCTCCATCCATCAAGGCCCCCACTTTCTGCCAAGCGCATTAGGGGATAATTAAGTAAAAATAGGCCTTCCGACCAGTGTAGCTCATTAAGGGCTAATTAAGTTAATTAGTGCCAGGTGTGGATTGCAGCGCTTGCGCGTGTGGCTGTTGTTTGCTGTAATTGCATTTTCTCAGCAGCTTCCTCCACCAGGCTGGAGCAGGGCCAGCCAGGAAGGTAGCTGTGGTGGAGCACTGAGTGCAGCACTGTGCCGGGCAGGGGGGCAATGAATGGGCCCTTCTCTCCCTGTGCCACCCTCCACAGGGTGGGTGTCCCACCCCGAGGTCGGGACTTGGCTGTGGGGTGGGATATGTAGCCCCTGCCCATCCCTCTTGGCAGGGTCCTCCTGCCTGCACAGGGGAAGGGGGTGATTGCTGTGGGGTCCCCAGGGGCAGCAGGAGGGCAGAGGGCAGCGTCTCCCCAGGGATCAGCAGGGTCCCCGGCACCGAGACCTCCAGAGGCATCAGAAGGCAAATGCAGACAGGGATGAAGCAGTGCAGACAGCTGAGGGCACTGGTCATATCGGCGCCGGCAAAAGAAAGAGGGAAGGCAGGGAAAAACGTGGGGAGGTTGAGAGGAAAGTGAGAAGAAAGCCTGGGAAGGTGAGGAGGGAGCTGCCAGGCTCTGATCTCTGCTCACCGACTGGGGAGCAATTAGAGCTCCTCCGCCAGTGCCCCGCGGAGACGCTGGAGGGATGAAGATGTGACAAAGACCAGGCTATTTTTTACTGAGGTCACCGTCACTAATAAATGGATCTTCTCCCTTGCCACATGTTCCTGCTCCTCCCAGCATCTGGGCATTTGGCATCCTCCAAGCACAGCCCCAGCAGCAGCAGCAGCCCCGCTCCGAGCTGACCAGCGCTCTGTCCAGAGGGGCCGGACTCAGAAACAACCCCATGAAGTGCAGCTGGCAGCCTGAGGGGACAGCTGGGACTTTCCATCGGCCGGTGGGCACGGGCAGGGCAGCCCCTCAGGGTGTTGGCAGCTCTCTCCCATTTCCTTATGGGCAGAGAGCCCAATTGGTGGCTGGCAATGGGGAGAAGGGGGCTGGAGGGGAGTCAGGAGGAGAGCTGGGTCCTTGTATCCCCACTGTGATCTCTCAGCATTGAGATAACTGCTAGGGCACAGCTGTGGTCAGGTGTGACAGGTACCTCTGGAGGAGCTCCAGGCTCCCTGCCACAACCCAGTTCAGTACTGGGGTTGAGAGGCAGTTTTCACCCCCACCCCCAACACCAGGCAGGTTCTCTCAGGATGGGAAGGGGTCCAAGGGGGACCCTTCAGGCATCCCTGCCTTCAAACCACACACAGCCCATCACACAGGCTGTGTGTGTGGGGACACGAGGAGTAGGAGGGCACCAACAGCCTGGAGCTCCCACAGATGCCAGTGAGAGCACCCAGGCAGGAGCCATGCCCACCTGGGCACCAGTGGGGCTCAGATGGGCTGCTCCTGCCCTTAACCCTCCAAAAGCAAAGGAGGCTTTTCCACCTCTCCCTGCCACCCTGTCCTGATGCACCAGGGACACATGGAGCACCAGGCAGCCCTGGGGAAGGCACTGGGGTTGGGGTGTCCTGCAGCCCCCTTGGACTGCCAGGGCTGGAGAGGGCTTTGCTCACCCATCCAGCAGCAGGAGCAGGGCAGGGCCGGAGAGCTGCATGCAGGGCAGGGAGAGACCCAGAGCGGGCACCAGTGATACCACCGGCGAGCAGCCTGCGGCACCCCGGCTGCCCTCTCCCCGGGCCAGGCGCGCCGGCTGACAGGATCATTCCAGCCGGCTGTCTGGGCTCCCGGCTCGTCCCTCTCCCCTGCGCCTTTTGCATAATGGATGGGCTGTGAGTAATGGGAAATGGCAGCCCGGCCCGCGCTCGCTGGCAGCCCCTTAATGAAGAATATGGAAATCTCATCAGTCCAATCAGGCCGGCAAATGAAACTGCTTTCCCCCACCGATGTGAGCAGAAGGCTAACAACCCGCGCTCCCCGGCTCCATCCCTCTCCCAGGAGCCCCCCCCCCCTTCCCTTTTCCATGTTGACAATTGAGCTGACATTTCTTTCTGGCAAGCAGAGCCCCAACTTGTCCTCCTCCCCCCTGTCCCCTCTCTGGGCCTGGCTCGCGCCTTCCCCGTGCTCCGGCAAGGACTCTGCATCCTGCCCCCGTGGTGGTGTCACCCGTCCCTGGCTCCCAGTCCTTCCTCATGTCCTCCTGCTGTGCCTCTGCCTCCCAGCATCGCCTTGCCATAGCTTGGGTGTAGGTGTGTGTCCCAGGGACACGTGGGGACCCCCCGGCACAGCCACCTGACGTCGCTGTGTCCGTGCAGGCACTGGGGTCTCTGCTGTCCCCGTGTCCATCAGGTCCCAGCACAACTGAGCTCCATGGGTTTGTCTTCCCCTGCAGTGGCACCTGCAGAGAGCTACCCACCTCCATCCCTCTGCCTTCCTCTTCCTCACAGTTGTGTTTCCCAGGAGCTCCTGGGATGCTCCAGCATGAGGTGACTGCTGCCTCCTCTCTGGTCTCCCTGGTTTATCACCCATAGCCTCAAGCCTGGCGTTGAGAAGACAGGTCCATCTCCACTCACCTCCTGCAGCGTGCACCAAGCGGGACCCCCAGAGGTGTCACCTGCACAGCAGCACCTCTGGGTCTGTCAGAATTGGAGCATCTTTCAAGAAACTCTACACCTCAGTCACACAGTGGGCACCAGCACCCCCCTTCCAAATGCACCCAGCAAATGTGACAGTGTTCCTTTTGTCTCCTCCTGCCTGTAAGTGCTCTCCTGGTCCTGCACAGCCTGCAACCACCTCCAGTCTGCATCCCTCAGCTCTTGCCCTCCAGTCTGCATCCCTCAGCTCTTGCCCCAGCTGCTCTGCATGGAGCTGTGACATGCTGTCCTTCAGCTTGGTGGTGACAGAGGTCTGGCAGTCCAGCCTGTGTGTCTTGGTAGGATGTTTGGCTGGAAAGCCTGCCCTTGTCCAAAATGGGGCACAAGACGTGGTCAGTGCTGGGATCTCAGTCCATCACAGGCTCTGTAGGGTCACCTTGGATAAGGACATGAGAGATGTGGGCTGAGACCCCCTGCACAGTCTGTCTGCCCAAAATCTGCACCGAGACTTCATACTGGGACTGGCTGGGTTCACAACAGGGCTGAAAACAGGTTTTCACAGGGCACCTTGTACCGCCTGGCACCTTGCACTGACCCCCACAGCAGCACCCTCGGGCCTTTGCGACGCCTGTGTCTGTGTCCTACCCAGGGGCAGGCAGGTGGCTGGCAGGGCACGGGCTGCTCGCTGCTTTGGGGGGTGTTTAATTGCCAGCCCCCACAGCAGGCATGTAGCTCCCAAACTGACAGAGGCTTCAGCTGTGAATTCACCCAGAAGCACTGAGACAGGAGCATGTTTTAGTAGAATCCCCAGCGCCGTAGGCACACAGGGCACCCATCCACGTGTGAATGCAGCCGCAGCACACGGCCCTTGTAGGGCAGAGGATGGGAGTGCAAGGCTGGAGGGAACAACCTTGGTGAGGGAACAGCATCCACCCTCAGCAAGTACGCCGATGATGCAAAGCTGGGAGGAGTGGCTGACACACAGGACACTGCGCTGCCATCCAGAGAGACCTGGACAGGCTGGAGAGCTGGGCAGGGACAGACCAGATGAAGTTCAACAAAAGCAAGTGGAGAGTCTGGCCCCTGGGAAGGAATAACCACTGGAATCAGTACAGGCTGGGGGTGACCTGCTGGAGAGGAGCTCTGTGGAGAAGGACCTGGGGGTCCTGGTGGGTGACAGGTTGGCCACGAGCCAGCAGTGTGCCCTGGGGGCTGAGAGACACAATGGGATGCTGGGGGGCATCAAGAGGAGTGTGGCCAGCAGGTCAAAGGAGGTGATCCTCCCCCTCTACTCTGCCCTGGTCAGGCCCCACCTGGAGTGTTGTGTCCAGTTCTGGGCTCCTTGGTTTAAAAAGGACAGGGATCTCCTGGAGAGAGTCCAAAGAAGGGCCACGAAGATGATAAGGGGCCTGGAACATCTCCCCTATGAGGAAAGGCTGAGTAAGCTGGGACTCTTCAGCCTTGAGAAGAGAAGACTAAGGGGGGACCTAATTAAAGTTTATAATTATCTGAAGCTGGGGATGCAGGGGGAGTCAGCCGGCCCCTTTTCAGTGGTCTGTGGGGACAGGACAAGGGGCAGTGGCTGCAAGTTGGAGCAGAGGAAGTTCCACAGCAACATGGGGAAGAACTTTTCCCCAGTGAGGGTGAGGGAGCCCTGGGACAGGCTGCCCAGGGGGTGTGGAGTCTCCATCTCTGGAGAGATTCCAGCCCCGTCTGGACGCCTATCTGAGTGATATGTCCTAGGGAGCTGCTTTGGCAGGGGGGTTGGACCCGATGATCTCTCAAGGTCCCTTTTAACCCCTACAATTCTATGATTCTATGAACCGTTGGCTCTCATGAGTTATACGCTCGTAGCTGGAAGCACCTCGAACGAGCCAAGATCCGAGCGGCAGCTCGGCTGGCGCCAGTCCCCAGCACAAGCTGTTTGCACACACCAGTAATGATGCGAACAGGCTGCTGCTCAACACGCCCATCAGCAGCACAGCACTGAAAGGAACGGTGGAGGAGCGGCAGAGCCATGAACATTAACTGCAAGGCTCTGCCTGTCCTCAGCCACCGGCCTGGAGGCAATGGAAATGAGCAGCTGAAGTCGTGGGATTTACCTCAGCCCAACTGCCCTTGATGGGTGAGTGTCAAGGGGAATGATCATAGAATCATGGAATCACAGGCTGGGCTGGATTGGGAAGGACCACAAGGGTCACAGAGCTCCAATCCCCCTGCCACAGGCAGGGACACCAACCTCCAGGCCTGGAGCTACACAAGGTTGCCCAGGGCCCCATCCACCCTGGCCTTGAACACCCCCAGGGATGGGGCACCCACCCCCTCTCTGGGCAGCCTGTTCCAGCCCCTCACCACTCTCTCTGTAAAAAACATTCCCCTAATATCTGACCTAAACCTTCCCTCCTTCAGCTTTAACCCATCCCCCTTGTCCTGCCATTCTCTACCCTTTTAACAAGCTGATTCCCCTCCTGTTCCTCTTTTCCCTTCAGGGACTGGAAGGCTGCAATGAGGTCCCCCCGCAGCCTCCTCTTCTCCAGGCAGAAGATGTGCCAGCTCCAGCTCAAGGCCATTCTCAAAGGAAAGCAAGGGGTTGGGGGTGGCGTTGCCCCCGTTACCACTCCTCTCTCATGGGTTTGGAGCCCGTGCCAGCTGCTGGGCCCCAGGCACAGGCAGATGGGAAAGCCGACCCGAGGGTGATGCGCTGGAATATCCCTGAGGATGGGAAGCCAAAGCTGTGGTCCCTGAACACCGAGTGTGTGATCTGCTGGAAGCTGACACCATTTCTGCTCCGTGTTTCCCATGTGTTGGATCTCCTCCTCGTGTTTATCACTGTTCTCCACACAGAAAAAGCGACTCCAGGAACCTCTACAGCTGCTCTCTCTTTTCTTCCCCTGTTTTCTCTCCTGACATAACAAGTTCACTAATAATAGCACCAACAACTCACCTCTCCAGCCAGAAGCACCTCCATGTCCCCCCACTCTCTGAAGCGGCGGATGCCCACCTTGGGAGGGGGACAGAGGGCACCAGCTTATGGCAGGAACTGATGGTGCTTGGAGCTCAGCGCTGCTGCAACTGAATTGTCCCCTGTCCCCTTGGAGCAGCCTGCAATGCTCCCCCAGCTAACAGGTGGGCAGGAGGAGGGCGCTGAGGGAAGCACTGTCAGAAGAAAATAGTTTGATAGATTTTTGGAGTTTTTTCCCTGCCTTGATCTGAAAATTGAGGATAGGGATTTCTTTTTAAAAGAGAACTTCAGATAAGGTCTCTCCCTCTCTCTCTCTCTGCCAGAAGTGATCCTGAGGAAATATTTCCATGCAGAAGTCTCATCCAAGGTGGTTGATGCCCACCAAAGTACCTTGTGTTTGGAGCCAGAGACAAACCTCGTTTGACTTCATCTGATTTAGAAACAGTTGAGCTTTGGCTGCCCTGAAGGCCTGCTGCACCCCCACGGAGAAGAACTGTTTTACACCTCCACACTTAAACCTCTCCTGGGGCCCCCTGGCCAAGGCTGGATGCAGGAAGGATGCTGCTGTGACAGACTGGCCCTAATTTGCCCTCTAAAGAGGGGGGTCAGCATTACAGCAAACACCTTGGCAACCCTCCGTGGTGCAAACCCACTCAGACCAAAACAAGAGGGAATGCAAAGCTGTCCCTGTCCCTCCTGAAACATTCCTGACAGCCCAAAATTTGGTGCCATGTTCATACCTCATTGGCCTCTTTTCTACCCAGCGTCTCTGACAAACAAACCTCCCCAAAGGCCTCTTCTTCCTCTCATTTTTCTTGCTCAAGTGTGGGTTGCAGAACGGGCTCGCTTTTGTTTCTATCAACACAAAGCTGCAAACAACCCCTCCCCAAGGGTACATGAGT